>NW_024609881.1:109746058-110346058 GCF_016920785.2 Ixodes scapularis
AATAACCGTCAGTACCCAGCAATGGCTAATGGTTTACCTAGCAGAGATTTTCGCATTCTCAGGTCAAGCTCCTACCTAAGGTCTGCAACTAACAGCGATATTGATGGTGTGGAATCCACGTTGTAGAAGCATCGTGGAGCTAAGACTGCAGTCAAGGCCACAACCAAGAGAACTCAAGGTCGCTGCTTTGAAGCGCTCCTCCGCAGGACGAGCGCTCGCGCAAGAAATGTATGTCTCAAAGCCAGGAGCGTTCGCTGGCTCGCGCTTGTAGCTTTGGCTGCAGTCTCAGGATATGGATGAACATAGTATAGTAAAGGCGCTAGCGTCCTCTGCCAAGTTACATTCGGGACTAAGTAACTCCACGAGAGAGTCGCACTGCCGCGAACTGGCGCTGCTTCTTAGGAACTCACGACGTGACGGCATCCCAACGGAGGTCCACAGACCACCATCAGAGGCAAGTTTACAATTTTTTTTATTGGTTTTAAAATATATATATATATGTTTTTTTGCTTCTCTGCCTGCAGCCCAAAAGCTCTAGTCTAGGCTACTGTTTCTGGGCTGCGGGCACAGCATAGACCCAATCTAAACCAAAGAAATAAGTGAAAACATTACGTTTCTGTACCCATTAAGGGTGGACGGAGTATAGAGCTATGCTTTGCTAGCGGGAGCTCGCGGCGTAACTTTAAAACATGAACTGAGCAGGTGTTCGCTAGGCCCGCTTTCCGGAGTGTACGCTGAACCTCTGTAATGTTTGTGGCAAACGGCGTTGGCCGTTTGAGCTGCTGCGCTCACCCAGGAGCTACAGAATCCGGTGAGAGTTCGGCAGACCCCGGAGACGAAGAGTCTACTTCGGGTGGCGCCTCCGGGTTGGGTGCTGCAGGGGGTGGCCGAGGAGGGTTACCCGAAGACATCGGCGACACACTGCCGTTCCACACCTGGAAGCGGCAACAAGCTGGTCGTGAACAATGTTTTTTTCTTTTTTTTCGAGTAAGCCTACGCCACGGTGGTCTACGCGCACGCGTACACTCTCACCCCTGTGCCACCTCGTCCCGCTGTGGCCATTTTCGGACCAACATTGTCAGTACCTATACCTTCGCGCGTATTTAGTCTTTTTGACGATTCTTTTTGTGAGCATCGGTGGTACGGGGGCACAAAGAGAAATGAGAACCGATACAACGTCACGATGTCGATATGCTTTCACGAGTGGAGTCATGTTGGGCTGCCCTTCAATTGTAGTTCGCAGATAAACCCCCAGATGGCGCTCCTTACAAGAGGCTAACAACAGGACAGAGTTGCAGGAATTAATGAGCATCTGTGGTAGGGAAGGAGAGGAATTAGGTTTAGAATTCAGTAGCGAAAAATCAGCAGTCATGATTTTTAACAAGGATGAAGTTGAGAGGCTGAAGATACAGAATATTACAGTTGAGAGAGCTAGTAAATACAAGTATCTAGGAGTATGGATATGTGATGGTGCAGAATATCTCAGTTAGCATGAAAAATATATAATAGGTAAGGGCAACAGAAATGCAGCTGTAATGAAAAATAGAGCACTTTGGAATTACTACAGGTATGAGGTGGCGAAAGAGATTTGGAAAGGGGTCATAATGTCTGGCTTGACTTTTGGAAACGCAGTGCTATGCATGAAATCCGAAGTGCATGCGAGACCAGAAATAAAACAGCGCGGAGTAGGTAGACTGGCTTTGGGGGTACATTGCAAAACGCCAAACCAGGGAGTACAAGGAGACATGGGATGGGCGTCATTTGAGAGCAGGGAAGCGGTGAGCAAGATAGAATTTGAGGATAGGTTGAGGCAAATGAATGGGGAGCAATGGGCACGAAAGGTTTTCAGCTATTTATACATTAGGAGTGTAGACAAAAAGTGAAGACAGCGCACTGGGAAATTAAGAGCAAAGTTTTTGGGCTATAGCGAAGATACGGAAGAGCAAGTCTCAGTTAAGAAGAAAGTTAAGGCCACAGAAAGAGATCGGTGGCTGGAGGGAATGCAGACAAAGACGGCTCTGGAAAGCTATAAATTAAACAAAACAGTTATTGCCAAAGAAAGCATTTATGACAATTCTAGGGGAAGCTCATTGTCGTTTGAGGCGAGGACGGATGTTCTGCGAACCAGAAAATACAGAGTGAAGTACCAGGAAATGGATACAGTGTGCACTGCTTGTGGAGAGGAGGACGAGACGGCTGAGCACTTGATACTCTACTGTAAAGGGCTTCACTCTATGCCTACTGAAGACAACACAGATTTAATAAAGTCATTGGGTTTTAGAGACAGCGAAGGGAGAGTGGATTTCAAGACTGTAGAGATTACCAAGCAAAGATTAAGTGAATGGTGGCAGAAATCGAGAGAAAACTAGGTATTTTCTTATTCACTGATGGCAAGGGGGTTTCATAGCCTCACTTTCTTTGCACTGCGGAGTGAATATAGATTTCACATTTAAATATTCTCAGCTTAAATGGTAAAACAAAATGGCTAGGTGGCGTAAGCTACCGCCCGATCCAAAGGGCTGAGCCGTATTCATCCATCCATCCATCCATCCAGGTCCATTGCGGCGACGGAGAGAAGGCTAGTGAACGAACAGGGGTGGCTAGCGAACCCAATTTACAGCAGTGTTTGGTTTGCAGGTTTTTGTTCCCCAGCTATCCAGGTCGACCCGTCAAGTTGTTCCAATTATACTCTTTGTTCACCCTTACAGTACGGTGGCAGCTAACCACCCGCAGGAACAATGCCAGTATTTCATTGCCTGTCCACGCTCTCTACGCGTGGCTGTGGGAAGAGCGTGATCACGAGACGGAGGATAGGCATACAACTTGTCCGACGAGCACGTACAGTCTCCGGCAATATGAAAGACCCACTGGGAGCGCGTGGCCGAGGCGGTGGCTGGTGGGGGCGCTGCGAGCGCTTTGGGCAATTCCATCCTGCTTCGAGGGAAGGACGCTCACTCGGGCTCAGCTAAAGCGAAACGCGCTTATCAGATTGTGCTGAGCCCCGAGTGAGCGTCCTTCACTCGAAGCAGAATGGAATTGCCCGGAGCGCTCGCAGCGCCCCCGCCAGCCACCGCCTCGGCCACGCGCTCCCAGTGGGTCTTTCATATTGCCGGAGACTGTACTTTCCACCGCACTGTCAGCTTAAAGCGGGAAACACATGCACGACGAAACCGTCCGATCCGGCGTCCGACCGCACAATACGACGGTCGGAGGCGAGGGTTTTCAACGCTCTCCGATGCTACGAAAACCCTCGCCTCCGACCGTCGTATTGCGCGGTCGGACGTCGGATCGGACAGTTTCGTCGTACATGTGTTTCGCGCTTAAAGTTGAACCGAATACATGTGACGTCCTTTTTTATTGATATATATATATATATATAGTCGAGCCCACTTAAAACGAACTTGATCGCCACGCGGCATTTGTTCGTTGTATCCAAAGTTCGTAGTAAGTGGACCACCTATAATACAGGCAAAAAGAGCAAGCGAGAAGAAAGTTAACTTTATTTTTGAAAAAAGTCCATGATGCAAGTCTGCTTCTTCAAAGCTGATCGCATCACTGCCGTTTCTAATTTTTCCAGCGCGGTAATATGTTCATCACCAAGACCTCTGCTGCACACGAGTTCCTTAAGCGACGCGATGTAACCGATCGCGGTTGAAGCGTTCACAGCAACCGGCGGTAGAGCAGCATCCTCGTCATCGTCCTCGTCGGTCTCTGGGCAGTCGGGAAGGGCTCGCACTTCACGCACAATAGCTTCGTCAGTGCACGGCTCCGCGATGTCGGCGTCGTCATCAGCAGAAACGAAATCGTCCCAGGCAACGTCAGGTCCGGCCAGCTGCGTGTCAACAACGCGTTGCCACAAGTCCTCGTGCGACCGGCCTTCCTGTGGGTGATCTATGGCGTCCTCGGTGCCTGGGCCCATAAAACCCGCCTTGCGGAAGCAATTTGCTATGCACTCCGCGGTGAGTTCCATCCACGCCGCCTTCAACATCTCCACGGCGGCAAGCAAGCTGATGCGAACCGGCATGGCGGCATCTGGCCGATCAATTGCGATCAACAAGCGTTGGATGACGCGCCGCCGGTAGCACACCTTGAACGCATGAATAATGCCCATATCCAGGGGCTGAATTTTGCAGGTTGCATTGCGAAGCAAGAAGAGTACTGTCACCGCACTCAAGGAAAGCTGCACATGGTGCGCCGCACAGTTATCCAGCACGAGCAGGACCTTCCTGTTTTTTCGTGCCATGTCGCGGTCAAACTCGACAAGCCACTCGGCGAATAAGTCGCGGCTCATCCAGGCTTTCGTATTGTTCCTGTAGCGTACGGGCACGTAGCTTCCAAAGCATCGCGGCTTACGTGACTTGCCAATAACAAAAGGTAGCCGCCGGTCACTGCCGTCCATATTGGCACAGAGAAGAACGGTTATCCGCAACTTGCTGTTCTTACCTCCCGCGCACTTGTCGCCTTTCAAGGCATGCGTTTTAGATGGCAACATCTGATAAAACAACGCAGTCTCGTCGGCATTGTAAACGTCCCGTGGAGCATAGCTCGCAATTGTTGGGAGGTTGTCGAAAAGCCATGCATCGACGTCCTCGTTGTTCACAGACGCGGCCTCGCCGACGACCGCCTTGAAAACAATTCCGTGGCGAGCCTTAAACCGGTGGAGCCATCCATTGCCTGGGCTGAAATCGGGAAAGTCCAAAAGGAAGGCGAAGTCTTTAGCCTTGGAGAGCATCAGCGGTCCACTGATCGGAACGTTGCGAGACCGGGCGTCAGCGAACCACTTCAGCAGTGCGTCCTCAACGTCCGCGTAGGTCGCCTTCCGAAGGCGCTTTCTTGCCGGGTTGGCATTCACGGTAGCACCAAGAATCTTTTCCTTGTCCTTAGCAATGGTCGAAATGGTCGATTTCGACAGTCCGTACTTCTTGACCAAATCGCCGTTTTTTGCACCTTGAGCAAGTTCATTAACAATGGCCATCTTCGTTGCAATGTCGACTGCTTTCCTTTTAGCACCTGAAGAGGTCGGCATACAGTCCGCCATCGCACCAGGCGCAAGTCAAGCCCTTGGACTCGCGCGTTGAGGCAACCTTCAAATCCCCGATCTGGGAAGAGCACGAATGCGGCAACGATGTCAACGCAGTGCCATCGCACAGAAAGAATCGACGGCTCAATATCCGCGGTCCGGGGTGGCAACGGAGCAGCAACAAATGGAGAACCGGTTTGGGCCGGTAAAGCGGGTAGAGCAGGCGCCAAACTTTCCGGATTGGTCGTCGCAGATCACGTAGATGCATCCCGACGACGCGGGCGGCGCCACTTTCTCTTTCGTCACCGCGCGCGCGCGCTTTTTCGTTTTCATTTTTCAACGCGCGCTTTTTCTTTTTTTCTTTATTTTCTCCGCAAAGGAGCGTCCCGGGGACGCTCCGTGGGCGAAGTTCGTCTGCCGCGGGTTCGCAGTCGAGCGAAACCGCGCCAAGCACTGCCGGCTCGGTCAACTACGGGGGCCCGACAGCTTCGCGTTCGCTCTAACCGAGTGGTGAGGCCGCAACAGTTCGTTCTATGTGAGACACTGTGCCATTGCCCCAATGTATATTTTGACGGTAGCACCACCCTTGTTCGTACTAAGCGAGCGTTCGTTATATCTGCGGCCGTTATAAGTGGGCTCGACTGTATATCAGTGTGTCGAACCGAAAAAAATACGGGTTCGGTTACGGTTCAGGTTCAGGTAAATTTATTTTGTTTCGGTTCAGTTCCGGTTCGAATAATTCGATCCGCGAACCGGTGCGCGAACCGGTTCGGGGCGCTGAACCGGTTCGCGAACCGGTTCGGAAATTATAAATGACAAATTGCAACATCAAAATGACAAAATCAAAATAACATCAAAATAACATAAAAAAATTGCAATATCACGTTCTAGAAACGTGTTATGAAATGAGCACACAGCAGCATTTAGGATTTACGAGATTGTAGGAAAATAAAATCCCGTAACGCGATCTTTTTTTTTATTTATTTTTTTTTGCACAGCCTTTCAATTCTCTTTCTTCTGTGCAAGCCGCGACCAGCGCAATACTGGTTCCTATGTCAAGATTCATGGATGCAGCGTTCGTCAAGATTCATGGATGCAGCGTTTGTATTCCTAAGACTGAGTGGAGAAGAAAAATATGTAAGCGAGGTGTGTGTCAGTTGACGGCACTTAATAATAAACAAATGGCATTGATAGCACATTCATTGTCAACAGCGCGTGGCCGAACCGTTTTGACATGAGCCGGTAACCGTTATTTTTTTTCCGGTTCAGTTCCGGTTCGGGTTCATCGCGATAACGATATAACGGTTCGGGTTCAGTTCCGGAAAAAAGTGAAAGCCGCTTACAACTCCCTGTAACGCCGAATTAGAGCGCAGCTCTTGAGGAGGAGTAGGGAAGGGCGCTGGGGGGGGGGGGTTAGACTAACCAGGGGGGGGTCACGTGACCTTGGGGGGTCACGTGACCTTGGGGGTCACGTGACCCCCAATGCCGATGATGTCATCACTGACGTCACTGATGATGTCATCACTGACGTCACTGATGATGTCATCAGTGACGATGACGATGCGGGTACCGATGACGTCATTAGTGACGTCACTGATGACTTCACCAGTGATGATGACGATGACCATGCGAATGTCGGTGACGTCATCAGTGACGTCGCTGACGACGTCATCAGTGATGATGACGATGACGATGCGGATGCCGGTGACGACATCAGTGACGTCACTGATGACGTCATCAGTGATGATGACGATGACGATGCGGATGTCGGTAACGTCACCGGCATCCACATCGTCATCGTCATCATCACTGATGACGTCACCGGCATCCACATCGTCATCGTCATCATCACTGATGACGTCACCGGCATCCACATCGTCATCGTCATCATCACTGATGACGTCACCGGCATCCACATCGTCATCATCATCATCATCACTGATGACGTCACCGGCATCCACATCGTCATCGTCATCATCACTGATGACGTCACCGGCATCCACATCGTCATCGTCATCATCACTGATGACGTCACCGGCATCCACATCGCCATCGTCATCATCACTGATGACGTCACCGGCATCCGCATCGTCATCGTCATCATAACTGATGATGACGTCATCAGTGATGATGACGACGACGATGTGGATGCCGGTGACGTCATCAGTGTCGATGACGTCATCGGGGGTCACGTGACCTCGGGGGGTCACGTGACCTCAGGGGAGTCACGTGACCTCGAGGAGGGGGTCACGTGACCTCGGGGGGGTCACGTGCCCCCCACGAAGTCACGTGACCCCGGTGGGGGGCTCGCGCGGTGCATTATGGGACATTTCCCATGATGCACCGCGCGGTTACGCCGACGGCGACGGCGACGGCGACGCCGACGCCGCTCAAGCCGGAAACGGGCCCCTAAGAGCTGCGCTCTAAAAATACCGGTTCGGTTCCGGTTTTCGGTTCGGTTCGGTTTCGGTTCGACACCCTGATATATATATATATATATGTATTAAAAACAGCTTCAAACGTTTGTTGGATCTCCTAGCACGCGCGTTTCCGGCTTGAGCGGCGTCGCCGTCGCCGTCGGCGTAACCGTGAGCTCACGTGACCCCGGTGACGTCACGTGACCCCCGTGAGGTCACGTGACGTCACCGCGGTCGCGTGACCTCACGGTTACGCCGACAGTGACGCCGACGCCGCTTGGAAGGAGGAGTAGCAGACAGTATGACGAGGGAGGAAGGATATACCTTCCCCTCAGTACCCTTCCCTCCTCCCCCTCAAGAGCTGCGCTCTAATCTGGCGTTACAGAGAGTTGTAAACGGCTTTCTTTTTTTTTTCATTTTGTTGTTTTTATTTTTTTTAAGCACTTTGGTTGGTATTTTCCTTTTCGTTATTGCTTTCTTTTGAATTTTCTAGTGTAGATCTTTCTTAGTTGCTGTTTTTTTTCGCACATTAGAGCTATTCATCTCAACTAACATAGTCATTAGAACGTATGTTTATCATACGTAGGTACAGCTATTTTTGCGATTTACATTTTTAATGTGAACTGCATTTATGTGCTGGATTTCGGGTGAAATGCTCGAACGTGACAAGAAAAGCGTTTCATACTGACAAAGGCAACATTGAGCATACGCTGCCTATATCAGACAATGTATAATCATCTGAAGAGAGGTCATTCTAAATTATAATTAATTATACGTGCTCTTAACCACGTCTACTAAGAGGGTGAGTGGAATTCGAACCGCCGACCGTGCGATCCGCCGCCCGACACTTTTGCTCGGTGCAACAATATGGGGAACTCCCTAATAGGGAGTTTTCGTAGACCGCGTTTCCCCCTCCGCTAAGCCCTCCGCAGCGAACAAGCCGCTACTGCGCCTGCGCGCCCATAACCTTGACTGTAGAGTTCCGGGTAGCGTAGCTGATTACGGAGAGCGTTGCAGGACGGCGAAAACGATATTCGAAAACTCCCTAATGTCACGGGAGGGATCATAACGCAGCAAAGAATAGCGCAGTGGGAGTTTGACGTCAAGACTTAGCACAGTAGCCAAAAGGCAGATTAGCGGGAGCGCGATTATAACCTCCTCTCCTCGTGCTTACTTCAGTTGCCACAAGGGGTTCCTCGGAATCCAGGGGCACCAAGTATTCAAGGCGTTACACGCATCCTTCGAAAAAGAAAAATGCAGAACCCGTAGAATCTTTTCATTAAAACCTACCCCTCGCTCACGCAAGTTCAGAGAAAATTTAAGACTGTATTGGTCATAGGGATAAACCGGGTAAGCACATAACTGTCGCTTGTGCGCACAACCGAAAGCGTGAAATGTTCCCCGCAATCTAATATGACACAAAACGGGGACTTTTAGCAAACCGTTAGCCTTCTTCCGCGTACCGTACTACTGGAGCCTTTGAAGCATGCTTATAAGCGCGTTCCCCGCGGTCACGTTCTTACGAGGGCGCGCGCTTAAAAACATGCTTCAAAGACTCTGGTAGTGAGGTGCGCGGAACACGGTAACGGTTTTATAAAAGTCCCTAATTATCGCCCACATAACGCCCGCACGACATATTTTGTGCTCCCCGAGTTTATCAAAATAATCAAGACAACTTTTTTTTTTTTTTTTTTTTTTTTTTTTAACTTTAGGTTGCAGGTTTTGAGTGAAATTTATCCTCGGATCTTGTGTACGCTCGCGCAACATCGAGTCAACGTACCGCATGCCGATATTTCAATACCTTCCTTCCCTCAATATCAAACCCCGGACGAATTCAAGGAGATATCTACGTCCAGCGTCCAATGACGTCCCTGGTTAAAACTCGCAGGATTACAAGGCCGGTGCGGTTTGTTACATCCACCGCGCAGTAAGAGGAACCATTTTTTGTTTAAAGAACTGGAATCATATGCTGGACATGGCCTGTAGGGAACCTCGATCCATTAGGGGAGTAATAGAGGCTGCCGGTGTTATTAATCTGGTGAAAATGAATCCATCGATTAGTAATAACTAATAGAATGACAGGTCATGTGAACGACTCGCGTCCAAGTCCCCAAATGACAAACTTCTGTTACGATAAGTTGCCGGCCCCGAAGCTTGAGCCGAAGGGTCTCCATCTAATAACCGAAGGGCTAACTTTTTTTGATAATGAGAATGCACTTACGTGGATTGGTCGTCGAAGAAGAGCGCTCAAAGAAGGGGCTTGGTTTCGGCCACCCGAATTCCACGAACAGCTGGCACACGTTCGAATGCTTCTTCTTCGTTCCTTTGAGCTGTTTCGTAGGTCCCCATTAAAACCGCAAGGAAATGTTTGCAGATTATATCAACGTATGGTAAGCTATAATTTAGTATAATATAATTCTGGTGAGTTTACTGGTGTATCCAGCAAATATTAAAAAAAAAAAAAAAAAACCGAGGCGGTTCTGTATTTTGAGGAAAAACACCTAAGTCGTCTTCATTTTACCTTCAGTATTACAGATATCGAGATTATTTTTGAAATTATAGTGCGCGGAGGTTGCTGAAGTTGATTTTTAAAGTACCGCTGAAGCCCATCCTTCCCTGGGCGTGACGTCATACTAAGAGTTTTCGGAATCTCTGCTCTGTCCCTTTTGTAGAGATCACCCATCCCCTACCACGTTAAGTGGCATTTCCCCCTCCCCTCCTCCCTCGAAACGCGAAGGCTGGGAAGTTTCGCTGCGCAGCTCCTTCCCCAAGTACCAGCTCGCCCTGATCCGGCGGGCGAGAGCGGCAGCAGAAAGCACTGGAGCCCTTTACTGTGGGTTCCACCCCGGCCTTTGCGCTTTCCTAAAGATGATCAATAAAGTTTGTACCACCACCACCACCACGCATCTTCGGCGCCTGTTAAAGCTATGCACGTGCACTTTTGCTATTTTTAAAAAGGGTCAAAAAGAGACGTCACGACTGGTGTCAGTGCGGAAAAAATATTCCTGGCAAGCTTGCAATTGCACGCGCTGCCCACACGAGCGACACGCGCTTGGCGGCTCAAAGATCCTAATATTACGTCACTACTGGCCGAAGGTTTTTCGTGTTTTTTCGCCTTGAGTTACATCTTCGGAGAAAACGAGAGTAATACTCAGATTTACGGGATAAAAATACACCAGAGTTACCGCTAACTCGTTTTTCAAGAAGAGTTTCAGCTTCCCTTTAAGCACTATCTACCGTGCCCCGCGGACCCTGGTAGTATACTTCAGACGTAGCCGATGTTATACAAGCGCTAGCATGTGGCCCTAAGCAGTGCTTGCAGTGCACGAGCGTGCCTGCTTGGCAGGGACGTTGAAAACCTGGAGCTCGCACTTGTAGCATCGGCCGCGTCTTGACCACGGTGTCTGGACTAAAGCTGAAACGAAGTATAGACATTGTGGACGCACAAAGCGCTTGATGTGGTCACCGTTTTTTTCAACGTCTCGTGCAAGGTGCGGGACAGAGTAAAAATAGAATCCCTTAGAAATATAGAGCGAGGTCAAGTTTATTTACGGCCGCAAGGTCAAAGATTTGGATGTTATTAATCCTGCGGGCAAGCTCGTGCTGGGAACCATGCCACCATGTTACAGAGCTCCGTGCTCGCACATGGTGCCTTCGGTGTGTTACATGTCAGTAGCAAAGTATTTGTCAGTAGTGATGGGGTATCGGTGGCCGAGTGGGCTAGCGCCAATGTTAGTAAAGGGGGTGGGTTTGGAAACTCACTTTCCGGCGTGGCGCCATTTGTAGAGCTCGCGAAAGGTTCTGCCGTGGTCGCCCTAGGTCGCCCTAGGTCGTCCTAGGAGAAGTTGATTCGCCGAGAAAGACGTCGTATGGTCTTCAAGAGCGTGGCAGAGGCAGTGGAGCAAGTTACCAGTAATTTGCCGACTGCCAGTACAATGGCAGTCGGCAAATAAATTCGAGAAATATGAACATCCTCCACTTTCTCAGGTCGGAGCCAGAACAAAGGGCCACGTGGCCTGGTGTCAATCATATGCCCCCAACGTTACTCATAACCACGCGCCGGGGTTGGAAAAGTAGAAAACGCTTGCTGAGCTCCAGGTATTATTACAGTTCGGCTTTCCTCATCGCCGCAGTGGTTGGACACGAGCCACTACCCCAATGTTCACCGAGGCATTGATTGTTAGGAGCCGAAGTCGAGTGCTCACGCTGTTAGCGTGTCTAAAGTCGTGTCCAACCCCTGAGCCCCGCTCGACTGTCGTCAGGCGGGTGGTTTCGGTCACACAATTACGTCATCAGGCTTTACGAAGGCAAGGCTGAACGAAAGAGATAATCCACTTTTATCCTCGGAATTTCACCGCGACCAGGCAGCTTCTAAATAAAGAGCGGTCGTGTGAATATATTTGAGCCAGACTAGGACCAGTACGCCTCTGTAAAGTCATGCATATTCCATCCCGATATTGTTTCAGAAACCCTCTAATTCTCGACATAAATGGGGTAGTAGTAGTGCTCCGCAAGAAAACGAACTTTATTTTTTTGTTTACAAAGTTTTTGAGGTTAATACGTGTATAGTTAGTTTTAGACACATCCACTGATAAGACGAGCGCGTTTACCTGCGTTCCCAGCATTCACCTGGGTGCTTCAATAATTCGGCAAAAATCTCCTGCACCATCGCAAAAAAAAAAAAAAAAAAAAAAGAGTCTGAACATTTATGCTTTTTGGTTCACCTGCCAAAACAGGGGCGGGAATTCAAAGCTTAGGTTGTATAGACCCTTTTCGCATGAGCTCATAGCAGCGTGCAACTGACGTACCCTCGACCGGGTGCATTTTTGGATTGCCGCTGGCACAGGGTATCCACCAATGATATCGGCGAAAAGGCTTTGAAACGGACGTCGTGCATCAGTTAGTTACGAGTGCTTCTCTTTACCGTGTTAAATTTCCAGAAATCTAGAATTATCTGGCTACCACTGCGTCGTCGTCGTCGGGTGAACAAATAGTTTGAAGAAGAAGAAGGAGAAGAAGAAGAAGAAGAAGAAGAAGAAGACGAAGAAAAAGAAAAAGGAGAAGGAAAAGGAAAAGAAGAAGAAGAAGAAGAGAAAAAAAAAAGAAGAAGAAGAAGATTTATTTAAAAAGACAGAGAGGTCGCTCCATGCAGTTTGCCTTTAGGGTGCCTAGATGTCTGTCTGTCTCAGGGTGAAGACATCCATTGTTGCCCTGATTGTGGCAGCGCGTGACGCTCTCGCGCGCTCTGTGCGTGACTTGGGCGGTAAAATGGCGCCTATGCATTAGGCATAGCTACGCGCTCGAGCTGAGTGACACCGTATTGCGCGCATTTCAGAATGCATACAAAGCGATTGGGCGGAAAAATGGCTGAGATGTCACCACTCAAGCAAAAGCGCACGTGTGTATGAAGGCACTCTATTTGCCTTAACCGGTTTCTCTGTTCTGGGGAAGGGGAATAGGAAGGAAGGAAGGAAGGAAGAAAGGGCAGAAAGGAAGACAAAGAAGTTAACCTGGGGTATTTTGTCCCGGTTTGCTACTTTGTTTTGGGGGAGAGGGGTGTGAGGAATAGGGGATGCCAAAGAAGGTCAATAAGATGAAATAAATAAAAAAAAACATCAAAGAAGCTTAAGAGGAAAACAAAAAAGTGTGGCATGAGCACAAGAAGCTGCAGTGCGAGTATGGCTGCGATGTTAGTGAGCTTCACAGTTTTCCTAATGAATCCTTATTTATGAAGTCAGTGTATTGCGAGCTTGGGTCGCGAGGAATTTGTATAAGACTTTTTGTCCCGTTGATGCTCACGACCACTTCGTTTACGAGAAGTGGACGATTTCAGCCCAGTGAAGGTGTTCCTATTCGGTTATCGTTGCAAGCCCCTAGGCCTGTGAAGGGTATCAAAAAGTCTACATGCCACCACTCCAGATGCAGCTATCAAATGCCGAGAGCTTAGCTACTTAGACTAGTACAGTGGTTCTCAAATGGAGGTCCGCGGAGCCTTTGGGGTCCGCGAAGGCGTTCTAGGGGTCCGCGAAGCCCGGCCTCATCAGTCAAGCCCGGCAATAAAAGTTGTATTTTCCTAGATTGAGAAGATACGTTCCGATTTTAGGATGAGGTTTCTCGTGTGTATGTCAATAAGAAAAGTCTAATTCACGCTAGCACTTAGTTATATCCATTTATTAAATTACCCTCACAATTACCTATCCTTCTCCTTCCTTTCGCCACGAACGGGGTCCTGCATCATCTCTGCCGATCCACAAGGGGTCCGCGAAACATCAATGGCTAAGAACCACTAGACTAGTGCATTAAACTGCTCAATCTACTTCGTTATGGAAACTCAATCATATCATACACCGTCGTCGTTCTCGTTCTTTCGAGGAGGCAAGGTGATGGCCTGTCATTAGCCAGCTGCATTTAACCGGACAAGCTCGTCAATTTATTGCAGCCCTCCATTTAGGTAAACGGTCAGCTAGAACGAGAGGGACAAACACAGACAGGGAGAAACAGAGACATACACACCGCTGACTATCAACTAAGACTTTAGATTTCTTCTTCATCACTTCGACCCACAGATTCACACCTAAAGTAAATGAATGATCCTAAATCCTTACAGTACACTACTAAATCAAAATACTGATTAAATAATATGAAATTAAAATTGAAACTAAATAATTACATTAAATGATTAATTATTAATTTTGGTCCAACCCACAGACCACTGCCGAAACATATCCCTCCTAGTCCCTTTCACGGCGCCGTGCCACACTGCAAAAACTGCCTTTCTTGCTGACCGTGATGGAGGGCATGCTCACGCAGTCGTCGCCGGTTTGCTCAATGGCCAGGGCCTCGAGGATCTCGCGCGCAAAAGCATTCCTGTGTCTGTTAATAATGGAGACGCTACTAAACCGTGGCCTGCACCCGCAGGTGCGGCAATGGGCAGCAAGGTGCCCAGCTCCCGTGCCTTGCACCGACGCCGCGTGCTCCCTGACTCTGTCGTTAACGCAGCGTCCCGTCTGCCCAATGTAGCAGCTCCCACATGACATAGGAATCTTGTATACCACACCGGTCTGGCACATGGTGAACTTATTCCTGTGTGCAGTATTGCAGGTTGGCTGGCAGTTCGTGGCCCGATTTACTTGGCGGCACATAGAGTTCCCTCTGTTCGGTGCCGAGCACACCACCCTGACGTTTTGTCGTGCAGCGATCTTTTTGAGCCGGTGGGTGACACCGTGGATGTAGGGGACTACTGCGAAGTTCGCTCGTGAAGTCTGTCTGTCTCGCTCGGTACTGGGTGATCCTCTTGAAAATTTCCTGCAAATTGCCTCACATACGGCTCCAAGGAGGACACCTGGGTACCCGGAGTCACGAAGCCGGGCCATCTGCTTCTGAAAGCTGGCGTCAGCTTGATGGTTGCATGACTTGCGCAGCGCTGACACGAGTGCCGTGTTGGCAACACTCCGTTTTACGGTTTTCGAATGGCAGGATGCAAACGGAAGAAAACCTTTACTGGAGCGAGGTTCGTACCTCCAGCATACATGTCCATTCTTAAACTCAAGTACGAGGTCCAGGAACTTAATAGACTTGCCCACGGGTAGTTCATGAGTGAAGAGCAGGTCGGGGCAACATTCGTGGAATGTTTTCATGATCGTGCTCCTGCATCCGTTTTCTTCACTTTCGATGTCTGTGCTGCACAGGATCAAGAAGTCGTCCACGTACCTGAAGATGGCTTTTACTCTAGCATCGTTCAGTGTAGATTGGATGTGCCTACCACACGCCGCCAAAAACAGATCGCATAGATGTGGCGCCACTCTAGACCCAATGCATATCCCACTCCTTTGGACGTAGTCTAGACCTTCATACGAGATCACGGTCGCCGTTAAATACACCCCGAGCAGTTCCAAGAAGGCGTCTATGCTAATCCCTGCTGCGGTTTGAAAAGGCGTTACGCCGTGTTCCTCGATGGTCTCTCGTAGAATTGGCATGAGGCTAGTGTGAGGAATAGAATAGTACATATCCTGGATGTCGATGGAAAATCCAGATACTACCTGGGATCCATGTACTTGAAGATAGGCAATGAGCTCTTCTGAGTTGGAAATTCTGTATGGGTCATCGCAATCCACCTGGGACAGGTGCTTTGCAAGATACGTTGACACATGGGCTTGCCAGGTTTTCCTCTCGGAGACAATGGCACGAAACGGTACCCCCACCTTATGTGTTTTGGCCGAGAAGAAAACGTCAAGGTGACCGCCCTTCGTAGCCTTCACTTTGGTGCCCAGGCTGGGTAGATTGTGATCTTCAAGCAGCCGCTTAACGGCAAGCTTCGCTTTTTGGCTTCGTTTTCCATCAACCTGGATGAAGTTCTTTGCTACCGCAGCATTGGCCTTCTCTCCGTAGGTCCCAGCATCAAGGACTACGAACCTCCTTCCTTATCTGAGACACAAAGCCGAAGATCTTTGCTTCGTAGTTCTTGTACCGCGCTGCCAAAGCCCAAACCTGGACGTGCCGAGCACCTTTGGCTTGCGAAGCACTCAATGCCTTCCGTGATGATTTGTGATTTCTGCTCTCCGTGAGCTCGGGACGCAATGGTGCGAACAAGGGCAACCTTGTCTACCGCCTCTAGCTGCGGTGGTACAGCATACTTCGGTCCTTGTTCGAGAATGGATGTTGTCACTTCTGAGAGATGGACGTGACCAAAGGTCTGGAGTGGCCATCTTTTGGCGTGTTCTTTCCTCAGTGCGAGATGTTGCTTCAGGGCAGGAAGAAACCATGATTTCCACAGGCTCTCTGTAGAATACCGTGCCATCGCCAGTTGGTTTCTGAAGACTTGGTGAGTAGGGCACTTAGCACGCAGGAAGTCAGTGAGAAGGCGTTGTTGGCGCCACGTTTCTGACCGGAGTATCTTTGTTACCCGCATGGCGTGTCCTTGCGACGGTGCAACAGCCCCGAAAAACTGCCGAACATCGTCGAGAATTATCTTCTTCGCGACGCTGCGTGAAAGCATCCTCGCCCGGCAGGTTGTGGTGGCGATCAAAAGGCCCAGAGTCCGTGGGTCAAGTGAATCAAAACATACAAAAGGGGGGCTCAAATAACTAGAAAGGAACTGAATAATTGGCTGAAGTTGAGCTAGTTGGTACATAATTTAGGTAAACGGTCAGCTAGAACGAGAGGGACAAACACAGGCAGGGAGAAACATAGACATACACACCGCTGACTATCAACTAAGACTTTAGATTTCTTCTTCATCACTTCGACCCACAGATTCACACCTAAAGTAAATGAATGATCCGTCGTGGCCGGAGAATGATCTCCGGCCACGACGAGAGAAGGGGGGAAGGAGGAACTCCCCTCTTCCCGAGAATCCCTTTTGTGTGTCGCAGAAGTCGCTATTGTCCCCCTACAAGATTATAGAAGATTAACCCGTCACTCAAAATTCGTACAAAAGCAGCCGCTTCGGTGGCTGGAACGACTAGGCCATCCTCTCGACGTCAGCCTCGCCGTAGCTTTGCTCGTCTTGAGACGATCTACGTCACGATTGCGTTGGATGTCACGTGCTCTAAGCTGGGCCTTCTCCGAGCGCTTGCCAGAGTGGGTCGTTTATAACGAAAAATACAGCCACCAGGATCAAAATACAAACGTGCGATTGTCATTTACGG
Organism: Ixodes scapularis; assembly: GCF_016920785.2. NCBI lineage: Eukaryota > Metazoa > Arthropoda > Arachnida > Ixodida > Ixodidae > Ixodes > Ixodes scapularis. Next base: position 109,763,143 of record NW_024609881.1, read on the forward strand.
ATATTGTGGATCATATTCAACCTATTTTTGAACACGACGGGAATATTTCAAATTTCGTTGAAGTATCCCTTTAATGTAATTATTTAGTTTCAATTTTAATTTCATATTATTTAATCAGTATTTTGATTTAGTAGTGTACTGTAAGGATTTAGGATCATTCATTTACTTTAGGTGTGAATCTGTGGGTCGAAGTGATGAAGAAGAAATCTAAAGTCTTAGTTGATAGTCAGCGGTGTGTATGTCTCTGTTTCTCCCTGTCTGTGTTTGTCCCTCTCGTTCTAGCTGACCGTTTACCTAAATTATGTACCAACTAGCTCAACTTCAGCCAATTATTCAGCCCACCAATTTATTGCAGCCCACCTATAATTCCCCTACCCAAACCGTTGCTTACCCAGATAGCCTGTGCTGCGAGACAAAAAGGCTCTGGCGAGACATATCCGGTATTTGAAGTTTTAAGCCGCTAGACGGCGTCGTCGACGACTCAAATCTCAAAATGGGTGCCCCCTTAAAAAAGGATCTAAACTTTTAATCAATTAACAAATAAAAACAAAAGTGGGGATTGTGGGGAATGTAGTTACAGCAAATGCTAAAGGGGCCATGAAACGAATTTTGGGTTGGGATGAATGATTTTAAATTGGGACTTTACTAATCGCATATCGTTTAGTTGGCCAAAAGAAAGAGGCTAGAAAGTCAAAAGCCAGCTTTTCGGTACGAAGATTTGAAAATATAGCGGACTATTTTGTACCTTCTTGCCTTCAAAAGCTCTCCGCCTTTTCACTATGATACATCCGCGATTCCAAAAGCGCGTCACCGGCGCCAAACTGACATCAGCAGAGCCCAGCTCACGCATTGGACACGAGAACTGCGGCGCTCGGATGTATGCGCTCGTCAACAATCAATCCGTCGACGAATATTTGGATTCGCGTTCGTGGCCCATGAGTGCCCTGACGGAACTTATTGTCACTGGGGAATCACAAGTTCTATGGTGTGCATAAAAAGCACGGTGGAAGCTAGGAGTCATCGCACCGGTGCCGAAGGAATGTCATGACCACGTGAATTCACAATTCGCATTTGAGTTGAGGATTAAAGCTATGGAGGAAGAAGTAGGAAAATCGTTTCATGACCCCTTTAAGATACATGTGGGCGAACATGGTTGCTCTAATGACAGAAATATGACTTGGGGTCGGCTTTCTGTGAAAGCTTAGAAGTATGGTGCCATGGAGCGCGTGTTCGACTGGCATGTTCGCACTCCCATTTCCTCCTCATGACGTCACACTTGTGTTAAATTGTTGCCTGCCTCGATCCTGGCGGTGGCACAGCAGTCGAGGGGGATACAGCAGACGCCTGTTCATCCATAGCTCTCCAGTCTGACAGCCCACGGAAGCTACAGCAGCCAGGAAGCTGCGACAACCGCGACTCTTACCTCCGTTAGTGTCTTTTGCCGGGACTTCGACAAACCGGCAGGATCGCGACATCCGGTGTCATGGTAAGATGGCTCCTGTGACGTAAAGTGTTGCCACTTTAGGGCAACTTTAGAGATGCCATGAAACGATTTTTCCACTTTTGCTGAATACAAGTTAAAATCACTTCCTAACGATAATAACCGAATAAACTTGCTTTAGGTTTCCTTTCTAATTCAATGGCAGTAGGCAAATAAATTCGAGAAATATAAGCATCGGAGCTAGAACAAGCGGTCACGTGGTTTGGTGCCTATCCTGTGCCGCCAATATACCGATCTCACAGCTAGTTTGAGTACGCCACCGCTGCCGCCATGCATCGTGGGAGCTGTAGTCTTTCTGCACGCGCGACAACCCTGCTGGAGGTCTGCGCGAGCAGAGCACGAGGCGGCATGAGTTCTCTCGTGAACTGGCGTCTGCCTCTTACGAACTACATTTATGACGGCTTCACGCATGCGTGGAACGCTTGGTGGGATCGGTCTATTAGTGTCACTAAATACGCTACGCTTCAATGTAACTATCATTTACCATATAGTGGCTTAAAATCATGGCTGCCAGTTGTCTGAAGTTTTATTTGAAGTCACAGGAAACTTTTTTTGTCTTTCAGAAATGGTTAACCACTACGCGACAGAGCAAAGCAATATTATACTCTTTCATACTTATTGTGCAACGCTGTCACAGCTACTGGCAGTAGCGCGTGGCTTCATCTATGGTTCTGTTTGCGCGAGAACGCGTGCAAATCATCAACGAGAATAAGAGCCACGCTCGCGCCAATAGCTTTGACAGCGTTGCACGCGAAGTATGAAACAGAGTATACATGAGCTTCCTAACGCCGAATCTAATGCTGAGGAAGTAGCACTTTTGAATCATAGCGATCGGCAGTTGCGTCTGCTCTGCACAAGCCCCAACATGGTGGTATCCTCAACAATATCGGGAAACAGAGTAAGGATACTCTAAGCGTAGCTCATTTACTGGCTCTACCGCCAAAGTTAATTATAGCCACGCGCTGGGGATGGAAAAGTAGAAAACCCGTGCTGAGGTCCCGGCATTGCTAGAGTTCGGCTACTCTCATCGCCGCAGTGGTTGGACACGAGCCACTACCCAAATGTCCGCCGAGGCATTGATGGTTAGTAGCCGAATTCGAGTGCTCACGCTGTTCTAGCGTCTAATCCATGAGCCGGGCTCGACTGTCATCAGGCGGGTGGTTTCGATCACACAATTACGTCATCAAGCTTTTCGAAGGCAAGATTAAAAGAAAACGTCCCGTCTTATCCTCGCAATTTCACCGCGCTCAAGAAGCTTCTGAATCAGTGGCGGTCCGTGAGAGTATACTTGGGCCGGACTAGTGCCACTAAATAAGCAACGCTTCAGAGTAAGGACACTTGGCCATATTAATGCCAGTTATCTGAAGCTTTATCTGAAATGACAGGAAACGCTTTTCCGCCCTCCACAAATGCTTAAACAGCTCGTGACAGAGCAAAATAATATTACATAACTTTCCCAACACCGAACCGAATGCCGAGGAAGTCGCACTTTTGAATCATGACGATCAGCAGTTGCGTCTGCTCTGCATACGAGCCAAAATGGCTCGTATGCAGAGCAGTGTCGGGGAACGGAGTGTCGGGGAACGGAGTGCCGACAATCCAAGCGCAGCTCATTTAGTGGCCCTAGGCCGGACTACAACCAGTACGCCTCTGTAAAGACATGAACATATCCCAACCCGATATCGTTCCATGACCCCTTTAAGGCCACGGTCCCACTGAATGTGGCAGTTTAGGTACTTTTTGGCAGGTCATTACTCATCTCCTTTTGAATACTGTTTTGTGGGAGTGATGTCATTCGAGAGGCAATGCAATCCTCTTTCATTTGATATTATGTATGTGTTGGTTTTTACTGCTCATGCGCATTTGTAGCGTTGCGAATATGATGGCGCGGACCCTCACTTGCTCCGCTAGTTCATGTTTTATGAACGATCGATTAAAGATAACACGGTTTCAATATAGCAGTTTTGTTAAGATGATGTCGGAGCAGAATGTAACGATACACTTTGTTGGTATTTGCACTACTTTGTTTTTTTCATCCCTCCAAATATTGCCCTAAAATTGACATTTTTCAGCACAAATATGTTTTTAATGACACGCGCTAGGGCAATGAAATTAGGTACAGATGTAGTGCTTATAATTGGTAATACCCAGAAAAAAATGTAATGTTGTGTAAAATTTCTTTGTTTAGATATTTTATATCAAACGTAGCACTTTTTTATGCTTCGAGTCATGGTACTTCAAATGCCGCTGAGGAAATAATTAAACTATGATAAAATCTTTTATAACATTTAGAGCTACAATGGTTGCCCAAGAGGTGGACGATGGCTTTTTTTCATTTTCCAAGTCATAACGCTCCAGGAGCGTTTCAAACTTACCTGTTTTGACGCATATATTTTTTTAGACATCAAACAGATTTATTGGCATCTAATAACATTTATTGTTTGGAATAGATATACATTGCGATGTATTAAATTTTCACAATGATATCGCTTTGGTTCCTTAATAGGTGTAGAGCTTAGCTAATTTTAAAAACAATTAAAAACTGTTTGGGTGTTTTGTTGCGCTACCTGGCGGATGGCAGACAAAATGCTGAATTCTAATGTTCAAAAAATTTCCGAGGGTGGCGTTTGCGTCTGTATCATCATCAATCTCCGAGTATTTTTACCCTCACATTTAAAAAATATATTGGAAGATTTACTATCGATAACTGAATGGTTTAAGTACTGGGTCAGGCTAATAAATCTAAGACAAATAATTACACAAGCCTAGCGTGATATAAAGTGTTCATTATTCGATATGATTGAAATCAATAAACAATGAAGACGAAGAGGAAAAGAATACACCCGAGTTCACTTTATGCCTAGAGTCACTAAATGAGCTTTAAAGTATCGGCACTCCGTTCCCCAAAATTGCTTTGGGCGCCGCCATTTTGGGTCTTGCTCAGAGCAAACGCAACTGCCGATCATCATGATCCAAAAGTATTACTTCCTCAGCATTAGATGCGATGCTAGGATGCTGATGCAATATTGCAATGCTCTATCGCGGGTTGTTTAAACATTTGTGAGGGACAGAAAAGCGTTTCCTGTGATCTTAGATAAAGCTTCATATAACTGGCAACCATGATTTGAAGCCACAATATGGCCAAGTGTCGTTACTCTGAACCGTAGCTAATTCACTGGCACAAGCGGGAACAATGAAGAAGAGGCAGGTGTCAAAAGGCTTTAGAATCCGCGGGGCTTACGTCATGGCCGCTTCAGGTATTACTAGGGTGCCTTCATGTGCTGTTTGCTTAGGTTGGAACACGACATCTGGCCATTTTGTCCCACACTTTTATTTTTATTTTTTGTTCAGAAGCGCGTGAAAGAGCGTGTCCCTGCACGCGCTCGTGGCGCTGATTGTGCTATGGCGACATTTTGTTTTCGTCGATTTCTTTGTATTTTCCCCGTGAGCGCGTGCTGTCGGCATCGGGTGCTACAAAGGGTGGCATCACCCTAAACAGAAGGACATTGAGGCACCCTAGGTATTAAAAGCCTCTTGAACAAGAGCTTCCTAACACCGAATCTAATGCTGAGGATATCGCACTTTTGAATCATGACGATCGGCAGTTGCGCCTGCTCTGCACAAGCACCAAAATGGCGGCGTTCACAACACTGTCGGGGAAGAGAGTGCCGATACTCTAAGCGCAGCTCATTTATTGGCTCTAGTTCCCGCGAAACTCCTTTTCCCTGACTGAAACTGAAAGTAAATATGAATAATACACCATTATTATAGCTTATTTAGTTATAACCAAATACATATAATGAGAGGAGGAAGCGGGCGGGTAGGAGAAACGCGGGTTTTATACGCGACCGTTCTAACCGTCTCAAAAGAGAGAACGCACGAGCTTGCGCTGGTTTAAAAAAAAAGGCATCCAAAGAAAAGAGGCGGCACGCTGTGTTCTTTGTTATTATGCGTCCAATTGCAAATTGTTGTGTGTATGTTTATTCAGCCGGAAGTTAGTCTGCCTCAGTGGGCGTCTGGTGTCTCAGATGCAGATGAGCAATTTAGCCAGTGCGGTACAACCGCAAACCTGGGGTCTTTAACGTGCACCACGCAATAGTGATACACGACCGCACGCCGGTACGATGCTCTTCCAGATCGAAACGGGCCTGGGGCGGGGTGGGTTCTGCAGCGCGAGCTTTCGCTCCAAGTGCTCCGAGCTGGTGTACGCTAGACCACGCACTCGGCCACCGACCCTCCCCCCCCCCCCCCCCCCCCCCCCCCTTGTGCGTCTGATTTATATACAAGTATAAGTATTTGAAGATCGACGATGGACGCCAATCGTCTTGAGGTAATGTAACGTAATAAGATTATATAAATAATAAACTTGTTGAAGGACTGAGCGACTAAATTTTTCAATTCTTGGATTGCAATATGGCGGTAGCCTATTGTACTTACTGTTGATGAAGAACAATATGAGGTGACGAGGTGATGATTAAACGATGAGGCTCTATAAGGACGACGACATTAGTGGGTGTCGAGCCACAAGGTACAGTGCCAGACTTGTTTCAAGTATCGTGTACCCAAAGACTTTCTTCACCCGCAACAGTATATGGTAGAATCAATGAGGATGCTGCTTTACAACTGTACGTGGAACAGGAAAACTGCACTGTGCAGAAGTGCGGCTTATTCGTTAAAATGAGGGACGGATTTAAAGCAGCATTCCATTGATTAACTACTTGGAACAAATGGCCTCGTTGACGTAAGGTGTCCCCGTTTCAAAAGATTCTTGAAGCGTACTTAAACCGCAAAGGAGTATGAGGCGAAAAATAAGAAAAAGGAGCCTGGTGTGAAAGGTGCGAATCACCACCATAGCTTCTACTATCAAATACAAGGGCAGTTACACAATACACAACGAAAGTTTTGTGATTTAGTTATATTTACACTTAAGGGCATTCATATACAACGTATTCAGTGAGATGACACCTCATGGTCAACCAGCATACAGCCTTTTCTACTCAAGTTTTACATGGAAGGCCAGACTTCTGCTGAAATTCCTCACGTAGACGAGTTGTCCGACCGAATAAACTGCCATTACTCCCGATCTGGGAATCTCTCGATCTTTGTTCATAAGCCATAGTATCATGAGATCGAGGGGTGGGGCTCTTCGTCCGCCGAATATTGCTTCGGTGGGTTTTTTCCGTGTAATATGAGACCGACGCGTGCTGCCGGAACAAGAACCTGGCGATTCTTCACTGAACTGCTTCTTCCGTAAGCTTCAAAAGGGATTTTTTTTTGTTTCGCACACCATCTGTTCTGCTTGCCCGTTAGTTGCAGGATGGTATGGTGCGCACTAATGTGATGCCTGAAGCCGTTTTTTTTTTCTTCAAAAACTTGGTTATTTTATTTGAATCAAGATTGGGCGCGTTATCAGAGAAAAGTATTTTCGGTAGGGCAAAAGTAGGTAAAACAGACCGTAGAACGTCAATGACGTGTTTGGAAGTCGTGGCAGGCATCGTGTAAACTTCCAGCCACAAAGTACGCATCGCCCATGACTCCGCAGATGTGGATACGTTTCGCCACCCACCGACTGAATAGTGGATCGTTTTCAGTTACTGTTCATGATGGCGTTGGACTCAAGGAAGACTTTGAGTCTTTCCACTAAGTTAGCCCAGGTGCCAGGACTTTTTTCGAAAGCGGTAAGTGTTCAAAACGTCGACAAAGTCGGTAGCCACGTGTTGTGGTTGACACTGGACACTTACCATTCGCTGAGAAGAAACTTGCTTGTTCGTCTGCCATGAGTCGTCCGATATCAGGTCATCACCGCAACACCATCTCCCGACAAAACTGGTCTTCATTGTCCGCATGTCCATAGTTAGCAATCACGTCAACTTATAAATTCTCGAACGCTCATAACTTGCCGTCGCTAAACGCCGTTCATTCAGAGCGTCTTCATTGCAAATAAACGTCTTCCTATTTCTTCTGATGGTTTTCATCATATTCCTCCTAAGCTGAACTTACAACATTATGTGTGTCTGTACTTCCGAAAATATTGCAACGACATTTGTTTCCTGGGAACTCCCTATAATGTAACTACCTTTACAACATCTTCCGGACCCCGTGAAATATAATATTTCGTGACCTTTTTTTAGTCGTCATTAAAATGGTGAGGTAAGTACCGTAAATCGCGAAGCAGTTTACTTGACGTCCGCTTCCACTGGTGTCTTGGAAGATTGAGTCTACTGAGCGTGCATTCCTGCAGAGGAAATTTTATTTGATAGAATATTGACACGTCAATCAACATTTGATTCCTTCTTGGTAAGATTTATTGCGAAAGCCCGTTACAACCGCCGACCGCATGTCCCTACATCAGAGAACAATTTATACCCAGCCTGACCACGCTACTTGAGCTAGCTGAGCACAGCTGGCAGCGGCGCGAGCAAGGCCACGATGCTGCTCGAGCCATCCCACTGTGAACCAATGTTTTGGCCACCCCACGGGTGCGTGTCGCCATCTATTGGTTGAACTAACGCCTTGTTCAAGATGGCTGCCGTGGGACCGCAGCCTTAAGGGGGTTTTCACACGTGAGAGAAATCTCGAGGATTTCTTCCCGGCACGCGCATCACGCGACGTAAACGTCAGGCTTTTGTGATGCAGCCCAACGTTGATGCAGCCCCATGGCGTCGCCACGCGTTGGAGGGAGAGAGGGATGCTCGGGCTGGGACAAACAATCCTGGTATGGCGGCTGATCAGTTTGTTTTCAATAGGGACTTTTAGCAAACCGCTACCGCGTACCGCACTACCGAGGCCTTGAAGTATGCTTTTAAGTGCGCGCCCGAGTGATACCGTGACCGCGAGGCGCGCGCTTAAAATCCTTCTTCAAGGGTGCGGCACACGGCACACGGTAACGGTTTTGCTAAAAGCCCCTAATATTATTTTGTTGCCGAACTATTTGCTGTCAAATGTAGAGCTGGCGCTAAATTCGTCTGCGTTGATGTCAACTGTGGAAGTCACGGAATTGGATTCAAAACGCTGACATCCCCCTCCCCCTCCCCTTCCCCCATGGCACCTCGTCAGAGTGAACGACGAAGCTGAAGAAGAAATTGGGCCTGCTGTCGACGTCAAGAACATCCCTACGCAGATTTCTCCCATGTGTGAATACCCCCTTGGATGTATTGCTTGCACAGGACGCAAACCACATCCGTCGAAGACGCGTTTCACGTATTGCAGCATGACTACTGACGTCCGTAGCTGACGCCACATATCTGTGTTCTCAATACTGCATGCTCAGACCAAAAAAAAAAAAGGACAGTCTTTTTTGGTTTGGATAAATGAACTATGCATCGCAGAAAGCTCCAACTCCGTGACAGTGTGAAGATATAGCGGTTGGGATAGCAAACGCAAATTTGAGAGGATGACGTGGCCTGGAATAAAAGATGATTGAGAAAAACAAAACTTCTTTATGAGCCGACGCCCTCCTAAGCCTAATATCGCCTCATCAAAAAGTTGCATTGTGAACGCCCGTGGGATTTATATAAGTGAAAAACACTTGTCAGCAAGAAAAGTGACATTGTTTCCTTCCTTGCAGGCAACTTTGTTTCACTCAAATAGAGGCTGCAGGCGCCCACAATGTCTTTTTTTTTTTTTTTTTTTACAGCGGAGCTGTTAAGGGCTAGTTTCCCCCCTCATACAATGCCCAAAAGGGCGCTTTGAGGTAAATTAAATAAATTAAATAAATAAATTGTGTTCCCCGCAAAGAAATGAAGACACCGAACTCTGGACACCTAGCGCCATCTATGAGCGACGGCGGCAAGCCACGTATCTGGTTGCCGCCGTCGCTCATAAATGGCGGCAGCCTTTCCACTCTGGCTTCCCGACTTGCTGCCGGCCATTACTTTTCATTGTACAGCTTCGCTGGTCTTCCTCCTTCACCGAAGTGGAAAGGCTGAAAGATTTTTTTTAAAAATAAAATTAGGTTTAAGTGGACGTCGGCTCAAAGAGAAAGTTTCTGTTTCTCAACTTTTTTGTTTCATCTTGATACGCCATGTTCTCAAACTTCAAATTCTGTCCCAACCGCTAGCGTCACATTCTCACGGAGTTTGAGCATTCAGCGATGCATAGGTTACTTAACCGAACCGCAAACACGGCTCTCTTTTCTCGGAAACTCACTGTGCTTACCAATGTACGGAGAAAGCAAATTATTTTCGCGCCTCCAAACTTGCGGTTTCTACGAAAGCGCCCGCCACTCTTCCGAAAGACACCGCAACATTCAAACAATAACCGATAACATTGGAGATAATGATAAGATATAATCAATGCAACATGATGAAACACAAAGTAGAAGCACTGGGACAAAACGTTACCTGCGTCTACCCTGTTATCTGCGTACTAACATACAATATGATAGTTAATATTGTCCAATTCTTTTATATAAAATAGGCTTCTCTAAAGACGATGAGTATACCGAACAATTTAATAATTGGCGTGTCGCCACATGGGTCACTGGCACATAATCACGAGGACACAGCAAACAAAGACAAGAAAAAGCGTATTCTTCACGCCAAGGTACAGTGGCCAAGGGATATGAGAATAATGCAATGCAAGCTGCAACCCTTCTGTACAGGAAGCGGCAATGTCAGCAAACCCAACAGAGCACCGTCTGAGAGCTGTAGGGATACCGTAATGGACTCTGACTGATTCAAACTCGCATAGTAATTAATTTAAAAAAAAAGAAAAAAAGAAAACGCCATATTGACTGCGCGTGCTTAAGTGTTGTAGCCCTACTTACTGTAGGGCGGTAAGGCTAACCGATACAGGAGTAGGCCATGTAGTGTGAACCACAGAGGAAGAAGAAAAATGTGTTAACTAGGCTATGATGGCTAGAGGGGTATAGCCACCATAACAATAACATAAAAAAAGCATAACCATAACACCATAATAACACCTTATAACCAGCATAACAAGGCCATCCAAGGCGGCGAAAGGTTGCTCGGACTTCGCACATCTCCCGGCAGGAGCGCTATCGGAAATTTAAAGGCCATAGGGCAAGCGCGGTCGCGCGCGCCATTTTTGCTTTGTAAACGTGTGCGCGAATAAGGACGACTCCTCGATTGGTTGTCGTCGGCCCCTTAAATACTGTGCCATCGCAAGGCGCTTGTCAGAAGTGCGAGCGAACCTTCGTCACACTTTCTCCGTGTCGAGGCGGCGCCATCAAGGTACTTCTTCCTTCTTCCTCCCTAGTGCCAACTGCAACATCCCTGTGTAGGATTCCGTACCAGCCGGTCCCGTCCTCGACCTTGTCGTCATTGCACATCAGGGGGAGCCCTTTGGGGGAGTTTACGGCCTCTGAAGGGGTTCGTTTGGGTACGGGCCTGGTATACATGTGTCCCCCTGGTGTGTTGAGCATCCAAAGGTGAGCGCAAGTTCGCCTGCTTCTAGCACAGAGGTTGCGATGATGTCAAAACGCCAAGCTCTTATTGGCTGATTGAAAACAAAAATAGTGGGTAGACCTCTAGACGTCTAGCATTGAGGTCTACGTATACGCTACCAGTCGAAGCCAATCAGAACTTGGCGTCGTTCTGACGTCACCGAAACCTCGGCGCAAGAAGCAGACGTATTCCTTTACGCCTTCCGCCCGCGGTTCATAAATAAATGGTCGTAAATTGACAGAATATGACGGTACAAAATGTGGCAATTCAGATGCTGTCGAGTATCGCAATCCTGGCAAATTGCTGTAAAAGTTCCACAAAAAAAAAAAAAAAGAGTAGGAAACGCGAGTGTAGCTGCCGTCACGATGTCCCTACCCTGGCTGCTGAAACTTTCGCGGACAGTCAACCTGGAGGGCGACCTAGAGCAAAACAGGCGTCTGCCGTATTCATCACCGCTACTGTGACACCCTCAATACCGCGACTGGCAGCAGCGTGACAATTCTATGACGTCATCAGGCGGAAATCGAGGGACCACTTTTTTGGAAGCTGCAAACACACCAGTCGGAGACGCGTTCCAGGCACCACACGTTAGGGCTAGCCCGTTGTTTTGCCACTTCCTGTACTTTTAACAGCACTCTACACGCGAGCTTTGCGATGAAGTTCGGGTCGGTGAAGAACTTGAGGATCACAAGGTTGCGTACGCAAATCCCTCGTCATGTTCGCCTACACTGGAGTCAGCACAGTGGCGCCGTCATTCGGGAACTTGCTCACGCCCCTGTCTTTCGCAGCGTTGCTCTCCCGATGCCACAATGTGAACCAAGGGTAGATCTTCCATTCAGTTGCGGCGGTTTCAAGCGCCAACGGGAAACAGTTTGCGGCTTTCAGTTGACGCCGGTGGTCGTGTGCAGCGAACCAGGGCACGGTCACGGCGGGGAGGTATCCGTACACCAACGCGGGACCCTGACGACAGGACTCTGAGGTGGCGCTGCTGTCGGCGCATGCGCAGAAGCTTCACTTCACGCGATTTTGGTTTGTGCGCACACGCGGTGCCCAGAGCTGGTGTGGGCAAACGATGACTTGCTTGTAAACAGAGCGTCGGTCTTATACACTGTCCTCGCAGTGTTTCGCTAGCGACAAGCTGTTCGTTGGTAGATCGTTGCAGCGATGGAGACTGGTAGGATTTGATCGAAGCGACGTATTGTGAGAAAGCTTGTTGGAACTCTGGATTACTTCCAAAAACACATCTTTGTTCCACTGCGGATCATTACCTCGTCTACCTGAAAAACTGAAAAAAAAAAACACAAAAAAACAACAACAACAAGAGGGTCATTGTATTGTCATGCACGGAGACACGGGTGAAGTTGCTTTATGGTTACAAAATGTGAAACACTTTTGTCAGGTTGTAAAAGCTTATCCCCGCTGTCTCCAGTTTGTTACAAAATCTAGTTTTAGTTAGCATAAAAAATATCATTGGGAGCAGCTCCAAGATGGTTGCCGAAGGGAATAAGTTAACCATTAAACCGCATTGGTTTCCCTTTTCGCTACCTCCACATCGAATACTGATGCGCAAGAGGAGCGAAGAGAGCATAGATAAACGCGACTTCCGCTTGAAAATTTTGAACAAAAGAGCAGACGATTCTTTTGTTTCTTGACAATCAAAAAGTTATATTTTATCGTTTTGCTTGATCCTTCTTTTTTCAAACTGTGTTCTGGACGCCTACGCCGAGTGCGGCCCGTTGACTTAATTTTTGTCTGAAAACGCATACCTTAGTTTAAAATATTACATCAAAAGATTACGCTTCAACTGTATATAGAAATGCAAAAAAAAAAAAAAAAAGAGTTTTATGGCAGCCTGCAAACAAATAAATGTTTGCAGGCTGCCAAAAAATGCAAACAAATAAATGTTTGCATTTTTAAGATTTAGCTTTAAGATGAAGAAAACTTACCGATTCGGTTAGATAATTTGAGTATGATTGCATACCAACTTGAGAGACTTTACATGCTGGGGATTTCCTGAGAGCAGGCAACCTTTACTTAACGACGAAATCCTACGCTTACCCCGGAAAGAGTCACCGTTAATCTTAAGTGTGAAATAGACCAGGGTGTAAGATAGACAGGTGGGGAAACGGCCCATAGAAGCCTACCGCAGCGCCGTGACCGGATTGTGTACTCGTCTGCTTGCGGGTACCCCCGATTTGCGGCAGATGGCGCTGCGGCGAGAAGAAAAAAATCGAAATCGGATTTGCATGGAATTTTATGGGAGAGTGCGCAAAATAAACCGAGAACACGACAGTTCTTCATTGAAAATCCACGAGAAACCATGTCCTTCAGTTTAGCCGGTCGCCACCGGTCGCCGAACCGGAGTGAGAGTTCGCGGCGCTCCACATAGATGGCGCCACAGAAAAAGAGAAACCCGAGGGGGACACAATCCGGTCGCTCATTTGGCTCTCGTTTCGCCACCTGTCTATCTTACACCCTGGAAATAGACTCTTTTCAAAAGTGCGCGCCGTCTAGCGGCTGCTGAACCAATTAACCGAGGTAGCCATTGTTCGGGCACAGACTCTGAACATGCATTGGACGGGAGGGCTGCGTCCACTGATCTCTATTGTAGTAGGCTGGATCGCGGATCGCGGCCTCCTGCAGCTGGGGCCGAGTGTCGCCACCGGCGGCCATTGATTGACACCAGCCAATGCATGGGACTCTATGGGAAGAACGAGAAAAAGTGACGTTTTCCCCTGTTTCTAAGCTGTTCTCGGCACTGAAACTTTTTGGATGCTTTTCGATAAGCCCGTCAAATAGCTTGATTACAAACATTAAAACTGACAGTTCTCGCAGTTCTTATAAATAAATATTTTGCGGTCGAGAGTGACTCCGCCGTAGTGCAGCTCAATGAGGCGAGAGTTACCTAGAGTTACAGCGGAGTCGGTGGCGGTTTCGTTGAGTTGGGTTTAGCAGACGGCAAGCTCGAAGGTTTTGTTACGCGGAATTCGCTCACTCCCGGAAAGCTGCTGTCGAGATGGAACTTCTTTGTCATTCATCAACTTCTGGGCTTCCCTGAGGACGGTCTTATTGACGGCAAGTTCCTTTGTTTACTCCACTACGAGAGCAAGCTTGCCTGCTCAGCCATAGGTGCTCCGGTACGTTTGATTTTTTTATTCGGCGACCGGACGTTTGACAAATACCGATTCGATCTCCAAACACCCGACATAAGGATCGCAGCGCACAATAAAATACTCGCCTCCGAGCACAGCGTACATGCTTCAATATGCTAACTTTTGTGCGTTTCTCCCATAGACTTGCGTGTATTGCCTGGTGTCAAGCAATGGCCGCCGGTGGCGACACCGACGGGCTCCCGATCCGCGATCCAGCCTACTAAAATAGACATCAGTGGCTGCGTCAGTCGTGTCCAAGCAATGGCGACCCCCAATGTTGCCCACGTTGATTCACATGACTGAAAAACGTCAATTGCAACTTAACTGTCAAAGATGTGTTTGTTTTCTAGAATTCTTTTAAAACCAAGACAAAAACACTTAATACGTACCAGAACGAAAAGCAGATAGTGTTTAAACACCTACATTTTGGTGAATATCGAGTCATGTCAAAGGACGTCTGTGATGACTTGCCTTAGGATCACTGGAGTAATAGTTTTGAGACATGCCTTGTTTCTTGTTTTGTCTCACTTCTTAGTATTTGCAACAACGTGTTTAGGTGTTTTTATTATTTTTTTCCCTTTTTATGCACTCTGAAAAGCAAGATATTAAACACAGAACCGACACAGACAGTAATTGCTCTACTAAAATCCTGAATCGTCATTTATATGTGAATAATAAGTGACCGATGCACATTAATGCTTGCCCTTTCTAAGTCAAATTGGACTACTACTCCCAAAGATGTATATATAACAAATCATTTACATTTAAATCAAAGAGCAGTCTTGCTTCTACAGTACAGTTACTTATAATTTTATAAAATAAAAACAAATGACAGAAATACCTTACAATGAGAAATATGATACCGTAATATAAATAATATAAAATTTAGCCTCTTTGTAGGATTGAATAAAATGTAGGCAGGCACTACAACCCCAGGGATTTCTGATCCCTAGTAGTTTTGGTTGGTCCTTCTAGTTTAGATTCAATGGTCCTATTTGAAAGAAAAATATAGCGTTTTTAACAATTCTATTGAAGGTTTTAGTTTTTGTTGGTGGCTAGAACTAAAGCATAATATGCGCCATGACTCCGAATGGACCAGCAGGTCATGTCTGTCCTGTCAGGCCTAACTAAACATCTGACCGGAGCCATTTGTGCACTTTATAACATCAAATAACGTACATAGTTTTATACACTGATATGGTAGCAGGTAAAAGTTTCTAAACATCAGTTTGCGATGCATTTGGAGACCCCGAAGTAAGGTGGTGTGAACCTTGCGTTGTGTATACAACAGCAATGTTGGCACACCTAAATCAAATGTTGCATACCTTTCATGCCTCGCGTTCATCATTTCCAGCATGAGGTTTAGTTATATACCGTAATATTCGCTACAGAAATCGAGTTTCCTAAGCAATTTTCGTCGTTCTATACAACGGCGTGACATTTATGCTATTTCTTTTTTTCTAATAAGTACTATCCTTCAATGTGCCAGACGGAGGCCGTGTCGACATATAAGATTAATGAAGAACAACAGAACAACCCCCGTACGGCCTACTCTCCTGGCGGAGCGAAGCAACAACACATAAAAGAGAAGGCCTGCTCATGACGTCATCGCTAGTGGACTCCCGGCCCGTACCAAGCGTCACACACACTCAAACCTCTAGATACATAAATCTCTGTTAAATAAAGATAAAAAAAAAAAAAAAACCTGGCTAGGTGGTGCAAGCCGCCGCCCGATTCAAAGGGTTCAGCCTCAGCTATTCATTCGCCCATTCATCTCTCTAGTGATGACGTTTACGGCGGAAAGGCGCAGGCCTTGTCTTTCAGGTGGCATTGCCCGCCGATGATTCCGCCGACGGTCCGATGAGTGGCGCCATAAGTCCGCGTCTGAGGGGCCGTGCTGACCAATGTAGGGCGGTTTCACGTGACGTAGTTCCGGTTCCAACTCTCGCCGGACTCCATGCTAATGAACTTTCGACCCGACGTCTTCTCTGCGCGCAAAAGCGGTGTTTGTTTGTTTTTTTTTGTTTTTTTTTGCTCGCTCGAGTTTTTTTGAGTTTCGATCAGCTGCGCCAGCTAGAGTAGTTGGAAGCAGGTTGAAACATCAGCTTGCACTTGATTTTTGTTCATACAGGCATTTGTTCGTACTTAAGGCGAGCCGGTAATCAAGATGTCGACCCGTCGGTGGCCGAATTGGCCCCGGTAGATGCAGCAGGAGAAGCCCCGAGAGAAGAAAACGGTGTAGGCATGAGTTTAGTCAGTTCAAATACGCACCCGGTCCCACTTACTAATTTCGGTCGTCGACGAAGCCACTCGCCATGCTTGACGGCTCTAACTAAGCGCTGGCGTGCAAACTCACGGGGAAAGCGTCAGACGCTGTTCATCAACATGGCGGCACGCGGCTTACTGGAAGTGAAAAGGCGTCTTGTGAAACCGCCCCAGTGACGTGTGACTTACGCTTACGACTTACGTACTAACCTTTTCGGTAAAGTCGCCGCTTATAAGAAGGTGGGTGCGACTTCTAAAGCGGCGCGACTTAAAGACCGAGAATTACAGCACTCAACATCACTTAAAAGATAACCAACATGCAGGCTACGAAGTGTACAGCGCGGTCCTGAAGACTACTTTAAAGTGACTACAGAAATTGCACTTAGTACGGTATTGCGCTACGATTTACCACGTGCTCGAACGCCGTGGAAGCTTCGCATCAAAATTTCATAAACAACTCGTCCCCAAATAAAAAAAAAAGAAGATGTTTTTTAATTTACGGTAGGTGTTTGTCATTTGCACACCCTCTGACTGGCGCAGCAACCGACAGATGGCGGCAGTGGCCCCGGCGGATTACGGCAGCTGAGCCGCCGCCCGGGCTCCCCAAGAAGCAGACGACATGTAGCTGAAATTACTCGACGAACGGTCTGTGTTTCGGGTGGATAAAAAACAATCGCGTAGTTGGTGAAAATCTGGTTTCCCCTATACTTGTTTTTTTTTTTTTTTCTTCCCCCGAGGATTGCGTTAATTTGGTGTTCTTAGGTTTTCCCCGATTTTTTTTTTTTTTTTTATAAAACGGCCTCGGAGATCTTTTTTTTTTTTTTTTTGTCTTTATCGGCGTATACCGAAAATACGTAACCTTAGTTGCGAGGCACATAATAGAATGCTATGTACGCGATTTTGCGTTAGCGATGCCCGAGTACAGCGTTTTACACAAACACAAACGGCAATGATAGCTACCTGTGCATAAGCACCAGTTTCTTTAGTCCACTCTTAGCTAAGAACTCGAACAGAGCTCAAGGTCACTCTCACTCTCAAAAGAACCCATCTTCCAATGTTGGTCACTGATCACCCAGTCTATTGACATAAACATGAAAACAAACCAAAACGCAATGCAAAACAATCTTTTACGATTGAAATGTTCTGAACTACATGATGCACAATTGGAGAATCGCTGACTTGAAGGAAGTTTGGTACAGACATTTATAGCTCATTTAGAGTTGGGACCTTTCCATTGTGTCCCCTTCTGTCCAAGATGGCGACCGTCAAGGGGGCCAGTCGTATCCAATACTTTTAAATAAAGATGTATTACCACAACGACAACCACAGCATTTCTAATGTTAGAGCCTTTGGGAGGACTCTGGCGCAAGACAATTCTGGCGCTCAAGTTATCGGGAAGAGTGCAGCGCAATCGGGAAAGATTTGCGGGACTGCATCAAAATGTGTCACGGGTCGCAAACGTCTCATAGGTTACGTGTTTGGAACCCCCGGTATTTCGAATCGTGAGAACCGAGGTTCATTTCTTACTATCCTCGGCGACGAACGTGAGCAGGACGCCTAGAAACGTGAAGCTGACTCCAAGAAGGACGAGTCCCGTAAGGACGACCACGATCATTTCGGAGGAACCCTGCTGAAATCTGCTGCAAAAAAAGAACAAACACACCCTAAAACAGGGCGTTCGTACACGTTTTAATTTCTATATTTACGAGTCATTTTTTGCCACCTGTATAGGTGAACTTGTGTGTTTTGTGAGTGGTTTGGTAGCGGGCAATTGGGCAGCTCCGATCTGCATCTGTTATCTCCGCTGTAGGCATTAAATTTAACCATTGCAGTACCACCGCTATCCTTGGGTTTTTGACGTGCATCAGGCAGTAGATAGACTGCAGCCACGCCGATAAAATCTTCATTCAGTTCAGAACAGAGCGCTTAGTTCGACAGCGCGAGCTTTCGCTTCGGGTGCTACGAGCTGCTCTGTTTACAGACGCTCAATGCATCGTGTGAATAAAGGCCCGTTCACACTCTTGCGACCGAGTACGACTGAGAGAGACGAGATCTCTTAAAACTTCTTAAATGTTTTTAGAATGAGGGAACACACTGGCATTGTGGCGCCATCTATGCGGTGACCCTGGAACTGCATTTCACAAGAGCGAAGGTTTTGCGGGATTTCAGAGGTCAACTGTGCGTAATACCCATAGAAAGGCTCGTTTATAACATTGACAAAAGTTTTTCGAGCCAAGAAAGAAAGGATAATGCGCGAGAAGTAAAAAAAGATATGCCGGACCGCCGAGTTTACAATGCTTCCCAATAGATGGCGCCAATGTGTTTTCTGGTTTAAGAAGTTTTAAGGAACCCAGGTTTAAGAGGTCGCAAGAGTGTGAACGGGCCTTAAGACTTAAGAGATAGGACAATAAGTGGAACATAAAAAAAAGAAGCGGATTGAGGAGATGAACGCTGTGCTTATTGATAGCTACCGTGAGGTCGGGACGAAAGGCTGCACGAAAAGGAGAAAAAAAGACAGTTTACTGAAGTGGATCTCTTTTGCCCTCTATTATGTACTTTTATTTCTATTGACTAGTGATTAACCTCTGACTTTCGGCCCTTCTGCCGTGAGCTTTTTAAGATTCTTCTTTCTGTTCTGTTCTACATTTGCTTCACTCCTAAAGGGGTACTGCGGCGTCTTATTCAAAGTCCCCGATTTGTCTGAAAAATTGCTAAACAGACCAACAAACAGCACTGAAATAGTAACTGAAATATTAAGCCAAAATAAGTTTTTTTTTTTTTGCGAGGTTATTGAATTTACAATATTGGTCCTCACCGGGCTTTTCAAAGTGGAAGTCTCCATTGGCAACAATGAAAAAGTGAAATCAGCGGAAGGCAGGGGTCCGCCCTTTGGTCTATAGACTTTGTACCCGACTAGTTGCAAACAATTTTATGATGCAGAATGACCGCTTGATAGCTCGCTTCAACATGTTTGCTGCAGCAGGAAATAAGTGCTTGGCATAGTCCCTATTTTAGACCGCCTGCTCAAACTGCAAGCCTGCTTTCCTCTGACGTAACTGCACTGAAATGCGTGGGTATATTTTAATGTTGGTTTTGGCATCATTTTCACTTGCCGATTTCACAATAAAGATTCTGAATTTCACGATACTAAATTGCGTACTGGATAAAGATAAAAGCCTGTGATTCCGGAAATACGGGAGACGAATTTTCGCTCTGTTTAGTCACTGGCACTGCAGCTTTTTAAAGGGCAACTTCGGTCAATATTTTTGAATTTCGGATTACGATGGTTTTCCGCCTAAAGACTGTCCCTGAATCACAAGGTATCATTTGTGTTTCGATATTGTATGTAGGTTTGCACATATATCACGGCTCAAAGTTTTGTTTTCGGGCGTCTACGGCAAAACCGAAACTATCTGGTCGAGGGATGGCAACACTGACCATTAACCGTACGGTCGTGACGTGACGTCACCATGGTGCTGCGGTATGCGCAGTACAACCAATGTACCGCAGCTCCACCGCGAGGTGACGTCATGGGGGTGCTGCGCCCCATTTTCTCGACTAAAAGCCAACGTTAGTAGATTACCTCAGTTGTGCAACTCCCGCGGAAGGAGGTACCCCCCCTCACTCACTTAAATCCGCCTCCCGTTGTTCGAAGCGCCATCTAGATTTTCGTTTACGAACTGTGTGTTTCGTGGAGTACGGTGGAGCGCCATCTAGACGCTGCGCTTCGAAACGTACGTATTCCATAGACTACACTGCAGTTACCAAAGCAGCCGTCCGGCGTGTCGAGCGACGGGAGGCGAGTCGTGGTGAGTGAGGGGGGTACTGCTCCCTGCTTGCAGCGTCTATGAGCAGTTCAGTAGCTGAGCTAATCTAATAACGTTGCTAAAAGCTAAGCTGCTTGCCGCCCGAGAAAGAGCAGTGGGTCGCGTCTTTAAGATCGGTTTTAGTGAAGTACGCGGCTTCACTTTGACGTTAATGTTTCGGCTGTGATCATATTTCATACCACTAAAGCGAAAACAGTCAAATATTTTGGTTTTGCTTTCGACCGGAGTTAAAGGGGTACGGAAACAAAAATTTAAATATTCAAATTTCGTTCGAAAATGAGTCGAGCATGACGGAAAATAACCGTAAATAATAATCGCACGTTTGTATTTTGGACGACTGGCTATATTTTTCGTTCCAAACGGCGCACTCCAGCAATCGCTCGAAGAGAAGCGAACGGAGAGCGCCATGTGTCATGGGATATCCGGCGCAAACAAAAACAGAAAGAAAACATTCCCCGCATTCGTGACGTAGAAAGGCCATGGCGTGGTTATTAGCCTTGCCGTTGGTGGCGTTGTCAGCGTTGTCGTGGTATCAATGACGTCAACGCGTTACAACCGAGCCGTTCGAAGTACCCGTTGGGTGACGAGCGTGTGGCTGGCCCAAGGAGCACGTAGCTTCCACTACACTGTCAGCTTAGGACTGAAAAGGGTGGAGAAAGCAACTTTTGTTCGAGTTTTGAGCGACGGGCTTATCTTCTAGGGGGAGAATGGCTTATTTGGGTGCACAAACGACGGTCCGAGAAAGAGGGAAGTCCCTCCTTTCCGTCTTCTTGAACTGTTTGGTACAATGCGCGGGAGGAAAGCTAAGAAGGCAAATGTGGAACTTCCAAAGAGCGGCGCTGCTCCGATGGAACTTGCTATATACGTCATGACTACGTAGCAAGTTCTCTAAGATTGCTAGATTACCTCCCAAATGGGCTCCACATGCATCCACCAGGTGCACATGAAATATCGTTTAATTAGCTTTAAAATTAGTTTGATTGTGCCTTTCAACGAAAGACTGGTATCTTTGAGGTTATGCTGCAACATGCAATACATTAAAGATAAAAAATGGGCGCTGAAATTTCGTTTCCCTACCCCTTTAAAGGGGCGATGCGACAGTTTTCGTATTTTGCGCGAATATCGTTTAGAAGGAATTCCTGGTATTAATTACCTATGAAACACGCGTTTGTTTTCACCACACGCAATAGAAGTCACAGAAAAACTTAAAAGAGAAACGAGCAGCGCTCACTTCCTCAACTCGCAGCCAGAAAAAGCGGGGTCTACAGCCCATTATATGGAGACAATGTTAATCGTTGCCTCTTGCTGGGGTTGGCAAAACACATGCCACACGCCCAGTTCCAGACATTGTTATTGTGCGGATATTGTCGTCATTGTAGCGATTGGACACGGGCCGCTGCCCGAATGCTTGTCGAGTTATTGATTACCCCGAGTCCCAATCGAGTGCTCAGGTAATGCTCGGGTTCAATCTACGAGGCGCATTTAAATATTTCCACTGAGGGATGCTGCGATTCACCAGCTACGTCATCAAGTTTTGCGAAGAAAAGATTGAAAGAAAACGCTCGCTGTTGTCCTTGAAATGACACCGCAACAAAGGAGTTTCTTTGTCAGTGGCGTTGCGTGCGAGTGTACATCAGTCCCACTAGTGCCAGCTCGTGTAAAGTGAAAAACATTTCAAGCGAATATCATTGCACGGCCCCTTTAAACTAGCATAACTTTCATTACACCCTTTTTCATTTGCTTTTCAAAACCAGAGTCTATAAAATGCTGCGTTGCCGACGATCTCTTCCAATCGCTAGGCGTCGAACTTCAAGAAAAGTTACAAGAAGACGCTTAAGCTTCGCCTTTAAGAAAATGGAAAGCGATAGCTAAACATAGAAACACCCGCTCGCTCCTAAGCGCGCCTGTCTCGCAGCCGGTGGGTCGTGGGTTCCAATCCCCTCCTCCGACTAAAATTCTTCAAACTATTTCTTTGAGAAAATGAATTACTTTAGAAAAAGTGAAACCATTCGAATTACGCGACGGCCTTTAATTCGCATTACATGTCACGCTTTAATAACTTTAATTCTTCGCGTGACGTCACGTATACCACGTGAGCGCTGTGGGTTGTTTGAAATTCCCGGGCTAGGTCATGTGACTGTGAAGACATGACCCTATTGACCAATCCTAGATTTTTCTGTACCACCGATGCCTACGCCGGCTTCTCTGCGACAGGAGCTGATTAAAGCTGTCGCTTTAAAATACTAGCCGTGTCATGGCTCTGCATCCAGGTTCACTCTAAGGTGCAACCCTCCATACCATGACGCGCGCGCTACAAGAATTTTGATGATATCCGCTTCCGAGATTAGAACAAAGAAATGAGTGCTTACACGAGTGTTTGTAGGCCAGCAGCGTTTAGAGAATCCCTGAAAGAAGTATGATATCGCCGATTAAAAATCAACCTCGGGACAAGATTTTAGGCGAGATTCCCGGGAACTCTTCACAACATAGGATTCATTGAAGCAAGCAAAATATGAGTTAAGTCTTCAGCTGAGCTTATAGTTCCATGCACGTTATCTTATGGTTTTCTGGGTATATTTTTCTTATTTATTTTATTCGTTTGTTGTATTAGTTGCATGCTAGCAGTCAAGTTTCAAAAGTGTGTAAATGCAGCCTGTTGGACGCCAGGCCCTGCTTACAAGCACTCCCTTGCTTTCGTGTTCCGGGTATTGTACAGCGCAAATGTGTGCAATAAACACCATTATGGATTGATCGGTGAAGATTATCTCTTCGCTTGTTGATCATCGTTGCCTACCAGGATGCTTTCTGAACCTGAGCAGTAGATCACTTCTGCGAAATATCTGACACTGCGCGTGCGTCAACAGCCCAGTGACTCAGCATTTCGCCCATCACATGATAAGCTACGGAACGTTGAACAGTCGGGCTGTCCTTCCGTGTCTCTCTTGTTGCGGCCCCTCCTCGTTTGGTGGAAGCTATACAGGGTACGTTTTTTTTAAAAATGTTTTCTGAGACATGCGTGTCGTCGAGGCGCGATGTTTCGGTAGTTACAACTTCGTAACCAAATATAATTCAACTTGGTCGGAACTAGTTTTTATTTCGATGTATTTATTACAATACATAAATTTCCGTGTACCCTCACGGAACAGTAGAAGCTTTTCAACGTTTTATCCATATTGGATGTTCCATATACCACCCCTTTGTCGCGGAATTAAATGGCCCTCAATAAGAAACAGTGCGGGCTTTAGGTTTTTACCTTATTTGTTTGGGAATGGATGTTTATTGCCTAAATATGGCAAGATTCGCTTGTGTGTTTCAGCAATCTAGTGCTGTTCTTACTATATAATGTGCACCACTGTGTAGACTGAGAAGTCGTCTGTGGGCACAATAAATAAATAAACTTGGTCGTGACGTCACTGATGAAAACCATGAGAGGGCGCCACCAACACATATATTGGCGCTAATAGGGAGTGTTTACTAGCGGGCCATCGCCCAGACCGTCGGTGTTGAGCGCGAACTGACGACGATCTTCCACGGTGCTTTTTGCAAGGTGGCATTCCACACGATCAAGACTGCCTGTCTTAGCAGCCTTAAAGCGTGAGCTCGTTCCGAGCATGCGCTGTGAAACGCGCCCTCAGATATGACTTCCGGTCGATATACCTTCTTGTTGAGGCTACCTTTTCGACACACAGCGTTTGTTACACACTGGGACTACCGCGATTCGCGATCAGAGCGACACAAGAAGAGATTATAATACGGCTCAAAGTTGACCAAATATTTTAATCCTAAAAAATAAGGCAAAGCCTAAAAACAAAATGTAGGAAAAAATTGGTAATAACCGTTTGAAGTGGTTGCGCTCATCCAATACCAAATAGAAGACATGGTCTGCGCGTATGACGTCACCGTTAGTGGGTCGCCGACCCGCCCCCAAGCGGCAAACACTCCGAAGCTCGCCGAGAGACGCCGTAAAGCGGCAGACGCGTCCGTCTTGGCGTCGCCGCATGCTAACCTCCCGCTCGTTTTGAGACGCTGCAAAACGTTTTGGCGGCGACGCCGACGCAAGCTTGGCGGCGCTGCGTGCATACCCTATGCGGGGCGCGAGTTCATTTCCTTCCTGCACAGGAGTTGGGACTGGACGTCAAAACGCCGAGCTCTTATTGGCTGACTGAAAACAAAGAGTGGATAGAGCTCGACGCATCTAGCATTGAGGTCTACCCACTATTCTTTCAAGCAAGCGGAGAGCAAGAAGCAGACGACTTGCTGTCCACACAGTGATGACGTGTGAGGGGGGGGGGGAGGGGGGGGGCGTTGTTTCTTGGGTGGCATTGGCTCACCCAGGCTCCGGGACATCAGGAAAAGGCTGGGCTGATGACGGAGACAAGTCTTTTTCGGGCGGCGGTTTCGGGCTGACTGTTCCAGAGGACAAGTCAGGTATCTTGCTGGAAGTCATCCACAGCACTCGGCCACAATAGACCTGGACGCAGCGACAAGTTATTCGTAAGAAAACACGGCGACGTGGCGAGAGAAAACAGACGAACAGTTGTCATCGATGTCCACGGCAGCGCTTTTCGAAAAATGCCGCTTGCGGCACCTTGTTCTCAGCTTTGCGTCACCAGGCACAGGGTCGTAAAATGTGGACGGACAGATGCAAATGCCCGCACTGGGCGACAACGTAGAAGACACTAATTCCAAACAAGTGAGCGCATCTTCGAACCCTCAACTAAAGCGTACCGTTAAACGACAGTCCTCATAAGAGGTGTTTGTAAATAGTCGCGCAACAAAAATGGTAGACCTCAAGCGAAGAGGGCGAACATCGTGAAGGCTGAAGCGAAAAGCATGCAAACACCCGATAAATCATGTTATTTTATATATTTTATATACTAGCATTATAAAACACATCGACGCGCATGCAATGTTTAATCCAAACCAACATGGTTTTCGGCAGGGAGTCTCATGTGTTACTCAACTAACAGAGTTTGTTCACCAAATAAGTGAAAAATTGGATCAGCGAAGGTGCATAGACTGTGTATTTATAGATTTCAAAAAGGCGTTTAATGTCGTAGACCACAACTTACTTGTTCATAAGTTGAATAGTTTTAATATTAACCCTCGCATAGTTGAGTGGATTCAGGAATATTTAAATTTAAGATCCCAATATGTAGTTGTAAATGGTGCTGCATCTGAAACTATTGACGTGACGTCAGGCGTCCCACAGGGGTCGGTGCTGGGCCCGTTGTTGTTCTTGGTTTATATTAATGACGTCGCAGAAAATATCACTTCTTATATGAGACTGTTTGCAGACGACTGCGTCGTGTATCGAGAAATTATAAGCGAGGAAGACAAGTATGCATTGCAACGCGACCTATTCAGAATACACAGGTGGTGCCAAGAATGGAATATGAAGCTAAACCTAGAAAAAACAGTACATATGTGCTTTTCAAGAAAAAAAATGGACCTAAAAATGTATACACGATTGACAGTACCCCATTACAAGCTGTGTTTGAATTTAAATACTTAGGAATATACCCAACACCATCCTTGTGTTGGCACAGGCACGTTGATTTCGTAACAGGGAAAGCTTGTAAAGTATTGGGTTTTTTACGACGCAATACACGACAATTTCCGCAAAGTGCGCGAGATTTGTTGTACAAAACTTCTATCAGGTCTGTTCTCGAATACGCGAGTACAGTCTGGGACCCACCAACTGCTGTTGATAGAAATAAATTTGGAAGAGTTCAAAACTTAGCGGCTAGATATGTTTCCTGGAATTATAACAGGCGACTCAGCATGACAAGTCTGAAGGAATTCTTAGGCTGGGAATCCCTTGAAAAAAGAAGGGAAAAAATACGACTAAAATTATTTCATAACATTTACCACCGCAGAACTGGTATACAGCGCGAAAACTACATTTACCCCCCGCATTATATCTCTCATCGTGTCGATCACGAACGAAAGGTGCGTGAATATAAATGTAATACAAACCAGTTTAAATCTTCTTTTCCCCCCAAATCTATTAGCGAATGGAATCAATTGCCTTCGGAGGTTGTTGACATTTTGGACAATGACGCTTTTTTGCTGCATTGTGAGAAGTGTTTTCTTTTTTGTTTCCCGTGTACTGGGTATGCATGTGCGCGTTCTGTTGCGCGCGTTCTGTTAAGGCCGGTTCAGACACTTGCGTTTGAGTGCGTTTGACTGCGTTGCGTCGAGAACCGAAAGCGAGTCACCGGCACATCTGTGTTTCGTATGAAGCGTGGACTCCAATTCAAGGAATCATCTTGGTCTGCGATATAAGTAGCAGGGATGTCCTGGTTTCTCGCTACCGCAACGCAGTCAAATGCAGTCAAACGCAACTGTCTGAACCAGGCTTTATGCTCCTTTATATTTGCTTAAATGTATCACATTGATGTACACTCTCCCCCCCCCCCCCCTTGTAATGCCACTGGCGCTGTGGGTAAGTGAATAAATAAATAAATAAATAAAATAAATTATGCAAGAGAGGCGACATCGGCAATAGAGGAAGCCACCGAGGAAAGCGAAGAGGGATGGAGCCTTAGGACAAAGAAAAGACAGACCGAGGAGGCTAAACGTCCGCGACGAGACGTGGCGTCGAAGAAGGAGCAAGGTTTCAATGACTTCACCTTCACCCTACGGCACAAAGAAAACGTATTGTTGGCCGACGTTCCCTTTAGAGTGCTCAGGACAGGAATCGGGATCACGACGGGTAGCTGAGACTGCCAGAAAGGCCTGAGCTTCTGTACTCGTCAAGAGAGCAACACGATTCTTGTCAAGGTTTGAACGGAGGCCGCTGTTCTGCTCGGATTTCCAAGGAACTCGTTCTGATTTACTTGTACATCCCAATAGACGAAACCACGCAGGTGAAGGGTGTCGTGTACGTTTTAGGCGGAACGAACACGAATAAGGACATCTTCGAAGCACACAAAAGGCACACTATTTCTGCCGTTAGGAGGGAAAAGGCGGAGGGCGGTCATTACTTTCGGCGGCACCAAGCCTCAGGTCGATCTCCTACCACTGCGCTATAATCGAGGCTCACCACTGGAAACCCAAGGCACTATTGTGCAGGGCGTGCCACGGATACGGCCACAAATCAATCAGACGTTGACTCTATGAGATGCCAAAAATGTGACCAGCAACACGAAATAGACAAAGAATGCGATCAAGCGGAACCGCAATGCCGCTTCTGCGAGGCAAACGCCTTGCCACGGAATCGAGCTGCCCGAGACTAAGGACTGTCAAACAGCGAGGGCAAAAAAATAAAAATAAAAAAATAAAACAGAAGAAGACGACGCTGCGAAAGACGTCGGCGGATCCAAAGGACAGAAGAAGGGAAAAGAAACTGATGATCACCAGAAGACTAAGTAGGCGGCATGCCATGGAATCTCTACGAGTCCCCAGTAGCGTTACGCCACTCCAGCGTAACGTACAGAGTATGCATGCGTAAAAATAATAGAAGTAGCAAGACTATCCCAACGCCACCGAGCGGCATGCAGAGCGAAAAGAAGACTCGAGCACTGGTCTCAAACATGAAGGAAGCCTTAAGGAACCAAAACACAACGCCTGAGGCCAAAAACAAACGAGCAGTAAGCTTTCGTCAGACATGCATCCCTAATCAGCCTGTAGGCTAAAAAACAGGGAACACAGTGCTGTCAGCAGCAGCAACAATAACGGCAACACCTTCCCATGCAATCCTGGATGCAGCAAATACATTCCTTGATGCAGAAAATGTCGCAACCCTTTATGCAACAAGTACAAAACATAATGCAATAGCAGCAGTAACACAAACAACAGCTCTTACAACCCTCCATTAACATGATGCAGGAGATGATGACGAAGGTGGTCACACGGTTCAAACACGGACAATAACTCCGTCCCAAGATCACGAATAAGAATCAGTTTATTTCGTATATATGTACAGACGACAGGGGCATGGGCAAAAAGCCAACACATGTTGGCTTGACTGGGCCCCACCCCCGTTTTCTTGACAGAGGCGGATCAGCAAATTGTAAGACAATGTTGACAAATTGTAAGACAAATTGTAAGACAACGAATATTGAATCCTGCAGTAAAATTGCCACGGGCTCTCACCCAACATGAGAGAGCTCAATCGACGCTTTGCGAGTTAAGTCGGGCCGATGACACTTTTAATGGAAGAACTGGACGGAACCGGACGTAACATTCGGAGCACATGGGTTACCACACCCCGACGATTGAGTACAAACCCATGGGTAGGCGGATCGCAGGAACGACGCCGCAGGCCGTAGCCAAAGGGCAAGCGGCAGTTTATATAAGGGAGATAATGCCGCAACGTCAGCCGGATATGCTGGAATGATGCAATGACGACCGCGAAGTGATAGCAATCGAAATGAAGTTAGGGAAGACGACAATGGTAATTGCTTCAGTTTACAAACGCACTGTATGTGCAAAATGCATACAAGACCGCGGGTGAATTGAAGCCCTCAGGAGGGAAACAGAATGCGATCCCTTGGTTATCGGAGAAGTTCAACGCGTCTGACATGATGTGGTGTAAAGAACGACATGCATCTAATCAACCAGACAGACCGTACCTCGAGAGTGGCCTTCCACGCAAGGCAGGAAGATCGGACACCAGATATGACATGGAATAATCGACGCTTCAGAGGGGACTAGGAAATAGAGAACAATTCGGGGGGAATCGATCATCTGCCCATTCACACCATAGCAGAATCCAATGGCCTAAATTACACCAAAATAAAAATCAGAGGATAGTCTGGAGAAATCCTAAAGGTGGAAGGCCCTGGAACAGACCTTACCAGCAGTGTAACAAGAGCATCTGAGAAAGTCACAGAGGATCAAGGTCACAGAGAACAGCCCGATAACGGGCAGGCACCTACTGAACTTCTTGGAATCCAGAACGAAAACCCTGGAACGGTAAAGAAACGAGGAAACAAAAAGAAGCTAAGATGTACACTCAACCGCGCCACAGCCATGGCAAGAGCGTACGCCACCGAACTGTACAGGCGACATTGGTAAAAAACATTGCAATGGATTCAATCGTACTACTGGACTATACAAGGCGTGGAGAACCTTCCAAGCTTAGTAAGGTACGTTGTTGGGCTAGTTGGTTCATCTTAGTAAAACATATAAAATATCGCAAGGTAAAACATATAAAATATATGTTTTACATTTGTTTTTATATGTATAGTAAAACATAAAATAGCGCAATAAGATGAACCAACTAGCCCCACAACGTACCTTACTAAACTAAATAAAACCTTCCAAGCGATGCAGAGAAAAAAACAAGATAACCGTGCCGCAAAACATCGCACTAGTCATAGGAATAACAAAAAAGGAGGTGGCGAATGAGGCTGGCAACACAGTTTTCAAGCAGCCGTCAAAGGCACCAGAGGAGGAGCCCTATGATCCTGAGTAACGGTGATACCATAAGCAAAACTCTTGATAACAGTCCTCCTAATAACATAACTTCCTGATAGCAGTCGGTGAAACCATATGCAAAATCATGAGACGTGCTGCGTCGGACAGCGAAGAGGTAAGCAGACTACGCAAGAAGATCGCTGTTCTATCATACATTCACGGGATCAA
Source organism: Ixodes scapularis (assembly GCF_016920785.2). Classification (NCBI taxonomy): domain Eukaryota; kingdom Metazoa; phylum Arthropoda; class Arachnida; order Ixodida; family Ixodidae; genus Ixodes; species Ixodes scapularis. Next base: position 109,792,889 of record NW_024609881.1, read on the forward strand.
GCACAAGTTAAAAAAGATAGCTGCACGAATGATGTTCATGTTGTGTGTTCCGCTTCTAACAAATCTTACTCAATGCGAAGCAGAGTAGACATGAAAACATCTAAGAAAGAATCTTGCAGCACTGCCCACCGGTTACAGTGCCATGCGCAACAGAGGTGATATACAAAATCTTCCTCTCCTGCGGAAATCGGTACATAAGTCAAACTGGCCGATGAATAAACGAAAGAGCTCGAAAACATGCAGCGTCTTTGAGGGAAACGGGAGCAGGTAAATTGGCTTTTCATTGCAGAAATTGCCAGTGCAGTGAAACTTTCGATGACATCACCATCCTAGCTAGACACCGGAATCCTCAGTCCCGTGAGGTGCTCGAGGCGCTTGCCACCAAGGACCACTCTGAAAACTGTTTCAGTGCACCGTCTACTTGTCTACACCATTCATATAATAGAGTTCTCCGGTGTGCCCCACCCAACGTACGGGCAACATGAGGTGGAGTGGGACGGTGTAGACGAAGTGTTTTCCTCTTTACTTTCTAAAAATGTTTTTTTGGGTAGATATTTATTCTTTTGTTAAAAATGCTTCTGCTGGAGGACGCCACAGCATAAGGAAGAAGTTTTCACTAAAACTCATTGGTAATTAGCCGTCTCGTCTCATCTCTGCTGTTTTCACTCTACGTTTCTTCTCGAAGTTCAGGCTGTTTTTCCAATCACTCTATGATCCAGATGGAGAGACCTCCGAACAAGGGGAGGAACTAAATGATGATTGCAGCCATCCGGGAGTGCAAGACCAAAAGCTGATCAGGTCCATATGGGGGTACGCACCAGAAGATCAACAACCTCCTTGAAGCACAGGCGGAAGAACCCCTTGAGAAAACCAACACAGTGTAAGAAACTGTTTGTCTTCCCAGCGGGTGGACGATATCCAGGGATGTCCTATACAGAATCCTGGCAATCCGTCAACTTTGTTTAGAAGTATAAGGCCCATCTTATTGATGTCCAATATATGCAAGCTAGCCGAGAGCTTGGTACTGGCCAGGATACAGAGAGTGCTGGAAGAAAACGGCGCATACCGCTACAGTCAGACTGGCTTCAGGGACCGTTCGGAGATACAAGACAGCCTCCTGATGCTTTATAAACACGTTTTAAAAAGACGGAACAGAGCGGACCCGAGAATAGTCATCGCCATCAATGTGAAAAAGGCATTCGACTTTGTATCTCGTGCCGCAGTGCTGACGAATACCGAAAAACACGGGATTCAAGGCAAGTCTCTCTGCTTCATCAGGGCCTTCCTGAAGGATAGGAAGTTCAGGCTCAAGTTTGGAAGCACCAAGAATGCTGCAATGCCGAACATTATCGGAATGCCACAAGGTGCAACCTATCGCCGACCCCTGTCAATGTTTCCATGGCGGACATTCCCCCAAGACTGGAGAAAAAACCTGGACTCGGATTTATTGTGTACGCAGATGACGTCATAATCTGGACAAAAAGAGGCTACGTAGGGCAAAAAAAAAAAAAAAAAAAACGCTGCAGCGCGCCTTGAACACGATTGAGTACTACATTCCAGAAGCAGGCGCCCGAAAAGACAAAATACATCAATGTCGGCAATAAGAAGACCAGAATTGATGCAGAGCAAACAAACGTCAAGTTTAAGCTGGGATAGGAGCAGCGCGCCAAAATCAAAACCATACGCATTTTAGGACTGCTCAACAATCAGAAAGAAAGGAGCCAGTCATGGATGCAGAAGGTTCGCCGAATAGGGAAGAGCGCCTGACATCCAATAAGAAAAGCCGCCACCAAGAGGTGGGGCACGAACCAAAAGGTCACCAAAACGCTGGTCAAGGCCCTCTTGACGTCGAGTGTGCTGTACTCCTACAATTACACCGGGTTACCCAAGACTCAACGAACGAAAATCGAGATTTTAAATACATCATGACCAGGGTGCAAGACCTCCACGTCCGCTCAAGGAACAACCAGCTCGAGGACAGAGCCGAAGCAAACAAACAAGCTTAGTTAGACCTGCTCAAGACGACGGAGGCAGGGAAGAAAATCCGTGGTACATAGGATACGACACGGAACAGGTGCCTCCACCTAGACCGAAGGCAAGTGACGAAGAGATATTACAACTAACACAGTTTGCACCAACGGCCAATGTCGTGGGCAAGTAGCCTATAGTCTACCCTTTTCGATCCAAGTAAAGCGGTAAGATACCATCGATCTTGCAGAAAACACTGTGGTGAGCAGCGTCCGACTTTGGCAAGCGTCGGTGCGGTGCATGCGAATCACCCTTGCTGGGAACTTTCCTCAGCACCAAACGCGTCACTACTTGTTTAAACAGCGTTGGCTGCAGGTGACTCCACTAATTACTTTCTGCACACCGCTACTTTTTTCTATGCTGGACAATGGGTTACCCTCTGAGCATGTAACGTAGCTCGCTTATACGAAATATTCTACGCCACGCGTGCGTCCTCGGCTCAGCAATAAGGCATTTCCGCCCGGGCGATAAGCGCTCGGACCCTAATTTGGACACTTGGCTAGAAAGTCGGCGAGAAATTTGGCGGCCGTGACTGGCCAACGCCGCACTTGACCTTGGCGTCGGCCAATCATAGCCGCCAGGTTTCTCGCCGACTTTTTCGCGAAATGTCCAGATTACGGCCTCTGGAAACGCGTATTGTTCGCGCCAACACGCGAATCAGATAAGAAATTCGGAGAGCGAAATAAATCGGTAGCCACATTACCTGTTATCTAATCTTTAAATGTTGTGACGTCGGGGAGATGAAGTCGGTCCTGCGAATGTCTATTGCTTCATTTCAGCTGACGTCCGACCCTGGCCGAAGCTATGATCGAATGGAGCCACTCAGGCAGCGACAAAGGTGAATTGGTATACGGCGCGCGTCGTTGTTGTGGGTTTGCTATCACCGGTAAAAGAAGAAAAGCGCAGGATCATGGAGAATTCCCTGTGCGTGGTTAGTTTCACCGGATATAGCAAGTGCACAAATGCGACGAGCGCCATGACAATCCAGTTTTGATGCTGCTTGAATTGGCTCCGCGCCGTAGTGTCGGCTGCGATCGTACTTAGAGTAGAACTAAATGTATATCATAATTTAAACCACGGGACTCGGAGAAATTAGAGAACAGACAAGACGACACAACCTTATCGTGTTTTTCAATTTCACAGGGTTAAGAATGTGGTGTTTCCTAATCAGCTCGCCAGAATACATTCGCGCCTTGAAGTATATGTATTTTTTACCATTATTATTTTTTTTTTTTTTTTTTGTGGAGAACCTCTCTTTTTTCATAAAGTCGGCCGTGCAGTCGTCGTCTGCTTGTCCTTCACCGCTTTGAAACAACGCCCAATTTGTAAAAAAAAAATAATAAAAAGACGGAATTATTTCTGGTCTCACTCTAAGCCCACAGCCAGCCGATGCTACGTGTTGATGGGAACAAATAAAAGGCGGAAAATGCGCTATGTCAGGAGTTTTTCCTCTACATGCTTGGTTCAGCGATGACAGAAAACATACGACACTTGACGAGCACCATGACGTTGCAGTTTTGACGTTGTATGATTGCCGCCATCGGCTCGTGGCGTCGGCTCCGGCGTGACTTACGGTGAGGTATTCATACCGTTTAGCTGGCGCACAGAACGTTCAAAGGTACGAGAAGCTTTGAGCGTAAGATCTACATTTCGCGAAAGTAAAGCACAAACTAAGTTTCTCCCATAACTCTACGCTTTGCGAGACTCTTTAGAAGCAATAGTGCCGACTGTACGAAAGGAATCTGGCGAACGCTTACCGTCAGCAGAGCACGCAGCTGCGGGCGTCCGCGAAGGTTCCGTATAGCACTGCGTCGTGCTCTAAACAGAAAATTCCAAGGACAAATTACATATTTGGTTACGACTCAGGGCATCAAAAAGCCGATTAATCTATTACATCTGCGGAACAACGCAAACAAATAACTATTCTGCTTTTAGAGGGCCCGACCCATCTGCAGGTCCTTAGCTGTTTGGGGACTTGAGCCGTCTGTAGGTCCAATAGAGAATACGGCCTTAATCGGGTACCGAAAATAAGCTAATGTTAATCCCGTATCAATGAATTCATTTACTAATAGTTAATAGAATAGCGGGTCATCCGAACGGCTTGCATTCGAATCCCGTCTTTAAATACTGCTACCATGGACTGCCGCACTCGAGCATCAAGCCGAAGGTGCTCTGTCTACAATCAGCGGAGCTGATTTCCATTGACAACGTGACGCTACTTACGTGGATCGGTCGTCGAACGAGAGTGCTCGGAGGATGGGGCAAGCTCCGGTGGCCCGAGCAGCACGAGGAGCTAATAAGCGTTCGAACGCTTCTTCGTCGTCCTTTGAAGTGTCCGGGGAGCTAGTGGAAACCGTGAAATAAATTTTGATGTGATTTAGTCTAGAGAACAGGTGCATCACGTTTACGTACAAATCAAAGTGCTACAAACTCAAAATACGACAGGCCCATTCACACGGGAGCGTTCGTTTACGTTTTATTACGTTATTTTATGGGTCACCAGGACACTCGTGTTTCCTGTGTAGTTCTTTGCCTGGAAAAAAGCCCTCGTGGAGCCGTCGGCGCACCACTCGTGGCGACCGCTTTAGGGCTCTATGTTAACAGGGTTCAACATCATCATCATTATCCGATGGGATTAGCATCGTCTGTTTCGGCGTGGTTTGGGCGGTTTGTGGTCGGCGTTCGGTATGGTCTGCGGTCGCTTCGCCACGAGCCCTAGTAGCACACTTAGTAATGTGACTGTCTTTAGGATATCCTAACTCTCCAGGAATGTCCTGTAAGCGTTCATAGGATATTTGTGTTGTTTTATGAATGATTGTGGTTGATACATCACGTGCACTTTATTTTTAGTCATGAAGATTTACTATATTTACGTCTTACGCACTTATTAAAGCTGTTTCTTGTTACCATCGCTGGGCAATGATTTTTAACTTGTGGTTATGTTGGGCAAGAAAGGGGAGGTGTGACGATCGTGCTCGCAAAAGTGACTCAGTGATTAGGATAGATAACTGGGCAAGTTGGCAAGAGTTCATGTTGAAAAAACAGCACGACTGGGTCAAGGACTCAAAGAAGAAGAGAACACAAGACAAGCGCTGACTAACAACTGGTTTGTTATTAGAACATAAGGAGGAAAGAAAACATGAAGTCATATGTTCGCGCGCTTGCTGGGCGCCTCGTAAAATATGTGCCCTTCTTTTTTCATCTCAGGCAATCTCGTATACCTAAACGTAGGAACTTTTTTCTCTTCTTTTTCTTTTTCCGCAGGTGCACTTATTCTAAATCCAGAAAATTTATCTCGCTGGGAGTCAGAGTCAAGGAAGGTTGGCTCACACAGCATACTTGGGTAGTAATTCAATTACAGTAATTAAATTACTGTAATTTAATTACTTTTCCTGGTAATTTGTAATTGTAATAATTACTTTTGGCTAAAAGAAATTGTAATTGTAATTTAATTAGTTTCTAGCGCCAGTAATTGCTAAATTTCAGGCACAATTACAATTACTTTTGCAAGATTTTGCGGCGGCGACGGTTTTCCCCCCTGGCCACGGAGACGACAGCACAGCCAAAGCGACAGGGGAGAGAGTGTCTCCTAACCTGCTCAAAAAAAAAAAAAAAAAAGGAAGAGAGGGATGGGAAAGAGAGGCTGGGATAGAACGGAATGAAGGATTTTGTAGACTTTAAAACGATTTAATGAAGAATTTGAGAAATAATTTGATAAATGAGGGCTACATTCGCGTCCGTTTTCGTTCCTGTCGTAGTTGAATCTGACTCTTCGTCTCGCTCGCTTCCTGTTGCTTCTGTTTCTAGGGGTCTTTCTTATTTCTCATTCCCACACGGGGGCATCGGGGGTCGAAGTCGAGCTAGTTGGCTCCGATCACATCATCCGGTCGAGGCGGGGAGGTTCGAGGTTCTCCTTACGCGTCTTCGCCGCTAGCATATTCGCTTACATATTTCAGTCAAGTTTGGGGACTTTTTTGTTCATGAAATTATTTTCTTTTCTTTATGAGTTTTTTACGTCCTTCTCCTCTATCTCGTATGTTGGTACCATTAACAGTAAGTCGTGCTACTCTCACATCGAGGCGAAGAAGCAAAGAAGCAGCAGGTCTGATTAACACGGCTCACCCTGCCTTACTTCCAACTGTTGTTGCTACACTGCTCTTCCTTCTCCCAATCCTCGTCTCGTTTTGTATAAATCTTCATTATTTAGTGTTCGCTCTACCTAACCCTTTCAACCGTTTGTCAGCCTGATTAGACGACATTCCAAAACTTACAAACCGCAGCTTTAGATTGTAGGGAGCTTGTTTTTACATTTGTTGTTCGTTGAAAGCTTGTTTTTGTTATATATAGAGGGCTTGGCTTGCACTTTGTTTTTACACCTCTATCGTGACCCTCCACGCGTTGTCCTCTCGTCCTGGCCTGTGGAACCGTCCCGAGGCGCGCAGTGCTGCTTTGCATTGAGAACCTGGAACAGTCTTATCTACAATGGAAAAGGAAAGGCTGCCGAGGCCTTGTTACGAAAAATTCTTCAAACAGATTAGCAGCAATGTAAAAAATATATTCGTGAGGTGCAAACTCTCCGCACCGTCTCTGAAAACAAATTCAACAAACCGAAAGGCGACCTCCGATTTGCGGAAACATTTACAGGTTAGCAACTTTTTTGTCACTTTCAATAATGCTTACAGTTATAAAAAAAAAATACTAATAATGGTTCGTCTATATCTTCCAGCTGAAACACGCTCAAGTAAATCATGAAATTGAGGCGTCCAAGAGGCCGCAGTTTTGGAATAATTCGCGGATTCTAATTTTCGCGACGCGGTGGGGTCGCACTATAGACGCTTTGCAGCAGCTGTGCGTGGGTGCCGCCATAAGCGACCTTCAGTTTTTGTTACCTCTCATTACAATTACTTCACTTGATCATTACCGCAGCGGGGCAGGTTATTGCCCTTTTAGGTTCTGCTGTGTCTTTCTCCACAGCACCGACCTTTGTGAAGGCTCGTCAACGCCCGCTTTAGTTGCTTGGCATCTAAGAAAGACAACTGAAGGTCATCAATGGCGGCTGTAATTTGGCGCGTGTGTAAAGCGTCTATAGATCCCATTGTGTTTACATTTTACCGGAATTGCTCGCGGGACTTTTTTTTCGCGAATTGTAGGCGAATCACGAAATTCGCGAAAATAAATTCGTTTACAGTGTATCATGAATTTTTCGAGGTTGTTCTTGCCATGCTAAATTCAAATCGGTCTTCTTTATGAGACGCATAGCATCGATACAATCATTGCTATCCTAATGATTAGCTACATGACGATCCTAAATTTATTATCTATCTCAGGAGCGTTTTGGGTGTTACCGTGCACTGAATTAACCCAGAATCCCTGGCAATAGAGTTGCTGCTATTGTGACACTATTTTTGTGGAATCGCCCACAATTCGCGTGCTACGGTTACCCATATCCGGCATGTTACAAGTCCACAGACAGGGAGAGGCAGTGAATCATCGTGGCTGAAATGTTTTCGTAAGTTGTCGTATTCTTTAAATGTTTCACGTCGTTTACAAGTTTCTCTTATTAGCTACTTTTACGTGAGTTCTATGATACCAGTACTGACACATATTTGTTTCCTTGTATTATTTTTAAGTTTATTTTTTGTTGGTTTGACTTGGATACCATTTGCGTAAGCTCTAATGAGATTCACCTCGCACCTGTGAATTGTCGCCATTTGTTTTTATTTTTTGAGAATATAAGAATGCAGGAGTTCATTACTCCAAACTATTAAGTTCTATAATCCATTTAACAAATTTCATAAAAGGAAAGTACAATGCGTGACATTTATACAGTGGCCATATAACTCGTTTACAGTTATATGGCCCAAGGTGGGTAACTCTCAGAATTAAGTAATTGTAAAGTAATTGCATTACTTCTAAAAAGTAATTTGTAATTGCAATGAACTACTTTTGCGTAGTAGTAATTGTAATTGTAGTTAAACTACTTTGGGAGCTAAGTAATTGTAATTGTAATTAAATTACATTTTGAAAGTAATTTACCCATGTATGTCACACAGGAGCTGTTGTTTTTTGTAATTTTGTAGACTTCAATCATCTCTCGACATATTTGGCCGTGGGTTTGATATAATACACTGGTGTTATTGAAGCGTGGTTCGCATCCGCGATCTCGGCAGTGTATCGCTAAATGTGAATAAGCGGTGCTTTCAAGAAGCTGTGGTGCTCTCTGAGTCGGATGTTTAAGCACCAGTCGCGCTGTTTGTTCAACATGACTCAGTGATTCAGCTTGCGGAGCTGTGGTGGGTTATAGCGGGGCGGAGAGCCATCGATAAGTAAAGTCCCTTTACAAAAATCACGCTTAAATTTATCAACAACCATTGTTTTGGAAACGCGCAAGACACGTGCCACGAGCGGGTGCTCCGCCGCCATTCGTTTCCAAGGGCCACTCATTTTAGTGCTGCTAGTGCTGCGCCGCCATTTGCTTACAAGGGCCGCTCAAGACACGGACCTCGTGCATTCGCGCATTTGACGCTATTTACAAGACAAACGCAAACACATCGAGGGGCTTTATCGATAAGTGGATAGCGGTGCCAACCTGCACTGCAGAGAATAGAAGGTAAAAGAAGTACTTCAAGGGTCTTCACAAACCCAGCATATAGCTTAACTGCAGCCTGTCTTCATTCCATCGAGCTCAATGCGCCGTGCCCAATTTCCTTATAGCTAACAAGGAAACATGCATTGAGCGTCACTTCACGATTGTGATTACATTGTGATCAACGGTGAAGACATTATCATCTTCTTTAGTGTTCACTGTGAAGCGGAGTGCCGCTGTGCCGCTGTTTCGGCCATATCGACGCTAACGCTGCGTGCTGAACATCCCTGCCATTTTTTCTCTCTGGATGAAGCGAGCAATTGTCACACCTCCCCTTCTAGCCCACCATATTCTGGTTGGCCAAGAGAGTATGCCAAGCCCTTCTTCTGCGCCTAAAGCACGTCTTGGCTCTGCCCGCTCCTCTCATTGACCATCCTCTGGGCGACATACTTGAGAACGGTTTCCAGAGCGCAGGCTCAAAACGAGCTCAGATTGATAGGCTGCTAAGACCGGCGACCTTGCGGAAGGCACGTTACAGAAGAACTGAGGAAGCTCGCCGTCAGCAAGCGCTCAGCGGTCGTGCATACAGCTGTGACCGCCAGTGAATTGGCGACGAGATGTTTCGGTGGCGCTTTCTTATGGTTTCTAGCACTGACGTCATGGCCGATATTATTGGTAGCGAGCGACAAGTTCGATGGTGCGTTGCGCAGTGCAAGTCAGGTCATCACGTTTTTTTTTAATTAACACCGTCAAATTAAAACGTCAAAGTTGAGTGTCTGACTTTGCCCTTATTTTCGTCGATGAGAGCAGAACTCATCCTAATAAAGACGTCATAGTGAGCTTTTGACCAGTCATGGAAGGCCTATGACCGCGACACTTTTGGTCGAGTACGTCTTCATGTAGCTCTGGGGCGACCCAGAGCCATGTATAGAGAGAATTTTGTCAATGGAAGGTGCGGGAAGAGCCAGAGGGTGCACCAGACGCAAAAAGAGGGCTTGACATTCTCTCTCGGCCAACCAGAAGCCGAAAAGAATTGCCTAGCGATGGTAGCGAGAAACAGTTTTCATCGTAGGTATATGGTTTTAAAAAGCGCGTTAGAGTTAAATGTAATAACCCTTTATGGTTGAAAATAGGGTGCACGTGATGTTTCGATCATGATCATGCAGAAAGATGCAAGAAACGAATGTGCCACTCAACTTTGTTTTGCTCGGACAGAGTGTGACAGTTCGTAAGGCAGATTCGCAACTCTCGGCGCCTGACGTATGGATTACGTTGATCATTCCGCTAGTCGCGCTCTTCCGTGATGATTTTGGATGACCGTGATTAAAACATCGCGTCCACCATATTTTCAGTCACCGAGAGTTACTCCGACGTTACTCATTACACCTAGAGATACCTTCCTCAGTCCCTGTCACCCCAACCGGGCCAGTGGTTTAAGCGGGTGCAGTTGGCCACCAAACGGGTCTCTCCTCTTTAAATTCAAATTTCCCGCCTCTGCAAGCACTACTTTCTGCACGCTCCGTAAGATGGCGCTACTGGTCGAGCCAAAGTAGAGTTCCTGTATAGGCTCCCTACGGGAGCCAGAGTTGCGCATTTGTTTTCCCCGCGCCGCCACGCCGCTATTCGCCGAGATCCGATCACGTGAGGAGCAAAGCATCCCTTGGCGTGCAAGAAAGCCACCTTTACGGTCGCTCCGCCGACGTTTCTCTTGCCCCGGCGTATGTTTCCCTGCTTTCCGCCTCCTTTTCCTCCTCTCCTGTTTTCCATGCGCGGCGGCGCGCGCGGCGCCGCTATTCGCCAAATTTAGTCACGTGAGGAGCAAAGCAACCAGCTCGTGCGGGAAAGCCGGCGCTACGGCCACGCGCCGAGGCTGAATGCGCAACTCTGCTACCGTAGGTAGCATATACAGGAACTCTAAGCCAAAGTAAAGCCCTTCGATTTGTTTGCGCTTCTTATGCAAGTAGCGTCAAATGCGCGAGTGCACGTGGCCCATGTCTCGAGCGGCCCTTGGAAGCAAATGGCGGCGCACCGCTGAAATGAGCGGGCCTTGGAAGCGAATGGCGGCGGAGCACCCGCTCATGGCACCTGTCTCGCGCGCTTCCACAACAATGGTTGGCGGTACTTGAAAAAACGCTTTTATCAAGGGGCTTTAAGCCAAAGCGCCGCACAGCGCGTTTCCAACACGACCGGTCGTGGTTCCAAGATGGCATCTTCAATGGAAGACTCGCGCTGTAATTTGTTTTTTCTCGAGCAATATGCACTAGAACTTTAGTTACAGAGTGTCGCAGCCCTTTTGAAAGGTCAGAACGCTATCTGAGAAGAGTTCAGTGTGAAAGTTGCGTTGGTATTTGCTGCTAAGCGTTGTTTAGATTAGATGTCCCCAATCGGGTACTATGGGTCCTAACTTAGTACCACTTGATTGCTTCCTGCACCGTACCTGACTGACGAAGAAATTCAGGCCCTTCTGCAAGAAAGTGACGCCGACCTTAGAGACTCGGAGGACACCGATGCTCTTGCCAATGGTGTGGACGGCCGTGGTGAATGATACAGAACCTGAGAGTGATGAGAGTGACGACAGCCAAGATGATCAAAGTGATTAAAGGCCACCAGCAACGACTCCGCCAAGGTGGAAGAGCAAAGCGTATGTATCTTTTAGTTTTTTTTTTTCTACGCGTATATCAAGTGAACTAGAAGAGGCTGTGTGCACTGAAACCCACTTCTTATTTTTAATATCAGCTTTTCTGGCATTGCCGTCAGAGAAGAGGATGAAGTATCAAGCAGCCAGGCGCGACAGGAGCCAGAAACACCATTGAAATAATTTCTTAGATACTTTCAAGAGGACTTCTGGGAGGAATTAGCCTACCAGAAAAATCTCTATTCCGTTCAGGAAAAAGGAGGGAGGTCAGTTCAAACGGATTCAAGAGAGTTGAAGATGTTTGTTGGTATCCACATTGCCATGGGTGTACTGAAGCTCCCAAGAGTGCGACTCTACTGGTCTCCAGTGCTAAGTGCTGATCTAATTGCACAAGAAATGTCAAGAAGCTGGTTCTTTGAACTGAGAAACAACATTCACTTTGTTTACAAGGTGTCGGTAACCACAAAAAAAAATGAAGAAAACCGGCTTTTTCTAGTCGAGCCTATTGTGAACTCGTTCAGAAATGCCTGCTTGGAGCTACCCCGATCTCGTGAACTATTAATCGATGAGCAGATGATTCCGTTTTCAGAAAGATGTCCCGTGCGGCAGTGGGTGCCTTTCAAGCCAAATCCTGTCGGCCTTAAAAATTTAATAATGGCATTTCCGAATGGCTTGGTTCTGGACTTTTCCATCTATGTTGGCAAGGGCACAGTGTCTGATGATGACATGCGAGAGTTCGAACTTGGCGGAAGCGTTGTCAAGAAGCTTCTGGAAACACTAAGGAAGGACCGAGAGAGTTTCGTGTTCACTGACAGGTATTTCACGGGCTTGAATATAGCTGAGCACCTCATTGAAGAAAAAAAAAATGTTTTTATGACCGGCACAGTGATAGCAAACCGTACTCGTGTCGTAGCGGGGACAATGCCGCAGGACCGGTCAATGCAGCGCGGTGAGTCACACTGTAAAGTGCGAAGTGACGACAAAATGTGCATTGTGAAGTGGAAAGAGAACAAATCTGTCTTGGCCTTATCCACTGCATTTGGCACAGAGCCCGAAGGAAGTTGCGAGAGGTGGTCGAAAGATAAAAAGAAGAAAATAAAAGTGAAGCAACCCGATACAGTTGCAAGATGCAACAGGTACATGGGCGGGCTTGATTTAATTTACAGGTTTGTCTCCTGCTATCGGATTTCTTTGCGAACAAAAAAAAAAAAAAAATGGACTGTCCGCGTCTTTGCCCACTTTTTAGACATGGCATGTTGTAACGGCTGGATCGAGTACAAGAGAGACTGTGAACGAGCTGACGTTCCAAAGCAGCAAAGACTCGATCTTCTTGACTTCAGAATGAACATTCCAATTTCACTCATTCAAGCAAAAATGCCGGGATCCAAGAGTGCGAGAGCAGGAAGAGGAGAGCAATGAAGAAGAGACTACACACACTGGGCGGCAGAGGAGAAAAATCATTCCGCTTCCTACAGATGATGTCATATACGACATGACAGGACACTTCCCAGAGCACCAAAGACTTAAATCACATATGAGGTGTAGGAATCCAGTTTGCGCGGGCAAATCAAGGGCCTGAAGTGTGGCGTATTTCTTTGCCTCCAGAACCGCAACTGCTTTGTTGCCTTTCATACGGACTGAGTCCCATAGGACCCAATCGAGGACAGCCAAGTTTCACAACTTTCCTTCTTTGTTTGAAAGAACTATTCTTTCCAATGATTTTTTGTGTGCTCAAGGGCTAAATAAACAAATTTGAACTAAATCGCGCAAATTTTCTGTTGTTGGGACTGAAGAGGTACAGTGAGTTTGGCCAATCACTAGGAAGTAGAGGAGTCAAATGGAGAGACGCCATTGGCCGAAAGCGTGCGGGGCGTGTTCCAGGGCGTCTTTACAAATTCGAAAGTGGCCAACCAGAAGCCGGAAATAATAGCCTGGTGGTGCTCGCGAGAAACGAAATTAAAAAGTGATTCGGATATACGGCTCTGGGGCGACCCTATTAGAGCAGCGGTGCCTGGTGCCGAAACGTAGTACTAGCTACGACGGCGGCGGCCCCTTGCTTTCCTCCTCTTCTGCCAGGTTCTAAAGGTAGTGTACGAAGCTTCTTCCCACCATTTGCTAAATTACCCTAGCCCCAAAGAGCGTGCGCGTGTGCTGGCGTCTTCAGCAGTGTCTCTTCTAAAGATGATTTGTGAGGCCCTCATTGTCGCTTTCCTTTTATCCCTGCAACTTACAAGCTTGCTCTAAATGGTCGATTTGTTCCATATCTCAATTTATTTTGTTTTTATTGCTAGCAATACAAACAAAATGAATGGCAAACTATGGAGGCTTGTAACCTTCAGTCCTATCGAGCGCAGTACAAAAACGCAGTTGAGAGTCCTACCGAGCGTAGTACGGCTAGAGGCGCACGACGTGGACGACTTCCAGTCGTGGAGGGCAACGTGATAAAGTCCCTGTACCGTCTGGCACCACCTGGTAGTTAAGATCCCTCAATCGACAAAGCACGCAAGGGTCCGAAATACCGTTTAGCAGCTTTGCGCTAAGACCGCCGCGGTGAATCGGTATCCAGACCCATACCCTGTCTCCGGCATGGTTTGTTTCCTTTCACGTTGCATCGAGACGATGAGCTTTTAGAAAAGGAGGGGGGCGGGGGGGGGGGGGGGGGGGGGTAATGCCACCCCCGTCGCTGAGCGAAAGCAGGCGTGGCCGAATGGTTACGCTACTTTTATTTATTCTTTCAATTTAGCGTTCTCGTAAGTTCTACGCTTCGAACGTTCTACTCCGAATGTTCCAGAAACTCACGCGGGTACAAAAGGTGCCCCGCGGGGCGGTTTGCGATCCGTTTTTCGCCAGCGCTCGAGCCAACATCCTCGCCAACGCCCGCGACGCCCTGTTATTCATTTCAGGTATTTCCTCTTTTGTTTGTAATAGCACAAGTCTGCCATTACACTTTACTTCCTTTAGTTCTTCGCCGCCCCATCGTTTGTCACTCGTGACAATATTTAGCTATCGCGTTTCACTCTTGAAGGCGAAGCTTGTGCGTCATCCTGTAATTTTGTTTCTAGCAATGGTGTATCCAGGAATGTTTTTCTGCGGAGAACGGGAAAAGGGGGGAGGGGGGGGGGGGGTGTGACCTGAATCTCCGTAACTTGGGGGGGGGGGGGGGGGGGGAGGAGGGAGAAAAAATGCACGTTAGCGTGTCTCCAAAAATTAAATACAGTTTTTTTTTTTTCACCGCAAAAATATATTACGCAAGCCCGAACGCTCATTTACCGCCTAAAGGCAGCGCCCGAACGAGATACCAAAGTTTTAGCAGGGACCGATATTTTATTCAAAACATTATAAGCGATTTCTTGTGAAAATTTTAATGGGAAAATGGTGGTCGAGGAAGTTCTCGAATCCGTGGAGCTCTATGGCACCAGAAACCGAATACGGGCAAAAGTTGACCCCCCCTTTTCCCCATTGAAATTATCAAAAATACACCTATTACTTTTGAATAAAATATCGGTTTGTGCTGAAACTCTGGCATCTGGTTTGATCCTCTAGCGCTCGCTACATTTGGGCTGAAGATGAGCGGTCGGCGATGCCTAGTTTAATATTGCAATAAAAAAAAAGTTTTTGCAAATTTGCTTTGGGAGGACACCCTGTTTATTATAGCCTCGGCTGGGATTTCATGTAGAAGGGGGAGAGGGGAGGGCGGGTGGGGTGTTCTGAAGCACCATCCCCAGGCTACGTCACGGGTACTCTATAGACCTTTTCACCCTCCACCGCATGGGCGCTGCCATCTTGGAATCACGTGATGCGGCCGCCATTGGGTTGCTTCAACTTGTCGCTCCGCTCTCCCGTCCGCGCCTTGGCGGATGCGTTGAATTCGTGTTTTTCGTCGCGTTTCACCGCGTCTCTTGCCTTACTCCGTAAAGTGTCGTCCGACACTTCTACTTACCATGCAATTGCATTACATCATTATGCGCGCAACTTCTGTAATTGATTTTGTAACACGTTTTGAATATTTTTTACCGTCGGCGTGCGGGATACGTGTGAAAAGGTTTTATAGGAACAGGAATCAGCTTTAGCACTTGCGCACATTGAGAACATATAGGACTTGAAGAGAGCCTCGAGGGTTCAAATACCAATAACTTATGAGAACTGAAGTTTGGTTACTAATAAGGGCGGAACATTTGCAATAGGAAGCCCAATGTTATTATATATATATATATGAGTGCGCATTGGTGTCAAGGAAGAAAACAAAACCACTCAGCGTAATTAGCCACGTGTTTTTCCTGAAAAAATGGTGTTTTGTAGTTCCAACAGATCGAAAACAGTTTCTTTTGATTACGCTAGGGAAGTATAGTGGACAGGGCGCGGGAACAAACATTTAGTTTGAATAATTTTTTATGCTAGAAATAATGGTACCTTAGCATTAGGCAACTTGTTTGTTCGCAAAATCACACCTATATCTGTTTTACGTTCTTAATCGCGTGTGTGATATAAGCATTCGCTTTATCGGTTTATTTATGAATACCACGGAATTGTATATCGTGCTTGGTCCCATGTCCATAGTTTTCAGTTGCTTTAGTAATTTTTTTAATATAACCATGCAATTTCAATTAATTTATTTCAACACAAATAATTGGACTCCCTGCGTAAGAAACTACCACAGACAGCTTGATAGTGCCTATGATTCATAAAATGTGACGCCGAAAAGAATCCTTCTGCATGAAAATCACCAGAGTGCAGCCAATTGTCGACGGCGCATAGGGAGTTACTTTCAGTAGATGGCGACGTCAAAATGTGCAAAGAGCATCGTTTCAAATCAGTGAACAGCTTTCTACACAGGTCCATTGGGTGGCGCCTGGCGTTCGACTTCAGCCAAACTTATCGGAAATCATTTCTTTTGCGCTCTTCAATTTCATTCGGCAAATTTTACGGAAGATGAATATCAGACTTTATTTGAAGCCTGGCATTCACTTATATTACCATTCTCATACCCTGAGAACGTCGTAAGCAAATGTCCAAATGACAAAAAGTTTATTTCATAAGGCCAATATTTTGAAATGCTGTAAATGAGTACTTTAGTTAAAGGAATTTTATAGTCAGCATAGGCTGGTCTATCAAAATATTTGTCGAGAGCTTAATTTCTTTAAATAAAACAGGCCGAGACAATATCACTTTTTTATATTATCTACGTGATTATATTAAACTCGTCTAGTCATTATAAAATACATTTCCAGTCTCGAAGTTAGAAAAGGTTGGTGTACGGAAACCAAACATCGAACAGTAAACTTGTCAGTTCATCTGTTCTTGGTGATTCAGCAGATTGTTAATCATGTTGTCGACCTGATTTTTCACTAAGCACTCATGCAATATAGTCTATTGCAATATAAGATGATCAGTTTAATATCTGACTTGAGCGCGAGCTATCTACTTCCGTACCGCTCGGTGCACGCACAGCCAAAGCACGGCGGCAGGCAACGAGCGCACTGTGCAGGCGGAGCTTGTCCTGCTCTTTATTTTTTTTTCTTGAAATTAGTGTCCGCGGGTACGGCCGTGGACAATGGTACCCCTCCCTGTGCATCAGCGCAGTTGTTTCACCGCCGAACCTGGCCGAAATTAATGATGGACGGAAGCAGACGCATATAGTGTTCGTAAAAAAAGATCGCAATTTAGGCTCGAAACCACTTCGTGGTTTGCCAAGTGGCTCAATACTATTGTTTCATTCGCTGTGTGCTACTAGAAAGAAATTCATATCGCAAAATTATTGGAAAGTGGCATGAAACAGCATCACAATCGTGTGCACGTTGAAACCGAAACCGACCAAATTGAAGCAACCTAATGGCGCCGAGTGCGCCAGCGCCCTCTACCCGCCCGTCAGGGAACTACTGTAATGAAAAGGTCTATACTGCACACGTCGAATGCGTTCGGTCGCGAACGGCAAACGCCGGACACCTGACCGAGCGGAGCCAGGGGAAGGGAGGGGGGGGGGGGGGGGGAGGAGGGAAAGGGAACGCGGTGCAACGTGGAGGTGGCCATATTAAAACCGCTTACGTTGCCAGCATAGGTTTTGCAGCAAAAAAGTTGCTGCCATATACGGCGAACTGAGTTTTACTTTTTTTTTTGTTCTGGAAAGAGAATGTATTGTTGTGTTACATAAGTCCTCCTGCATACAGAAAACGTAGTTTAATTGTATTTATCTTGTTTAGTTGGTTTGAAGCCATAAAAACGGGTTTTCGACGGCTTATTGCTTCCATCATTTTGGAGTACGCAAGGCAGCTATCTCGCTGCTCTAGTTTCGGTTACAGAATCAAGGCAAAACACTCGTAGTTCTCGCCCTAAGTACACGTTGGAC
The DNA here is from genome assembly GCF_016920785.2 of Ixodes scapularis. Classification (NCBI taxonomy): domain Eukaryota; kingdom Metazoa; phylum Arthropoda; class Arachnida; order Ixodida; family Ixodidae; genus Ixodes; species Ixodes scapularis. Next base: position 109,810,481 of record NW_024609881.1, read on the forward strand.
ATCCTCTACAGTTTAACACCGGATAAATGGATGAACAAGAATTTACATTTACTTCACAGGTCACGTTCTCACCGCTTCCTCACCGTCGAGCAGCCGCATCAGCTGGCGGCAAGCCGCGGATGAAAGGCTTCTGCATCAACAGCCCAAATGCACTTATACTTCGTTTCAGCTTCGGTCCAGACTCAGCCGATGCTACAAGCGCGAGCGTATGGCCCAGAACAGTGCTTGCACTGCACGAGCGCGCGTGCTTGGCAGGGATGCTGAAAGCCCGGAGCTCGCGCTTGTAGCTCTGGCTGCGTCTGGACCGAAGCTGAAACGAAGTATAGTGCCGATGCGGGCTTCTGTCAACCGGGAGGCCAGCACAAACCGTGACCGCTCCAGCTCTTCGTCATGACACGGTGTTGCAGAAAGCAGGGTGAAATACAACTACACGGTCCACCGCATCAAGCGCACTGTTATCGTAATTCTTGGCTTTTGATTGCGGCTTTGTTGATCATTTTTTTCGTTTTGCTGGAAAGACGCAAACGACGGGCATAACAAAGTCGTTTGCATATTCTGCATACCTCGCAAAAGCACTTACCCAGCCACCTTGCGAAAAGCGCGAAACACGGAGTCCGCACAGTCCTGATTTCCCCTGTCTTTTACCTGCTTTAGAGCAACATGCTAGTAGGTATGTCTACTGAAGCTGAAACTTGAGGAAAGTGCCAGAGAGAAAAGAGACAAAGTTGGGAAAGCTTGCTCGCTCACCCCAATTTCTCAACTATCGAGTGATTTTACCATAATAAGTTCACTAGCACCCCTTCCCAAAATAAAGAAAAAGCACTTTGTTCAGTAAAACGATGGTCTCAGTTCATACATATGTGGGCAGGTAGGAAATATCGCCCTAATTTATTCACACCGCATGATGAGCGCAACGAACTCACATGATCGAGATTTACAGGAAAATATCGTGTTAAGTTTTTCTGAAATTTTGTATAACCGGTTGGCTCCAACGAAACGGTACGAACGGCGCATATGCTCCCGCAGGAGATTTGCGCATGCGCAGTTCGTACCGGAGAGCCCGTCGTATTGTATCTAAAGAGGAAAACCGGTTCTCTAAAACTCATTATTTTTTAATAAGATAACGGTTAGCACGGAAACGTTTGCGCCCGGTCCAGACCGCTGGCGCTACATTTCGGAGGAGACTTTGCGTTTGAGAAACGTTGCTTATTTTTTTCACTGAAAACAAACAAACAAACAAACAAATACTACATTTGTTTTCAAGGGGACACGCTGTGCATATGGCCGCCACTGAAAACGGGACGCATGGTTCCCTGGACGAGGCTTGTGCGCACACATCACTTGGTGAATATATAGAGCTTCTTGATAGAGTTTGGATATATGGACACCTTCCCTTTATTGACAATAACAAGTGTGCAGTCTCCAGTGAGCACCGTTCAGTTAACAACTTTTTCTTGGGACGGTCGATAAGAGTACTATAAAACTCCGTAAATAGCACCCGAAATCGGAAACCCTGTTACAACACGTTGTTTGAATCTTCTCAAACACTTTAAGGACGTCTAGACGTATGTTTAGATTTTGATTAGATCGACGTAAAAATGTCGTGATTTTCAAGCTTGATTTCAATATGCTTGTGAGAATAATCTGTCCTGTGATATCCAATAGGCTTTTCTTGCTGGAACTTAGATTTATATTTTTTTATTAATCTGTACTATGTTATTGAATTATCCAGCTTCGTTCACTTCATTCATCTCAATACCAAAAAAGAAAACTAGCTTTTGACCACATTACACGGAAATCTTTTAAAATATCACTACTCTATTTAATTTTTAAAAAAAGTGTAAGTAGTCTTTTTTAATTTTAGACAAAACACAATTTATATATAACGTTTGCAAATGACCATGTGCATCAGCATTTGAGGTACAGAAGCAGAACAGTTTTGAGTGAATTAGTTTCATATTTCGTTTTATGACCCGTAATATGGTGCCCTAGAAAGATCGTTGTTCAATGCCAACTTGGACTAGAAGTAGACTAGTTTGTAAAATCGCAGAGTCATGAATGAACACATCATAGATTGCATGAAACACTGGTGGCGTTTAAAGAGATGGTTTTAATGAAGTGTTCTTTCTAACTCAACTAATCATAAATAAATAAATAAATAAATATCTGTCAATGTTACGCATAAATTGTGTCCGTCTGCTTGTGTGGATGTTATTAGGAAAACTTAAACAAGTTTTGTCTAAAAGCTTGGCAACCTGTAAGATCGTGAAAGATGAAATTGATTTGACGTGCGATACACTCGTTATGTAATATTTTAAATACATTGGACTTGATACATTAAGAAGACTAGAGCGTTTTTATGTCTGGCAATCGCAAAACAATTTATATGACTAGCTTGTTCACAAAATTGCAATAAAGTAAGTCCTTAATTCAAGCAACCTATTATTCAGAAGAGTCGGTGTTTCTTTGTTTTGGCAATCTTAAGAACACGAGGAATTAAAGAAATAAAACCCTTAATGGTGATGAATGATTAGATAAAATCAGATCAAATATTTTTTTTTGGCATGCAGGCTAAAGAGGAATAATCTTTTTTTTTTTTCAAAGTATTGAGGGTTTCGGTGTCCACACGCCCGCGCAGGAAACACGACACATTTCGAAGGCTGAATCTTTGGACGCCGGAACTAAAATATATCGGAGGACATAATGGCTTAGACTTGACAAGTGATGATATCTTCGGACACAACTCCCTAAAACCTCAATAGGTTCGTCTTTGCACTCAGTGAATACCAAGATACGCGCAGTACGTGTAGCCAGGAAATCACGCTCATTTTGTAAAACTCGCGGTAACACTGGAATGAAGTTCGGTGTATAAAGATAGATGTATACAGCAGGTCACAACGAGGATCTCCTCCACGCTCATCTCCAGCAACAGGCACATGCATGTTATGCTTCTCACAATCACCCCAAGAGTGTCTGAGGCGATGAACGGCATTCGTTGAAAGCAATGTCTCCTCATACGGTCGTTTGCACAAAAACTCACGCACCAGTTGATATCGTCTTCTCCAGCAGGTCGCTGTTGCGCCGCTTAGAGAGGAAGCCAACGCACTGCGGACATTGCTCGTAGTTGCCGCGAAGGGTGTTTAGTGGCATTCTGTCATGGGGCTTATGAGAACCCTTGCGACTTACTTTACAATATACGAGAGCCCACGAGACTTAGTTTACAGTACGAGAAGAAGGCGGATTCTTAATATCTTTGATGCCACTGTGAGGTTTCGGTCAGTCCTGGACAGGTGACAGCAGCTACACCAAGAGGACGTCCTGGTACCAGTGATGGACGGTGTCTGCTTCCGTGTCTTCAGCACAGGGATGCCACTCACGTGAATCGAGGCACTTAAACACATTTCCACAAAGGAACAATGGGCGCAGCTGTGGTACCTAGAGGATACAGTCCGGCGTGCTGCGCTCCCTGAGGGTAATGATGGGAGCCGATCGGTAGCCGTTCGCACCTGTTCTAGAGTCCTTCTTGAGTTCCCGCAAGAGGCTCTTCTTGCATTCCTGGAACAAGCTGAGACAGCTGTTGTAGTTCTGCTGAACCGCGGGCCTCTTGCGGCTTCGAGACGCCTGTCCTTCCACTTCGGGGTCGGACTCGCTTCCTAGGAGGAGGCTGACGTCGTGGTAGCAACGGCAGCACTCGCCGTCGACGCCGCGACAGTTGTGGCAGGGTTCTTCCAGGTAGCCGTGACGTCGTTCACGGCAGGACCCGTTGCGACGGCCGCGGACGTTGTCACGGCCTATGGGCTGGAGCAGCGGGAACAAAGGCTCAGGGTCGGCGAGCGTCGGAACTTGGAGTCTGGAAGTGGAACGATGCGACGACGAAGAAACCGGAGTTTGGGGCGAGTTGTGTTGATCCGAGCCACACTGGTCGTTCGCAAGGACGCCTGGGTCCGGGAGAGGAATTTGCTCGGGAGTATTTTCTTTGCCCAGAAGCCAGAATGTCCGCATGTCCCCCTTTCCCTAGAATAAGACAATAATTTTGCGATGTTAATCGTTCATAAAGTAGTGTACTGGCAGGTTTTGTTTAGATAATTTGATAAACATTCCTTTTTTTTTTGTTTTTGTTTTTTTTTTGCCGTTAAGTGTGTATTAGAACTTTCTGAGGGTGTTTCACACGACACGATGTGACACGACATTCGTTGTACCCGGGGCGGCAGTCTGGCGTAATTTTGCTGATATAACATGCACTATAGAAGAACATGGACCCCGCATTTAGAGCCATGTGCACATTCAAATGTACACTGTAGAACCTAAGGATGATTCCTGTGTTTGATACGGGGCCTTGCTCCTTGCGAACTCGACAAGCATCGTAGAGGAGTGTGATCGTGGAATGACCACCACATAGCGTAGATTCAAAAACCGAAGTCAGCAGGCACAGTGCACTGGCTAAATTGCTCACTCATAGCGTGTACCAGAGTCGTGACACCTGGAAGGGAGACCAACGTCTCGCTGCCTAGACGTTCGATAACTAATTTGTCAATACTATTAAAACTGGCTCGGTGCGCTCTTCATAGCATGCTCGCGCCACAACATACTGTCATTCTTGCGTGAGCTTCAGAAGATTCAAGTGTCAGAGGACTACAATCATACCTTTATAGGCGTAAGTCCCCTTTCACATAGTCTGTAGCCTCCAAGTTTTTCCAGGATATTTTTGCAGGCTTCACTCACGTGGATCTTGAGGGCTAAAAGAAAGCAGAAAAAACCTCGTAAAGTAGCAATTTTGTAAGAACTTACCTTGTTAGTATTGGATAGGATTAATGCGTTGCTTGCTATTAATGTTAAAACTACGGGAAAGTGCAAAAAAAAAAAAAAGAAGAGAAATATATGTTAGCTCCGTTTTTTTTTTTTTTTTTTTTGGCAGTATAAGCCTGTCTATTCAGCAGGTCTTTTAGACCACAAGACGCGTCCATTCAGAAACATGATCTTGATTATAGATCTGGAGACGAATAAACTTCATGTCTTAAAAGTTTTAACACACATTTTTATGCCAGCTCGCCGGTGAAATGATCATACTTTTATATTTATTTTGCATATGATTGTGTCAAAGTAGCCACACTGTAAGCATCGAGGTGTCGACAACACTGCCGGTTAAACTGAGCTTGTGTGCGTAGTTGGTTAGGAGCCAATATGACTTTCTAAATTGCGGTATTAAACCATTACTAGCGATTTCGTTCCTCACAAGACAACCTCAAACGGCAGTCAAAATGTGAAAATTTCGCGACGAGCACTTTTCCTGTAAACACTATAAATACTGCCCACTTTGTTTTTATTTCTCCAAATTCTCACCCTCTTTCAGTATTGGTCTTCCGATACTATATTCCAACAACATATTCTAGATAGCAATTCCACGGTGCTAGATATACTACGTCACCCACTGAAGGCCATGCTGAGGCACCGATTGGAAGCGACAGTTGCGTCAGTGTTCCGCTGGGGCACCTGATCAATCAGCCAGATCCAACGGTACTAGAGTAGCTCACTTGTGAAACTACTGCAAATGGGGGTACCCCCCCCCCCCCCCCCCCTCACTGCCTTCAGTTCGCCTACTATCCTTTGATGCGCCATCTAGATTTTCGTTTCGAAACTGTATGTTCCGTAGAGTGCGGTGAAACGCCATCTACCCGCTGCCCTTCAAAACATGTATTCCATAGAATGCACTGTAGTTAACATGGCAGCCATCCCCGAAACGGTGGCGCGTCGAACGACGGGAGGCGAGACGTGGATTGAGAGGTGGGGTACTGCTACTGGGATCATCGTCTATGGGTAGTAGTTCTCTCACTGGGCTGATCTAGTAACGTTGGTCAGAACGCGAGTTCCTGCCTTAATGCTAACGCTGCACGCATGTTTAATCGTTGCCCTGTTGGTGATTTGCAGAAGACTCAGAAAATCCAACACTACGCCTCTTCTAAAATTTGTTGCGAGCAATCGTTGCTCGGACATCGGGGAAATTGTGCTGACGTTGGGTTTGGGTGAGAAAAAGATGGGCAAGGGGCTTGCGTTTTTTTTTTTTCATCTTATGACCGAGCTCCCTTCTTTTTCTTCTTGAACTTTCCTCTTTCGCTACTTCGATACTTCCGTAATATGAGAAAAGTGCAGACCAGAAGCAAAGTGGAGCGAACGCTTTTAGAGCGCAGTTCTTAGGCATCCGTTTCCTCCGGCTTGAGCGGCGTCGCCGTCGGCGTAACCACGCGGTGCATTATGGGACGCGTGGCGTCACTGATGACGTCACTGATGACGTCATCAGTGACGATGGCAATGACGATGCCGATTACACCATCAGTGACGATGACGATGACGATGACGTCATGGTCACGTGACGCTACGGGGGTCACGTGACCCCCGAAAGGACATGTGACCCTCGTTCAGAGCCGTATATGGGGAGAGTTTGGTCAGTCTATGATCTCGCCGCCGTAACGCTCTCCTCCCGAGTGAGCCAATCAGCACGCGGCGCAGAGCGAGAGGCATGAGCGCATGCGCGTGAACTCATGGCTGCTCCCACCTGAGTGGGGAGGGCCGCCATCTTCGATCATTCTCCCGGCGGAATGCGTGGGATCGGCATCTAAATCTCGATTATTGCCTTTTCTATTGCTGGCTCTGGCAAGAAAACAACATTCTGTTATTCCTCGGTGGGTTAAAAAGCTAATAAATGAAGATTTTTTGGCGTATGGCCACACACTTTTATTCAGGCGAAAAAGAAGTCGGCCTGTAGCAGACGACGCGTAGCCTCAGCAGTGCTCTTCTCCGAACAGTCTCCAACAGCGTTGCTAAAAAATGGCGGTCGTCTCCTCTCTGCTCCATTCTTTCTCTCTCGCTCCTTCGGCGCTCTCCTCCTTTTCGTTAATTTTCTCCTCTCCGGCGCCTTCGTCACCACACCCACTGGCCAAACTCTCCCAATATACGGCTCTGCCCTCGTTAGGCGACGGCGACGCCACTCGGAGGGAGGAGTAGCAGGGAGGATGAGGAGAAGAGCAGGAGGGAGGAGGTGTATACCCTCCTCTCAGTACCCTTCCCTCCTCCTCCTCAAGAGCTGCGCTCTGATTCGGCGTTACATGGAGTTGTAAACGGTTTTCATTTTTTTTAAACAAATTATAAACGGAATAGAGTGGGTGTTCAACAAATTTCCCCGTCGACACGACAAGCGACAAACGAGCATGCACGTGGAGAGAAACTAAGTGCTGCTAGAAAATCAAAACCTGACAACTAAATATTTGTTTACGCATGCGAGCAAAGCTGAACGAATTTCAGTCTATTGGCGGACAGCTATAAATAGGACGCGTTATATAACAAATGCGTGAATAGGATAAGGTCGTTACAACAAATTCCGATATCGGAAACTGAACTGAATTTAGAGTAACCTTTTAATGAACAATATGTGGAAACTTTTAGAAAACTGCTGACAAATATAAGTGCCTGAGACGGGGCCTAACTGCTCCAGAAACATGCGAAACGTAACTAACCAGTATAGTCACCCTATGGCGATAAAGCCAGTGAGTGTCCGTCAATAAAACTATTTAAGACTCCATAACCATGTTGTAAAGATGAAAAAAAAAAACAAGGAAGATTTGGGCGCAGCATATACCTGCACGAAAACGAAAGTGTAAAACTTTGTAAAGTGTCTTTTCTGCATGGGTAAACAAGCTAAATGCAGACTACTGCACACTCGGCGCTGCAACTAAAATTCCCACAATTGCAGTTTAATTTCGACCGGCGTGCATTCATATGGTTACCACGGTGTGATTCACATTAAAGAGTTCGGTTAGCATTCAAATTCCAGTACCCAAACTGTGTCTGACGGCAGACGTATCAGACGCTTTTATGAAATGTGCAATTATTGTTATCCAAAACGTTTGTTCGAAAAACTATGACTTCGATACAATAAACTTATTCTTTATTTGGGTTTGATGAAGACAATGAAAGTCCAGAAACCTTGTATCTCCTGCTGTTTTGGTTCTTCAAAGTAGTTATTTTGTTATAAAAATACACTACTCTTTAACGTTCCTCAAATGTGTCGTTTTTCTGAATAACAAGAAAATCAAACACCGATTTATCGAAAATGTCTAAAATTGTTTTTGTTGCCTTTTAATGTGTGAGAGGGGAATAAACGTGTTTTTGAAAGTGAATGGAAGATTTACCCAGCTGCTGCGGTGTAGTCGCATGCTAAGAAATCACCGAGACTTGGGTTAATAAAATGACAAAAAATATAAATTATTTGTGTCATGCTGTCGTATTTAATAAATATTTTATTTCTTACCTTCGCCGGTCGATTCCATGCGGGAGGCGGTGTTGACAGTGTCTCCAAAGAGGCAAAACCGAGGCATCTTGAGCCCCACCACCCCGGCGACGCATGGACCTGGGAACAACACATTTCATAATCAGTGTGGAGCACGCGCAACGAGACACCATAATGACGTTGGTGAAAACTTACATGGGTCAGATGGCAATGGTTCTCGATCTTTTTACTAAATTCCCGATTACCAAAAGGCGTATTTTGCGTCTGTGTGTGTGTGTGTGTGTGTTTACACGTGATTCACGAGCTAGCATCTGAAGCATTTCTTTTTTTAAAGCAAACATTTACAAATTGTAGTTCGCGCCTGTATTTGTCATCACCTTATTTCAGTTTTCATAACTTTGAATCTTTCACAGTGACAAAGGAAACGTCCTCAGCGCGTGTAATTGCACTCCCGGTATGATCCTTCGTGCTTATACGTAATTTTGAATATAGAAAATGTATCTATAAAGCGTTCTCAAGAAAATGGCCGTGAGCGCGAGCTCATGTGAGATTAAGAAATTGTAGAGACATCTACACCTCCCGATAACGGTATGCAGGGGTGTCTGGCATATCTGGAGAGGACATTTGCTACGGTGTTGAGCACTCTAATTTTTTGTAGTATTTAAGGCGTGCTACAATGGACCAAGTGTTAGCTGCCATCGTTATAAGAAAAATAACAAAATGACAACCGGCCGGCGACGCTTAGGGGCTGAGTTAACATGGAAGCGACCAAAAATTATGGAATCTAGATTTGACGAAAATGGTTGGTCAGAAGAGAAAGAGAGAAGAGGAATGGGTGTGCCTGATTGGTCCCTTCTCGACCCGACCGCGATACGGTCGGATTTATATAACCTTTACCAAAATGAATGGTGTGCGGTGAGGTTGCTATAATCTGGCTTCACAGCAGTGGTTATTCCCTTCTGAATCGGCGCAATTGACGGAAGTGATGGGGGACCCCTTCTAAAGGGAGGGAAAGAGGGGATTGGACGATTACAATGACAAAAGGGCAAATGAAAGAAGCCAAATGCGTGCAAAATAACTTTGAAGTTTTGAAACAGAGCCCTACTCACTCAGTGCACATAGTTTGGTCGGTAGGACTTAATGAGACAACCAGCATCAATAAATGCAAGTTTTAGTAATTTTTTTCACTGGCGGTCTAAGGCTTCGGGGACCTCAAGAAGGCTTTCCATACCCCCTAAAGGTTCGTAAATCTCTATTTGAGAACCAAAAATCTAAGGCATGACAGCTTACCCTCATTATTGATATTTTGGTGAGCTCCTGTATCCTATAGAACAAATAGCAGATTATGGAGCAAGATAAGATAATCGAAATGGAAGCATAAAGTACTCATAAAGGGTTCTAGGAGGGGAGGTGCAACAACATGGGAGTGAGGCACGGAAGTTACCCTGGCTCTAACAAACTACAGTCAACCGTGTGCAGGAGTTCAGTATGCATAGGGTGACCAGACGTCCCGTTTTGGCCGGGACAGTCCCGTTTTTGAGGTCCACTTCTGCCGTCCCGTCTTTTTGTCCCAATAGAGAATCATGTCCCGTTTTCGCAGGAGTATATAGTTTCGAAATTGGCACTAAGCAAGTTGAAGCAATTCGAAACAATGCCTATTCGTTACAAGTATATTTTACAAAAATAACCGTATAGGTATACTTTAAGGTATTTTCCCAGGGAGTAAAATTTAGAATTGTTCTTGCCTACAAACACAATGTCTCTCGCGAAGACACGTCTATAGAAATCTCTCTCTCTCCCTCTCTTTCTCTCTCTCTATATATATGTGTATATTAGGGGTGTGCGAAAAGTGGTTCGAATCGAATAGCGCAGCGTAATTCCCAGCATCGACAGTGTAAAGAGAACCGGTAGGTCTCGGTTTCCCCTACCGCTGCGAAAGCTATACTAAATGACGCAGCGCTATTCAATTCGAACCAATCTTCGCACACCCCTAATATATATATATATATATATTAGGGGTGTGCGAATATATATATATATATATATAGTTACTGGCAGGGATGGGCAAAATACATGCAAATATGTATCGAAATACAAATACTAAATACTTCGTCAAAAATGTATTTAATTACAAATCTAATTACATTTCCAAAAAAGTATTTAAATACAAGATACAAATACAACCAAATGTATTTGGTCTCCTCCAAATACTTTTCCAAATACATTCCTCAAAATTTGCGTCAGCGACTTCAGGGCACCTGCCACGGGTTTCTGGGTATCTCATTTTAATTTTGCATCACACACTCGGGAGTTAGTGTGCGAGGCTCTAGTAACGTAATAGAAGTATAATCACAAAAAAATGTAATCAGCTTGGACGTAATAGGTGAAAAAAGTACAGAGCTTCAAGGAGCTTTTTTTTGTCGATTACATTTTGGTATAGACCAACAAAGCACCGAGACGACCAAGACGCGCAGCACTAGCTAGAGAATTTTTTATTGTTGCAACTCGCACCAGTTACGAAAATCTGGACGACCCGCGCATTTAGAATGTTCCAGGCAAAAATATGGAGGGAATTCAGGCTCGAAAGCATCACGAGTTGTTACAGGCACTTATTTAGCCAGTCTGCCTGTGAACGTCGATTTCGTCACTATTCTTGCCCTGGACTAGCACCGTAATCACAAAGTCACTAGACGCTTGTGCTTGATTGAGGGGCACTGCATTCGGTGCAGAACGTAGTTTTCTTCCTGCTCTGGACAGAGACAATTAATTTGAGGGATGTATTTTCGCCCACAAAATTGTATTTAATTACAATTGTTTTTGAAATACCTACGTTTTAGTATTTAAATTCACACGTCAAATACATTACCCAATTTGTAATTAAATACAAATGCAAAATATACAAAGTTTTTGAAATACGTATTTCAAATACTTGTATTTGAAATACTGCCCATCCCTGGTTACTGGATATAGCACAGATATAGAATCATGTAGAATTTCATTATAATTCCCCCCCCCCCCCCCCCCCACCCCGATTTTCTGCTGGGATGTCCCGTTTTCTCCCTTGAAAAATATGGTCACCCTAAGTATGCAACATGGTTTCACATAAGCAAAGTACACTTTTAAGGCGGTTTATAAAGGTATCTCTTTACAACACCTGAATTTCCCGCGAGATAGCAGCGCTTGATGTACCTTAATAACGTGGCTTATCAAAGTAATTGGGGGTACACTCTTAACGTTACTAAATGAGGTTTTCTTGAAACTATAACCGGGTGGTAATAAAGATACCTTCACATGAAGCTGCAAAAGTAGGTAGGAAACGTATAGCCGGAATTTCCCTAAACCGTCGCATCGCCCGACAGCTCCACTAAAAATCTACGCTTTAGAGTAACGACGCTTCCATCCCGCGTGTTGAAATCAACGCTTTGCCATTCTTTAGGAAAAGTTACATTAGCCCGCGACAGAGCAAGAAGGTATCGCCTTAGCTTCATATGACACCGTATCTAAAGATCCGCAAATCGCATTTTAGAGTCGTAACTTTGTACGAAGCACGGAAATGGCGAGGCCAACATGATCACCGGGAATTAGAGTGCTGACACTCTTAGCGAAGATCATTTAGTCGCCAAAGTCTGGACAATTACAAGATTACTTATTGAATGCTCCTCATGTGGGGGTCATATTGAGCCGAAAGACCACCATCGACTCCTCACCCGAATGTATGCCGATGCGGAGCTTGAGCCTTTCCCCGGTGCGGTGGCGAATTTCGAAGTTCTGGATGGCCGTGAGCAGGTGCAGGGCCAGGGAAGCGATCTCCCCGGCGTGGCGGTCCCCGTTGCGCAGGGGCAGTCCGCTCACCACCATGTAGGCGTCGCCGATGGTCTCCACCTTGTACACGTCGTAGTGGCCGATGATGGAGTCGAAGCACGTGTACAGGTCGTTCAGCAGGTCCACCACCTGTCAAGACGTTCCAACGGGTCACGTTTCTCACTACTCAAACCAGCACACACGCACCATAAACACACACACAAACAAGCACACACAGACACTCACAATCTCATCTTGTAAACCCTGAGATGGGGAACGATAAAAAGTGAAAGCCGCTTACAACTCCCTGTAACGCCGAATTGGAGCGCAGCTCTTGAGGAGGAGGAGGGAAGGGCGCTGGGGGGGGGTTAGACTAACCAGGGGGGTCACGTGACCTTGGGGGGTCACGTGACCCCCAATGCCGATGATGTCATCACTGACGTCACTGATGACGTCATTAGTGACGTCACTGATGACTTCACCAGTGATGATGACGATGACGATGCGAATGTCGGTGACGTCATCAGTGACGTCGCTGACGACGTCATCAGTGATGATGACGATGACGATGCGGATGCCGGTGACGACATCAGTGACGTCACTGATGACGTCATCAGTGAAGATGACGATGACGATGCGGATGTCGGTAACGTCACCGGCATCCACATCGTCATCGTCATCATCACTGATGACGTCACCGGCATCCACATCGTCATCGTCATCATCACTGATGACGTCACCGGCATCCACATCGTCCTCGTCATCATCACTGATGACGTCACCGGCATCCGCATCGTCATCGTCATCACTGATGATGACGTCATCAGTGATGATGACGATGACGATGTGGATGCCGGTGACGTCATCAGTGTCGATGACGTCATCGGGGGGTCACGCGACATCGGCGGGGGTCACGTGACCTCGGGGGGTCACGTGACCTCAGGGGAGTCACGTGACCTCGAGGAGGGGGTCACGTGACCTCAGGGGAGTCACGTGACCTCGGGGGGTCACGTGACCTCGGGGGGGTCACGTGCCTCCCCACGAAGTCACGTGACCCCGGTGGGGGGCTCGCGTGGTGCATTATGGGATATTTCCCATGATGCACCGCGCGGTTACGCCGACGGCGACGGCGACGGCGACGCCGACGCTGCTCAAGCCGGAAACGGGCCCCTAAGAGCTGCGCTCTAAAAAAAAGAACGGACGAACAGATCGTTCCCCATCTCAGGGTTTGCAAGATGTCGATTGATTACCAGCTCGCCTGCACTCTCTCACTGCTCACAACCTCCAGCGTCTGTTATCCCGAAAAGCAGTTAGGAGAGCCGGTCGCTGCAAACTCGGAAAGAACTCGGCAAATGACAAAACTTATAATATGTTCAAACATAAAAAAAAAAGTCTGGCGGAACCAACTACTTATACGAAGAAAGCAAAACACAAACAGGGGACAAAGAGAAACATGTAGGAAAGCTTGCACATGTCTGTCTCTGTGCCCTGTTTGTGTTTCGATTTCTTCGTATTGAGTATTAATCGAACACGCTCGTCGAACCCATCCTTAACCCAATAAGGAGTATTCACTGGGCGCCATATTTGTGGGTGCTGTCTAGAGCGCATACTCAGAACGAGCCCCCATTAATAGGCTGCTAAGACCGGCCATTTTGACGGTGTGGAAAGCACGTTGCAAAAGAACCCCGGAAGCTAGCCATCCCCACGCGCTCAGCAGTCGCGCACACAGCTATGGCCGCCAGTGAATACTTCTTATATGTTGCTGTCTAATTAAGCGATTAGTTGCAGACAAAATTGAAAAAGCCGCGGCCAGTCCCGTATCAGATTTCCCGCTGAACTTAGCAGGTAAGCTGAATTTGTGTAAAGTTAACGTGAAATAAAGTCATCTGACTCCATTTTCCCCGCTGAATTTGGCGGGGAAACGGGATTAGTGTTCAGATCATGTGACATCAAGTTTTTCGCTAAATTTAGTGGGCAAATTGAATTTGTGTGTAGGTCACGTGCCATCAAGTCATGTGACGCAATTTTCGCGCCAAATTTAGCGGGAAGACAAACGGCTACGAACATACCTCAAAAGTGGCCTGCGGATTCGAAGAAAGCCTAATCGCTCTATTAATCGCTTTAAAAAGCTTTCTGCACTGTGGCACAGATAATGACTTTCGCCGTGTCCAGTGCCACAGTGTACATCGTTGTTCGGGGTCCAAACAAATTTCCAGACAGTCCTTCGCCTTGCGCCATCCGGGGATTGCAGCCATTGGCTCTCGCAATTGTTTTACGGGAGACCGGACGCTACAGATTTCTTTGAATGCGCGGTTTCTTGGATGTGGGCTTGTGTTAGTCAAAGCAAGAACCACGGTGGAAGAGAGGTGTATGAACGGCACCGCGTCGCCAGGGGCGAAGGTTGACTTGCATTTCGGACAAATGCCGTGAGATGGCGCAACGCGTCTGGGGCAATAGAAAGCCGATAAGAGACACTCGATGAACTGCTCTTATTCGCGCGCGACCGCGCCTGCGCGAAAGCCCATAAATCCACAGTGCCCCTGCCGGGAGATACGCGAAGCCCGAGCAAAACTTTTGCCACCTGGGCAGCAGCTTTGTTCAGACACGTCTCCGCCTCTTCTTGCACCGTGATAAGGACACTACGAAACACTGCCTGTGCTCTGCCTTTTGCAAGTATCGATCAGCAACACGCATGATGAAGCACGTTTTGTAGGAGGAAATTTCCCCGTCTTGTTAATTTTCTTGTTATTCTAGTCTGCATGCTCTTCCCGAAAATCCAGCACAGTCACGATATAGCTGGCGGAGAAAAGACAATCACAAAAACCCCAATGTGCGTAATTTATCCACGTTCTTTACTTCAAAATAGACGTAAGTTTCTTTATCAATATAAACCAAGTTTTAACAAAATAGATTTGTGTTCTATAATAAAATATACTATGCAGTCAATGAGGGAAATCATCGATAGTCGTTAATTTGGCAGCGAGCAAGCCGCAAGGAGCAGTCGATATTTCTCGGTGAATTGTCCCCCAAAGTGGAAGAATGAGAAGGTCACATCGTGGACACCAGTAGTTGTGCGACGTGTATTCTTCAAATGGAGTAGAAGTCTTCCCGCATGCCATCTCAGGGCCGCTACAGGCCTAACTGTGTGTGGTTCCTTTTAAGTGTAGGTTCAAGCCAACGTTACTAGAACCATTCATTTGAGAAACTGCCATAAAGCCTGCTCTAAAAAATTGGTGCCGATTCTTATTCCAGTAGCGAGCTAATGGCGATCGCAACACTGCCATTTCTTCCGCAGCGGCCATTCCGTGAACTGCACGGCTGCAGTTACTGGTCCCGGCTAGTCACGGAAGGGCCGGTGGCGCCATCTCACAGGGCCATCTTGCAGTAGTTATATAAAGCAACTTTCATGTTTCAACTCGTCGCTAAAGGGTGGCGCTGTTATCGTATTTAGCTCGGTCTCGGTGGATTTCAGCGGCCCCGGTTTCTTGGGCGAGTTTCCCAATTGAGTGTTTTAGTAACGCTGGTTCAAGCTGTGCATAAAAAGTGCTTATAAATGCCTGTGAACCTTTAGGAAAAATATGATATTACGGTTAAATGAATTTAAAGGGGCACTCTGGAGATTTTTTGAGGTATTGCAACCAACTATATGTTCTGAATTCTCGGCGTTTATCATTTCCGGTATGCCATTTAGTTTCGCGAAATTCATACTAGTTATTGTGAAATGGACATATCAAAATGTTGCACAAAGCAACATCCAGATATTCCCTCACTTTTCAGTGCCGTGACGTTAGTGGAAGGCAAGCTTGCCAGTCCAGCAAGCAGTCTAAAAAAATTGACTATGCCAAGCATTTGTTCCATGCAGGTGCGCGGGTTCTGGAGTGAGCTTCCAAAGCATTCATTTGACACATTGAAATTGCTTGAGATCATTTGTGAACAAAAATTACAGTCCAAAGAGTGAGCTCATTCCTCTCACTAGCGCCACTTTTTTCGTTGTTGCCAGTAAAGACTTTTTAAAAAACACGATCAGGACCAAAATTATAAATTTAATAACTTCGCAAAAAAATTATTTTGACCTGATATTTTGGGACACTGTTTCAGTGATGTTAGTTTGTGTGTTTAGCACATGTTCAGGCAAATCTGGGACTATAAAGAAATCGCCAGAGTACCCCCTTAAATGTTGGTAAACAAACGCAATCGTGAGGATGTTCTTACTGGCCTCGATTCAACGTCATCATCACCAACCGCAATAAGGAGGTAATGATTTTCTCCATCGAAAGCAGACTGAACAACCAAAGGTGTGAAATTTACGAAATAAATAAACAGTCCAGAACACGGACAGCACATCCCCACGAAAGTTGTGCTGTCGCTTTTTCCTCTGGGTTTAATTCTTTCATTCATTTTTACACCTGTACCAACGCCCTCACTTCGAAAAAAATGTTAAATTCGTCGTCTCTCCGGAAGCAATATTAAACGAGCAATGGCAAGCAACAAACGACAGGCCCACCTTTCTTATGCATGACGGCGATAAGCCGCTATCACGTTTAAAAACAATATAGCAGCAGAATTACTGCGTTACGATCGAATGTTTTAGGATTGCACGTCACGCGTCATCTCCACGACACAATTCCATACATTTTATTTACATAACTCAGCAATTTTTATCTTTTTGTTGTAAATTTATTTTTTATGACCGTTGCAAACTATAGTATACCTGTTAAGAAACGCAACGAGCGGCTTATTATGAGCACGATTCTTGATTCGTAATTCGTACTTTAATGTTCTCATTGGCTGATGATGCCAAAATCGTATTGGTTGAAGACCAATAATAAGATTGTCTGTACTTGTCCCGCCCTGCGTTATTTAGGTTGCGAGCGAATCTGCGTGCGGAATGTAATCTTAGTACTTTCACAGTGAGGATGAATTATCTCTTCATTACATTGCGAATTTACCTGTAAGGGTGACGAAACGGCGGACAGTGCTGTGAAACCAACGATGTCGCTGAAGTAGATGGTGACGCTGTCGAAACTTTCTGCTTCGACTTGTTCGCCTCGCTTGAGCTGCTCAGCCACAGACCTGCGCGATGAAAGGGTGACGAATACAGAGTGGTTAAGTTATCGGTGCCTCCGAAATCCACGCTGGTAATATCAAACTGCAACCCTTAAAGAGGAAGCGTACAAACAGAATGGTAAGTACTGCTAAAAGAAGGAAGTAAAAGTGTAATAAAATGTGACCAATTAAAAGCATTATCTATCGCAAAAGTAACAACAAGCAACGTGTATCAGCGTGACATTCGCACGCCGTCATCGTGCATGCTGGTTGGTCATTCCTACTTGTTGTTGCCGAGAAAAGCAAACACCGTGCTTCGAAATGTATACTGCGTAAGATACAGTCTTTGTCAAAAGTCCAGAACACACGACGCCCGTGTTCGGAGTGGATTCGCTCCCACAGTGCTGCTATTGTCGGTGCTTGCTCACTGCGAGGGTATTTTCGAAGCAGTCACAGTCAGCAACCGACTTTTTTTTTCTTTGAAAACGGTGGTGCAGAAGCGCGAAAAAAAGCTAGCGCCCTCATCTAGGACAGAACCAAAGTGACCTCAAGTCCTCTTAAGGCTTACATCGTACTAGGCTGCTGCGCAAGCAAGAACTGCGTCGTGAGTGGCCTTGTTTCTCATAATACTAGATCATTGCGTGGTCAAAGACTGCAAAAATTAATAATACGAAAAAAAGAGAGCCGTTTCTTTTTTTTTTTAGGTTTCGGTTGGACAAGCATGTCTTTCATGAAGAAGGAAGCTTGAATAGCCGCCGTGAAGAGAAGAAAGCCAGAGTTGGCTCACCGCGGCAGCCGAGAGAGCAACCCGAATCTGCAACGCGCATTTGATCATGGGCACTTCGAGTTCGTCAGCGTCCGAGAAGTCTTTCAGGCGTCGCTACACTCTAAGAAATGCCTGCGCGTCTACTTACCCGCAGAACTCTCGAAGAGTCAGTCTCTGCAATCTAGGAAATCAGCTCAGCGAATAATGAGGCGGTACATCTGTTTAGACCTCAAAATGAAGTCTGCGCTGAGGCATTACGCAATGCAAGCATGACGCTTTTCATTGCGTAATGCCACAGCGCATACTTCATTTTAAGGTCTAAACGAATGTTCCGCCTCATCATTCGCTGAGCTGATTTCGTATATCGCAGAGATTGGCTCTTGGAGTGTTTTGCGGGTAAGTAGACGAGCAGGCATTTCTTAGAGTGTAAGCCTCGTTCTGCATCCTCCTCGTACCCAAAACTTTGACGTTTTTGGCAGTATACGGCAGGTGGCGCGCTGGGATCTG
This sequence comes from Ixodes scapularis, assembly GCF_016920785.2. Taxonomy (NCBI): domain Eukaryota; kingdom Metazoa; phylum Arthropoda; class Arachnida; order Ixodida; family Ixodidae; genus Ixodes; species Ixodes scapularis. Next base: position 109,828,882 of record NW_024609881.1, read on the forward strand.
CAAATCGTCAATTGCCGACGAGAGCAGCGCAGCCGCATGGGTAGGGTGCCTGGAATGCGTCTTCGACTCGTCTGTTTAGCAAGGTTAGGCATCGTAGTAAGCCTATGCATCGAAGGTAATCCCAAGTGGCAACAAGCGACATCACAAAAGGCGCTGTGTCATCCTGTCAGACGTCGCGATTCTGGCGGTTGCGAGTAGGAGTTCTGCAATCGGTTGCGCTATCGTCATGGTGTTCCAACTTCTGACTGAAGTTTCAGTGGACTATTATTATGAAGAGTGACTGCAGCAAAAGAGGCGCCTGCCACACGCACCACCGCTGTTGTTTACGCCAGAAAAATCGCGGCTGACGACAGGTTGACATTTTTATGACGTCATCAAACAAAAATCAGAGGATTGTTTTTTTTTTTTTTTTTGGATGCGATAAGTAAATTAGATGGAGACGCGTTTCAGGCGTCGTGGTAAAGGAGCACACCCGCTCCGAGCAGTCGCGTCGTGGGCTCTAGACTTTTGACGAAGACTGTACACTCTCAGCAGGGAGCCATGAACAATTTCCACTATTCTGACGTATACAATGTAAGGAGGATGCAGTTGCTCTTACTTGGGAAGCATCCGCAACAGGAGGTTCTCGGTCTTCTTCTTTTCCTCCATGAGTTGCATCGTTCTTTCTTGAACGAGGCTTTCGAGGTTGTACGCGTATTTTTCCATCATCGCTATCATGTTGTCAAATATATTGGGCTTCCTGCAACAAACAGAATGTACGTGCTTCGATATATTAAGTAAAAGAAGACATGTTCAGTCATATTATTTATGATTATAAGGCTGACGTTTAATAAAACTTCAAAGGTACAGTGCACCATTCGAGAAAAGCACGAAAGAACAGCAAGTTATTAATTAACCAATATGGCGCTAAATAAGTAGAGTATTAAACTAAAGCACGCCTCTACTCCTCTATCCTTCTCCCACTTTTTTGTTGTAACTCATTAATTCAATCTATTCATAATCTCCCAAAGCAGACAGGGCTATGAGCGGTAAACTAAACTGTTTTACCGAAATTATTGAGAGTACACCAAACTACACCGTTAGTGCTTTTACGAGTTCTACTTGAACCTTGAACAGGATATCGGCGGGCAGCAAATTCTTCCGCTTAGGTTAGTGCCCCGAACGAGCACCTCCCACCACACGAGTTTTGATGAGATTCCAACAAAAGAAACCGAAAAACTGGCGATGGCTTGTTTCCGCTAACAGTGTAGCTCTACGTACCTTGAAGAGCTATTTCAGTGACGACAGAGTTCTGTTAGTTTTCTCAACTACGCGGTCGGTCCCACAAGTGACGACAGCACCGAATTCTTTCCGTTTTGGCGCAAACTTCCATGCATGGTGGAGAATATGCTGTACTCCGTTTTACTGTAGGGTGAAACACGTGCAGCACTTCAAACCATTTAAACCAATCTAATAATATGTGAGTGTCAGCTGACCGTCGACCTTCGACCTGCGACGCGAAGGGAGCGTACAGTCACGTGACATGTTCGCAGCGGTGGATTGGTTGGGATCGGCTCGTAGCGCCTGCTGCTCTCTGTCATAATGTGAGAAAGAGTATTGTAGAGGAGATCCAACGACGTCGTTTCTAGCGGCTAGTGTGAAAACTAAACCCGTGGGAACGACGGAAACAAATTATTTCTTCGTATTCCTGGCGCAGCGCTTGACCGAAGTTGCCGAACCTTGCATCAACGTTCGGTAGGGGATCGCGTTAAATCCGTCAAGCGGAAATTGAAGACGCTACGTCGAGAAAGGCGACGTCAAAAATCTTGTCCACGGGCGTTGTGTTCAGTGCACACCACGCTGTGTGAAAAACGCAACGTGGTGCTATCCATGCCAATAGTTTGTTTTTTTCCGTGTTGCGGGCGCAGAGTTGCGAAGCGTGCTCACAGCCCGGCCTGCATCTGCCTGAGCTTGACGTTGACGAAGCGGAAGTCGGGCCGGTTGTCCGGGTTCTCGTCCCAGCAGTCCTGCATGCAGCGCAGCACGTAGTCGGCACACACCAGCTGCTGGACGGGCGGACGGAACGGGGGCCTTTCGTCCCTCACCCGCACACGCTCCACGATATCTGCGCATGCGCGAGGCAAAGAGCAAAAACCGTTGTTTTGTGGAACTCGCACGCACACACAAAAGCAGCGACACTTTTTTTTTTTTTCATGAGTCTAAAAGCGCCGATGAATATACATTATGCTAAACTCTTACAAGGATAAGCGCGAAGATCGAAAAGAATTATGAGAACTTCCTATGGGCTTCTCTTTTAACTCACATACTCTATCACACGACACTGGCGAGAGGGAGACAGAACGAGAGCAACAGAGAGAGAGAGGGGGACTAACTAACACCATCTATACTTCGGTTTATTATATGTTCGATCCGAGTCGATAGCACGAACGCGTATTACATTGAACACACATCCTAAAAGCAGAAGTCTCTGGGTCTTTCCTGCACATGATTAGTTTAGCAATGATCGAATGTACAAAAAACACGATGAACACCATGACGTTGCGCTTTCGTCAAACAAGTATTCCAACCCGATATCGTTTCATGACTCCTTTAAGGTGGAGCAATATAGTGGTGGTTAAGGTGGCACAGGTTCTCGTCTGCCCTTGTCCGCTCACCTGCGGACCCTCCGCCCCTTAAGTTCGCATCTGTCGTCTGCTACAATCGGTTTTAAACAGCTACAGACTGGCACTCCTTTCGGCGCCGTGGACGCCGCCACATGTTTTTCATGACGTCTCTTTCTGATCGCGTTTCCTGGGATCATGGAACTGGAAAAGAGCACGCAAATGACGTACAGAGCATAAAATACAGTACCGTTTGTAGCGTTGCAACAGTACTTACAATCATATTAAAATGGTAAGAACAGGTTGATTGTAGCAATTGAAAACAATTTTACTTATTAAAAAAAAAGTATCGGGGCGTAACCAGAACTACAACTAGATATCCTGATGAAATGTCGTTACATTGCTTATCAAAACTGTACGACCGCTACAGATTCATAGTTACGATTTTGCGGGCTCGGGACTTTGCCACACCCTACATTTAGGTCCTCTCCGTTCGTCCAGTCTCCTCTAGGGCATGTCTTCGTTCACCCCACCCTGCTACACATTACTTACATTTGGTGGGGAGGTCCGAAGAGCCCCACGGCCCCGCCCTCCCGATGATCTCGAAAAGGATGATGCCGAAGGAGTACACATCTCCCTTCTGGGTTCCGCGCGCAGGCGGGTTCATCAGCCGCAGCAGTTCCGGTGCACGCCATAGCAGGCCTGTCGTCGAAGAATGTCCAATTAGCAGCGTCTCTTAGAAAAAGCTATAAAAAGTGTATTCAAACAAGTTGAAGAATACGGAAACACTCTCCGCACGTCAGTGAACAGAGAAAGTTTAAAGCAGTAGTGTCATTTATTGAATTATTTAAAATACCCTCAGGGGCCATCGTCTGCAGCAAAGGGGTAATAAGAAAGTCGGGCCTTGCCCCACCCTGCGTATATTAAGCTGTGCTAATTTAACTCGCGTGTCACGAGAAAAAAACAAAACAAAAAGAAAACACGAGCTGCCGTTTTGATGTTTGTCTCGCAAAAAGTGGGGATCATGTAGAGTCCAAAGACCTTCGAGCACAATAGAGATTTGATCCTTCCTCTGTCAAATATTATGCGGGATTTTTTCTTAAATTTTAAGTCTGCCTGCTGGTTTTATTATTAATTTTTTTTTGAGTAACCCTGTACATTCTTGTAAGCTACTTTGCAATTTTTCGATCATTGTAGGAAAATTGTTTGTTGGAGAAAGCGCCCAAACACGACAAGAATTGAAAAAAAAAAAAAAAAAAACATGGAAAAGGTCAAAGGTTTATATCCGTATGTCGTAGTTCCTTATGCTTCTGGCAATTAGGCTAGCCTTCTAAATTTGGCGATATATGTTTTCACTGATGAGGATGATTTGGATAGAGCGTTACCGCCCCTAACCGAGGGTCTTCAATGTCCATCTCAAAGTAAAGACCTACACGGCCTCACTTTATAACTTCCAGTTATTCCAGAAAACTCGGCCGAAGCGCTAAGAAAAAACATCAATAAATTCAATCAAAGTATGTTTTTCAACAAGCCACGAAAATGCAAAATATGGTGAAGTGACAACGTGTACTAATTTCAAAAAAGAATAATAAAAAAATTGTTTTGTTTCATATATTTTTTAATATTTTAATCCGCTCACAAAAACGGACAACAACCTCAACTGAGTGTCCTCAAACATGCATATTTAATCAGTGTTTTTCATGATAATAAAGGATTTAATAAAGCAAAATAATTTATTCAACACGCAAGGACGTTTTTCTTTAAGCGTACATGTCCTGTTTGCAGATCGTCCGCTAAATAAAATTATTTTTTTCAAGTGTTGTTATCTAAAAAGAGCAAATGGGCCGAATGTAAATGGTATCGTTGAACCCTTGCTTTGAATGCTGTGCACGGGGGTTGGAAATTCACGCATGATTTATTCTCCACTCACTTGTATCATTATCCTCTGTTCTGTCTCCAACCAAGTGAACTCAAAAAAAAAAAAAAAAAAACCTTCTGCACCATAAAAAAAAATGGTGTTTTTTTTTTTACGTTGCACTCTCGTCCGTTTTTATATATAAACATTTCCTAAAAAATTGGCAAGTAAAAACAAGATACCCCTGATTACATTTCAGTGAAAGTGACCGGTGAAGTTCTTGTGTATAGCACTATAAATTGTTTACCTTGAATTGTTGTTTGAACAGAAAAATATTTGGTTAAACATGTTTAATTCGTTTTTTATTTGTATTAAAAACAATATTATTCAATATTACATCTGATAATTTCACATGAAGGAGATATTTGGCATTTTGTTTGGCCTAGACCCTATCGGGCTAACTTGGCACAAATTGTTTATAATTTACTCCAATAGCATAGTTCAAAATAAGGAACTGATATGTTTCATATGAATGTGCCAAAAGGTAGCTCAGAGTCTTTATGTCGGTTATAAAGGGTTCTGCGTTTTCTGATAAATCCGATAAACACTCGCCGGTAAAAATATTGCCGATTCGGATTTATCCAAAAACCTCCGAATTTCGGGGCGTCCAGTTGTTTCATTATCCGAAGAACTCAGGAAAACCCCGACAAGCCTTCTTATTTTGAAATATTACGAAAACTTTTTTCCGATTCTTTTGTTTCTCTACTTTTGTTTGTTTCAATGCTGTTTCTAAGCTTTACAAAGAATGCCTTTTGGCCTCTTTTTAGGAAACGATAGAGAATTCACCTGACAGTGAACCAAGGACAAACACGTCTTACCTTCCCCTCTAGTTCCACTTGGAATTTTCCACTCGTTATATATATTTTTTTCCCGAGACTTCGCCTTCTTTGGTGATCCTCTTTTTTTTTTTTTTGAAGATCGAACATTTGCGCACGTTTTCTTGAGATCCGTGCCGACGACAAAAATTCGAAAATAATTCAAATATTGTTTGTATATTTGCATTATGCGCAGGAAACGTACGCTTCCTGCGCAGGGAATTATCAGATACTGAAGTGACTGCCAGCAACGACATCATTATTTGCAAGTTTTGCCGCGTCCAAGTCAGCACGGCAAATGAAAAGGGTGCCCTCCGTATTGAAGATCACCTGAATTCAAATCAGAGCATCCAGCTAAAGAAACCGCGTATCGTGACATGGTGAGTGCATTTAGGTTAAGGTATTCATCTATAGACGCTTTACACACGCGCAAAGTTACAGCCGCCATTGCTGACCTTCTCTTGTCTTTCCCATATGCCAAGCCACTGGAACGAGCGTTGACAAGCCTCCACAGAGGCCAATGCTGTGGAGAAGGACGCAGTACAACCTAAAATAGCAATGACCTGCCCTGCTGTGGTTATGATGAAGTGAAGTAAATGTAATAAGATGAAGAAAAAACTGAAGGTCGGTTATGGCGGCACCCATGCACAGCTGCTGCAAAGCGTCTATATAATTCTCCGGACAAATTAATCGGGTATTGTGAGCAGCTGAGCTTTTAATGTTTTCATATAAAAAGGCTTTTTTGTTAAATTCGAAAAACGTAATTTTTTGCCTACATAATTCGCCTTACCAACCAAGGCTCTCTAAAGGAATGACAAAGAAAAGGAGTACCAGGGAGGACGCTAATGACACCTCACACATGTTCTGCCAAACACTTTGACAAGCAAGGTCACCACTCCATCAGACGGACTGGCCGCTTGGTAGCCTGTTCAGGGAGGAGTGCCCAGCTGCACGGACAATGCCGTCAAGTATTCAAATCTACCGAAAATTCCTACCAGAGGTCTGCGAGCGCCATCTCGAGGTGGTCAAAAAGCAATCAAGAACCGCCCGATATCTCTAAGCATTGACGAAACGCCAGAGGTCTGTGGCCGTCCAGCAGTGGTGCTAGTGACATTCTATGATGACGAGCTATCTGGCCGCCGGACCTTTATGGCAGACTTACAGATTCTACAACAGTGCAGTGCCGTGTCCATTCGGATGCTGGTACAAGAGGTTCTTCAAAACCTCGCCAGATCTCTAAGTGACGTCTTTGTGTGTTGTGTTCAGACTCTGCTTCCCACATGCAGAAACTCCACAGGGACATGCAGCAGTCACGCACAGATTTTCGTGCTCTGAATTTCAAAGATCCTTGCCATCTTCTCAAGAGCATCGTTGAGGGGGGGGGGGGGGGGGGGGAGTTCAAGGGCGCTTACGACTTCGTTGCTCATTTCCCTGTTTTTCTGAATAACTCAAGAAAACTTCGCGGTCAGTTTGGTTCCGTCTGCGCCGAAATGAGCATTGAGCTAAAGTGTTTATTGAGTCCCCATCTAGATGGTTTTCTTTTCACGAAGAACATGCTGATTTTCTTGACCACTGGCGCGCTATTCTGGCATTTGTGAAGAGGGACGGGGCAAATAGAAAAGAAATGTGAAAAGCTGGAAGCATTTGTAACGACATCTAGCTCTCTGAATGACCTGCTTATCAGACTCAAGTTCCTAAAAAAGACCTGGAACGAAGTGCTGTTCATAATCAAGCAACTAGAAGCTGAATTGACATTGGCGGATGAAGTGTATCCTCCACTTGCTGTGCGCCTTGAGGCACTGCTAAGTCAATAGACCAACGCCCCAGTGATGAGTTTTGTAGGGCAAGTAGACTGCATGCTCAACATGATTCACGAGGTAGAGCGCTCTCACACCGTTCACATGTTTCGCCAGCACTACAATGCTGTAGCCGAAATGTGGAGTCCGACTACATGTCCAAAGATATATTGAGGAGAGCCTGCAACATAACGACGTGAAAGTTCGGTATCGAGTGCAGATCGCTAACCCGAAAGTGAAAACAGAACTGCCTCGAACGTTCGAGACGTAAGAGTATTTGGTTACTCTCGTCGCGCCATACGGGCATGACCCGTATAGCCACTGTATTTCAATCTTTATTTCCCTTCCCTGTTTTATAACTTGTTCGTTGTTCTGCTGCCGTCTGTCTTGCCACTGTAGGGGGCCGGAGACTCGTCAAGCTGTTCCTTTGCAGCTTTTTTCTCCGGCCTCCCCTTCATCACTGATGAGAAATAAAACTTATTATTATTATTATTATTATTATTACTTTACCGAGTTAGAAACAGAGTTCTGCGCATATCAGGCCTACACTGTGAAGGAAACAGTTGAACCGCTAATGTTCTGGAAATGCATGCAGAAGTGTGGCCCATCCTCTCACACTGTGCGCTGTACGTACTGGAATTTCCCATATCCAGAAAAGTTTCTGGAAAGAACATTCTCCCTGTTTCGCGTTGTAAGTCGAAAGGAGTGAGGGAATGCAACGTTGGAAAATGTGCCTGCATTTACTACAAGTTGTAAGAAGTCACGAATCCCACTGCAAATGTTTAAAATATTGACCGCGTAATAAAAGTGTATCCGTAGTTGATTGTACTGTATTTCTGTACTTCAACATTACCTTTAATACAGATCAATATCACGCTAACATTCCGAAGAACTGAATTCGGTGTACGATAAAAAGTTAATAAACAAAAACTTCGTAAAACTCCGAATTTCATGTCCGAGAAATATAAACTCTGAACAACACACCCCGAATTCGTTCAAAAATGAACTCCGAAAATGCAGAACCCTACTTATAAACAATGCTCTCAAAGGTTACTTACTAATACTTTAATCTTCGAGAACCATCTGCAATTTTTCCTTATTTTGGCGGAACAGTCAATGTATAAGCACGAAATAAAATTCTCATTTGAGACTGGTCACAAAATGGGACTTGGTTTTCATGATAAAGCACAGAGGTGCGTGAGATTATTTTCCTCTTTGTAATAATGTTCAAACGTGCCCCAACCTGCATTGTTTGTTATGAGGTGTTCTAAACACGGATTTGTTTTCCTATCCCCAAATTGGTAAGGATAATAATAATAATAATATTATTATTATTATTAAAATTTTAGACTATGGAGTGAAACATTACCGAGTCGATTACAATATTAAGACTGCAAGAAAGCGAACAATATCTAGTAATTATTTAAAATTGCTATTGATATCTTGATATCTTGCGATATCCATGGCGGGATATGGCAAGTTAAAAGTTAACTTGCCATATTCTGCCATGATGCGTGACCTTTTGAGGCTGCTTAAGGTAAGACGCGCTTTTACCTCTGTAAGCGTTTTCCGAGACCTTCTGGGGGACGCAGGTCTGCGCAGCCCTGAACTCGTGCAGCCCGAAGTCGGCAATCTGCAGCACCCATCGCGAGTCCACCAGGCAGTTGGAAGAGCGGAGGTTCCCGTGAGACACGATCTCGCTGTCGTGAATGTAGATCATGCCCTGGGAAATTTTACATAAAAAGAAACATTTTAAAATCCAGATTGTACTCGAGCCAAATAAAACATTGGCGTCAATTTCGCATTCTTTGTTACAGAAACCAATTGTGTATAGAATTTGCTTGAATACGGAATATCTCAGCGTTTGTGAGCCCCCAAAGTTGATTTTGCTATTAAATCTACACTGTTCAAACTCAATATATAATAACAATTATGAACCGGATTTCATTTTTAATTTTTATTAGAGCACTAGAGAGGTTTTTATTAAACCTTTATACGAATGTCTTGATCACTGTTAAAGCGTAGTTCTTCAATAGTTGCACAGTACACAGTTTCCTAATATAGATATTACCCTCTGTACTTTCCCAAATCTTACTTCCCTTGACAAATCTCACTGCGCAAAGTCTTGCTGTTGAATGTTACTACGCTTAAGCTATTTTTCCAAAATTGGACTGGATCCTTGGTAATTGAATGATTCAAATGTTAAAAACAAACGTATCTGTTTTGGGAAGTGAACTTTTCAGGTAATTCAAGAAGTGAAAATCGTAGAATGAGTGCATAATGTTTGTGTATATTTTTGCATAGGTCTTGTCTCCATATGTTTTTTTTTATTTATGTGGTACTAAGATGGCCTTTTCTCTAACAGAATATTGTTCTGGACAAATTTCTTCTACAAGCCGTACTGCGTATTTATATACGATTGCATTACTTTCAGGTAACCATACCTTTATCAAGTCCGCCACCAGTGATGAAACGAACATGCTGTCCAAATCCAAGTCTTCATTCCGCAGAACATCCTGGGTAAAGTTACAGAAATAGGATGCAAAATGCAAATTCCTCTGAATACTTCAAGGAAATGGGTTTAAATGAAGCATATTCTAGCACGAGCTGATTTAAAAAAAAAAACAAAAAAAAAACTTGATAATGATATTACTGGGGAGTGGCAGTAAGGTTTAACTGAGAGGGTCAGCCAAAAAATCCAATACTGTACTCTACACCCAGAGTGGTTATTTCGCGAGTAACTCAATTTAAGGTAAGTTATCAAACTAAAACTTCTTGGAAGAGCTATATTAGACCAACTACTTTAAAAAAAAATCAGCCTTTCCACTCTTGTGAAGAAGGAAGACCAGCGGAGCTGTACTCGATGCACTGTGTGCTTCTGCTTCGTCGTCGTGTGTTTTTTGCGCTGTTTCCTACGATGAATTCCCACCAACGCGCCCAACTATCCATTCTTCTATTATAGCTGGAAAAGTTGGCGCCATCTACGAGCGACGGCGGAAACCATACTGGTTGTGTGCTTGCCGCCGTCGCTTATAGATGGCGGTAGCTGTCCAAATAGGTTTGTGTCGACATACACGGACACGATCCTGGGGAACCTAGCCCTTAAAGGGGTACTCCGCCGATTTCTTCATGGTCCCCGATTTGCTTGAAATTTTGCTAAACTCGCCAAACAACATCACTAAAATAGTATCCCAAATATTAGGTCAAAATAATTTTTTTTCACGAAGTTATTGAATTTACAATTTTGGTCCTCACCGTGTTTTTCAAACTGAAAGTCTCTACTGGCAACAATGAAAAAGTGACGTCATTGGAAGTGCAGGGGTTCACTCTTTGGACTGTAGAATTTGTTCCCAACTGATTTGAAGCAGTTTCATGGTGTCAAATGAATGCCTTGGAAGCTCGCTCCAGTCCCCGCGCTCCAGCACGGAACAAATAATTGGCATATTCTATTTTTTAGACTGCTCGCCCGACTGGCAAGCTGAACTTCCACTGACGTCACGGCCCTGAAAAGGGCGGGTATATTTGAATGTCTGTTTTTGCATCATTTTCATTTGCCGATTTCGCAATAACTTTTATGAATTTCACGATATTAAATAGCATTCCAGAAAGGGTAAAGGCCTGGGAGTCAGAAAATATAGTTAGTTGAGGTAGCTCAAAAATCGGCGGAGTACCCCTTTAAAGGAGCCATGAAACGAATTTTGTGTTGGGATGAATGATTTTAAATTGGGACTTTACTAATCGCATATCGTTCGGCTGGCCAAAAGAAAGAGGCTAGGAAGTCAAAAGCCAGCTTTTCGGTATGAACATTTGAAAATATAGCGGACTATTTTGTACCTTCTTGCCTTCAAAAGCTCTCCGCCTTTTCACTATGATACATCCGCGGTTGCGAAAGCGCGTCACCGGCGCCAAACTGACGTCAGCAGAGTCCAGCTTACGCATTGGACACGAGAACTGCGTCACTTGGACGTATGCGCTCGTCAACAATCAATCCGTCGACGAATATTTGGATTCGCGTTCGTGGCCAATGAGTGCCCTGACGGAACTTACTGTCACTGGGGAATGACAAGTTCTATGGTGTGCATAAAAAGCACGGTGGAAGCTACGAGTCATCGCACCGGTGCCGAAGGAATGTCACGACCACGTATTTCACAATTCGCATTTGAGTTGAGGATTAAAGCTAAGGAGGAAGAAGTAGGAAAATCGTTTCATGACCCCTTTAAGAGCTCCGCTGTGAAAAATGTTGAAGACCAGGGCGGATTTTTGTTAACAATTCTCTTTGCGAATTTCGAGCGGTCCAAAAGCGCTCCATGCTAGCGCTTTTGGAGCGATAAATGCGAGTGCGTTCTTCCAGGTGCCAAAGGATACCAACAAAAAAGCGCTTCAAAACCACTCGAAATTCTCCAAGCAAGGTTCCCCTATTTGTTATAACTAGAAAAAAAAAAAAAAAGCCTCTAGAGCATGAGGCGTGCGAGTACTTAAGACTCAACTTCACGTGCCCTTCCCTCGTGCGCTGTAACTTTGGTAGCGTTTTCTTTCTCACTGATAGGATTATGCTTTAGCAAGCCGTCCCTGTTGCATGTATAAGATTAGGAGGTTGCACCCTTGACCTTAGCAACAAACCAGCTATTAATATACGCTTTATATCACAAGGTTAATTAACATAATTTGCATATGCTTATAAAACAAAAATTGAGGGTGCGGCAATATTTTGTATACCTTCGTGTTGCAGCTTTTTCGCGTGTTCAATCGCAATTGACAAGAAAAAAAAACACATAAAAGCGACGTCTTAGAGCAAGGGTTCAAAATTATATCTTCACGCTAGCGTGCAACGAACCTCAAGGCTTCCCCTTGCGCTGAAGACGGTCAAAATGCAAATGTTGGGAGGATCGACACAGGCTCCGATGAAAGGAGTGATGTTCTCGTGCCGCATCTCCCGCACCTGCGACATAACCGGATTAACGAACTCTTGGGTTACGCCGCGATGCCCTTCGTTACTGCTATTCGGCGTTTTTTTTCCTTCGCTGTGTTTCCCATGATGTACATTCGTGTTAGCCCTATGTATTACATTGACTTAAAAAGAAAACATAAAGTGGGCAGATCAGATGTTTTTCTATTACAAGAATTCTCAAGACCACTGAGAGCTCAAGAAATGTGGTGCGTACAGCCGCCGGCAATGTGACGGTGAACACCTTACCTGGTTTCTTGCCTGTTTTACGGCTCCCGAAAACTATATTAACTCTCCACGTTTCAAATGGTACGTGGCTTGGGGGTCTAAACTTTGCGTTCTAGCCCTCTTCTGTAACAGAGCTTGTTCCAGAACTTGAAGGAGCGTCAAAAACAAGAAGAGGGCTGTTCACCTTCATATCGCTCACGGGTGTACCTTATTATATTGATATGCCTCTCAACTCATGATTTGTTCTTGGGAGTTCTTATTTGAAAATGCAGCAATTTTATTGTCAGAGGAGTTATCATAGGGTGCTCGAAACTGACTACGCTTTATGCTTCTTTAAGCTGTCACTGAATAATACCTATGTTGGCTTAAATAATACCTATATTGGCTTAACAAAGTGGCCAGGTTCCATGTATCGTATTATGAGGATTGCTTTAGTCAATAAAAATCTTAAGGAACACACACAGGTCGTGGTTTATTATGTTCATGCCGCCTGATTCGTGATTCGCTTTTCAAAATTCTTAACAGCGAATGCTCCAATTTCGTTTGTTGAGTGAAAATAAGAAACTAGAGACCCGCCAGTCCTGCGTTCGTTAAGCTGCGAATAGCGAAATGGTGCCACGAAGGCGTTTCCGACCAGTGTATTTCCGGCGTCAAAAAAAAAAAAAAAAAGTAATCCATTGATAACCTCCCCCCCCCCCCCCCCCCCCCTTAGTCTCGGGGTTTTGGCCAAAATGTTGATGCATTGATTTGTGTTTGCTTTACAGTAAAAAGCAGTATGAACTGGAGTATGGAACAGACAATCTAATTGGATTTCTTGCTGCAAACCTGACATCCAGTTTTCAGAAAATGGTCGGCAAACTGGATTTCAGTTAAGCAACCGGAAAGAATAAACACAAATTCGGGACGCAAACAGACGATACAACTCTTTCAACTCACAACGACATTTATTTCGTCTCCGTTCAAACAACGGCCATCGAGCAGGTTCTGGGGAGGGAGCAGAGAGGGAAAAGGGGGGGGGGGTGAAAAAAGGAGGAGGGGAAGAAACGGGTTATTCGCGGCCTTCCCTCAAGGTCTCTGGTCCCCTCCGCCCAGTTCGGGACGGAGGAATTTCATCTCCCGCTCGGAAAGGGCCAGAGAGGCCGAGGCGACGTTAGTTACCGATCTCTTGATGGCGTACGATTCGGCGACTTCCCTGCCAAACCTCTGCCGGTGTCCTCCCAATACGCGCGTACCTTCGTATCTGGGCGAACAACCGTCGCACGTCATGCGGTGTACAACTATTGGGTGCATGGAGTCGTCGGGGGGTTCGTTCACCTCCCGCGAGTGTTCCCTCAGGCGGTCATTTAGGCACCTCCCGGTCTGCCCTATATACTCCCCGCCACACGAAAAAGGGATGGTATAAACCACCTCCTTCCTGCACTTAACAAACTGCTGTCCGTGCTTCTTGTTGCATTGAGTCGCGGAGGGCGGGGTATTCACCAATCTGCACATTTGTTGAAGCTTTTGCTTGCAGGTTTCCAGCAAAGAAATCCAGTTAGATTTTTGGTTCCATAATCCAGTTTATATTGTTTTTGTTTTCGGTAGGGTGATGACGTCATATAAGTGTCGTGTTGTCGTCGGTCGCGATCCTGGCGGTGTTGGAGCAGCGGTGGTGGATATGGCAGACGCCTGCTGTGCAGAAGGTCGCCCTCCAGGGGCCCTAAGCTGGATGCTTGGCGAAAATGACGGCGAGAAATCTGGCGGCCGCGGTTGGCCAACGCCACACTTGACCTTGGCGCCTGCCAATCATAGCCGCCAAATTTCTCGCTAACTTTTCCGCCAAGTGTCTAGATTAAGGCCCCAGATTGACATTTACGGAGTATTCGGCAGTCGCGTGTTGGGACGCCGACAGCAGGACACTCCAGATTTTTTTGTGACGTCACTTATTGGTGCCGGTTTGGGAGTACTTATGCCCGAGTCCCACTAGAGCGACAAAGAGAACCAACCGACAGCGACAAGTCTCAAACCAGATTTTTTCGCGATTGGGCAGGCTTCGTAGAATAAAGAAGGCTATGCTCAAACACGTGCATCATGCACGCGAGGGTATCTTTGGCAGGCTTGCAATCACTCGTGCTTACTTCACGAGCACCGAAGGACTAAACGTCTGCCGAAGGTACCATCGCGAGCAGGCAGCATGTGTTGCATTCTTGTCCGTGTTGGTTATTTTTGTTTGTCGCTCTAGTGGGACTCGGGCATTACGATGCACGGACGGAAGAGAACGACAAACACACCCGTCGGAGACGCGTTTGAGGCACCGTAATGGAGAGTTTTAGATTAGCGTACGCAAAAGCCTTGAATACGAAAAGTCGTGGAGTCGTCACCAGTGCGTCTGCGCCGAGCCCAAACCATGTTTTGGATTGCCGTAAGGAGACGACGTTATTTCGCTGTGTACGCAAAGCGTTTGCGTACGCTGTTCTTAAACTCTTAAACTGGCTGTAAAGAAGCTAAGGTCTCAAGTACAATAAAGAAGTGCGAATTATGCGAAAACAAGCTCGTGTCTACCTCAATGAGCTCCTTGCGGATGCTTCGTGTCAGGTCGATGCTCTTCTTGAAAATGGGTTTTATGAAAACCACGTTGCCCTTGTAGAACCCGACCCGTGGTCGTGCCCTGCCGGCTGAGTTTGCTCCGGTGTCGTGGTCCTGGACCGACGAGGAACCCTTGTGGTGTGGACCGTGTAGCCTCCGGTCAAACTTCCGCAGCTGGTGCTCGTCGGGGAAGGCGAATCCAAGGCGCGTCACGTCGAAGCCCTGGTACTGTAACGCGCACATTTCTGAATTTATGGTGAAACACTCATTTGAATGGCTCTGGTAAACATAAAGTAAGTTCTTACTTCTTGATATGCTTAGACACGTGGAAGCTATTTGCACTAATGTTTGCTTGATGTTTTCGGCGTAGATAAGACATTTGGCCAATACGGCGCCACTGCTAGCCTATGGTCTTTAACATGCATAACGCAATAGTAATACACAACAGCATGGCGGTATAATGCTCATCAGGATCGAAACTGGCCAGGGTGGGGATTGAGCCCGGTATTGCTGGCTTCTGTAGCGCCAGCGTTCGCTTCACGTGCTCCAAGATGTTGTGCGTATATACACTCAGCCACCGTCCTCTCCGTCCAGCTGAATGTTTGACGCTGATTAAAATGACTAAAGCGTCTTCACTGGTACCTAATGAAATTATTGATATTAAATGAAGTTTGCTCATCAAGAATCAACACCACGAATTGTACGGCGTGTCCACGCTTCGAAGCACCGACTCGCGGAAGTTTCGTATGTGTAGAATGCTTTCTGTATTCACTGTCAGGGTAAGAACGGGAGAATGGACTTCCAGTTGTCCCGCCTCCAGTGCGCGATTCCTACATTCGATTGCGTGTCGCGAGTTTGAGCGGGCACAGGCAGCTAAAGCACGTAAAAAGGCAGCGTGTGGGTGTGCGACTGAGCATTCGAAAGAGATGCATTGTTGTTATTTTACTGTAAGCGACTTAATTAATCTTCTTGAATAACGGCTACCC
Source organism: Ixodes scapularis (assembly GCF_016920785.2). Taxonomy (NCBI): domain Eukaryota; kingdom Metazoa; phylum Arthropoda; class Arachnida; order Ixodida; family Ixodidae; genus Ixodes; species Ixodes scapularis. Next base: position 109,844,732 of record NW_024609881.1, read on the forward strand.
ACTGGGATGCAGCTACACAATATTTGGACCGACATTTCGTGACTCAGTGACAGTATTTGTTCTCGTGGTAATTAAAGTGCCGCGTGCAACAAGGGTACGAATTGACATCACCCTTTCTTATGCTTTTGTTCCTAGAGATGAAGATTGTAATTGCGCCACTTCTTCTTTTTGCTGTTGACACATATTAGATGTTAATTCCCGTCAAGCGGAATAGAAATACAAGTCTTGACCAGCACAGGAGAAACAAGTAGGTACCCACTTTGTGAGCTGCACATTTAAACCTGTACTTCCCGTACACCTACATTCCCAACATTCTCGTGTAGAAATTCAGGTAAATATCTTATGCTACACACTTCCAGTCTTCTTGCCCTGACTTAAATTTATATACAGCCGACAACCGTATATGTACAAGTCACAGTCTTCACACAAGCGCAAGCGTGTCGACGCCTGACGGCACTCCGCGTGATATAACCTGCATTTTACGAAGTATGTTCAAGGCAGCTTGTGCACGGCTGCAGCATGATCCAAAGCGCGTTTTCGTATCAATCAAACTCTATGCTGTCATAAAAAAAGAAGAAAAAAAATAAACACTGCAAGCATCAATAAGTATGAACGATTGATTTTTATCGACGTTTAAACGATTTGCTCTGTATCAACGTCTTACACTCGGTTAATATATTTTTTTCTTCTTCCGTCTCAATGCATCACGATTCTAGAGGAGCGTAAACAACTTCAAAGGTCAAAGGCCTTCTTTTATGTCTTTTTTCTTTTGGATACGTAAACAGGCACTGACACGAACTTCAACAATTTATTGCTTCCCGTTTTTTTTGTTTTTTCTTATATGTTAAACACTATATATACTACGCTCCGTCTCGATTTAAGTCCCACTGCCACCCACTCTACTATCCGCTAGAGCCGATCGCACAACACCAAAAGTGCATTATCGCGGTGTTTTTTACACTTCAAAAAAAAAAAATTAGCGGGTATCTGCTATGCAATATAAACAGGTCATGCTTGTTTAAAAGAAAAAAGGCGTGAAAGGCGATACTTATTCGGTTTTTGCAGGTGAGTTATACGGCCAAGGAGGCTAATCGTAACGATCAGTTTGCTATTTAACCAAAATTTGTTAACTAACTTTTTAAGTAGTGAAAATAAACGTATATGGTTCCAATCGGAAACCTGCTGAGCGTCATCAAGTACCACTAAATCGGTAATTTTCAGACTATGAGCGCGTGCGAAGGGAAGCAGTTCGCTAAAGTAACTACTCGAGCAGCGGCAGCGAGGCTACCGGTGCGACAACGAGACCGCGCGATTTTTCCGTCTCTTATCAGCGCCTCAGCCTTGTACCTGTTGTACGAGGGGCCCCTTAAGTGCACTACTACGCTTCCCACGCACTCAAAATATTTCTAAGAAATGACTGATTCAGTGGTTTTAGACGGCGCTCAGCTAGATTCTAATTGGAGCCATGTGACTACTTTCACTAATAAAACGTTGATTAACATATTTTACTTATTTAGCCGACTCATCGTTATGGTTACTCCCCTACACTACGTCCCCTTGGCCGTATAAATCACCTGCCCGAACCGCACAAGTGTAGCTTTCACGGCTTTTTTAAAGCAAATCTGTTAAGCTTAAATGAATAAAAAAAAAAAAAAAAAAAACATGTACTTTTTTTTGTTGTTGTCTTCAGCTACAGCTAAAGACGCACATTCTTTGAGTATAGATCTCTAGCGTCTCTCAATGGCGCAGTGTCAACATGTCGGACACGTAAGACGTTACAATTTACTGCGGTGCTATCTCCACTGTGCGGTTCGTGATTTGGAATGTAGACTCACGTTTATCGTGTTCTTGATGTTCTGCAGGCTGTACTCTGAGTTTGTTCGCAGAGTGATGACGTCTTCCATGTCGACTTTCCAGAGCAGTCTTGCAAGCTTGTACTCGTAGTGGTAGTGCCTACGAGAAGCATTCGGATTAGAAGATATTAATGCGAGATGTCGGGCATTTTCCTTCAAAAGTAGGGGTGTGCGAATACTCGAATATACGAATTCGAATCGAATAGAAAGTTCCCGAATAATTCGATTCGCGAATCGAATTCCTAGTATTCGGTTACTCGAATATTCCATATATTCGGCCAAAGACGCACGGTGGGCGTGGAGCAAACAAGCAGTTTTTCTCCCGATGTAAGCGCCGTGATGTTAGACAGACCATGCGAGAAACACCTCTTGGTCCTACCATTCCACAAAAATCTAACGCACAGGTTAGAAAACAGAAAAGTAACGAACGCCACAAACTTTATAGCACGAAGATTTACTCACGATCATGACACAATCTACCCTTGAATCACAACTGAAACATCCCGCTTGCGCTGCTTCCAGAGAGGAATTGTTGGGAAGCCGGAATTCCGCGCCAAGCCTAATTCTTTTCACGAGTAAAACTCCTCGTTTCAAATTGAAGCGCCGATGTAAAACACACTTGCCGCACTCATAGAAATCGGCTACTGCACCACTGCACGATCACAGAAAGAAAACCAACGTTACCACGCCGGCGAAACCAACCGAGTTATCGCCGTCGTTCTTTTGGAACCGCAAATTCTGATTCCGAATCAGAACGACAACTCGGTTGGTTTCGCCGACGTGGTAACTTTGGCTTTCTTTCTGTGATCGTGCGGTGGTGCAGTAGCCGATTTCTGCGAGTGCGGCCCAAGTGTGTTTTACATCGGCGCTTCAATTTGAAACGAGGGGCTTCACTCGTGAAAAGAATTAGGCTTGGTTGGCGCGGAAGAAACGGAACGGAAAAATAGTGTGCCTAGATTTGAGAGGGTTTCCAACAGCTCGATAGCCGCGTTTGAATTACGAACTGCGAGAAGGTGCCGAAAAGACAAAAGCGTCGGTCGGGTTCGGGCAGGCAGGGCAGGCGTCGTCGCTCTTCTGTTTGTTCGCCTTCTTTCCACGCGACAGCACAACACATGCGTATTCACGATCAATCTGCGATGGAGCCGTCTCTGTGGTTTCAGTTTCGGTTGCTCCCTCTTATAAATCAAGGCTCTCTAAAACAGGATAGATAAACGGAAAAAATGGATGCGTAGCGGCAGTTGGACAGTGACTTGCGCCACCTAACCACGTTTTCTTTTCTTACTTTAGATTCTATTGTTTAAGCCAGCTTACCTCGTTGCTGTTTACTCAGATTTAACACTTGTCTATTTATTTATGTGAAATCAAATCCCAGGTGCCATTTTTTTTCCTTAAAATGGAGACCAACTATCGCAAAATGCCCCTTTTCTGAGATATACAAATATTAAAAAAAAAAAAAAAGTTGCGGTGTTAGGTTGCGTTTTTAAAGAGAAAAAAAGGCACGCGTGGCTGTAACTTTTTTTTTTTTTGTGACGTTTAGGGTAGATAGATTATGTTTGCACCATAAAATTGGATCTTTAGTGCCCAACGTTCAACAGCAACTGCTTTTATTTATTTATTTTTTTTCACCGGAACTTTTTTACATTTTGGCTTTTGTTTTGTACAAGACGTATATTCTGCACAGGCGCATACTCTGCACATATAATAATCGCATTCGCACCACACTTTGAAAAATTCCTACGAATAAAATCACTATTCGATATTCGATTCGATATTCGGGTTTTTTTTCTTGATTCGATTCGGTATTCGATTCGAAAGGTACTATTCGGTATTCACACACCCCTATTCAAAAGGTATATTTTTTGGGAGCCTAAAAAACAACGCACCGGGAAAAGTAAAAAAAAAAAAAGTAATATTTTTTACTAAATTTAAAGAAAAGGACCTACGTTAATTGCGGTGACTACAAAAATCATCACGTCTCGTTTTTAGAGCGAGAGAAGAAGAAACCAAGTTGGTTTCGAAACGTCAAATTTCCTTTCGAGAATTAGTTGGAGCTACGATTTTTGGACTTGGAATTCTCACCCAACCAGGCAGATTTCTGCCGAATATGTTTATATACAATTTATTGTTTGTTGTGTTTTGTATGGGTTATTTGCTGTAGCCAGGAAAGATCTCAAACACACCTGAATGCGAAAATTCCGAACACCAGAAAAACACAGGCGCATGTGACACAGATGACCAAGATCCTCCAATCTGAAAGAGCGCGAAAATTTGATGTCAGAGATTTCGATTATACCTTTTGGACGTACAAACGCACGCAAAAAAACAAAACAAAAGCTTTCAGCCTTTCCAGTCTGGTAAAAAAGGGAGACAAGCGAAGCTGTACAATGGAAAGTAATGGCCGGCCGGAAGTCGCCAAGCCAGAGCGGAAAGGCTGCCGCCATCTATGAGCGACAGCGGCAACCAGATACTTGGCATGCCGCCGTTGCTCATAGATGGCGGTAGGTGTCCAAGGTATGATGTCTTCATTCCTTTGCGGGGGACACGATACTGAAGAAACTAGCCCTTAACAGCTCCGCTGTAAAACATTGCAGCCAGTAGTGCTTAAATAAAAAAAAAATGAAAGTCCATAAAAAGGCTTTTCTCGAGTAATTATTTAAAGGGGCCCTGCAATCATATTTAAGCGTCTACCTTTTTTGCGGTTTCCACGTCTCTTGGGGTTCGGGCAAACCAGCGTGCACGGAGAGAGTAACTAAATATCAGTGCGTCATATTTTAACCGGACGACGCGGAAACCTCCTCCACCGACGAGGGCGACCCGCGGTACCGAAAGCGCGTAAAATGTGACGTCTTTGGTCCTGTGCTTGCCACTGGTCAAAGCCGCTAAAAGCTTTTTTTTTAGTCGAGATACAAAATATAAGTGTCGCGAAGCGTTCCAATTATGTATGAAAGTAGTTTTTGCTCACTATTTTAGATCAGAAAAGAAACAAATGCAGTTTAGAAAGTACGGAAACAAGAAATGACCCGTCGACATACCCGCCACCAAGCGGCGGAAAAAACGGCGCATACTAGAAAGAACTAGTGGGATAAGGCTACGACGAACGAGGAGCGTAGAAAGGTCCCGGATGTACGCGGCAGCGCTGCGGTCGTATACCGGCTCGAGAATCCGACCGGTTCCCAGCGTTCCGAAGGTCTTCGGCGCGGGCACTGCTGGCGATTTGGCGATTTGTCGGTGCGTCAGCGCGAAGTGGCTCCCGTTCTGAGCTGACCTTTACCCCGTGTTTGCTGTTGTTTGTGGCCAATGAAGTGTTACGCCGAATTAGTGTTTAGTCGCGCAGCAAATGCAATGCGAGCTGCCCTCGCCGCCCGCTTCATACAGCCTATCCAACACGTGCTTTAGTGGCGCCCTCTCGAGCCGTCGACACGGAGTGCGGCAGCCGTGAGCGCTCGATGAGCTCACTACTCCTCCTCTAGTTCACGGCCACTCAAGCCAGGACCTACGACGTCATCAAGGAGGTTATTTCTGCTTGTTTTTGTAATTCTAATTTGCGTATAACTTTTAAAATAAAGCGAAATTTGAGAAAATAATATTTTGATTAAGTTACGGCGTTCAGTACGCTCAGGTTCAGTGCAAATTAAAAACCAGTCAAAAAGTCATTGCAGGGCCCCTTTAAATAGCATCACAACAATGGAAATAAAATATTTCACCCCGGAGTATGATGTATTGGGAAGAGATTAATCTGCAACAGATGAATTAACTCTTAATCTTTTTACATCTAATTTTCCAAAATCTCCCTAACTGCGACGTCTTTGACGTAAATGTAACAGTTAATTGTGCATGACTTATCAGGCATTTTTTATTGGTAAAGTTGAACAGATATACGCATAAATAATAAAGGAAAATTTATTTTCTTTTTTTACATACTAAAGTGAAGTAACATGCAGATAATACAATGAAATATTCACATGTCGTTCGTCAGCCATAAGAGCGAGAACATATAACGCCAAGGGACAAAAACGGACGTATGCGAATGATGTATATTGAACAAATGTTGTAACGAGCACAAGATATATAAAAATACATTCACGTAGGTTCTTGACTCCCAAATATGTGCGTTTTTGTTCTTTTTTCTCATATTGGGAATTTGGCGTACATCTTGTAAGGATCACCTGAATTATTTTTGAAAATGATTCAAAAGTAATTACAAGGCCCCTAAAGCGCATTTAAAATCTTTATATTACGACTTCACAAGCCCATCATTGGCTACTGCTAGATATAAAACAATTTAGATGTTTCTAAGGTACACTATGTGTTTTGGAAAATAACTGGTTGGTTTATCTCAAGGCCGGAAAAAATTAAATTCTGCATCGGCCTTTCTATAACGTTTATTTTTTTCTAGTCTCGACTTGTTTTCACTTTCAGTCATCCGCGTGTGTCAATGTTTAAAAAAGTTAGCGCGAATGTCGTCGCATCATGTCAAACCGCTTTAAACGTTTTTCTTGCCAAAGCCCAAGCATATACTGCAGACACATAGTCTGACCCACAGAGCTCATGTTAAATCTCTCTTAAATCATACATAAGTTTCTAAAAACTATCTCGGTGCGATCTTAGATCACTTTCATTCGCTATATTATTTGCAGTAAAAAATGCACAATCTAGACAGTGATTATAAATTGTGAAACATTTTTTAAAGCAAACACTAGTCTACTAGCCATCCAAATTTGTTTTTATTTTTCTTTCTCTAAGTTATCCTTTTTTACGGCCTCTACGGATGCTGGTTCGTCCCACTAAACATGAAAGTTTGCCCGCTTCTGCTTTTTTTTTTTAGTTCGACGACAGCTGCGAACGCAGTGATAAGTAACGCATAGTGTTCCAACAATCAGTCGCACGAGGTGTTGCTGGTTTCTGCACTCCCAATTAGGTCGTTTCATATTCCCCAGATAGCACAGTTCTTTTGGCTAAAATTTGGTTTTGGTATGGGAATTTAGTGTCTGACACCCCAGTCAGACGGGCGCGTTAAAGACCTTCATAACAAACTCTCTTAAAAAGTCGCCGAGTTATCTCGAGATCTTGCGCTTTTCGGCGTGCGCTGGTTCACTGAAGGCCTTCAACGTGCCCGCTTGACTAGGGTTTTCAAAAGTCGGAAGATGCCGAGGTAGAGCCAAACTGGACCTTATTCGGCCAGAGTCTTGGTATACTGGCTCAACTTCGCCAAACAATTGCGTTCCAAAATTAGGCCTTACTGCTGGTAGTTAGGCTGTCATCTGGCATTTTCGAGTCTAAATGACCAAAAACAAGTGCTAGATGTAGGCATCACTTCTGGTCGTTTGGTTGTGGTAGATTTTGGATCTAAATTTCTAAACAAGTGCCAAATATAGGCTTAACTGCTTGTAATTTGGTTGATAGGCCATAGGCGTGCCATTTTGGGCAGAGATAAGCAACTGTGTACCGAGTCAAAGAAAAGCCATAGAAAGGCCGAAAAAAAAAAGTGCCGTGGCACTATCTAACGTTTTGGAGCAAAACCGTACTAGGCCCATAATAGACAGATAGGATCGCCAAGCTTGAACCCAAGTTAAGCGCTTTTCTGACGTGGTTTCTGGGTCCCGACTGGGGCACTGGAACCTCTACACTCCAGACGTATACATATGACAATGCTTAGCGGATTGATTTAAATTGAAGAACAAAGGCACCCTTAAGACCGGATTATTTTACATTGTTTCCAGCAAGCTTTCCTCCAGATGTCTATAGGTGTTTGAGGATAATCAAGCAATTATACCTATTTTTTCGCTACAGTAGCTGTGGTACAATTCTTACCTTGCTTGGAGACACATTTGTCTTTCTTGAATCCGCACTTGGGCTCGCTGACTGGAGGTCCCCCGCCCAGCCACGCAATGGGCCGCTCTGGCTTAAACTCCTGGATCATTAGAAGAGTGTTGTACGGATTTGACCAGAAGAAGTAGCAAGCGACGCCAAAACAGATTAATACTTACAAACGCATCCTACAACGGAACTCTTTTTTTAAGTCATAGTGCCAGAAAAGAAGAAAGAAATGTCGGGCTATCTTTTTGATGATATCGACAGCCTATACTTTGTTTGAGCCCCTGTAGTTTCAGCTTAAGTTCAGACGCACTCGATGCTTTGAGCGCGAGCATGTAACCCTGAACAGTGCTTGCTCTACACGAACGCGCAAGCTTGGCAGGGTCGCTGAAAGCCCAGAGCTCGCGCTTGTAGCATCGTCTGGGTCTGGACTTAATCTGAAACGAAGTATAGCAACCGCGGGTGGGACATTCAATAAATGGGGTGATTTTTCTCCACCATCTTGTGCTGTTTACGCTTATCAGACCATGACGAACCTAGATCAACGTAACGTGCTATGTCGTGTTATCGGGAAGTCCACTTGTTTTATATTCACGATGAGAAGCTCGCTAGGCGAGCTTCTGTTTTCAATCACTATGTGTAGTGCACGTGCTACCCACGCGGCTATGTTTTCATTTTCGTAATGCAGAGACGTTTGGCATTGCACGTGCTTTCACCAGCAGTGGAGGTCAAACCCTTACTCTGGATTGAGAAAAAATTACGCTCCGCGACGATAACCAAACTTCTTGCCGCGAAAACAGTGATTCTCAGCTTTAGGAAAGCATGGCATGGCAAAGTTCTAGAATCTTACTAGTGCTTCACAGGGAACGATATATTGTATTTAGTCGATAAGAGAGCCCAAAAGCAAATCTCAAAACAAAAACAAAAAACAAAAAAAAACGTGACAGGATAGGTTGCGCCTAGCGTGTTTTTACGTTGGCGGCGACCGTGCATGTACAGTTCAAGAAATCTGGAATAGCTAACTTTCCCACAAACCCCTTGGAAGGGCTAGGCGCTGCACTTACGCTTGGAAAATCGGTGAATTTCCTAAAAACAACACGTTGTAACACTGAACAGGACGTAAGCATGCTTACGCCGTGCTTACGTCATGTTAACGTCGTGCCTACATCATGTTTAGGTAGTGCTGAGTGTCACAGCGCGGAGCGTACCTGAATCCAAGCTAATTTTCAACTCCCTCATTCGTCGAGCTACTCCCCGTACATATTACAGTGCCAGGGTCACCTCATAGATGGCGCCAGCGTGCCAATGTTTGGTTTAGAGGGCCTAGATTGTAGAAGATCCGTCTCAAACCATGGGTACCGTTTGCAATTTAATGGCGGACGCTCACCCCGCGCCAATTGGTCGCAAGTGCGCACGGGCTGCGTATTCCTGTGGCGAGGAGGAAAGCATGCGGAAGGGCAGAGAAGCTCGCAGACGATCAACGCGTTCGGTAACCTCCTTGCAGCTCGTACTGAAAACGCGGTCCATAAACCACATGACACCGATCGAGAAGTTGGACACTCTCTGGAATACAGTCTTTCTAATGTCGTCTCGTCGTAAGAGATCACAAGAACTCGGTCGTAAGCAGACGGAAGTGCGTGAAGGGGGCCTCTAGAGCGTAGCGGAGCAGAAGCTAAGCCCTTCGGCCAACGTTACTAGAACCCTCAGTTGGAAAACCACCGTTGAAACCTGGGCCGCTGGCGTCCACCGAGACCGAGCTAAATACGAAAACAGCGCCACCCTTTAGCGTCGCGTTGAAACATGAAAGTTGCTTTCCATAGCTACTGCGTGATGGCCCTGCGAGATGGCGCCACCGGCCCTTGCCCGACTCGACGTGCAGTCGTGCAGTTCCCGGAGTGGACGCTGCGGAAAAAACGGCGTTGTGATCGCCATTAGCTCGGTTCTCGAATACGGATTGGGACCACTTTTTTAAAGCAGGCTCTATGGCAGTTTCCCAACTAGGTAATTCTAGTGACGTTGCTTTCGGCCAATGTTTTTCCGTATAAATGGCACCGGACGTTCGTTTAGGGCGCATGACCTACGGGCAGTGAGCTCGTGTTCTCAGCCAAGGTGAAGCGTCCCACTGGCGTGAGCTGCTCGTCGTCCGGCTTAGAGAAGGCCAGCACCGTGTAGTTCCCTTCGGCATCCCCGTTCTCGTCCACCCGGATGTCGAAGCCCAGTGCACCTGCGACGGAAGCAAGCAGCGTTCGAATATGCGACACGTTACAAGGAAACGCCACTGGTAACGCGTTCGGTTATTCAGTAACATACAAACGTACTCATGACTCCCTGTCACCTTCCCCTTCCCCCTTCCCCCCCCCAGTGTAGAGTAGTCTGCTAGAGGCTAGAGCCATGCTCTCAGGCTAACCACTCTGCCTTTAAAGAATCCCCTCTCTCTGTCTTTCTCTCCACCAAAGCACTTGATATAATTTTAAATGACTAACGAGTAAAGTGATTATGGTAAAAGAATATGGTATTGTCTATTAAATTACGTTACCCTTTACTTTTTACTTTCTATGAAGTTTAGACATATTTCCGAGTCTTTTAAAAGTCTAACGCGCCATCGGGACCTCTTTGTATTCTATAGTTGGGCAGCATAGAAAAATATATTATGAAATCGTTCTTGAACGTTTAATTGCTGTCGAAGCTCGTAATCACGTCTTATCGTTTCCAAATAATGCAAATATATTTAAAAAAAGAAACGTAAACGCAACGTTTGTTAGATTTCTGGAGATAGCAGCATTACGGTATTTGGTTACATTTGCACGGCGGTAGATAATATCGGTAACTTGTAATTTTTGAAGCACTAACGAGCAACGATATTTCGTTACTTGTTTTTGGTAAGGGGCACAACACTGGAAGAAATCTATACGTGACGCGTGAGTTGGTATCACCTTATTTATAGCAGGCTACGTCGTCAATCGCACCATGATGAAACATAATCTCAAAGGATGCTCCGAAATGAAAATGAATTTTTTTAAATCGAAAACTTGAGCGGTGGAGTTTGTTTTTAATACACGAAGAGAAATTACGTATTTATGGCGCTACCTTGCGTGACGGCACATTATTATGAAAGTGATTCCTTGATTTTTTGTTATTATAGACATGTTCACAATGTATATAAATGTAAAGAAAATTGTTTCGCTAGGTCTAACTATAAAACAATATAAAGTTTAGAAAATATTCAGCAGTCAAATCAGGTATTTGTTTAAAGAATGGTCAACTCTATGAATGGAAGCTTGCAATGTTTTTTCAATTAGTGCCTATGTTTTTCTTTTCTTGCCCTGATTTAATCACATATCAAACCACAACGACAGATCGTTTGAAGACTACGGCATATTGTTTGAAGATGACTCCAAATCCTATGCAGCACAGATGATAGGAAAGTCATTAAATAAGTTGAATATAATCTCGAAATAAAAACACGATAGTCGCACGTTCAAGATGGCCTCCATATGATTACAGCAGGCAAGGCGACGCAAGCTACCGCCCGATAAAACGCTAGAGCCAATGATATCCATCGGTTCATCCATTCATCTAAAAAACACTGAATTCTATAAGGAGTTTTTATTTAACAGGGGAAATGTGTAAAGGACTGCGCGTTGGAAGGTAATTGCATTGATGCTCGCGACATCCCCGTTCGGCGCACTTTATAGAAGTGTCGCAATACATGTGAAGAAATATGCTTCGCGGTCCTCTTCAACCTCCGAAGTCCTGATTTACATCAAAGAACTTATGATTTCGTTTTTGTGCTTCTTTAGAGTGAACAATCTGTAATACTCTAATACCAATCATGCCCTGAGTTTCGTAAGCTAAGAGCCACCTTAAATGACCTGATTATTAGTAATGATATTCCAATTCATTAAATCCCCCGAGGATCGCAATGCGACAATTGATGCAGAAACTTAACTAAAATTCCTTTCTGTCTTTCTCTTCATCGCTCTATTTTTATTTTTATGTAATGTGCGTCTCCGGCGTCTAGACTGATGTCACTGACTCTCTCATTTCGTAATTTATATCGCGTTTCGCTGTATGTCGTAAAAATAAAAAAGGCGAACTGCCCATCAGTTAACCCTCTTTTGGAGTTAGTGTCACATAAAACTAGGAGTAATGCCATCGTTGTGTCAACAAGCAATCGGTGTTGGCACTGACCCCAGCCACCATAAAAAAGCTCTCACGGCCTCAGATGCTCGGGAAGGAACGCCGAAAAACGCGTTAACGCAGCGCGTACTTGTGATAATCAGCCGCATGAAAACTTGGCCACGCAACCGGACGGACTGCGTCTTCGTATAAAAAGGACACGGAGCCATCGGTAAGGCTAAATAAAAATGGATAAAAAATTTAGCGTCTAAGGCCTGCTCGTTGAGTCGAGTTGATTAGCGCAATCAAATATGTTACCGCCTGCCATAAAAGCGACTCGCGTATGAAAGTGCGCAAGTATAAAAGGGACGGTGCCAACGATATTAAGTTGGAATTGTTTTTTTGACTCTACAGGAACTTACCGGCGCTACACTTGGGGACAACGCTCGCGTACATTGAGCACCGATCCCAGCTGTGCTCGCGCGCTCTTCACTTCGGAAATGTCAGAAAAAGGTGTCCCAGGTATGCCCGCAGGCAACGCCACCCAAGTAAGCTGGCACTCATGCGCCAGCTGCAATCTAAAGGCCGGTTCAGACACTTGCGTTTGAGAGCGTTTGACTGCGTTGCGTCGAGAACCGAAAGCGAGTCACGGGCACATCTGTACTTCGTATGAAGCCTGGGATCCAATTCAAGGAATCGTCTTGGCACGCGATATAAGCAGCAGGGATGTCGTGGTTTCTCGCAGCCGCAACGCAGTCAAACGCAGTCGAACACAAATGTCTGAACCAGGCTTAAGTCTGTGCTGTGGCACTGAGCAATACCACCTAAAAGATAAGGCCTGCGCATGACGACATCATTAGCGGACCTCCGACCCTCCCCTAAGCGGCAAACAGGCTGAAGCCTGACGAGAACGGCAGCAAATCACCAGACACCTCCGTCGTTGCGTCGCCGGGTATACTAGCGTCGCACTCGTTAGACGCTAGTACGAGGCGACGCTACCCGAAAGGCCGAGAGAAAAAACCAGTGGAAAGGAGGTACCGACTAAAACGCGTCTCGTGCAATCACAATTACTAAAAAAAAAGTTTTTTGCCTAAAATTAATTTTTTACAATCGTGTCCCAACCACACTGCTTAAAAAAAAAAAAAAAAAAACGTTTCGTTTCAAGAATTCTTTAAGCGAAATTATTCCATCTTGACCAGTAGCTGCTAAAGGCAGTGAATTCCATCGCAAAATGTGTTTAGTTTCGGATGCGATTCTACGACTACCTGCATGACATCCCATCGTTCACTGAGGGCTTAAGAAAGTCAGCGTGTGACTCATTGTGTTCATGATTCGTGTTTCGGTGTTCCTATTGGCTCATGGTTCCGTCTCTTTGGCTGCGTGGGAATAATAAGATGTTCCGGACCCCACCCGCTCCGCGTTTTTTAAGTTGCCAGTGAGTATCCGCGCGGAAGTTTGTCTGCTTTTTGCGTAGGGGTTTCCCTGACATCAGAACAACGAACGCCGAATAATCAAAGCCTCCGCATCGCCTCCTCTCCCTTCATGAAACGCCATCACATTCGGATCGCGCTAACTCGGCTATTGGGCCCGAGTCCGGCCTTCGACACGCTGATTGAACTCGAGTACTGCGTCAGTTCGTCTGCTCACTGACGCAGTACTCGTGCCCAATCTCAAGCCTCGATCGAAACGACTGTGACGACGGTGCGATCACGGTGCGAAGGCCTTCTGATTGTCTAGGTGGTGTTCAGCTGGGCCGCATTCCAAAGCGGCGTGGCGCCTGCTCGTCCCTTTGGCTCCGCGCCAGCTGTGCGACGCTCGTATTGGTCCGAAGCGCTGACGCTCACCACCTCACCCTCCCTCTCTCATCACCCCGCTCTCCTCGCGACGTCGTGCATGGCGCTGACAAACGGACGCATGAACGAACACCGGCGGGTTCTCGTGAAAACGAGCGTTCGAATGCTAACCCACAAAACGAAGTGTGACGGGTGTCAGCCGATGAGAACGCAGAGGAACGATTCGTAGAGCAGAATTCTTGAACGTATCTTAAGCCGCCCCCTGCGTTTCTTTTAATGCGGAGTGTCAGTTCGTCTGCTTCTTTTGCAGGGGTTGTGGTGACGTCAGAAAGACGGCGAGCTCTGATTGGCTCGATTGGAAGGATAGTGGGTAGACCTGAAGGCGGCTAGCATTGATGTCTACTCACTGTCCTTCCAATCAGAGCCAATCGCAACTCTGCGTTCTTATGTCACCTCGACCCCTGTGCGGGAAGCAGACGAAGTTTCACACCGCATTAGTTTGTGAATGTATACTCTCCAGACATGCACCGGAATTTCGCTCCGCTGTTGTTTCGCAATTGACGCGGAAACTCGTGATCCTATTGAAGTAAAACACGGGAGCGCATTTGCCTCTTAATCGAGATCATAATGGATTAGAAAACCCGACAAGCTAAGAGAAGAGCTAAGAGAAATGATTCCCAAAGAAGTCTCTTTCGGGGCCTTCGAGCATTTGCGGAAGTTATATCAGTGCTTTAAGCGTTACTGAAAAGAGTAACGAAATACTTGCCAATAAAAGGAACGCGTTACGGTTTTACATTATATCAAAATAAATGGAACGCGTCACCGTTACCGATAAAACGTAAAGCATGTTACTTTTGCTTCACTTTTTCGAATTATGACAGAAAACGTTTTACTGATTTTGACGTCACAGGTATGCATAACCGCCATATTTCATGAAATGTTATGTTCATGCAGAAACTGAACATATAATTACCTCATCGTTTTTAAGGTTTAAACTCAATACTCATCAGAAAAAAAAAAAACGAAAAAAAAACGCGAAAGCAGTAAAAATATTGTTTACATGGCTTGGAACCTAAAAAACGCATACACAAAAAAGAAGTGTATATTTTTTTTTTTTGTAAAAGAATATGTGATTAGTGACGTAACTGGCTTACTTGTTACTCGAAATGCGTAACGTAGGCTGTGTTTTTTAAAAAAAATTAACGATCATGTTACACGTTACCGAAAAGAAGCAACGCGTTAGCGGTACCACAGTTACTTGCAACGCGTTGCCGCCATCATTGGGTTACACCAAAGAACCACCTTGGGGACTTTCGCTAAATGCTCATTATCAAGGCATAGACTGCCTAAATGAGGCTTTCCCGAGCCAACACTTACCACTATTACTATTTTCAGGAGATTTCCTCTCTGGTTCATCAGTGCTACCCACGTAACTCTGTCTTTTCGTGTATCGAGTCGAAACCTCCCATCGAGATGCCGGCTCTTAACCGTAGAACAAATCGGACGATCTTTTAACGGTTCAGAGACCTTCAGCATCCCTGACCCAATTACTCAACCTGCATGTCGAGTCCGTTAGCCCCGTCTTTCCTCATTTTTTCCCCCCCTCCGAACCAATTACAACGTCCCATCGAGTGCTTCCCTCGCCCGAACATTGTGCCGGTCTCCGGTCTACGCGCGCGGGGTTGGAACCCCAGGGTCCGGCAATCGAGAGTTGCGGGGCCGTATTGCCAAGAGCGCCGCAATTGGAGGACAGACGTTCGAGCGCCCAAAGTAGATTGGCGTCGTCGCCAGATGCCTCTGGTCCGGCGTTATCGTCTGCACAAATAGGGAAACGGGGACGGCCAGATCGGGGGGTTTCGGAGCTTGGCGAACTTCGCGTCCTCTTTATGTTGTGGCCGTTCGCTGATTGCGCAAAGGCGCGCGGACCTCGCCCCGTCAAAGGTATTCCGCGGGGACTTGGACCTAACGAGCGTGAAGCTGACTAGGCTGCAACCTAGAAGACAAAAGGCCTGCGCGTGGCGACACCGCTCGTGAATCCTCGCTCTCTAGGCCTTGTCTTCTAGGCTGGATTGAATGAGGACGCTATGAGCTAGCCAAGTCAATTCAGCTCTTTGAGCCTTATTACGTGGCGAAACGCCCTTCCTTGAGGTCAAGTGACGCTCCCACGCCGTTGGAATGTTTCCGACAGAGCCCTGGTTTCCGATGACTTGTAGCACCCTCTGCAGTCCATTGTACGCACCAATGAAACCCTCTGACGTCACATCGCACTGCGGCGGCGCTGCTGTCGGCACTGCGCCTACTCGGGCGTCTCATCTCATACCACTCTGGTTTCTGTGCACGCGCAGTGCGAGCGTGTTGGTGTATCCAACGGAGCGCAGAGGATGCAGCCGAAGCCAATCCGAAGCCGTGTGGGCGTCACGCGACTTCGGTAGGGGTAAAGTGACTCACGGGGTCAAGTAGTCACGTGATGAGATTTCCAGGGCTGGATTGGCTAGCGCCGATGGCTCGTGGTGGACGCTTGGGGTCCATTGTAAGGTGAGGTGGAGTATAGCAGAAACGGTTATACGCCTAGCTTTGCTCTCGACGTGCGACTTACGTCTGCTTACGACGAGGTGGTTGCTATGGCAACCGAGGTCCGCTCAACGCGTGGTGATGGAATGCGAGGAGTCGTACCGCGCAGTCGGATCGCACTCAACACTCAAGTGCCTGAGCAGGTCTTTAGTAAAAACATTATGGAAGTAGTGAAAGTTGCTGGAGAAACTCTAGTACAGGAGTTTACAAGATGGCCCCCTAATGACGGCGATCTTTCATTTAAGAGAGTCGATACAGAGTGTAATTTTTATGAGACAGAATTAAAAAAAAGGAGGAACTAGCATTAGGGTTCTTTCAGCCTTAATGCTAAGTTGACTGTCATGAAGAACAAAGAGAAGAGGCGACGTTGATTAATTACTTATCTTAATAACAAAATTGCCTGCAATAAATTCTTTTTTTTTTTGTCTCGGAGCATGATTTAGATAGGTCATTGACGCTCGATCTCATAATAGACTAACCGTGGCGTATATGTTTTATTATCAAATTCGTTGCGGGAGCTGCGAGAGTTCAAATGTCCGCTTGTACACGACTTCAAACCGCAGTTAATCCGGCGAAGAGTGCCGGCAACATCAATCCCTCCGCTCTGCGCTTGCGTCAGACTGACCGCGTGACCTACGGCGAGACCACTCGGCTTGCGGTGCCAGCGCTGAGCGGCGGAGAAATTGACGTCACAGGCGCTCATCGCCGGATTATTTTAGAGCAGCGTAAAAGGATGGCGTTTTCTGCCTCGTAACGTCCACTAGGCATTTTCAAATACAAAATTTACGTCACGGCTAGGCTATAAGCTGGTGAAGCGTCAATTCTCCAGTCTACATACGCCCCCGAAACAAAAAAATATAAAGAAAGTTCATCATATTGCTACCTAAATTACCTTGGTAATGAACTGATTTCGTCTCGTTTCTAATGGCCTTTAGGGCCATCTACTTTGCCCCAGGTCTCAAAAAGACCTATAGCGCAGGTTCCTTTAAAAATATAATCAGAATACAAAAAAAAAAAACACTTTATAGCCTTTTGGCAAAGCTTTGGCTGTTATTTTGAAGCTGTGTGGGATGATTTGCTATCCGGATCTATTACATTTGGCTGAGTAAGGGACATGGACTACAATTACGCATTATTGAGGATAATTTCTTCTTTGAATTAATCTGTTTCGAGCGGACGAACCCTAAAAGAAGAGAAAAGACAGAAACGATTGAAGTTCGGTGAACTCCAGAAACTCCTGAATGTAGCCTACAAGATCTCAATTCGCGAATAATCTGCTATACAGTCTAAAGAAATGGAGCGTCTGCTTTTACGCAAAGCAATGCGGAGCCCAAGTCCGTCCGCTTCTTGCACAAGGGTTGCGATGATGTCAGTACGCCCAATTCGTATTGACTGATTAAAAAAAAAAAAGAAAAAAAAAGTGGGTGGACCTCGAGGGTTTCTAGCATCGAGGTCTGCCCACTATCTCATCAATCCAAGCCAATCAGAGCTCAACGTCGTTCTGACGTAACTGAAACTCCTGCGCAAGAAGCGGAGGACTTGCTCTCCTATAGACCTTCCTCAAAACCCCATCAAGCAACACTGGCAGTCGGCATTTCTTGGGAGCAAAGCGTATGATTGGATCCGAGTCCTCGCCGAACACTGACGTCACACTCGTATCCAATACGAGCGGAGCCGAGTTCACGCCGAACGTTTACGTAACCTTCGCGCCCAATACGCGCTCTGGGTGTGTACCCGATGAGTGTCCGATTCTGATAATAGGCGCAGCAGCTACTAGACGGCGCAGACTTGTGAAAAGGATCTATTAAGAAAGCGAAAGGTTGCAACCTATACGCGGGAAGCAGCTCGGGGAATGCCGAGGCTGAAAATATGTTTTGAATTAAAAAAGGCTTGAGGTACACCTAAGCACTTCTTATGAGTTGTGAATGCGAAAGCATGCATGCCGTTCTTCCGCTTCCTTATTTCGTTTTTGGCGTATTTGCGTCGACGGCCCGAGCGCGTTCTCTCCTCGCCGCTCTGACCTTGGACGCTTCGTGTTACAGGCGCGCTGGCGGTGTTACAAGCAGCGCCGTGGGGTGGAGGTCGTTGAAACTGACGCGCGCCAGCCAATGGGACCGAAGCAGAAATCCATCAGATTTTGGCTTCACTCCGCTCCTTTGGAATCGGGGGAACTAGGTGCCGTTTGGATAGGTTGTTCGCGTGACATCAAGGTTGGGAGATGCCAGATCGCGATTTCACTTAGAGGAAAGAGTTCATGTGCCGTTTAGCGCGGCTTCGAAGATGATGACGTCGGCTCCCGCTATAAAAAAAAAAAAAAATTATTGCTTCCGCATTAAAAAAAAAAAAAGTTGTCTGCGGTGTGGCACTATATGAGCGTGACGATTCACCGTGCTCAGTGCAATACCGCCTAGAAGACAAGGCCTTCTCATGACATCATCATTAGTGGATCGGCTTCGCCTTCTTCTTGAGGTGGACAGACCGAACGACCATCTCGTTAAGCGAATGACCATTCCGTGACGTCATGAACTTTGCGTGCAGAATTTCAAATAAATCTCTCGCCGTCAACATTGCTCTAAAAAAACTTATTTTTCGACAGGAGTGTCCCAACTAGACTGATCGAAAAAAAAAAACGTTTTTTTTTCTCTTCAAGTGCCCCTTAAAGAGAAACTAAAGTGATTTTGTATGTAAGAAAAAAAAAAACAACGTAAATCGTATTCATTTGAAATTCAGGATGACGAATATCGGGATCATTTTTTTTTTTTTATTTTGGTACACGGAGGAGGCAGAAAATATTTTTCAAAGTACCCGTAAAGCCCCCCTTCCCGGAGCATGACGTCATAAGCAGAGTTTTAGGAATCTCCTCTTTCGCGCATCTTCAGCGCCTATCAAAGCTATGTACATACGCGCACTCTCCCTATTTTTATAAAGGTAAGACAAAGACGTCACGACTGATGTCAGTACGGGGGAAGATACCTCGCAAGCTTGCACTTGCACGCGTTGTCCACACGAGCGACACGCGCTTGGCGGCCCAAAGATCCCCCTATGACGTAACGACTTGTCGGAGGGTTTTCGCGTTTGTCGCCTTTAGTTACGTATTCGGCATAAAACATCATGATATTCAGATGCTCTGGATAAAAATACTCACGGATTTACCCCTAACTCGTTTTTTGTTTTGTTTTCCATAAGATTTTTTTGGTTCGCTTTTTAATGGTTTCTAGGGATTCACTGGGGGTCAAATTTTTCGGAAGCCGCGACGATTCTCTAGTTGCCTATTGCCGTTTCACTAAGCCGCGTCAAGAGGGCGCTAACAAAACGACCAAATGCATCGGTAGATTAATTGCGACATAGACTGACTTCGGTAGAGGCTCTTGCGTATCTTCTCCCCGATGGCCGTGCCGTTGTTGATGGTGCCGTTCTCTCGAAGCACCTCGGTGGCGGCCCGGGCCCACAGCATCACGGCGTCGTAGGTCATGCCGGCGTAGATGGGAACCTGCAGAACACAAGGGCGTCTGGAAGCTCATCGGCTTCGGTTGTCGCAGTGGGGGGCTCGTGAAAATTTTAGGGGGTTTTGGACACTCCAAACCACTACCTACGCCGCACGCTTTTTCCTTGTCTTGTCCCGCTGTTTTAAACCAGGGTGTTCATTAACCAACTGGCCCAAACATAGCTTTTAGCTTGCTTTCCCCTTTTGCAAATATCAGCTGATCTTCCAACATCTTATCTCGTTTTGTGCAACAATCTATGTTGATAAACCAACCTACCACTAAATTCGAAAGTCATTCGTAATTTGAGTATAAGTTGCCAGGAAAAAGTAATTAAAGTAAACTACCAATTACGGCAATAAAAATCTAATTGAAAGTTACTAAACTACTAAAAAAAGGTAGTTAAATTTCAGTAACTTGAATAGAGTAGTTGACCTACGTACAGGTCTGCTCTGAGGACCCTAGGATATTTGTTTTCAGGTGTCCTTCCCGTACACACTTGTGGTTCTATGTAGCGCCGGACTGATAAGTCATATTTAGTTTTTTCAATGCTTCTGTTCTCGGAGACAACTTTCTGAGGCTGTTCAGCAACAGCGTAAACATGTTCGGGTGCCTCAATGATGCGTACATTTCCAATGGGTCGTGCAACAATTTTTTGTACGTTCAATAAATACCGCTAAGAACTAATCCCTGACGTTGATAACTTGCTAAAGTACCCATTAGTTGTCATTACCGCGCAATGGCAAGCGCATAAAAAATAATGGAAAGAAACAACATTCCCCTCCTCAACTTGCAATTAGAACAAGCCGGCATATGATCTGGAGCTAATTATACACCGTGAGTGTTCATCATAATCATGCGCTGGGGTTGGCAAAAAATAAAGCAGGGGTACAGCTTTAGACACAGTTAGAGTTCGATTATTTTCACTTTTGATTGAACATGCACAAGCCATTACTCGAAAATCTGGCGATGCTGATTGTCAAGAACCCGAGCACTCGACTCGGGCCCTAGACAATCAAGTACGTCACAGTGTCGCGTGACTCTCCGTGCGAAGTCTTGATGTCATGTGACGTCACGGGTTCAACAACGCTAATAAATCTAGTGACGTTCTCAATTTAAAGCGACTTCACGCAGTAAGTCCTGTGATTCCGTCACATGATGTGACATTACTTGCCAGCGTGTCGTGACGTCACGTGACCAGGTGACACACGATTAATCATAGTGCCAATACAAAATCGCCACGAAAACACACGATTTATCACACATTGAAATGCTGTATTTGACGATTTGATCAATGCATAGAAATACAGCTTTCAACTTTTTTTTATTCTCAAATATTCATTTTGACATACTAAAAAAAAAGTAAAATTACCGTGAACCGTTTGGAACCGGCTACCGTTATCTATTTTTCCAGTTCAGTTCCGGTTCAGTTTCAAGATGGCGGCGAATATTTCGGTTCGGTTCAGTTCGCGTTCGGTTAAAAATAACGGTTCGGTTCCGATTTTCGGTTCGGTTCGGTTCCAGTTCGACACTCCGGGCGTCACCACAACCCCTGCAAGAGTAGCAGACAAACTTACGCTCGGCGTAGGCCCCGCCCTCTGTTTCTATAAACTGCTAGAGACTACATAATCACATCGTGCACCCTAAGCGCAGTTGGCGGCCTCAACAAGGTCAGCGCGCTCACACTGGAGGCAGTGCACGCCGGTAACCTTTTCGCGAGTCCGGTTGCTGACCGCTGCTCTGAACGACCGAAAGAGACAGGAAGACAGAGCGCGTCATTATTCTTCGGTACTCATCGCATCACCGACGCTATATATAACGCAAGACCTAAAGCGTACACATTCGTCTCGCTTGCCCCAGTGGCCCCGAGGACAATAAAACTATCTTTTTACGGCCGCAAGGATATTATTACCCCGATCTCGAAAGATAACGCGAAAGGTCTCTTTCTCGCCCGGGTGGCCCAAGATGGGTTCACTGAAATTCATTCGATCCGCTTAAAGGTCTTCACACAGGTCGTATTTTTTTTTAAATTCGACAATTCATTGGAGGGTGGATTACCGACGAGACGCCAGGACAGACCGGTAGCTCCCCTATAAGAAGACCGTATGGCTGTATTGTCAACGTTACCTAAAGAGGCGAACGTTGGATGCACAGATTCAACGAAAGTATTGCGTCAGTGTTTGGCCGAGGGCTGTCCTCAGACAGTGAGGACATGGACCTTAGCCGAACGCAGATGCAGGCTTAGGGATGATGCATAGTTATCTAGAAGGTGTTGGACAGGGTTGCAGATACCACCGGAGGGTGACCAGTGATGTGGGACGATAACAATTCATTGATTGGTCCAGCGGCTGCTACATTTCACGCTAACGCAAGCCTAGTCTGAGGGCGTTGTGACTGTGAAATCGATCTCGATTTTCATCTCCTAGAGACGGCTTCAGCGTAAGGTGCCGAGGTGAAGGAGCCAGTTTGCCACATTACCATGCTCATACAACTCGTTTGACATTGCATCGTTAGAGCGTCCTTGACAGGTTGCCATGACGTAGGTTTCTTCAGATTGTTACAAGCTTTATTTTTGTACTTGTAAGACGACTACCTCTTGGCTTTATATCGGAAATACAACAGGGTTCTTGAAGACTATATAGATGTATTTGTTACCCGAAAATTATGCTGTCCTTAATTTGCAGTTGCCTTCCACCTGTCTCCTACTGATCCGTGTTTTACGCGAAAGAAAAAAAGAAACAAACTAATGATTGGAAGTATTATATCCCTGCTGCCAGCATCTTCACCCAAGCTTTTTATAGAGGCTAACCTAATGACCAAGCTCTTGCTTATTTTGGGGAACTCTGCACCAGGGATGGGCAGTATTTCAAATACAAGTATTTCAAATAGGTATTTCAAATACTCGTGCATTTTGCATTTGTATTTAATTACAAATTGAGTAATGTATTTGACGTGTGTATTTAAATACTAAAAGGTGGGTATTTCAAATACAATCGTAATTAAACACAATTTTGCGGGCGAAAATACATCCCTCAAATTTATTGTCGCGACTCATTTTGCTCATCCTAAGACGTGTCCAGAGCAGGAAGCAAACTACGTTCTGCACCGAATACAGCGTCTCTCAATCAAGCACAAGCGTTTAATGACTTTGTGATTACGGTGCTAGTCCAGGGCAAGAATAGTTACGAAATCGACGTTCACAGGCAGACTGGCTAAATAAGTGCCTGTGACAACTTGTGATGCTTTCCAGCCTGATTTCCATTCATATTTTTGCCTGGAACATTCTAAATGCGCGGGTCGTCCAGATTTTCGTAACTGGTGCGAGTTGCAACAATAACAAATTCTCTGGCTAGTGCTGCGCCTCTTGGTCGTCTCAGTTCTTTGTTGGTCTAAACCAAAATGTAATCGACAAAAAAAGCTGCTTGAAGCTCTGTACTTTTTTCACCTATTACGTCCAAACTGATCACATTTTTTTGTGATTATATTTCTATTACGTTACTAGAGCCTCGCACACTAACTCCCGAGTGAGCGATGCAAAATTAAACTGAGATACCCAGAAACCCGTTGCAGGTGCCCTAAAGTCGCTGACGCAAATTTTGAGGAATATATTTGGAAAAGTATTTGGAAGAGACCAAATACATTTGGTTGTATTTGTATCTTGTACTTAAATGCTTTTTTGGAAATGTAATTAGATTTGTAATTAAATAGATTTTTGACGAAGTATTTTGTATTTGTATTTCGATACATATTCGCATGTATTTTGCCCATCCCTGCTCTGCACTAAGTTTAAGCTTTTAGCGGAGCTATCACGTTCCCTAGTGTTCTACTATATTAAGCAGGGTTTTATACTTTCCATCCATTACCCGTGTTTGCAGTTAAAAATAAGAAATATCTATTTAATGCGTCGAAGCGTACTTTTCTCTTCCCTGAATGAATTTTTGTGAACGTTTAAATAGAAATTTTTTCTGCAAGCTGTACTAAGTTTCATACATTTTAGTAAATGCGCAATAAACGTACATGATAAACTTCACCTCTGCCGATTCGCGGTTACCACCTCTCCCTAGCCCACTCCAGTACCCTTTCACATCAGCGGCTCATTTTGGCGACTTAAAAAAAGTGACGGATAATTACTGATATCACTTCAATGTTTAACCTACACAAAAGAAACCTTGTATAGCCCTTCAAATATACGAGGAAACGTTTGCTTCAGACCATCTTCGCATCATTCGAGTCATCCCCCCGTGTGCTGTTGAACCGTTAAAGGGACACTACAACGAAATTTCGGCGCTTATTGTTTGCTCTCTATGTGTTCAAAGGAGCAGCATCACATTGAACACACCAATATCTGGTGAAAAAGTCACAAAAAGGAATTTTAAAACGATATATACGATTAGCAAGAGCACTTAATGGATATCGCTAACGCCTCGTTTGTAATGCCCGTCTAGGAACCTTGGGAGGTAGTGACGGTAACTGTCCCGCCTCCGGGCACCATGAGAGAAGAGGGGAAGGAGGAACTCCCCTCTTCCCGAGAATCCCTTTTGTGTGACCCAGAAGTCGCTATTGTCCCTCTACCAGATTATAGAAGATTAACCCGTCACTCAAGATTCGTACAAAAGCAGCCGCTTCGGTGGCTGGAACGACTAGGCCGTCCTCTCAACGTCAGCCTCGCCGTAGCTTTGCTCGTCCCGAGACGATCTACGTCACGATTGCGTTGAATGTCACGTGGTCTCCGCTGGCTGCTCGCCGAGCACTTGCCAGGGTGGGCCGTTTATAGCGAAAAATATAGCCACCAGGCTCAAAATGCAAGCGTG
Source organism: Ixodes scapularis (assembly GCF_016920785.2). Classification (NCBI taxonomy): domain Eukaryota; kingdom Metazoa; phylum Arthropoda; class Arachnida; order Ixodida; family Ixodidae; genus Ixodes; species Ixodes scapularis. The sequence goes on from NW_024609881.1 coordinate 109,869,175, forward strand.
AGATTGTTATTTACGGATATTGTGGACCATAATCAACCTATTTTTGAACACAACGAGAATATTTCATATTTCGTTGAAGTATCTCTTTAAACAAGCTATACCCGAGATATTTGATTCCTAGAGCGCCTCTCCGACTGGTGTGTATACCGTCCTATTCTTTGCCTGCATCGAAAGTGGCCCCAAATTTGCGACAAATGACGCAACAAACGCCGGAGTGATATGCTGTCCTATGTAGCGATCCTGATTGGTCGGTCGTAGAAGATGAGGCAAAAAGCACGAGCAGACGCGAGTGTCGCTGTTATCGCGGCGTCCTTACTCCTGGCTGCCAAGGCTTCCGCGATCTGCCACAGTGGAGAGCGACTTGCAGAAGAACAGGGCGTCTGTCAGATCCACCATTGATGCTGTGACACCGTCCGGATCGCTACCGGCGACAGCGAGAGACTTTTATGACATCATCGAGCGCAAATCGAGGGATCAGTGTTTTTTTTTTTTTTTTAGGTCGCGGCGAACACGCCGTTTAGAAACGCGTTCGAGGCACCATACTAAAGAAGCGCCAGCCATCTTGTTGCATAAAATCACTGTTGCCAGTCATTCAATGCTTCATACACCCCTCCCCCAGAAAAAATAAAAATATCCCCCCCCCCCCCCCCCCCCCCCAGGAAAAAAAAAAAGAATAAGAACCGCTTCTCTTTCGTGAGGACGTATGTTCAGCGAAGCTGGCGCTCTGGTGTGATTTGCTATATCGGGCTTGGAGCAGCGGCAACGGCGGTTTCACGTTGGCAGCGTGCCCATTCTCGCTTTTGGGCGAGCGGACGCTCCTCGTACTCCCACTGCTCCTCTTCAGAACCTACAACATGGGTGCGACCCATGTGAAGTCTGAAGTCCAACTGACAAGGACAGTTGCGCTATCTTCAGCCGGTGGCAGCCGAAGAGCACGCGGCATTGCGCAATGTCGGCGGGGGGGGGGGGGGGGGGGGGGGTAGAGACGTGGGCAAGGCGCCGGGGCGAAAATGGGTGAATGGGGAGTGCCGGTACACTCTAAAAAGAGGGTATCACCGTACACCCTTTTGTCCCATATAATGCACCCGAAAACTTTAGTTCAACGTGCAGCGCACTATAGTAAAACAGAAGGCTCCAAATTTTATGAGGGGCTCAGGGGGGGGGGGGGGGGGGGGGGGGGAAGGAGGGAAAGGGAACGCGGCGCAAAGCGGAGGCTGCCATATTAAAACCGCTTACGTTGCCAGCATAGGTTTTGCAGCGGAGAAGTTGCTGCTATATACGGCGGACCGAGTTTTACTTTCTTTTTCGTTTTGGAACGAGAATGTATTGTTGTGTTACATAAGTCCTCCTGCATACAGACAACGAAATTGAATTATATTTGTCTTGTTTACTTGGTTTGAAACCCTAGAAACGGGTTTTTGACGACTTATTGCTTTCGTCATTTTGGAGTACGCAAGGCAGTTATCTCGCTGTTCTGGTTTCGGTTACGAAAGCAAAGCAAAACGCTCGTAGTTCCCGCCCCCAATACACGTTGGACACCTTCCACACTTTGACACCAGATAACTGTATGAACAAGGGTTTACATTTACTTCAGAGGTAACTTTCGCCGCTTCCTCACCGTCGAGCAGCCGGATCAGCTGGCGGCAAGCCGCGGATGAAAGGCTTGGGTGGCTAGAGCGGCTAGTGCATCAACAGCCTAGAGCCACTACAACAGCCCAAGTGCACTCAGTGCCGATGTGGGCGACGCGGGCTTCTGTCAACCCAGCGGCGGACCCAAGAGGGGGGCGACGGGGGACGCCCCCCCCCCCCCCCCTACCCCCTTCTCGAAGGGCGATTTGACATGGGTGGATCCCCCGAAGTAACACCAACTACCGGCCTGCCAGGTGGTAGGAGGCTCGGTACTCAAGGACGAGGGTTCGAAATAGGGTAGGCCGCACCCTAGCAGGCACACTGTACTGTGAACTTGGAGAACCACTCCGTCGCTTCAACCGAGACTGAAGTCCGCGGCGGCGGTATCAAAGCACGGCTTAGAACCAAAAGTCCGCGCAGCGGCGCACATCTAGGGGCCGTCGGCGCAGTGTGGTTCTGCGGCGGTTTAAAACAAAAGGCGCAACCCGAGTCCTGTCTATCTTACTTTAGATCCCACCCCCCCCCCCCCCCCCCCCCCCCCCAAAGAAAAAAAAAAAACAAAACACGGAGTTCTGGGTCCGCCTTTGGGTCAACCGGTAGCCCAGCACAATCCGTGAACGTCCCAGCTCTTCGCCATGAAACGGTGTTGCAGAAAGCAGGGTAAAATACAACTACACGGACCACCGAATCAAATGCACCGTTATCGTAAATATTGGCTTGTGATTGCGCCTTTGTAGATCATCTTATTCGTTTTGCTGGAGAGACGCAACCGACGGGCGTAACAAAATCGTTTGAGTATTCCGCATACCTCGCAAAAGCACTTACCCAGTCACCTTGCGAAAAGCGCGAAACACGGAGTCCGCACCGCCCTGACTTACCAGTCTTTTACCTGCTTTAGAGCAGTTTGTACCTGCTAGTAGGCATGTCTACTGAAACTGCAACTTGAAACTAGGGGCAACGCCAGAGAGAAAAGAGACAAAGTTGGGAAAGCATGCTCGCTCTCTCCAATTTCTGAACTCTCAAGTGATTGTACCATAATAAATTCCCCAACACCTTTCCAAAATAAAGAAAAAACGCTATGTTCTACGTAAAAAATGATCTCAGTTCATGCATCCGCAGGCAGGAGGAAACGTTGCCCAAATTTATTCACACCACATAACGAGCGCAACAAACTCACACGAGATTTACAAGAAAATATCGGTGGTGACTTAAGTTTCCCTAAAATTCTGTATAACCGGTTGTTTGCAGGACCGAATCATCTACTCAGGCGGTGTGCGTCGCTGTGTGCAAACGCCAACAACACGAAGCATAAAAACGGCAGGTCTAGGACAACAATCCGGAGTCCATTGTTCAATTAAAACGACGTAATTTTGTTGAAAACGCCCGCAGCTTTTTACTCACGGTATGTGTCGAGAATCTTCCACATTTTGAAACGGAACGAAGGAAGATTTACTTTTAAAAGCGCTCACTGCGTCCTCCCGGACCAGCTGGACCGGATCAGCTGACGACGACGGGACTGAAACCGCTGAATTTCAACCCCACAATAACCAATTTGCGCTTCGTGTTAGTATGGGCTTCTACCTCCAAGCACCCCACCACACACCACGAACGTTTCAACTCTTTGCCGCCCATCGCCGTGTTGCACCAAACCTATCTCTATGCACCAAACAGAACGAGATCGCCGAAGTCAACGGAGCGCTGTCGTGAACCTTGGCTTGTGGCTGCGCACTCGTGGACCCTGTGACTCCCTTCGCTTTCAAAGCGCACACGGAGATTACGAATAATACTTTCCGTCTTCCGGGACCATCAAGGGGCACTTCTCCGGTCACGTCTTCGCTACATGTGCTCGAAAACCGCGTCAAACGTGGTCAAACCGAAGCTGCCGAAGCAAAACCGGCGCCATGTTGAACGTGCGTTGTTGCTAGATTTTCTCCGACCAAACAAAAACAACGAAAGCAAACCGGCTCTAGCTTCCAGCGTACATCGGCGTTGCGCCGTGGCCAGATTTTCTCCGTCAGCTCTAACTTAAAGATGACCTACAGATGCAGCAACACTGGTATCAAGTTTTAACATGGCGGCCCCCACGGAGCGCCGTAAATTCTGAGGAGGGTGCATTGGAAGCGGCGGCACCTTCCCCCCCCCTGGAGGGGCTTGATAACGGTGCGATATAATTTATTGAATAGCTAAAGTACGTATCAAAGACCACAGCAAGGAAACACTGAGGTTGTGCAGTAACGCCAAGAAAACCCCGATTATTTTTTTTTATAGCCAGAAACACGGACATTAGATATTTTAATAAGTTGTACCACACGGCTATGAAACCACTCGTGAAAGTTAGTACCTTCAGATAGACATCACTGTGCGTTACGTTGAACTGAAGTTTTGGGGTGTATTATTTGGGATAAAGGGTGTAAGAATACACCCTGTTTTTAGAGTGTACTTCAAAGCCGCCGTCGCCCTGCTCATACATCCTACAAAGGACACGTTGTTCGCGGCAGACACAACAGAAATATTTGCGGGAACGCTTCAAGAATGTTCGAAACATGTTTTGCTTCACACATTTGTATGCAGACAGTTTTCGTGTGACCAGCGTGAGACGACCGTCGTCGTACAAGGACCAAACACGCATCATACAACGCCTGCTGACCGTCTTTTGAAGGATGTATGCGAGCAGCGCATCTCGTCCACTCTATAGGTGCGACTATAAAGGCAGAGCGTCCACGTTACCTTGAACTTGAGTTCCGTGTGCATGGGGATGCAGAGCGGCTGTGTCTCGGCGTACCGCAGCACGGCGTCCGAGAACTTCTGGTACTGGTCGCTGGCCGGCACGCTCGGTGAGAGCAGCAGCACGGCGCGGAACGGGAAAGGACGAACCTTGGGCGAATCCTCCCAGTCTGCGGGCGCCCACGTGAAAAAGCAGGGCAAAACAAAGACGCGTTCATTGCGAGGCTTTGGGAATATGTCCCGAACTCGCAGAAAAATAAAGGCCCTTTAATCGCCATCTCGTATAGACATAGTCATTGAAAGTTTAAGAAGCGAGGGGCGTGGTGAGTTCAGAACATGTTATTACTGTTTTGTTTCTAATAATACTGCAACTTTAGCTCATAAAAACGGTAAAGAACGAACCACACAGGATGAAGCGTTAACGTCAAAAACCACCCCTTAAGCTGCAGTGTCAGGGACTATACGGTGTGCAAGTTTGTCTGCTTTTTGCGCATGCAGGGTTAGCGGAGGCGTCAGGACGCCGACCTAGGATGGGCTCTAATTGGAAGGATTGTGGGTAAATCTCAATGCTAGCTGCCTTGAGGCGTACTCACTATACTTCCTATCAGAGCCAATCAGAGCTAGACATTCTGATGTCACCGCAGCCCCTGCACCTGAAGCAGACGAAATTGCATTCTGCGCGTACAAGACAAGGCCATAGAGCTCAATTGAAAGCCTTTGAAATGTCCTGAGTGTACCTATTAGACTACACTCTAAGAAATGCCTGCGCGTCCACTTACCCGCAAAACACTGGAAGAGCCAATCTCTGCGATGTACGAAATCAGCTCAGCGAATGATGAGGTGGAACATTTGTTTAGCCCTAAAAATGAAGTATGCGCTGTAACATTATGCAGTGCAAACATGAGGCTTTGCATTGCGTAATGCTACAGCGCAGACTTCATTTTGAGGTATAAACGGATGTTCCGCCGCATCATTCGCTGGGCCGATTTCGTAGATCGCAGAGATTGGCTCTTTGAGTGTTTTGCGGGTAAGTAGACGCGCAGGCATTTCTTAGGGTGTAGAACAGCCTATACTTCATTTCACCCTAAGTCCAGACGCAGCCGACCCTACGAGCTGATGGGGCTAAGCAGATAGCTGAACCAACCATGAACAGGAAAGGGCCGGTGACTATTGGTTTCGATGTTGCTTGATTGGTTCATTTACCTCGTAGCGTCGGCAGCGTCTGGACTTAAGCTGATAGGAACAATAGATAGCAATGTCATTGTGCAGAAATTTCTGGGTCAGCTACTGGAAGCCAGCGCGGAGCACAAAATTAATACGAGTGCTGCGTCAGTGTTCAGCTAGGATTTGTGCTGAATAATTCCGAACGCGAGTTACAGGCGACCGCTGACTTGGCACTCGTGCACTCGTGCACGCTTGCATCCGGTAGGTGCTGTAAAAATTCTAGCACTATGGTTTTGTTCTTCTAGACCGTCTAAAAAAATGTAGGAAGGGCTGAAACGCTTGGAGCTTCTGTCGATGTTCCGACTATATACTTATCAGTTTCTGCATATTTCGTAATACTTTGTATGTAAAGCTGTCCAGATATTAACAAGGTTGTCACGTTTCAAAATGCATGTTCTGATTTGCCCGTTCTTAATACGTACATATCAGATAATATTAAACGCCAATGTCACAGGCAGTTGTTAGGTTATATTTGCTAAATCGTTACATACGCTCGTTCCTTCGAGTGTTGGTCATATTCGTTACAAGTGCTGGTTTGCTCATTTATAAACTTCTTTGTACGTTAGTTCTTTGCAATCCGTTCGGTGTAGCTTATGCTTGTTAGAAGCATTTTGCAACGGCTATAAATATTACCCCGATGCCATGTAATTGTGGGCCTGTTGTTCTATTTCGTCTTGAAAACTGAACCTAAGGTCGTTAGCTTTGAGAAAGAGTTCCTCAAAACCTACGCACCTGACTGTTGCATCAACATTACTTATAAAAGCTTCTTTTTATTTAATTTTTCAAAATGATCGTTTATATAACATTTACTTCGATCCGATTTCACGCATCACACACAAAGGCGCTGTTTTTATAACGATCGAAACTCAAACGTCAACTTCGTGGAAACTTAAGACAACACAGGCACAGAGTTTTTTGTCTTAATACAAACTAGGACGGGAAAAAAACATCGCGACTGAGTTTGAGACGTGTGCGTCGTTCATTTTGCCCCCTCGATATCAGGTTTCCACGATGTTGAAAGATCGCCAGGTCGTCCGCGCCTTTATCGTTAATTATATTCAATGTCATGTTCATGAATGTTGTTATAGGACGACGGCGAAAGTAATCCCTGGAGAAGGGGAACAAGAGGGACAAAGGACAAACATAAATCTACAAACACAGCTAGGCGACTGGTGAGCGACCGAAAAAATCCGCCTGGTCTGGGTATCGAACCAGGGACCTTTCCATTACAAGTGGAGCGCTCTACCAACTGAGCTAACCAGGGGTTAACTCATTTATGTTTGTCCTTTGTCCCTCTTGTTCCCCTTCTCCAGGGATTACTTTCGTCATTCTTGTCCAGCTCGCTTGCACCTTTGCATTTAATTGCATTATAATTAATTTTGTTATAGGAGTCGGCAGCTTCAAGGTTTTGAACCTTTCTTGTTTTTTGTGACATGTCGCTGGTTCACAATTGCTTATTGTCGAGCAACGCTGAAAATTCTTGGATAGCCTGTACCTAAAGACATTACAAAATAACATGTTAATGTCAACCTTCACTCTCTTTGCACTGTAAATGCTTCACTAAACTCTACTTAAGGGCGTTTCAAAAGCTGGTTAATGTAAACCTATTCGACATTTGCACTGTACATGTTTTCATAAATTCTACCCAAATACATTGCGAAAACATGTTGATATCGCCCTTTCGCAACCTTTTCACTGTGGATTTTGCGCTAAACACTATCTAGATACATTAAAAAAATATGTTAATGTTAACGTTTATGATTTTGCATTGCAAATTTTTTCTATGATTCTAGCTAAATATATTACAAAAACATTTTGATATAAAGTTTTATGATCTATGCATTGCAAATACTTTGGTAAACTTCAATTAAAGGTGGACCAGAAACGTATCGATGACAAACTTTACGACATTTACGTGCTCCAAACCTGTAACCATCAAATGTGCTTCTCGGCATAAAACACCGCGGTGGGGTCGTCAAGAAGTGCTTTCTACAGGGTGTTCCCCAAAACGTTTACTGGGCTTTTGCACCACAAAAATGAACTATACATCATTGAACGCTGATCTCTGCTCAGATGTAGCTCTAGTGGTCCGAACCACATGCCAACGTTTTACAACTTACCGTTCTTTCATTCAAAAGTTAGAAAATACTTTCTAAGAATTTCGATGGAAAAAAGGCAGCCGATTAGCCCCTCGAGTATACATCAAGCTGAATGGCACAAGTTACAGAAAAAGGGCGAAAACGGGCTCCACTCAATACAGTTTTCAGGGAGTCACTTATAATTTTTAATGAGATAACAGATAGTTGTGAAACTTTGGCATCCGCTTTGATCCGCTAAAAAATTTAGGCGGAGAATGAGCGTTCATCGATGCCTAGTTTATTTTTGCGGTAAAAAAAAAAAAAAACACTACATTTTTTATTTATTTCTTTTTTTTTGGGGGGGGGGGGGGGGACGCGTTATACATCTTCAAGGGGTATGGCAGAGGCACTACGAGCAACCAAAGACACTTTAAAAGGGGCTGCAACGCGTTTCTATTCATTTTTAACTTGCATAATTTGCCCTTGAGCTAGTTGCGTAGACACGGTAAAACTATGCGCATGAAAATGTCGAACCGGAATCGAACCAAACCGAAAACTGGAGCCGAACAGTTATTAGAGTGTTTTAGGGAACCGTTTTTGCACATCCGATGCGGTACGATGAACCGTCCGAACGAACTGCGCATGTGCAAGTCTTCTGCGGTAGCATATGAGCAGTGCTTAGTGCTTACCGGTGGGCACATCATACCGTAAAAAATGTACAAAAACGGTTCCCTAAAACTCTCCGCTGTCCGAGGCGTGTCTCTTTCCTTCGCGAAGCTCTTGTCACGTTGGTCATACAAATACCGTCTGCCGACATGTCCGAATCTTAACTATGCATGGAGCAAACAAGCTACGAAAATCCTTAAGGCGCGCCTGTAGATAATTCTTTCATCATGCATGGAGCGAATACCGTGTTTTTTGCATGATGCGCTATCATTGTGACTCGGACTTTAGTTTTCGTCTAACTCTTACATAGCCCGTTTGACGCATGGCGGGCATAGCAGGCGACCCTGAAAGATTGATGCCTGAGGTCTCATAAAGACCCCATCAATCCCCTTAAAGTCTCTGGCCGTAGATTAAAAAAACAAACTCTCTGCGCCATAAACCTTTGGCTGGCTGTGTTTGAGAGCTCATTTCAAACTACATCGTTTTCTTCTTTTCTTATTCTGTCTCATGCTGAGGGAGGAAAATCAATTTCGTCTTCGATGGCATCCCAAGGACACTAGGTAAAGATGGCTTCAGGGAGATATGGGGCTCGTGAACACGTTTTGTGGTCCCGGAGGCAAAGAGACTCATAGCAAAGAAAGTATATGGCTTTCTTCGCACGAAATGTCGTTTCCGAACGTAAAGAAGCTAGGAAGTTCTCCGCGCTATTTTTACTGCGACAGTAAAGGGAGAACTTGTGGACGAAATAAGACGGCCGGAATGGCGTAGAGATAATGCTGCGTTCGAGTCGGCTCTTTAGACCCTGAATTTGTTTACTGTTCCTATAGTAAATATTCCTGTTGGATCTTTGTTGAAAACTGGAAGACACTTAAAGAATATGCTTAAATATGGCGCCGGATACTTTGGTTAATTAGGCGAATATTTATCACGCCGTGTGTACCGTAATTTGTAATGTTTATTGGCAGAGAAGTTTGCCTTATGCATGCTTGCATCTAAGGTGTCAATGCCCATACCAAGTGCGACAAGGTAAACAAAGACCAAACGACCAACGGAGAAAAAAACTAACGCAGCTAGACCAAAAGCCCTCCAGAGAAAACTGACACAGAACACAAAACAAAGTATACTCACTGCCAAAAAAAAGAAAAGTTGTCCTTAGCTCGTGGAAAGCGTTATATTGGCCACATACGACCGCGCAAGAGAACATGCTGTATTCCTAAGAAACTTAACAGCAGGGCACCGTGCAGCTCCTTGTGGTAAATGCCAATGCGAGGCAAGATTGTTTGACCTCACCTTCGTGGGCCGACATCGAAACCTACTTGAGCGAGAATTGCAGGAAGTCCTAGCCATTGATGTAAAGGGAGAAGATTGCGTCAGTGCCCCTTGTGTTGCACATCCACCGAAAAGAGAGAATATTCCTGCTGAGGCTATAAATATTCTGAACTCTGATAAATGAAGAATGACCTGCTCCTTCATTCCAACAGCTTGGGCAGGTGTTGATTAATGAAGATGAAAAGAAAGAGTAACTTGCAGAAAGATAAAAAAAGAAAGAAAATGCACATTATACAGTAGCAAAAAACAAAAAGAAGGAAAGGTAGCATGTGTGCTAGTCCAGCTACGTAGTCCAGCGGTGTCTATGTATAATTGTTTGTGTACTATGTTCTATACTATTGAGCTGGCCACTTTTACAAGTAATGAACCAAGTTGTTTAAGCTTAAATCGGCACTCAAGTGGATTCCGAGATTATCAATTTATGATGACAGCTCCATCCATCCTCTCTGCGCTTCTTAAAGAAAGAAATATACTGATGCGCGACTGATTTATCTATTGATAATGTAATCGAAGATCGTGACACGCCCCTCTTTCTGCTTCTTGGAGCATGCACGAGGGGGCGCCGTCAGACGGCGTTTTAAAAGAATAATTGCTGCATGACGCCTCCCACGCCCAAACATTTGATGTTTTTTGTCAAAATATAGGGCAACTGAAATAACCAGGCTCGATCTAAAGACGGCAGTAAAAATCGACGCCTGCACGGAGCAATATAGGCATTTCGTCAAAAGTGTATTTCACAGGTCGGTTTTTTCTTGTAAAACTACAAAGCGTAGCTCTCTTTCTTTAAAAAAATAGGGCCAAAAAACTTCCCAGGGTAAACATCGGACGGCGACGCAGACGACCGGGTGCCTTTGGCGTTCGTATTGACAGATGGCGTCGGTAGCAGCATCGGAAGGTGCAGCCGACCAGCGAAAGAAAGCAGACGACACGCAGACAAAATTCGTTTGCAGCAATAGCGCCGTCGTTATGCAAATAGCTTTTTTCATATACTTTTTTACTTTAAGTTTTGCTTTTACTATTGTCCACATCTGTTTTTAAACCAAAAATGAATAACGAACAGATTATGTTGATTTTTATAAGCGAGCGGTCTCGATAAGGAGGTAGCGTCATTTATCGATTCGTGCGCCAAAGGCGTCCCGCCATTCGACTCTGTCGTTTGCGTCGTCGTCCGCGGTTGACCCTGGCAAAGTTTCTTGGCCGTATTTCTCACAGAAAGGAAGCTACGCTTTAAACTTTTGCAAGAAAAAAACCGACCTATGAAATACACCTTTGACGAAAAGTTTAGATTGCTACGGGCAGGCACAGATTTTTACGGCCCAGTTTAGGTCGGGCCTGGTTATTTCAAACACCCTGTACAGGTTTTATTTTTGATTCCTTACAGATTTGTTAAAAAAAACATGAAAGCTACACTTATGTGGTTTGTGCGAGTGAGTTTTATGGTCAGGGGGACATTATGTAGGTGGCTAATCTTTGCAATAAGTCGGCTAATTAATTAAAATTCGTTAAGTGGCTTTTTAGTTATTGAAAATAAACGTATGGTTCCAATTAGAAAGTTTCTGAGCGTCATAAAAAATCACTAAATCAACTTTTTTTTTTTACAATGACTTCCAGCGCGTGAGAAGAGTAGTACTGCACAAGTTACCACTCGTGGAGCCGGTACAAGGCTAGCGGTTGGGGTTAAGCGTTCGCGCGATTTTTTTGTCTCTTATCTAGCCCGAGCCTTGTACCTGCTCCACGAGTGGTAAATTTAGTACACTACTACGCTTCTCCCGCGCTCAAAGGCTTTCTGACAATTACTAATTTAGTGGTTTCCGATGACGCTGAGCAAGGTTATAATTGCAATCACTGTGCCAATATTTTTATTAACTAAAAACCTAATTAACGAATTTTAATTAATTAGCCGATTTATTGGAGAACGTAGCCACCCACATAGTGTCTCCCTGGCCGTATAACTCACTTGCTCTTTTTTGCCACAAATCTGTAAACAATACAAAAAAAGACACCTGTATAATGCACAACGCGCAAAACAGATGAATAATAGTAACGTCCGGAGCCTCCCCGCAAAAAAAAAAAAAAAAGAAAAACAATTTTTTGGGGTAAAATTGTATAGAGGTTTTGGAAACCCGAGAACGCAACCCCCCCCCCCCTCCCCCTTTCCCCTAAGAAAATAGTGTCCATGTTTTTCTTTGCTGTGAAACTTAGTAAAATGCCTTGCCATCAAGATGTGGTTATTTTTGTTGACTAAAACCAAACAAACAAAATGCCGTAAAAAAAAAAAAAAAACTTCTACAGAAGGCATTTTAGTATTTTTTCACGCCCGTAACGATTCACTCATTCATTTTTTATATTTTTATATTTTTAGGACACATTTACCAATCAGACTTGTAGCCCCTTGTAAACATAAGCAAAAGCATTTCCTAGTCTTCAGGAAACTAAACTAAGGTTTGTGACCCTTAGCAGTGAATGTGTGAATAATGCATAAAAATATCACCTGTGTTATCTTTTTCTTTCAAATTTAAGTTATATAACTCAAGCATGTAAACTAACGGTTATAGTCACTTTGTACTCCGTCTCATTCTTAGTATAAAACGCTGTCAAAGCTTTGGCGAGAACGCGTGCAAATGATCTGCGAGATCAAACTCCATGCTCGCGCCAGTATTTTTAACAGCGTTTGCACATCGTATTTATTTATTTTATTTTCCTCAAAGGCCCCTCAAAGAGGGGGTATTACATGAGGATTGGGCATTACACACCAAAGATTCCAAAAACCTGTGGACAGAATACAAAAGGATACATAAAGAATATATCTTTATCAAGAAAGGCAGGGAGGAAACACAATTTCACGCATCAAATTCACCATTATGAAACTGTGAGTGATCTGGCGCTATAAGAGCTGTACTATGTTTTCAGGATGATCGTTCCAATCTTTGGCTGTTTTAATGAAACAAAGAAATTTGCAAATCGATCTGTGTTTGGGCTAAGGTATGACACTTGTTTGGTGTTGTAAATGAGACTTGAAAAGTGCGAACGGAGCGTGATGTAATATGGGTTCGGTGACAACGTGGGATAATATCAATAAAACAGTGACAATATGGCTATTCTTCGACGGCGATTTAGCAAAGGCAGAGCGGCACGTTTCTTTAGTTGGGTGACGCTAATAAAGGAAGAATAGTCGGCGTATATGATTCTTACACCACGATTTTCAATGGCTTCTAAGTTTTCGATAAGGCAATTTTGGTATGGATTCAATATTGCTGCGACATATTCTAGTTTGGGGCGGATGAGTATTGTGTAGGCGAGGAATTTCCAGTGAGGAGGAGCGAATTTTAAGGTGTGTTGCAGATAACCAACGAATTTACTTGCAGTTAAAATTATACTGTTTTTATCCGGATGGACCATGAAAGGTCTTTACTGAAGTGTACGCCTAGGTATTTGTAAGTACTAACTGCTTGCGCGGCAGAACTACCGATGAAGTAGATATAAGTAAATGGATTGGTGCGTTTGTGAAAGGAGACATGTTTACATTTTGAAACATTTAACGACATTTACCATTTACAAAACCAATTTTCTTTAGCTAAAGATCTGCCTGCAATTTTACTTAGTCGTCGTAACTGTGGATTTCGGAATATAAGACGCAGTCATCGGCAAAGAGACGGCCGTTATTATATAAACAGAGCGGCAAATCATTAATGTATGTCGAAAAGAGAAGAGGGCCAAGGACTGTGCTTTGGGAGACTCCAGAAAGAACGGCGCTGGTGTTTGAGGGGGTGCTATTTACAATGAAGAACTGATTTCCGTTGAAAAGGAAGTTCTTAATCCAGGATAATACGAAGGGGTCTAGATTAAGCAGGCAAAGTTTAGACATTAGTCGGCGATGCGGGACTGTGTCGAACGTTTTTTTTTTTCGAAATGGGGGAAACAGTTGATGTCCCGCAAATATTGGTTTCTCAGTGTGTCGCGCCGCGATTTACTACAGAGGTGCAAGCAGGTGGTGTAAGTTTACAGTGAAAACATTAATGAATAAACCTACCTAGAGAAGAAAAAAGAAAAGCAGAAACCTCTTTTGGGCAATTAACGCCTCCACTTGCAGACGATGCACGCGTTAGGAAGAAATGCTGCCGACAGATGGCTTAGGCTGCGAAGAGGGAGCGCAAGTTGATTTGGGTTATTTTGCGTGATCGTCTGCTATCATAACTATAGATTCGGCCGGCGCGGTGTGCACCACCTGTAGGTGGCACTTCTCTCCACGCGTGCATCGTCTGAGAAGTGGGGGCGTATATTTTACAGAAGAGGATTCTTTTCTTTTTTTCGAGCAAGGTAAGTTCATTATTTGATTTTTTTTTACTGTAAACTTTCACCACTTTCTTGCACCTACATTGCAAATCACAGCCCGATACGTGAAGAAACCGATTTTGGAGGTTCGTCTAAAGTGCCTTAAAAACGTTAGCTTAGATGCTGTATTTAAATATGTCATTAATTATACTGTGCTAATTCTACTTTTTGTGTGTGTGTGGGGGGGGGGGGGAGGGGGGGCGGAGTTGGACGTGCAGGCTCAATCAAGCCGTATTTTGGTGGCTTTGAGTCTGTTCCCCTTACAACTTAGAAAAAAAGTGGAGGCCAGTATCAAATTTGGCTTAAACCAAAACATTTATTTTAAGTTAACTTGTCGACAGATCGAAATACCTCAACTACGTCTGCACTGAGCGAAGAAGGTCCCACCCCCCAATGTCGTCACATCACCTGCCATGATGGCGGCTGCTAACGCAGCTTTCGCATCATACATTTCCCACTGCTCGATTGGCTCTCTCCAGTAACTATACAAGAAAATATGACCACCATTACGGTCCGATAAAGTCCAACGCAAGACGCGCATATCTTTGCATCACACACTTCTAAAAACAGTCTACGATTTCGGTCCCACAAGGGCGATCGGAGACACGGTCGAGTTAACGATTCGAAAGAAGTAGGCCCAGTTTGTTCACCGCATCCGGGACGCAAAAAAATGCCCGAATTTGTACTGCGCCTCATAGGTTTCCTAGATACCGTCGTAAAATTTTTTCTTTTGTTATCTTTACGACCAACCATGTCTCGAATTGTGCATTCGCGGTTAATGTTATCCGGTCCTGAAGTTTGCGAGCTTAGCCGATATGTCATATAACCTATGCGAAGGTCTCTTTATGGTCAATACTTTACCTTGGGCGAGTTGATGGTTCATGCTTACACTTCACAGCGCACAAGAGCACACACACTTGAAAATTTCACTATTAGTGAATACTCTTTCTTTCTGTGCGTGAGCTTTTGATGTGTGTCTGTTCTCTGTGCGCTGTGAAGTGTAAGCGTGTTTTTATGACTACACGTACATAGTCGAAACTCTCGGCTTACAAATGCTATCAAGTCGAGGAGTTGGGCTTGCCTCACTACTGTTACAAAGAATAATTCACGGCCAGGTAGACAGCAGCTTGCGGCGTTGTTCTTAACTTTCACCTGCCTCTATGTTCCAGCAGACACACCAGTCTGTTTGATCCTGGCCCTAGGGAGAAACTTTGTCAGATCTCACGTATTCAACTGTCTTTTGATACCCATATCATCAAATACTTCTTTGGGTGCTTTTACATACCATGCGTCTTTTGAACGTTAACTAGAAACCTCGCTTTTCACCTTATAATCGTTATTTTTTTATGTATGTATTGTTCACATTGTGCGGACGTGTGTTTCACATAGGAACCTTGGTCGTTCTGGGGCACGGAAAAATAAAGTATGCATTGTACGGGTGTATATATATACTCCGTTTCACCTTAGGGCAGAGCTCAACTGACACTACGTGCCGACTGGACCGATCAGGCAGTGCCAAACGCGTAACTTTGTAGCGCATTTGTCATCTTTCTCCGCGTGAGCTACCGTCGGTTAAACCAATCAAACGCAGTGAAGTTCGCACGCCCTCGAACCTTTCGATAGCGTTCTGACGTACGGCGGTACCAAGCCAAATTTCGAGTTTTTCCGCGCCAAAACAACAAGGGGCAGATCTGGCGCGCCCCGGCGAAGTACCGAAGATTTAATCTCGACTACCACGGGGACTGATCTTTCGTCGTGCAACTGAAATTACGATTACAGGGCGTCTTCGCCGCAAATATAATATCAACCGCCAGATTGCGGGGTGAACCTCGAACGCGGGATGCGAACTTCCGAAGCTTTGCCTCGGAAGCATCTATAAACCACAACTGAACTCACTGCATAACGTCACGCTCCTGCGGCGGCGCTGCTGTCGGTACTGCGCATGCGCAAAAGCTTCTCTCCTCCCAAATTCGGTTTCTGCGCATGCGCAGTGCCCACACCTGGTGTGGGCAAAGCGGGCTTGTTTTTGTAAACTCTGTGTTGGTGTATATACCTCGTTTCAGCTTGAGTACTGGCGCAGACGACGCAAGGAGCTAATGGGAACAATGAAGTAGAGTCAAAAGCGCAAGACAGTAGACCTTTTTTTTTCTGTTTACGTTTGGTTCACCGATGCTAGAACACTTACCGAAACATGACACACACCATGACGGTACACTTTTTGTCTGATTGGTTCCCCCAGCCCTGAGGGTAAAACGAATTATAGGCGCAATGGAAACTTCATGGCGCTCATCGTATTTGCGCTTTTGCAGTCACCCAGTAAAACAATCGCGTACTAAAAAAAAAAGAACAAAAAAAAGCGGAGGATCACGTCGCATTCACTGTGCGTGATTGGACTAAAGAAATCCCGTAGCTCGAACACCGAGTGATTACGTGTACCGCACCGGGCGGTAAGGCCCCCGCGCTGGCGTGATCATTGCGTTTCATAATGCGCGGCGACAGTTCGTAAATCTAGAACACAGACGAATGTGTGGGTGAATTTCACAACAACGAAAGTTTCGAGTCTAAATTTAGCTCACCTCCACCAGCCTCATTATACTTTCATTACACTGCAATCCCCTAGCAGGAGAGTGACAAAGAACCGCGACTTCTTAAGCAGAGTTGTTACTTTCGGCAACCGACGAAAAAATCCAGCTGAAAAGAAGACAACTTAAATCCACATAAATTTGACTTTGAACACAAAGGAGTAGAGAGCGGAAGGGCATTCCACGTACGGTTCATACGAATTTTGCACTCCCCGTCCACGCACTCAATCGTTTGGCAGCGTTTCCCGAGGCAGTGCATCTACTGAATACCAAGTGCACGCGAAGACCTCAGAATCGTCCTTTTATCTCCACTCCTACCGCAAATGGGGTGTTCTTGGAGAAAGTAACGACGCCTTTCAGACCGGGGAGGACTCCAGACTCGTTAAACACAACACTGGAGTTTACGGACCGCGCCGATTCGACCGTGGCGACGATGACACCATTATTTCGTCGCCGACTGCCAATCAAAGAGCTCCGCGAACTTTCGGCTCTAGCCTTGTGTTTGACGCGTCTAAAACCGCAGCAGTCGGAAAAAAAACAAAAAAACTCTGTCTAAGCGTCACGCGTTTTGCACCAACCCTTTGTCTTGCCGCGGCTTCCTGTGTTCACGTGTACGAAAGTAAATTAAAAAAAACTGTTAAAAACACACACAAAAAACACTATTCAACACTGACACAAGTGCTGAACCCCGAAGTCAACGGAGACTTACTATATACTGTAAACGACTAAATTTTCGTGAGGACCTAATTTTCGCGAATTTCACGAATCGCCTACAATTCGAAAAATATACATCCCGTGAACAAATCGGGCAATATGCGAACGCTATGGAAGCTACACTCGATTCGCGAAAATTAGAACCCGCGAATAACTTCAAACTTTGAGCTTTGGCCCGATTCGCGAAAATTTGAGCCCGCAAAAATTAGGCCGTTTATAGTGCTTGATTTGTTTAGGCTGCACTGGTTCTCAGCGACCGATATTTCGGTGAACCCTTTCGATCCACAGGAGTGACGGGGGACCCCATCCACCAGGAGGGAGAGGAGGGCATGGGACGGTTACAATGACTGGAGGGTAAGTGAAGGATACTACTTGCGTACAAATGCACTGATTGCGCGTGGTTTGGTCTATCTAGCTTAGCGGGACAGCCAGCATTAAGAAGAGAAAAGGTTTAGTGCTTGGCGCAACTCACAGTCTGCGACTTTAGGGACCCCAAGAAGGCCTTCGCGGACCCCCAAAGGAGAAGCACTGGTACAGAGGATTATAAAACTCGTAGAGAGAGAGAGAGAGAGACAGGGGGGCGAACACCATGACGTTGCGCTTTTGACGTGGTTTGAGTGGTCCCAACGCCTCCTGGCGTCGGCTGTGATCGGGCTCAAGGTTTAAGACCAGCTAAATGGGTACCTGTATATGTTTGCGTTTGTGCACTTCTCCGTCTCCCAAGTTTTTTGAGTATACGCAACACGCTTGAACGCGTCTACTTCGTGCCCGACCAATCCACACACAATATACAAGGTGCGTCATTTTTTTCCGGTGATACACCCGCGGGAAAAGTTGACGCATTACCCAAGATACAAAAGTTTTCGCCTTGTTTTGTTCAACTCGCTTCTTCACACCGTACACAGCCTCTTGGTGGAAGCGTGATGCGTCGTTTTTCCTTCCGAGCCGATTAATTTTAAAATCAGTATTTGTGTGTGTTTGAACTGCTTTAGAGGTGGTTTCATTTCACGCGTCAGGGGGCCGGGAGTTTGCGTCTCGCGTACGTCAGAGAGCGTTAGGCTTTAAAATATCCCAAGGACTACGCCCCAGTGGTTCGGATTGCCACATCCTGCAACTTGAATAAGTTACATCGCTGAAATACGGTGTCGGTTCAAGGCGAGGAGACTTGTTCAGAGTAAGTCGTAACAGTTGGATCTTTTTTTATGCTCACTTAAAACGAACGTTAAGACGACTGCATATTGCTTCTCGCTTACCCGTTATTTATACTCCAACACTACGCTCAGATGCAGGCCATCAAGCAGTGCCAAAAGACCATCACAGTGGCGCTTGTCGTCTTTGGCTGCGTTTATGTGACAGTAGCGCAATGATCCACCAATCACGACAAGAAATTAAAAATGGGGCGGTTTTACTGCTTTCTTTGTAGCCGACTTTGCATGGAAGACAATTTATTTGTATGTCTAGCGACAAAGACCTTGGAATTCCAGGACTATATCTTATACTAGTGCTATTTATTAGTTTCGCTGGCGACCGTCGCAGGTCTATGCAAATTACACCTAATATTGTTATAATTACCTCGATCCGCGTCTACTTAAATTTAACCACAGACAGCTTCATTCTCGGGAAGTACGAATAACAATGGTTGGTCGAAGTTTACCGTCGAAGCAAATGCAATATATTTTTTTTAGATTATTGACGAAAATAGCGACAATAGTGTACGTTGAGTGAGAGACACTATGGACTTTTTTAGGCTTTCTTGTTTTCGGCTAGACGTATGAAAATTTAAAGGTTGAACCGAAACTTGATCAGTATCTGCGAGGAGATCAAACTTGGGGCGGTGCTTTGTTCAGCTTGTTTTCCACCGAGTTGGGTGTTTATCCTGTGGATATGACTTCGGATTGTGTCCTTTACGCCATCTTCCTCCATCGAGCGCATTGGGCACACATTGAACACGAATATGAGTCATCGTTTGACTTCGACTTACGATCAGTTGGCGCTGCACTGATGGGCCCTTTTGAAAAACGCCATCAAAAACACAGGCGGTCGTCATTGCTCGGACACGAAGCGTGGGATTGGATCCGAGTCCTCGCCGAATGCTGACGTCACACTCGTATCCAATAAGAGCTGAGCCGAGTTCACGCCGAACTGTGACGGATCCCTCGTGCCCAATAACACCCTCAGACTCAGTATATCTGTTCAAACGATGGTGAAATCGGATATTTCGGGGCAGCATTTGCTCAATGGCGCACACTTTTGAAACAAAAAAGAAAGGTCTATCGAACGCGAGCTTTACCCGAACGCTGACTTGGTGTTCGATTTATGCGAGTCGGGTACCACGTCAGAAAGACAAGAGTAAATACCTCGTGACGTTATTTAAATGACGTAGAGGGGCGTAGAGCGACAAACTGGCATCCCGTTCACCAGGCACCCGTTCTATCGTGTGCTTAGATCTCGGAGCATTTCCAACTGTTTGATCGGCATCACAGTTCGTGGGCCGCCTTTGCAATACGAGCTAACGAGGACCTACGAACGCGTTGGTCGTCTGCAAACGCTTTCCTCCTCGCGCCGTACGAAACACCACGCATGCGCACTCGCGACCGATCGGCGCAAGTGGCTTGTCCGCGATTAAATTGCCAACATTCTCCATGGCTTCGATTGGTACCTCTCTAGGCTTTTTACATAATCCTCGCCAGTGACTCGCCTACCTTTCTTCATGTACTGATACTTGTTGGACTTGTCGTAGATGTCTTCTTCCTCGACGGAGATGACCACGTATTCGCCGCCCTCTAGCAGGTGCTCGTCGTGCATGAAGCGCACGAAGTCCACGAGCACCCCGGTCTCAGCCAGCATCACGTACACTGGAACAAGTCGGGTTAGGAAGAGAACGGTCTTCGTAAGACGGAACGAGAGACACCACAAGCAACGTGCGGGCCAGGCACTATACGGCAAACTATCGGTGAGAGAAATTCAAAGGTTGCCAGCACGTTGTTGCACACAGGCTAAGGTTCTATGGCCGCGATGTAGAATATGTATTTAAATGTCCGAGTTTTGAGTTTTACCTTTCTAATATGCACTCAGAACTATTTGTACAATTTCTTTTGCGCGGTAAGTATTATAATAACCATGAGGGCTTCTCGAAACAAAATATTTCCCTCAAATCGCGTGCCACGTGAATAATGTTTTTTTTTTCCTAATTTAATTCTGGCTTTCCGCTTTTTCTTTAAATTAAGTACGTTATTATAACTGAGTGAACTAGTATGACTTAGACTGTGTCTATCAAGTGTTTCAAAGGAATTTGATGTGTCGACTATCAGCTTCTATGCACTGCTAAAATAATCGTTTCGAAGCGAACATGTTATTATTGGTTTTGATGCGTTGACGTCCGAATACGTTCAACTCAAAATACAAGCGAAAATATGCGAACATGACGTGCACTCTTTATTCTAAAAACGTCATCGTCGTCTTTGCTTGTCACTCAGCAGCTGTATAAAATCACGAAAGCAACAATATCCGGTAGGAATAACTGAAAAAGGTACCACTTGGAAGGCTCAAATTAATGTCGTATATTTTGCTAAAACAGCTTGTTCACGCAGCTATAAAGTCAATAATGTATTGCCGCTCTAACCGGTTTCGTGCTTTGCTTGCCGGTGCATCGCTGTTCATCGAAACTTTTTTTTCCTAAAAAAAAAGGCCATACCTTGCCCATTCTCTGACGAATCACATTTTCTAGATTATAAGGCCATGGTGCCGTATTTGTTACGTCACCTACTGGGGGCCAGAACGAAACACAGATTGGACAGAAGGTCAGCGGTAGAGCAGAACACAAAGACTCGTGTTCCGTCAACGAACACAGTAGTCTCACTGGAAAATTGACTCACCAGTCGTGTCCAATGCTTTGCCCCGCGCTGGCCTCCTGTTGGTGACGTCAAAATTCCAACACTACAGGCTTCTTAGGGCTTGCTGGCTTTACTATGCACTCACCCCGTGTTGAGGCGTGCGAGTCGTGCACGATCTTCTTGACGGTGCCGTTCACGTCGTCCCTGTAGTTGTCCGGCACGTAGTAGGTGTGCTGAACGGTGACGTTGTGCTCGCGGGCCAGCCCCGAAAGCACTTCCGAGATGAGTCGGTTGTCCGCCCGGTCGGACACCACTAGCGTCACCTGCGCGCCGGCACAATTTTGTTCGGGGAAACGGAGACGAAAGCAAAGCAGCCGAGAATGGCCGTGCGCGTTGAATTCTTCAACTTATTTTAACGCGCATTCCCATTATAGCCGAAGTTAACTCAGGTTTTGCCGCCGTGGGAAGCAAAGCGTACAGTGGCACGGTAGAATGTAGTAGAGTTAGCCAGCTGCCAGCAGCTTTCGGAAGTAACAACTCAGAGCATAGCCTCCTCTATACTCAGAAAGCCTGGCAGTTTCACGACGGAGCCATAGAGTGACCGATCGCAGACTTGGAGCGCGAGGATCTGGTAGCACAGAGCATCAAAGAGCCATTTCTCGTTGAACCTGGATGTCAGCGCACAGCTGTTGCAGCGGCGAGGACCCAAAACACACTTGCTCGCTCAGGAGTGGTGTGTGTCGGCGTCTCGCCGCAGCGGGGCGTCAGTCACGTGGCTCTCCTCTCATCCGTTGTCTGCCGCTCCACCTTTTCCAATTCGGCGGCCCCTTTTTGTGGCGATCTGCCAGGCTTTGTCAGTATACAGGGGGCTATGGCAAGAGGCATAAGAGGAGGTCGAGGCGAGGCTTTGAAAAAGACGGCACTGTAGTATGTTACATAGTTGGCCAGCTGCCAACAGCTTTCGAAAGCAACTCAAATGCTTAGAAGGAGGTAGAGGCGAGGCTATGAAAAGATGGTAACGTGGTTGGCCAGCCGTTAAACGCTTTCAAAATCAACTAAGAAAAGGTGGGAAAGGAGGATGATTGGCGAAGCCCTGAAAAGACGGAGCAGTAGGAGGTAGGAGAGTTGGCCAGCAGCCATAAGCTTTTGAAAATAACAGCAAAACTGCACATGAGGGTTTGATTAATACATCAGTGTCCACTTGTAATATTGTACTTCCTTCATAATTTTAGCGGTGCAGGAATGAATAGACAGAAAAGGGGGACAATTACCCAGACACATTTTGAGCGAGTTAAATTATGATAATTAACACCTAGAGCGCAAAGATACGGAACAGGAGAGAGGAGGCATATAATCAGCGATTGTGTGGTCTCTCGTGTGTCCTCTCAGTTTGAGTTGTACGTTTTAATCATCATGGCTTACCAACACGCCCAAGGTTTTTTTTTTGAACACTATAACTTAAGTTAACCGAAAAAAAATTCTTACGTAATTAACTTAATTTTCTTTCTAGGTTTTTGAATTGAGGTGCGTACCACAATGACAAAGGTTAGAAGTGCACTCAACGACTGAAGAAGTTGAACTCTGACTCAATTCTCTGTTGACGCTAAGCAGTTACGAAGCTAATCATAGGGCTTATGTTGGGAGTCGATGCAGCCACAACTACCACCCTCATGTTTGACCTTCAGTCCAATCTCCCGTTAGCATATCCTAATTATCTAAAGCTTCCTTTTGAACAGCTTCATCGCCTGCTTTTCTTTTAAAAGTCTCCACTTGCTTCTGAGGGCTGGGACCCCGTGACTCTTTCACATAGGATGTTAAAATGAAATCGAAACAAAGCTTTATTTCCCAGAAAGATTAGGGGAGATGCATGAACAGTAAAAAGTAGCTTCATTGTGTTCGATGAAGCAATGCTTCGAAAGGAGCAGCCGAACAAAAATGAGCGCGAATAATGGGCCGGGGGAGGATGAGGAGGAACTGAAATGATTCGAGACTGCAATATACAACATAAATGCGCGTAATGTTGGCCTTAAAAAAAAAATATAAAAACCCTTTCAGTATTGTCGTAATCCCGACACCATGCCCAGTTGTTCTGTGAAATCGGTTATAGATACTCCAATGTCGTTTCGAGATCCTTATTACCGATATGTTCGGTTCAAGTGAACGAACAGACGAGCCGATTTAAGTCCCACAGATCAGAAACAGGAGACTACAAAAGACCAAAAAAGAAAACCACCAAATATTGTCAATGTGTCCTGTGTTATCCTTTTTTTTTTTCTTCCGTCGTCTTCGGTTTCAAATACACTCTAGGAAATGCCTGCGCGTCTACTTATCCACAGAACACTCGAAAAGCCAATCTCTGCGATCTACGAAATCAGCTGAGTGGGTGATGAGTCGGAACATCTGTTTAGACCTCAAAATGAAGTCTGCGCTGTGGCATTACGCAATGCAAGCATGACGCTTTGCATTGCGTAATGCCACAGCGCAGACTTAATTTTTAAGTCTAAACGGATGTTCCGCCTCATCATTCGCTGAGCTGATTTCCTATATCACACAGATTGGCTCTTTGAGTGTTTTGCGGGTAAGTGGACGCGCAGACATTTCTTCAAGTGTATGCGCAATCGATCGTTGCGTGGGGCTGTGCGCATCGAAAACAGGGGTTTTCCTGCGCAGACGATTCACGAATGTGCGTTGTCATGCCCATACGAGCCTGAGGGCCCGTAATGCTAAATGCGCCAGCTTTTTATTGGAAAGAGAGAGCGCGCACGAGACTGCTTATTCCGAGTCCTAAGCCAGTGTTGTAGGCGTTACCCCCCAAAAAAGTAACGAAATACGTTACTCGTTTCTCGAAAAATAAAGAAACGCGTTACCGACCTCCTACATTACCTTAAAATAAAAGGAACGCGTTACCATCATAGATGAAAAGTAACGCAATTTACTTTTGCGTTGCTGTTATTTATAAATGGACGGTAACAGCGCTGTTTTTGTTTTTTTTCACGGCGTTTTTCGACACCGGAACAATGGGCGTTGGCGTTTCTTTTTTTTTTTTTCTAAAGTTGGATTTTTTTTTTTGTGCAGGGAAAAGATCGGCAAAGTTTTGAAGGCACGTGGAAAGAGCAAGATAATTAATGACTTGGGGCCTCGAAAATATGAAAAACAAGAGAGTGCTCTATCGCGGGGGCGACCTAGAAAAAAATGCCGCATTATATTTCGTTTTACTTTTAAGTTCAGACGGACCTAATGAGACTAAACAAGCATAGTTAAAAGCGCATCTCAATGGGCTTTTTTTTGCCCCCCCCCCCTCCTCCCCCCCCCCCCCCCCACGGCGTCCTTTTCATGCAGAAATCGGGTGAAACGAAAAAAGAAAAAAAAAAAAAACACGAACAAGATTGTAAAAGCGTACTTTTTTCGGGTGTTGGGAAAACGATGTAGCGAGTAACGTAACTACGTTGCCCGTTACTTGAAATAAGTAACGTAAGTACGTTACCCGTTACTCTTTTGAAAATGTAACTGGTACGTTGCTACGTTACAAGAAACAGTCACGCGTAGCGGGTAACGCCGTTGCTTGTAACGGGTCACCGCCGGCACTGGCCCTAAGCCCTAGGGGGATGCTGCATTCAAGGAAAAGCAACGAGTGACAGACCGCTTATTTGCTTTTAAAGCTGTTACATAGACCGTCTGGCAGGCGACATCATGAAGCACTCAAAACGCCTTCTGAATTAAGTGATATTGGCTATACTGGCATAACAACATGGTGCCTATTATTATACTGCTGGCTGGGAATCATTAATGAAACCGGAGGCTTAGAGTACAATCGGCTACAACGTGAAAGGGAATTCAGGTCATCTTTCTTCTTTACAGTTTCGCGGCTCCCCCAGGACCACCGTTAAACCTCGACCTGTTAAACAGCGTGTAGTTTGGGATCTAAACTTGCCGTTCTAGCCCTCGTCGGGCGTATACCTACAAATTTTGGAACACGTTCCAAAATTTCTAGGTACGACAAAAAAGAAAGACACAACAAAACGAGGAAGTGTAGATGGTTGAGCGTGTTGGTTATTAATTTACGATAAGGAAAGCGGGACATTTAATACAACAGACAAGAGAGCCTGTCTTGTCTTTTTGTCTTAAATGTCCCGCTTTCCTTATCGTAAACGAGGACGTTTTTTTTTTTATATTGTTGCCTGTAGTATAAGTATATTTCGCACGTTAAATTCACGGCTTGGAAATATAAGATAGCAAGAAAACAAAAGAATGGGCATACACAATTACTACACTGTTGACGCTTAAAGTCTCCGACGGCTTAAGAAGCTGGGGGTGGTGCCTATTATCATAGTTCACACTTCTCGGTTCGTGATTGGTCCTCCGGCGCCCATGTAGGCTAAAGCCGTAATTTGATTGGCTGCGGAGCGATAATGCCACGCGCGGGACTCGGCACGCCATTGCGTTTCTTAGCATGTCGACGAGCGTGGCACTCGGTCCGCGAAATTATATTAAAGGGATACTGAACCAAAGAATTTGGTGCCCATAATAAGTGGCGCACGTTCTTTCCACGAGCCAGCAGCTGCCGGTGTGCGCGAGCACACGCAACAAATATGACGTCACAGACCTCCATTCGCGGTTGAGATGAGAGTGAAATGCATGGGCTTCGGACTAAAGGAGAATAAAGACAGGCTTTTCATCTCTACAAGTGAAAGCTACGTGCTTGTTAGACAAATTCATCGCTTACTTTTTACACCAGGCACCACTGTGTAGATGAAAAACTTGTCTTTATTCTCCTTTGGTCTGAAGCCCATACATTTCACTGTCATCTCAACCACGAATGGAGGTCTGTGATGTCATATTTGTTGCATGTGCTCGCGCACACCGGCGGCTGCTGGCTCGTGGAAAGAACGTGCGCCACTTATTATGGACACTAAATTCCTTGGTTGTATCCCTTTAACGCGAAGGGTTCTTTGGCCAGTGCAGCATTTCGTGAGGTCTGATTAGTGAAGCCTGATAATAAGCGTGGCCGCGAAGCTCGATGCTGATTGGTTAACGGGGGAGGTCACGTTACCAGAGGGGTAGGCGAGGGTTATCAGCCAAATCGACCACCTGTGCGCGCTGAGAGAGAGAGAGAGAGAGAAGCTCGCGAGCATGGAAGGCTCTGGAAGATCGCGAGTTTTCTCAGCCAGATTAGCGGCAGTATATTCGAAATATATTTATGTGGGCTTAAACAACCAGTATAGGTCTGTAATGTGGCATTATAGGAACAACTATCAAGTGTACGCATGGTGCGTGTGAAACTAGCGAATCGAGAGTATCGTTAAACGTTTGTCAGGCTAAAGCACATCACGAAGGCAGCAAAATTGTCTAGCAATTGGCCATAGATATTTTTGCTTGCTTTTTATCATCAATTTTTTTTATAATTATCGAGGTTCGGTTGATACTTCTTTCCTTTAACCTGGCCACATGAAATGTCTTATTGCAACAAACTAAGGAATGTTATTTCTTTTTTTTTTTTACA
Organism: Ixodes scapularis; assembly: GCF_016920785.2. Taxonomy (NCBI): domain Eukaryota; kingdom Metazoa; phylum Arthropoda; class Arachnida; order Ixodida; family Ixodidae; genus Ixodes; species Ixodes scapularis. The sequence continues at coordinate 109,895,786 of NW_024609881.1, forward strand.
GCCATTGTTACCAAATGAAAATTCAGAATTTAAGTTCCGAAAGGTATCCAATGTTTCATCCATGACGCAACGACAAAAGCAGGATGTACACTAAAGTTTCCACGTTATTGAATTGTGCATGGTGACTTCGCGACGTAGCCCACGTTACAGAGAAGGTCATTTTTGACGAGACATCAGCCGCCCACAAGGTAAAGACGAACACACGAAACCGATGAACCTACATAAGCCACAAAAATAATAAGAATCCTAATAGCCATAAAAAAATAACTTGCATGTTAATATTGAGCCTCTGTTTTGATTTTACATTGTTTTTCTATAATTCAAGTAAGGATTCTTGACTCAAAGATTCGGTGAAGTGAGCCACAGAGCTTGCATTATGTTACATAGGTTTACTACTTTTAGCTGACAAATTCATTCATAGAACGCTTTCCGAATCTAGCAGTTGGGGTATCATGTACCGTTAATATCCTTACGTAATACTTATGCAATGCAGATTGTCTGCGTGATATATGAAAACTCCACAAATAATTAAAACTAAGCATTCAAATCAACAATTTCAAATTGTTTTCATTGTAACAGCGGTGAGCTTAGTGGTAGATGTCACTAAAAATTACAAAGCGTTTCATTTTCATGTCAACAAAATTTTGAGACTCTTGCTTGATGTTCGCGCACGTTGTTCAACAGATGGCTGCAGGTTCCAGAACACACCTGGAAGACTCGTGTGAACAACTTTCTTAATAAAATTAAGAGCGCTAACCATGAATTCGTACGAAGACGTTTGTACATGACAACGGCGAGAACTAGACTTCTCGTATACAATATACCCTGGTAAGGTCAAAGTTAAAATATACATATATAATTTGAAACTCTCAACAAGAGTAGTTAATTCACCAAAACCTGTGCCAAAGAAAACAACTCGTGGTTTCGCCTGTGTCACGGAACCTAACTTTCAATTCATTTACTGTCGCTCTATCAAACAAGATCTCTCTCTCTCTCTCTCTCTGGGCTATCCCATTTACATATAATCTTACGTATAGTTCATTCGATGTCCGTCAATTTACCATCACTCGCCTGCCCGCGCCCACCATTTGTACCCTTTATACTGTTAATTTTGGGCCAACCCTCGTGATACTTTGGTCCTCATAACTCGGGCGCTTATAAACGTTTTTGTAAACGTGATGTTTAACTGCGCAGTCCGTTACATAAGTTTTTTTGGTTTAGTCCCGTTGTTCTTTCTTTATGTAAAATATTGAACGACTGTGAAAATGTTTCATGTCATAACCTCCCCTATGTATCCCCTTTTCGAAACAAATTGGGATGTGCTGGAAAGAACAAAACTTCCAACTGTCTGTATGACTACGGTTATCCGCCCCAGAACAAGTGAAGAGGAGTAGCGGAAAAGCTGTACTAAAGAAATTATACATACGATAAACCGTCACGCATCATCATTTCATAGACACGGCTAGAGCCATTGAATAACATACGCTTCAGAGTAACGGCTCTTCAGCCATCTTGGTGCTTATAATCATGGTTGCCAGTTATCTGAAGCACTATCTAAAATCGTTGGAAACGTTTTTTTTCGTCCTCCAGAAATGTTAGAACATTTCGCGAAAGAGCAAAACGATATCACCAGAACATCGTACAGGCGTGTCTAAAACGGCCTAAAACTGAGGTGTTTTTTTTTTTTTTAATCGTGACGATTGACAGATGGCAACGTCTGCTCTGCTTTAAACGCCAAGATGGCGGCGCCCACGAGCAGATTGGGGACCGGAGGGCCGATAGTCTATGCGTAAGTCATTTCAGGGGCTCTAGACGCGAAGGCCGTAGTGGTGAACTTTCAGCGTCACCTAAAAGAAGTCTAATCTGGAGTTTGAAATGGTCACGAATGCTGCTTCAGAATTCGGCACAGTCGTGTGCTCAGTAGGTAGAAACACGAGTTTAGGTAAAACGCTGACGCAGCAATCGTGTTCAATCCGTGTTTAGGGTTGGCCTTTAGGTGAAGACGAAAATTCAGCACTATACGGCTTTGTTCTCTAGAAGGTGTTGTACCCGTTCACACACGTTGAATCTAAAGAGGTACGTTCACACGCTTGCGTCTGCTTACGGCCGAGTTTCTCTGATCTCTTACGACGAGAGAGGACACTGGCAGGCTGGCGCCATCTGTGAGGCAACCCTGGAACTGCAGTTAAGTAGAGCGAAGGATCCGCGGTATTTGCCTGATCAAATCCGCATAATATTTATAAGAAATAACCATTTATAAAATTGTCAAACTATCTTTTTCAGAAAAAAAAAAAAAAAGAATGATTCGCGAAAAAACAAGGAAACTTTGGAAACTGCCGGGTGTTCCACGGTTACCCGACAGATGACGCCAGTGGCGCCGCTATACCTCAGGGCATCGAGCATTGAGGTCTGCCCACTATTTTTTTTCAATCAACCAATCAGAGCTCGGCGTCGTTCTGACGTCACCGCCACTCCTGAGCAAGAAGCAGACGACTTGCTCTCAGCATTGCTGCAGCCTATAGACCTTTCCAGCGGCAGTCTCGAACAAAGCGCCCGGGCGGAAAATGCTCAGTCACTGAGCTGTGGACGAATGCGCAGTATGCGATATACCCCACAGAAGATCAACAGCGCATGCTCAGAAGGAGTTCCACAGCCCAGCAGACAAAGATGGCAGCGCGCAGAAGGCAATTTTTGCAAAGGTCTATACGGAGGAAGCTTTGCAAATGATCACGCTGAAAATACGTTCCGACTGAAAAAAAAAAAAAAAGAGAAAAGCTGCCCGAGCTGTGACATTAAGATTAACCTGAACATGTGCTCACTGTGGAAGCGCGGACTGCTTTTAGGTTGAAATATATTTCCAACTTCGTCATTCACAAAGACTACTCGGCAGACTGCACCCATTGGCTTGTTCAATTACTCCGCGGGGAGGAAAGTAGACGCGCCATACAAAAGACAGGGCGTCTGCTGTAGACATAATGGAATGATTACATGCGGACATACCTTAAGCATGTTTCAAGCATGTTTGCTTCGTACAAATGAATGCGTCGAACATGTTTGCAGACAATTTTTGTTTGATTAACGTGAGAGGACCGCCAAGCAAGGAGGAAACACGGCTCGTACAGGTGTCCGCAGTCTGTATTTTGTGTTGTGTGTTATACTTCGTTTCAGCGTCCGTCTGAGGTCACTCTGAGCGCAGCCAAAGGCTGAGGGACGGTTCGGAACTTCGAGAAGAGCATTCCTACGCACCACAAAGTAGTCCGCAAAAGTATTTATTTTTTATATTTAAATAGCTGTTTTGTGCGTAAACATTCTACAATATGCCAGATATGTACTGCTGAAAATGATTTGCAACTAAAGGAATTAAATATCTGAAGTTTATGTTTTTATTAATATACGTGAATGCACGTGGTTCGGTAAAAACACGTAAATCCGCTGGCAACACGGCTGCAGCGCTCGATTTTTCTCTGTGTTGATTTCGTTCCCGTAATGGCCGAATGATGTGCTTCGCTGCTTTCGTCACCGAGCCGCTTCAAAACGTCCTTTCGCAAAGGCACGTTTGGGCGTCGCACGCGAAAGGTCTTGATGAATGTCTACTTTCAAATTGGGCCGGAGACTCAGGCCGCGTCGTACCACGAATGCTTTGTAAACAAGAAAAGCGTCCGGGCCACTACAATTCACTGATACGCGGCAAAATCGAGGCACCCCTTTACCTGCCGATCACATTGAACGCCGAGAAGCTGGTGGAAAGGACTGCGCCTCGAGCCCTGGTATATCCAGACAGTACAAGGAAACATCAACGGCCGGCTCATCGGGCACCTTGCAATCCGTACCTACATCTCGAAACTATGCCGAAATACCGAACAGGTGCAAAGCTCAGACACAGACGTCAGCAGCCAGCCTATGTACTGACATCAGTGGCGTACCAACTTGTTTTTGAGTGGGGGGGCAAACCAGACCCTCTCCCCCCCCCCCCCCCCAAATCGAAAATTCGGCGCAACTTTTGTCCAACTTTTCTAAAGATTTGGCAATGATTCGGCAAAATTACAACGTTACCAGACTTAACATTAATATTTTGTTTTTTCTCACGAAAAAAATTTTGCTTCTTCTTCTTAAAATAAATACAACTTGTAGTGCCTATTGAAAGAGTTATGACTAAATAAGGTGATATTCTAGAAGATAATTGTATCGATGTCGCTTTTGTGTGTTTACTTGTAATATTGGTGTATGCTTCCAGAAAGTGGCGTGACAACGAGGTTGGGTAGTAGCCGGCACAGTCACGAATCACACTACGAGAGCTTTGATTTTGAGGCTTCATCAGCGCACGCCTGCAAGTGTGTTTACATTGTTAAAATAAAGGCAATCACTGCGTTCTTACTTTCTCTGGTAGTCGCCGTTTCGTGCGCGAAAACGGATGCAACGGTTCCTGAGCCTTCACCAGAAGAGATAACAATATTGTAAATATGCATGTTTTTCGATTTGAGTCACTTGACGTCAGCTTTGCATGAAAGTGCGCGTTCCATATTCGCAACGTGCCGTTTTTAACCTTTAAAATTCCGGTTTCTGGTGTTCGGACACACACGGACGTTTAGGAAGATGGGGAGAGTTAGGAATGGTCGGATGTGCAACGTCGACCATGATAGTTCTGTGTTTAACGAATATTTTTCATCAGTGTTTACTAACGAGTGCTTGGACTCCGTCCCCACTCTCCCTGAAGAGCTTTACGAGCGCATGCATCCTATTAACGTTAACTCCGCCGGTATTATAACATTGATTGATAAACTAAAACTTACTTCGTCCGCTGGAACCGATAACATCAACTCTAAAATTTAAAAGAAACACCAGTGTTATTTCGAGTGAGTATTTAAAACTTATCTTTATTCAGTCCTTATCTCAAAGGTGCCTTCCATCTGACCAAAAGGTGGGAAGGGTAATTCCCAGTCTTTAAACAGGGCAGCCGCTCTTCCGCATCTAATTATCGCCCTAATTCATTGACTTCAATTTCTTGCAAACTACTTGAGCATATCCTCTACTCCAATATCATGAGGCACCTATCATCCCATTTCTTTTCTTTAAACAGCAGCACGGTTTTCAAAAAGGTACACTCTCCGGCAATATGAAAGACCCACTGGGAGCGCGTGGCCGAGGCGGTGGCTGGCGGGGGCGCTGCGAGCCCTCCGGGCAATTCCATTCTGCTTCGAGGGGAGGACGCTCACTCGGGCTCAGATAAAGCGAAACGCGCTTATCAGTTTGTGCCGAGTGCCGAATGAGCGTCCTCCCCTCGAAGCAGAATGGAACTGCCCGGAGCGCTCGCATCGCCCCCACCAGCCACCGCCTCGGCCACGCGCTCTCAGTGGGTCTTTCATATCGCCGGAGACTGTACTTTCCTGCGAAACACAACTCTGCGACTTCATCCATGACTTGCACACTAACCTTGAACCTTGAACCTTGAAATGAAAAAACTGACGCAGTTTTTTTTTTTTTTTTTTTCCAAAGCGTTCGGCCGTGTTTTTTATCAACGCCTTCTTTCTAAGCTATCATCTTTTTGCCTCGACCAAATAACCGTTTGCATAGATTCGTGACTTTCTTTTTTCCCGTGTACAGGTCACGTCCATGATGATCATGAATCTTCCTTAATAAATGTATCTCCTGGTGTTCCCCTGGGGTTCGTACTTGGGCCCTTACTCTTTTTAATATTTATTAATGACATCCCCATTGGGATTTCTTCAGAAAACCGCTTTTTCGCCGACGACTGCGTCATCCATAACAAAGTAACTTGTGTGCAAAATAATAACCAGCTTCAGGAAGATCTAGAGAAAATTAACAATTGGTGCAAAGAGTGGATTATGTCATTAGACAAGTATAAACGCAAACTAATCCACTTCACCAAGAAAAAAAACAAACACTGTCATTTAATTACTTCTTGTACTCCGATCTGATTGAGACCGCTACTGTGTATAAATACCTTGGTGTAAGACTGACATCTGACCTTCCCTAAAATAACCACATTGAAGTCATTACTGCCGATTCATCTGGAACTCTTGGACTAAGCAGACGTAACTGAAAAAGGGCTCCACCCTTTGTTCTTAAGCTAACCTTGGACACGTACGTCAAACCAAAAATAGAATATGCTTCAACCATCTGGAATACCCATCGACTGTACCTCATCAATACCCTGTAGAGGCAGTTCAGAACAGAGCTGCTCGCTTCATTTCATCCACTTATGACTTTTTTTTTCAGTGTCTCAGCGCTAAAAACTGAACTAACCATGTCCTCTCTGCAGCTTCGCAGAAAAGTCTCTCAGCTGTGCTTTATTCAACAAATCTACTACCACATTCCCGACCTCAAAACCACTTTGTTATTACCCCCCGACCGAACATCTTCTCGCCTCAACAACGTCTGCACCATCAAGCACATTTCTGACTCTACTAACGCTTTCAATTGGTCATTCCTTTCTCAAGCCATCAGCCACTGGAACAGTCCCCCATCCTCCATTGTCACCATCTTGGACCCTGCTGATTTCTCCTCTGCAGTAAAACTACACCTTTCTTGGCCCATGTGATGGTGTGCGGGGCTAGGCAGATAGGTGAAAACCCTTACGCAGAGCGCCTGCCGGGCCAGACTTGTACGTAGTTCAACTACTTTACTCAAGTTACTGTAGTTTAACTACTTTTCTGGGTAGTTTAGTAACTTTTAATTACATTTATATTCTAGTAATTCGTAGTTTACTTTAACTACTTTTCCGAGTGACTTCCACTCAAATTACAAATTACTTTCTAATTTTAGTGGTTGTTTTGCCTATCAACACAGAAAAGATGTCGGAAGGTCAGCTGATATTTGCAGAGGGGGAAGCATGCGGAGTAGAAAAGGGGGGGATGGGAAGGAAGAAAGTGATTTAGATAGTCCAAAAAACCCCAAAATTTTAACGAGCCCCCCCACTGCAACAACACTGCTACGAGGCGCGGGGAGCGAACAGACACGACGCAAGAGAGGTCGAGTAACTGTGGGATTAGCTCCGAATAGTGGCGTTTCTTTGTATTCCGAAGCTCAAGCAGACTTGACGCATTTGAAGAAAGGGCTTGTCCCCGCTTCTCTCCAATGTAGGAATTCTTGCCCACTACAGGAGGTGCACACACTGCTCCTTTTACGGTGCAGGCGATAGAACCCCTAACAACGACGCTCACGCCGGATGGGCTGCTCGTGTATCACTCGAAGCGCGTTAACCCACCCCCGCGCCTGCGTTCACGCCGCTTCGCGGTGACGGTGTGCGGCTGCTAATTACAAATCTATTAACCCACCTAGCCCCCCCACCCCCCGTACACGCCGCTTCGCGGCGTCCGGTCGGCAACCCAAGCCCCGCTGCCCCCCATGCACTTCCGTAAATAGAGTCGATACGATTTAGTTTAGCGATGTTTCGTCAACAACATTCGTTTTTTTAGTGTTAATGGTAAAAAAGAAATGTAAATATCGCCAAATGCCTCGACAAAACAAAATGTTCGAGAAAAAAAATAAAAAGAAGTAAGCCGGCCCACACCATAAATAGAACCCGGGTCTGACACGTATGAGGCAGACATCTCACCACTAAGTTACGCTACTTCTTCGGAAACTCGCATTGCATCCGCTGCCTATGTTGACGGCGGCAGCGCCTATCTCCAAGCAAGCAAGCAAAACTTTATTTTGTGTAAGGGCCTACGTCCTGGTCTGGACGGCCCGTCCGGCCCATGTCTCGCGGATGGATTCCGTTAGGTTACCGTGTAGCCTTGTTCGTGGGGCAAGGCTCCACAAACCAGCCAATCCGGCGTGCGTGAGCACCGTTGCTAGGGTTTGTATCGCCTGCGCGTTAAAAATATGCCCGCGCGGGTCGGAAGGCAGTGCCCTTGGTATTCCTTGGGCGCCGCCGGCCTGTGTCTGCTCTGCCCAGTGGCGGCCGTTTCAGGGGGGGCAAAACGCATGCCTTGCCCCCCCACTCTGAGAACTGGGGGGGCAAGTGCCCCCCTTGCCCCCCCGGTTGGTACGCCCATGACTGACATCCCCTATGACTAAATTTCCGAAGGGCGCTTTTTTACTCCTGTAGCAGACGATACCGTTGATACACCCGTAGCAGACGAAATACTCGGCGAGCGCGGGCGGCGCGGACGACCAGTGGCGCAGCGGAGTGATACAAAAGTGCAGGCGAGATCGCGTGTGTGATTGGCTCCGGCCACACGTAGCTTTGGCTGTGCTCGGACGGAAGCTGAAGCGAAGTATAGTAGTTTGACAGCGGCTTTAGAGGGACTCACCTGGTCCCACTTGTAGTAGCGCAGTAGGGACATGACGGACTTGGACACCTTGGACAGGGGAGGAAGTGTCCGGGCGAAGGTACGGAACGACGGGCCGGACACCCTCAGGTCCGAGCAGCGCTGTTTGGGGAAAAAAAAAAAGTGTTATAAAGATTACTGGCATACAAGATAAGAGCGTAGGGCAAAGCCTGGTACAGATTTTTTTTTTTTTTTTTTTTTAAATATTGTTGATGGTCGTTTTACTATTCAAGCAGAAGTGGATCACATCAAGTTTCGAACACCTGATTCAAAACTGTCAATGCTCAGAGCATCCCCGCATTCTGGGGGCAGTAGATTGTATTCGTTGATCGATTGCACAAAAAAATAATAAAAGAGCATTTAGAGGGATTATTTTTAGGAGCACACGGTCCGACATTTTTTGAGTGGTTCAGTCGTGTTGACCCCTGGCGATGTGGTGACATGTACAGATCATTGTTTAATCGAGATTCTACATTGAACATTGTATAAAAGAATCTTAGCTTTGCAACCTCCCGTCTACTCTCAAGCGATTCGAAAGCCCATTTACGCATTAAGTTGGATAGTAAAGAGAGCCGCCCAAAATATGAGAAAAAAAATATTACATCTCGAAAGCTGTGTCGAACATTGTTTATTATGAGTATAACAGCCTTTTACGACGATGTGAAGAGGAGAATGTCGGGGCTCGTCGAAATGCAACGCCGTCCTCTCAAGAAACACTGTGAAGAGTGTGCTACTGAGATTACAAAAATTGAGGACTTCCTGTGTGCAAGCCTGCCATACCATTTGGTTCTAACGTTTCTGCTAGTACTTATAATGTTCAGGCCTGTGTGCTGAAGTGCATTTCCCCGTTTTTGTTTCATTAAAAATAAAACGACATCACTTTAAACAAGAAAGAGGGTTCTGTGTTGGAGAAACGTGTCAAGGCTGTTATCTCCCACTACAAACTAACTTGCACAGTAAATACTTTTTTTTTTTCTCCACCCCTACGGACCATTTTTTTCTGTACTTGGAACTTGGGACCATTCTTTCCGGGACCATTTTTTCTGAGGCCTTTTCTATCCGTGCTATTTTTTTTCATACTCCCCTCGGATACACAACTACAGCGTGGAGGGGGAAATTATTCGTTCCCGATCCCGTGGGAACAAGTCAGGCTTAAAATAGTTCCTGCGCAAGAACTTGGTTGAGTGGCGACGTCCAGTCGGGGCGAGTGTTGCAAGCTCGCTATTATGAGACCCTCCGGTTGCCCGCCTTTCGTTACTAATTGCGGATTGAAAGGGGCGAGCGTGAACTACCCGTTATTATAAAGTTATTAGGATAATCCAATTAGTGTCGTCGAGACACGTATCGTTGGGAGATCGAAACGCGATCCGAACTTGCGACAAAATGCCCTATCACAAGAAAACCCCAACAAATCTTGCATCCCGATTTGGTCGTCCCTGGCAGAGTCTTTGTACGTAGAACGCGCTATAGGGTCGTGTAACATGGTGTCATCACGTGATCACGGCGCTTGACCTGATTTCGCAACCTCATTGGCTGCCGAGCAATAATAAGATGTTCGGAACTTGTCACACCCTACGTCCAAATAACAGTTTAAGAAAGGGTTCCTTTTTATTGCCTTTCTTTAAGAGGGGAAATTCTAATTATGCGAGCGAACCCGGATATCACTTCTTTGTGCATGCGCGATCATATCAAAAAAGAAACGTATTAAAAAAAACAACGTTAAACGAGAAACTAAACTGCTAATCGCATATTCACAACGGCACAAAAACAGAAAGCTGCATATGCAGAAAAACACTCCGCTGAAGAAAAAAAAAAAAAAATACGCACACATACATATGCCATTACGCGCTGTGATTGAGTATGCACTTAAACGTAGCGCATGATTCTCAACCACCTGTATAAAGTGCCGTGTATATATAAAAAGGCTCGACAAAGTATATGTGCACTCGCACGAGATGTGCCCACGCCAGCTTGATTGTAACACATACCACTTCGCGCCCGTCTTCAAAGAGTCGTGCACTAAAGCGTGGACGGAGATACGTAGGAGGGCATACACTGTCCTAAGCGCCCGCAGTATTCCCGCGTACTCAAATGCACGCACACAAACACACTCAGGCTGGAAGACAAAGAAACCAAAAACCATATATGGCGGCACTATAAGGGTAGACGGCGCGTGTTTCCTATAACAGACCCTTTTCAAAATTCAATGCCAACTGATGGCTCAAAAAGCAGTTTCCCTTTCGACAAAATAACGGCGGTCATGACAATTTTTCACGGGCACCGCCACTTTCGCAACAACAGATGAGAATTGGTCGGCAGTTCACCTCATAATTATTTCTTAATTTGCTTCAGGCTCGATGGTGTGAACATCAGGACAAAGCGAGGATTCATTAAGCCTCAAAAGGCTTTGCCAAGCTCGTACCAAGGGGTTGGTTGGGTCACCCTCCGATCTAAACGCTTACGCAGCCATTCTGCCTAATTCGTTCGTCGTGCTAGAGTGACGTCTCGAACATTGAGCTATAAGTAGGGTTCGGAGTTTTCGGTTTAAACCGATAAAAACCGATAAAAGTACGCCGAATTCATTTTTGGAAATTCGGTTTTAACCGAAAAAGGTCAGTTTGTGGGTTCAGCGTTTTAGGTTTAAACCGATAAAAGTACGTCTAATCCGTTTTCTAAAATTCGGTTATAACCAAAAAAGGTTAGTTTCTTAGGGCCGCGTCGAGGTGGGTGGGGGAGAGGGGAGGCGAGAGAGGGCTTTGCAAGGTTCAACATTGTGCGACGTCTTCGTAGTTGCCCTCTTCCAAGGTTCAACATGCAACAGAAGAGGTCTTAGATTGGATTTCGCGGGACATCTGTGTCCTTTCTGTGATCGGGCTTAGTTTGTCAAGTCCCTGTTCTTAAAAAAAGTTCGGGTGTCGTGCACTTCAGAAGACATCGAGAAAAGCCATTGATACCTTCTCAAACTTCCCTGTGGTTAAAAACATAAATACAATAGATTTTGTTTTGCCATTTCACTGGTTCTGTACGGTCATCACCTCAGACGGTCACGCCGTCAGAATGGGATGGAAAAAGAAGCGTGCTGAAGATTATGCCCGCGAATTTCGCGATTTTGAGGTGTGTCCTGGCGGAAGTTGTTGCGAAGACGACGCATATATATCTGCCGTTATTCTTTGAGTGATCATCTGATCCCGTGTCCGATGGTGTTTCTTTCATGTTCACCGAAAAAAACCGGTAAAAGGTTTTGAGAATGAATATACACAGAAAAAAACCGGAAATCGAATTTTAAAATAAACACCGAAAAAAGTACGCCGAATTTTGAAAAAATAAAAACCGAAAACGCGGAACCCTAGCTATAAGTAATCCTATGCTTGGTAGTATCCTGAGTTTCTCCCCTCATCAACCACAACTTAGGCCGCCGTTAGTTTGGCACAGGTGCCATACACTGAAATTATGATAGTTATCAAAGTTACCAAGCTGAATTACTACCTATTTATCCCTGACGGTCGTTCCAAACAGACAGATATTTCTATGTCATCGTTATTCGAGGCTTTTTTTTTAATTTTTTTCATCAAGCTTTATATAAACATTGTTCCAAAACACTTTATGGTCAGCGTTATAATCGACATTGTGGACATTTGGAAGATCCTTTTTATGAACGTAAACAAAAATATGATACAAAATAAGAATACATTTAAGAACAGATTTGGTTGTTATGTAATACTGAATGAAGTCCTTACTAAAGGGCGGCGTGGCCTCGTCAGGCACTTCAAAGTGCCTTTAGCCATGTCCCCCGAGACATTCTGTAAGTTCTGTCTCAAATAAACTTATACAAACTATGAAAATGCAATTTATGCAACCGTGCAAGCGAGCTGTACAAAGAAAACAATACAAGTATTTTATGCCCGTGAAAAGAACTTTAATACCCCTGTTACGCGGGCACCCTTAGCCGCGGCTAATTCAGCATAAACTGCTGTTACGCGGCACCACAGTTAACGGACCATACTCTCGGACAGCTATTTCAGAAGAGGCAAAGAGAGCGCGGGCACCGCTTTCATGGGTGCTCAAGATGCTCGAGCGCAAGTTCGCCCATAGCTTTGACGGCATAACCGCAGAATGTGGCCCGCACGTATATTGTGCGCTAACTGTGGCTTTTCGTAACTGCAGTTAAGAGTGCCCGTGTAACAAGGGTATTAGCGGAGGCACCCCGGTGCAGAGTAGCTATTCCGAATATCATTTTTTTTTTAAAAGGTTTCATAAATAAAAACTGAAAACAATTTTATTTTCCAGCTTCTTCTTAAGCTTAGAAAGAAAAAGTTTCAGCCTTTCCACTCTGGTGAGAAGGAAGACCAGCGGAGCTGTACAATGGAAAGTAATGGCCTGCGGCAAGTCGGCAAGCCATGGATGGATGGATGGATGAATCCGGCTGAGCCCTTTGGATAGGGCGGTAGCTTACGCCACCTAGCCATTTTGTTTTACCATTTAAGTTTAGAATATTTAAATGTGAAAGCTATATTCACTCCGCACTGAAAAGAAAGTGAGGCTATAAAACCCCCTTGCCATCAGTTAATAGGAAAAGACCTAGCTTTCTCTCGCTTCCTGCCACCATTCACTTAATCTTTGCAGAGGGGAAAAGCTGCCGCCATCTATGAGCGACGGCGGCAACTAGATACGTGGCTTTCCGCCCTCGGTCATAGATGGCGGTAGGTGTCCAGAATATGGCGTCTTCATTTCTTTGCGGGGGACACGATCCTGGGAAAAACAATCCTTAACAACTCCGCTGTAAAAAAAAAAAATAGAAACGCCGTTTGCTTTGTGAATTGTTGTACAGTCACGTTAACTAATTGTTACAAACCTTTTGGCAATTATCGTAGCCTCGTGAAAAAAAAGTACCGAGAATCACCCTTCCAAGCATTTCTTCTATACTGAGGAAGTGCTGAGGAAGCCTCAACACTTCCGTCTACGACGTATATGACTGCAAGCGTTGCGTGCAGTCATAGACGTATTTCTGCACGCTCAAAAACTTTACACCGTAAAAGGTGTAGAAACGCAGTCCCAGAGACTTATATACACCAATGCTACATCTTTTCAGCACCCTTAATTAGACGTAGTAGTAAAACAATAGGAAGCTGTTACTTCGAGCACCCTCCATTTTTGAAGGCTGCAAAAAGGGTGGTGTAAAGGTTTAAATGAGGCGAAGACCCTTTTTGAAATGTGTTCCCCGCACTAACACACGCTTTAGCTGGTTGTTTTCGCGACGACGACGAATCAACCTTCCCTCTGCAGATGTTTTTTTATTAATTTTTAATGAGAGATACATTCCTTGAACATAAAGTTTGAATGTATTGCGCAAAATAATATCGAGGAGAAAGCAACTTTCGCGTAATCTCCGTAATTACAGAAGAAGCAGAAGAAGGAGATAAGGGCAGGAGGAGAAAACAGAGAGGTTAGCCAAGGCGGCCTGCCTCGGTTGGCTACTCTGAGTTGAGGAAGGGGATGAGGAGGTAAAAGAAGGAGGAAAGAAAAAGATGAGGAGATAAAGGGAACGTACCAGCACACTGTTAGGTCAGAATCAACAATCTCAGCAGACTGTATTTTGTACGACGTATTAGCTGTGTGACCGCGGTTTAAGGGTGTTAGAGTAACAACCTTAGGCCGAGGCTTAGGGTGTTAGTGTAACACCGTCACTTTGGGTGTTTGTTTAACACCGTGGCTTAGAATGTTAGTGTAACATGCTTATGGTGTTAGCCCTGGGACAAGCTGAATTTCAACTTTCCACCCTTAAGGGTGTAAAACGAGTGTACGTTCGACATAAACAGCCCTATTTTCCGCGCTCCAAAAAATAATCCTCGAAACTTCGAGATATTTTTTTTTATTCGTCAACAAATGCTACAACAGATCGCCGAGGGACAGGAAAGTATACAATGAAAATAAGATGCATACAACGGCGTCCAGCGTGGGTCTTGAGATGCAGAAATGTTTAATGAAGCGGCCTCTTCCAAGAACAATATCCGGGCAATTTATTCCGCCCTTAATCAATTTATTCGAGAAGCCGAAAGTAATGGCGCACTGTCCCCGAAGGGCCAGAGTAATATTCCGACGCCCCCGAACACAAGAAAGGCCGGAAGATGCTTCTTCGGAAGACCGCCCGCCGCGACCAGATTCATTATATAGCACCGAACATCCTCCTGAGTATCACTCCCGCGAAGAAACCTTAGGCTTTGTCGACTCCATGAGCTAATGCCCCTTAAAAGACAAGGCTTGCGCCATTCCTTCCCTAACGCCGTCCTTATTGGACCTACGCAGCGACGACAAGCTCGCGTCCGCGTCGCCGCGAACGCGCCTTGCAGCGTCTCACAACTTTCCTGACAACCTGAACGGGGCTTGCAGTGTCTCACAATGAGCAATGTGGTGCGCGAGTTTGTCTGCGTCTTGCACAGGGGTTGCGATGACGTCAAAAAACCAAGCTCTCATTGGCTGATTGAAAAAAAACTAGCGGTACACCTTGAGGCATTTATATAACATTAAGGTCTGCCCATCTATCCTTCCAATTAAAGCCAATCACAAATCGGCTTCTTCCGACGCCACCGCTACCGCTGGCTCTGTTACACCGACGTAGTTTAGAGAGGAAAGGCCCAGGCTCACACCTTCAAAACGGTATCGCCGAAGCGTATCTCCGCGTTCTCAAATATAATCCTCCGACTTCCGCCTAATGATGCCGTAAGTGTCGTGCACTTTCCTGCCGCGATCCTGGCGGGGCACAGCAGCGAAAGAGCACGTGGCAGACGCCTCTTGTGCCGTAGACCGCTCTTAGCTTGCCTGCTCGCAAAATCTTCTGCTATGGTACCTGAAGGAGTCTCCAACTGCTGTGCTATACTTTACTGCATCTTCAAATGGAGGTCCCACAATATTCGCCTGATGACGTCATAGAAGTATCTTTTAACATGTCTGCCGCAATCCTGGTGGTGGCAGAGCGGCGAAGGTCAAAACGGCAGACGCCTAATCTTCCGCACGTCGCTCTTCCGTCGGACAGCTTACGGAAGCTTCAACAATCAGGAGTTGGGACGCCGCGATGACAGCGAATCTAGCCGGCATTCCGGCAACCCAACCGCCAGGATCGCGACATCCGACAACATGCCAGGCTGGCTCCTGTGCCGTAATTAGTGTCCACTACAAGACCTCTTTCAATGCGTGGGAGGGACAGGATGGTACACACAACCCAGTCTAAGACGTGTTCCCTGCACTCTCCAACTGCTCAGCAACGAGTTGGAGCGTCTCGACGACAGCGTCGTTTACAGTCAACACCGCCTCAAAGAAAACTCCTGCTAATTACTTACGAAATTGTAGTGGATCCCCGACCAGCTAAGCTTAAGCTTAAGCGGCAAGCTTAAGTGGCAAGCACGCTTAAGCTTGACGACAGCCGACACAAAATGGCAGACGCGTCCGCCCCGACGCCGCCACCTGTTAACGTCTCGCTCCACGCGAGACGCTGCAGGAATCGCTGTCGGCGATGCTGACGTAAGATAAGCTGCGTCGCTTGGATACGGTAGTGATGAAATTGGAGGGGGGGGGGGGGGGGGGGAGGGCGGAAGGCACAGTCCTTGTCTCTGAGGTGGTATTGCGTAAGCCGGATCAGCTTATGCGAAAGAAGCGTCTCGAAGTTTGAACGACGGTGTCGACGCCTCGAAGTGACACGGGACTCGGCACCTCATTACCGCTAATGGGCGCGACTCTGCCATAACTGATCAAGGGGATCACTCGCGTCTTCCAGGAAATTATGCCCCAACTATAAAACCCGTGGCGTGTGGCTCGAGAATTGCGTGATGCCGGGTTTGCCGACAGCGATCAGCCCCCTCGCAGCGTGTTCAATATATAATAACGGGAAAACTATTCTTAACCGGTTGCCTTATGTACGCGTGACATCGTGCCGTTGTCAAGTGGTTTCCATTGCCGTAAATTGTGCGATAAGGGCTTTACAGGGTAATTCCGAGCACACTTTTTTGTCCCTTAAATGTCCGTATATAAATAAACCAATAAATAAAGCGGATTGAGATTTTGCGGTATTGTGTTTTTAGGTTTAGGATTGATCATACTCAACTTTTATCAATGTGGGATTTAGGAGAAAAAAAAAAAAAAAACGAGGAAAACTTAAGAATAAAAAAAAACTTTTTTTTTTCTTATGCATTATGAGCAAAACGACAAACCCCGTCAGGTTGACGCAGTTAGTGGCAGATAGCGCCATACACATCCCGATCTGCTAAATAAGTCAGGTACTCAAACCGAAAAATTAAACGTTCCAGTTCCGGTTCCGGATACAACTGTTACCTGTTGATACCGGCTCCGTTTTGTTTTTTTTACAGTTTCGGTTACCGACAACACGTTCCTGAAAAACGTTTTTTTGTTGTTTTTTTTTGTTTTGTTTCTTCATGAATTTTTTTAATTCAAATGTTAGACAGCCATTTTATAATAAATGGTTTAGAGTAGTCCCACATATCCAACAACGGGACATTCACAAATACAAGAACTCCAAAACGTCTTAGAACTTCTAATTGGTCAAAAATTGCACAGGTTTCTCGCTCCAGCACGTGTTCACCACATCTATCTGCATCATATAGTTTGATACTCAAGCATACGTGTTACCCACTCTACTCGGGAATCATCGCATGCTAGATGTTGAAAATAAAAATAAGCATCGCTACTTTGTTGGGCAGCGTTGGTAAACAAACTTCAGAAAGTTTCTACTGGGTGCTGTTAGAGCCATTCGCACCTTTTCATCTTTTTTATTTGTTTACCCACACTGAAGGAAGGAGCAGACCTATAGCC
This sequence comes from Ixodes scapularis, assembly GCF_016920785.2. Lineage (NCBI taxonomy): Eukaryota > Metazoa > Arthropoda > Arachnida > Ixodida > Ixodidae > Ixodes > Ixodes scapularis. The sequence goes on from NW_024609881.1 coordinate 109,912,900, forward strand.
CTCGATCCTCCAGTAAAATACTGCTACGTGGAATAAAATAATAAAATTGGGAGCTGGGCTAGTTGGTGAAAGTCGACAAAATGTAAATACCAGAGCGCAAAACAAGGAAGAATAATGAGAGGAACGAACAACACAGAAAGCTGTAAAAATACGTCCTGTTTTGTTCATTCTTTTTCCTAATCTTCGTTGTTGTGCGCTGTTACACGTATATCCTGTTTGCTATTTTCCAATAAATGCGCGGGGTTATGGAAGCAAACATTTATCGCTATCCGATTCTTTGGCTTTAGAACAATTGTGCATTAATACAGTAGGGACATTTTTCTCTGGGATACGGAGGCGGAGCTCCTCCTACAAATATGTTTCAACTATGGATGTCAAGAACATTTGTCAAGCCAGATTTTTACACCGAACCTCAAGGATCGATTGGTTCGACGAACCTTCGACCTTTTAACCAGGTCCTACAAGGTTCGACTTTGTGGACAGTGTGGCTAGACTTTGATAGAGGCATGTCTAGGTTGGGAGAAAATGTTTTTACAGAATAGGTTGTTTTATTTCTTAAATAGCTAAAGTGTCAATGAAACATAATTTTAATAACTTAAACATTATAACATCATTCGTTCTTGCTAGATTACCAAAACAACCGAACAGTTTTTCCTTACTAAACGTAGAGTGTTTGACTTGATCATTTGGTCATCACTATCCAATCCAAAGACAACTGAGCCAGCCCGTCGAGCATGCGCACCAAAGTCGAACCCTACTGGAACTTTCTCGAATAGAGACTTTTCGTAATAAGCTCGACCTCTGATTCCAACTAGTTATTCTTAATCCTAAATTTAGTTTTAAAGGCTATGCATTACCAGATACGCCACTAGCTAACGATAAGTCCGTCAAATGGCCACGACATTTCTTCAAGATCCCTTTTCGAGGTCATTCTTGAGAAAGCAAATGTTTTTATCTTTTGGTTAATATCGGTTACCGGTAAATCATTTATGGTTACAGTTACGATGTTTATACATTTCAAATAAATATTTTTTTCTGGTTAAAGTAACTGAAAAAAAAATTAGTTCCTAAACGGTTTTCGGTTTGGGTTTTGGTTACGGTTACGGTTTTAGTACCAGGAATGAATGGCCAACTTCCTGGGACATTCCGTGAAATAAAAACGTTTTCCAGGAAATATCATAATTTGAATTAATTTGCGTTTTATGATACTCAGGGCATGACAGTCATGGAAATATAACATTATGATCTAAAGTTTTGTCAAGGAAAGCATAAATGAATAATTTTGGGAATTGCGGCCTGGTGGCTAAAGAATTCAATGCAAAGAAAGGAAATGTAGAGCTGTGAAATAAAAAGTATAGGCGCCCAAAAGTTCAATTGCTGCTCAGTAATATTTTATGCCTCTCACGTGCCTAGATTGTTCCTCAGAGGCATTACGATGCTTGTTGTTGCTCAGTTGTGTTGTTGGACATCCACGTCGTGCTAATGTCCAAGAAAGTTGAGGATGTGCTTTTGAGTTCTCATCTCAAAGAAGCTTCTACAATTTTCGCTCTATGTTGTGAAATCTGCGAGTGGCAGTGTCAACCCGACGGTTTGGCCCTTTTTCCCTTCAGCATAAAGCAAAATAGGAAAAAAAAAGTTCCTTAGTCTTAATTTTTTTTTTCTGAAACGTACTACACTCGTAACATTTTAGTATAATAAATGTATTATCTATATACACTTTTGTGAGAAGGTTAATTGCACTCCATGTATCGCTTTTTCTATACCAATTGTTTTTTACGCCCAAAATAGCGCTTGAAAGCACCCTGTTTCTTCGCGGCTTTGACAATTCAGAAAGACGTACAACAGGGTATATTTTCCGAAGGACTTGTTAAGACACATGGTAACCATTATGAAGCAAGAAACGTCGCAGTGCTCTTTTTGCAGTAAAGGATACAGTTTTAGAATGTGAGGAATATGCTGACCATGGGCTCTAAAAATACGGACTCTTGCCACTAACCCTCCAAAGCACTAAACCAGCATTTAATAAGGCCGCACTCCATTCTTGTCTTCTTTTTTTTTAGGTTGGCAGTGGTTATAAATATCTTTCCCATGCAATTACGCCGGTTGGCTCAATATAAACCCAATTCATCTTAGACATGACTCTTTTCTGGAAAAGCTGTTATTCTCGAACCTTATTTAAGATATTCTCGGCTGACGAATATAACTCAAAGATATAATTGGGACATCAAAAGTGCGCGTATGTGAACAAATGTTCACATCCGCGAACAACGCTTGTGAACCTATATCTAATCCCTAACGTACTCGAGAGAAGAAACAAAAACAAAAGGGTACTTACTGGTCAAGTAATTCAGTGTCATTCGGTCATGTCACCGACTGCAATTAATGGGTGTAACACATCGCATATTCCAAACACCTTGTGCAGCTCATAATAAAATGCCGTTTCACAGATACACCAAAGCTATATACTTCAGCGCTAATAACCGGCGCTTTAAAAAGCACTGACTTTGCGCTATATTGACGATACAGTGCTGCTGGTAGAGCGCTGCATGAGTGCTAAATTACGTCAAAGACGAAGCTGTGCCAACGCTCTATTTATCGTTCACGCAACCCTCAGTCAAGCTCCCCCTACACCATGCACATGACACGGCGTTCTCCGTATAGACACGATGACAGAATCTTGTGCGGACAAGCCTAACGCATGTTCGGTTGTAACATGTCTGCAAACCGTATATTGTATCACGTAGACGCAATGTGGCCGCGGCATTGTGGGTATTCGCTGTACGCGTGAAGCAGCTTTTACACTGAGCACTGGCCAGAATGGATGCTTCGCACCGCATAACCGACAAATCTGTCATTTGGTTGTTTCGATCGTCTGCAGAAGCGCCAGCCCATTGCAAATCTGTCGCAATGTTTGATGTTGCTGGATTGTCCCCGGCTTCTTTTATCCGAGCCTCGGAGGAGCGAAGCCCTATAAGGAACAAATTCACAAGACAACTAACGCAAATCTTTTATGTCGACACACAGACGACAAGCCCTATACAGCCGTCAACGGTATCGTGTGCGTGTATAGGCTCAAGCTACAGCCTTGAAAGGGTTTATGCGCGATTTAGCGTGTTTGTGCAAGCGTCTCGCTCGAAATCTCTGACAGATGCTTCCGGAAATAGGGCTATACGAAGCCGAGGTCCCGACATTTTTTTTTCCAAAAGAAGAGCTGTCTACGAACAGACACGATTGCCACCATAATCCGTCGGCTCCAAAGGACGTGCACGTTTGATGCACTTTCCTTTTTTGTTGGTAGTTTTTGTTGTTGTTTGATGCGCTAGCTTGACCAACAGATTAGTTTGATCGAGAGCTACCAGAAAATTTCCGGGGAATATTGGGGTAGCTTCTCCGCGTTAGCCAAATGAGGGTCCCTGCTTTTCTTGATCCACAACGTTTGCTCAAAATACTTTTTTTTTACATTAACGATTAATTTTTTTGTTGTCAGCGGCTAGTTTTTTAGGGATGCGCAAGTAGTGGTTCGTATAGACCAGAGCTGCATTTTTTTATAAATCCGTCCACAATGCAAAGAAAACCTAAAAGACGACCGGTTTTTCTTTACAGCCTTGAATCCAGAGACGACACTGCGCTATCAATTTAAGCCACTGTTTCCACACCCCAAATATTTTTTTTTTTGCTTTACGGAGACTGTAGGCCCCTATGGTGTCGGCCCCTTTTGTTGTCGGGAGGTTGTAGCCTTACCGCGGGCGAATAAGATTCGAACTCCGGTTCAGTCAGAGAGAGCATGAGATTAAATATACGTTGAAACGACGCTTGTACCTTTTTTTTTTGCTTTTCTTTTTATTGTATTTCGTTTTTCGTTATTGTGGAACTTCTACAATGTTCTTTTTTTTTCTTTTCTGCATTGAATACTATATATCATATTCACATAAATGATAATTTTCTGATTTTCATGGCACAAGATCGCAACATTCTCGATGACTGTAATTGCCTGGCTATCGCAGAACGCCAATGAATTGGAATTTGATATTTCTTTGGAAACTTTTTTTTTTCATTCCAAGGAGTGTCCTTAAAAAGGTGGTCATAATCTGGAAAAAGTGGCGCCATTATAGTCAACGACATCTCAAGAAATGCAGGCCTTGACCTATGACGTCAAAGCGTCTTGTTTCGCGATTGGTTGTTTGGCTTCCATATCGAATCACGCTGCAATATGATTGGCCGAGGAACGATAAGAAGATGCCGGAGACTTTTCACGCCCAGCATTTATTGAGCTGTCAGTAACTCTCTCTACAACGACGCGCTTATCATCGATCCTTCTGCAATCTACGCAAGGAGTTTCACCAAGTGACAATGCCCCTAGAACGTAAATTCCCGAAAAATTGTCCAGGCGGTTTCTTGGCACACAAATTGCCACACGTTGCGTTGCATCGCAAAGTAGTTTTTCCTTTTTCTTTTTTAAGGTGAGAATGCCATCTCTGCGTCGTCATTCGCAAGTCATGTTTTCGTAGGTTGCTACGACTGCCTGTAAAAACATCGACACGCTGGTACGGTTTATCAACGGTGTAGCCATTATCCGAACAAATACATTATTGTCATTTCAGTAAAGCATGAGGTCTTGATCGTGTTTAAATGTAACGTTGTATACTTTATTGAAACAGTAAAGTGCAAGAAGTACAGTATCACCAAGCACCCATATGATGAGAAGAAAAATTAAGTGTGTCCGCCGAAATCAAGGAAGAGAAAAAAAGGAAGGACAAAAGAAAAGTCCCGGTTGGAACGTGCGCGAAATATACGAATCGATGGCGTCGTCACCTTGTGTGCGTATTTTTTTCCTTTGAGTGTCATTTACGTTTACTCTAGCAAATAAATGTTTAACTCTCCGTTATACAATGTAGGCTCCCCTCTGTGAATGGAACATACTTACGTTGTGTATAATTCCGAAACTCTATAAAAGAAGCGAAAAGAACGCGAAATCAAAAGTTGTATGGTTCAAACTCATTACTCAAAATCGTATTATTCAGACAAACGTTTAGAAGAAAAAGGGCGAAACGAATCATTATTTGCACAGTCACGAGGTGTTGACTTTACTGAACGAGCTTGTAGGAAAGCTCATCATGAATTTAATAAAAACAAAAAGAAAAATAGGTATAGATTGAAAACACGATACTGGACCTCGGAGAAAATATACTGCGTGACATATTGCTACCGGAAAGTCGACATCGGCCCCCTTTCGAAACTCTTCAGACAGGATATTCATGAACACCATATGGTACCGAAATGGAATGTTCCCAAAACAGGCCCATTTGATTTTATTACGCGTTTTTATGGCAGCCTATTGGTTACAAAAGAAAAAAAAAATGCGTAGGCATCTTAACTTCTATGAAAGGACAATCCTTTCACTTGAGTCACGTGGACATATCACGTGGTCCTGTGCCGTAAGGTCACGTGACGTCACCAAGTCACGTGAAACTGTTACGTAACGTGATAAAAGTCAAAAGTCAGTTATTAAGAGTAACGTTACATCACTTCTCAAAACCACCCACGAGCCAAAAAAAAATTCTTTGTTTTGTCACACTTTACGTCCGATTCATACGGGTAGAACGAAAACAAAGAGCATTTCGCTGTAATGGGAAAGGAATGGCTGACTCGAGGTGGTTACGATTCTCGCGATCCATGAACAAATAATGATGCTACTTTCTAAAGAAAAACAAAAACGCGTTGAACTCTGATTTTGGTTCACTCGTTTAATTAAAGTTCGCTCCCGAGATAGACTCACTGTTGACGTTCGATTGGGTCGGTAGCTTCAACTCCCACCTCTTCATGTGTGTGTTTGCGCGCACACACAAGCGCACGAACACACGAGACCCGGGCCCACAAGAAGCAGTAGCCGACCAGCCATCCATCACTGAAGTGGCACATTGAAGGCAGATATATCACCCGGAGTAATTCTGCGGCACCGCGGTCCCAGTTGTCCGCACTCTCGCTCTACGGTAGCGACCCTGATGCATCGAGAAGGGCTTTAAATCAAGAGTACGCACTCCAAGAATCCAAAATGGCATGACGGCTTTCTTGAGTTTGACTAATGGAAGTCACGTGAGCAGAGAACTCCAAACGCGTAGGAACGTCTCTTTTTGAGCTTCCCAAGGACAGGTCTTTGAGTCTAATGGGTGCTGTCCTTGACAGTGAGAAATGTTACTCGAAACCGAATTAATCTTTGGTTGACATTTTAGGTCGGGATTATTGGAATGTATGGTACCACCAAGGAAGAAAACGTTACGTTACTTTTGGCCTCCGACCATATAAATGTATTTATACGAAACCGAAAAAGCTTATAAGAAGAAGGCTGAAGCACGTCGTACGTCGTGGCAAGCAATGAATTATATTGCGCACGGCGACTTCGGGTGAAGGCCTGTTTCATCTTGTTTTCTCAACTTCGAGTTTTTGGAGACCGGGTGCTGTGGACTACTGCTGCGGTCTTATAGAAAAGGACGTTCACTGTACGACTCTCACTTCTTCGTGGTTTGACACGAAAAGGTAGGGGTCAATTATGATGTTTACGCCTTGAGACTGGGAAGTAAACTTGAAGATATATTAGAAGAAATAGAAGAGAAAAAAAGACATACAAGCGTCCCTTGAGAAGTTTGGCTGTAACATTCTTTCGTTTCTTCTAATATATCTTCAAGTTGCCTTCCCTGTCTCAGGGTTAAAACATAATTATTAATACGCACCAGCTCGCCTGCTCGTTGACCATTCTTTCACTGAGAGGTCAAGTTGCAAATGCGTCGAAACAGTTAGCAACTTGAGCTTGCTTATTTTCGGGTTGCTATACGTATGAAAATATGGGCGGCGTATCATTCTGACTACACTTATATTTAATATAGGTAGTCTAAGCATAAAAAATGGCGATGTAGGACCAAGCGCGGAGAGATGTTTATATTCTATTTAAGACTCGATAGAGATAGAAAAAAAACTTAAAGGGGCCCTGCAATCATATTTAAGCGTCTACCTTTTTTGCGATTTCCACGTCTCTTGGGGTTCAGGCAAGCCAGCGGGCAGGGAGAGAGTAACTAAATATCAGTGCGTCATATTTTAACCGGACGACGCGGAAACCTCCTCCGCCGACGAGGGCGACCCGCGGTACCGAAAGCGCGCAAAATGTGACGTCTTTGGTCCTGGGCTTACTACTGGTCAGAGCCGCTAAAAGCTTCTTTTTAGTCTAAATACAAAATATAAGTGGCCCGAACCGTTTCAATTATTTATAAAAGTAGTTTTTGTTCAGTATTTTAGATCAGAAAAGAAACAAATGCAGTTTATAAAGTACGGAAACAAGAAATGACCTGTCGACATACCCGCCACCAAGCGGTGGAAAAGGCGGCGCATACTAGAAGAGAGTAGTGGGATCAGGCGCCGACACGGGGAGGTCCCGGATGTACGCGGCGGCGCTGCGGTCGTTTACGGACTGGAGGATCCGAACGGCTCCGAGCGTTCCGAAGGCCTTCAGCGAGTAGCTTTGTCTTGCGTTTTGACCATTTCGCGGTACGGCAGCGCGAAGTGACTCCCATCCTGCACTGATCTTTACCCCGTGTTTGCTGTCGTTTGTGGCCAATGAAGTGTCATGCCGAATTAGTGTTTAATCGCGCAGCAAATGCAATGAGAGCCGCTCTGGCTGCCCGCTGTATACAGCCTATCCAGAATACGCTTTAGTGGCGCCCTCTCGCGGCGTCAACACGGAGTGCGGCAGCCGTGAGCGCTCGCTCAGCTCACTATCCCTCCTCTAGTTCACGGACGCTCAAGCAACCAAGGACGTCATGAAGGAGGTTATTTTTTTGCTTGTTTTTGTAATTTTAATTTGCCTGTAACTTTTAAAATAAGGCGAAATTCGAGAAAAGAAAAGTTACATTATGTTACTACGGTCAGTGCGCTCAGGGTTGGTGCAAATTAAAAACCAGTAAAAAAGTGCTTGCAGGGCCCCTTTAAGGTACGCTAAAACTTTTAAACGTGGAAAGATCACAGTGCCATAACTTATATTAAATAGCTATGGGGGGATCGGTGGCCGAGAGTATAAATGTGTGTATCTCCCAGTGCAAATACATTTTTTTTTTAATTGCATACCTCAACACTGCCTGTCAAGTGGTGGCTTCAGGACAAGTGATTGTTTGTTCCATGGTCGATAAACTGTCGACTGTGCAGCAAGCCTGAGACCATCGAACATTGCTTCATTTACTGCAATGACGCAGTCTTTTTTGGGGGTGTTCTTGAACGAACACTGAAATAGGATGTTGATTTTACGTTATATGGTATACTATTTCTTCCTGTTGAAACAAACAAACTTGTTCCATACGATGTATTTATGCTTCTAGGCCTGCATAGCCTGTGGAAGTGCCACACGATAGACAGAAATGCTGAACCACCACGTACGACAAGATCTCTCTTTACTGAAGAAGTGGCCAAAGTAAGGAGCGTATACGAGGCAAGGGCATCGGTACCAGAATGGTTCAGTCTCTTTGACGCATGCCTAGGCCTACCACACTTTAAAACATACGTTAACATCTCAGTTCATCGTTTTCGAATGAGTAGTATGATAAATTTCCGACCACGTTAATACTCTAATTTGAAGCGTGACGTTCGTTTTGTACTTCATGTACGTCTGTGTAGTTCTGTACTAAGTGACTCGCACACCGTTACATGTAAGTAGCTTGAATGTTTCGTGCAACAAAGACTGAGAACTGGGCCTTGCGAGCCAATCGAGTCCACATGAAGTGATTGTGTATTGATTTGTTTGTTTTTGTTTTGTTCCATGCATAAATATATAAAAAGGGGGATCGGTCACCGAGTGGGCCAGCTCACACCAGCTCGGAGCACGTGGAGCGAAAGCTCGCGCTGCAGAACCCAGGGATCCTGGGATCGATCCACACCTCTGCCCGTTTCGATCTGGATGAACATCGTACCGGCGTGCGGCCGTGTATCACTACTGCGTGGTGCACGTTAAAGACACAGGCTAGCGGTTGTACTACACTGGCTAAATTGCGCATATACAGCTGGGAGACAATTCTCCCGTTGAGGCAGACTAATTTCTGGGCTGTGTAAACATACACACAGACCTTTTTTTAAATAGCTTCTTTAACCAGCCACTCTAATTGTTTTGTTATGTCTATGTTCGACTCCGCAATAAAAAATAAGTTTAGCAAGGTCATTAAAAAATACCGCAGTAATGTTACTTAAAATAAACCAAGTATTTATACATGCGGAGCGTTCTGGGCCATAACTTTTGCCGAGCTCCTTCTTGCGGCAGTTTGTTGCGAGGAAAATCTTCAAAACTGCATACAGTGCAATGAACAGACGATGTTTCAAAAGCAGAGATTTTTGCATTTCTAAACCCGTCACCACCAAATATGCGCTTCGGTAATTTTTTTTTTTTTAATTCTATTTTTGATTTGTCATACCAGCATTTTGTTTTTATTTTTTCTTCTTTATTTGTTTGTTTTGTTTTGCGAGAAGAAAGCATTTAAAAAAATACGCATTATCTTTGACTGCTTGCAAAGGGGATGAATGCTGCAGCATCTCATATCCTTTAGCAACGGTCGAAACGTGGCGTTATGGCAACCCCCCATTCCGTTACGTCCATTACGTGACGTCCGTTACGTGACGTCCGTCACGTAACGGACTCTCTGGAAGTGACTAAAGGCTCACAGGCAACAAGCGGTAGACCAGGAGTTAGAAGGAAACTCTGTGCCCGCACTTCATTTCCCGGAACAACCCTCGAGTAGATTCGCTCCATTAGGGAACTGCCGGGGTGGGTTGAGGCCGGCACCCTGGCCTACAAGACCTGCTGGGGAAGTTGGATTTCGGACCCAGGGGGCACCTCCGCAAGTTTGACACACCTAGGGGGTCGTTACGCGACAATGCGTCACGTGACTCCGCTATGACGTCACAATATCACGTGACACTACAATCACCTGACGACGTCACGCCAAGTGACGTCACGCTTTCACGTTGTGGATGTGACTTCACGTCAAGTCAGTAGACCCTTTCCAAAAGCGCGCGACCCTCTAGTATAGCTGCTACGAGGCCGCCATATTTTGGCCGCAGGGCCAGCGTTGGACACGAGCGGTGCGTCAGAGATCGGCGTCAACTCGGATCCAATCACACGCTTGATACAGGAAGCGATGCCCAAAATATGGCGGCCATCAGTGTTGCCAGACGGACTTTTGAAAAGGCTATTACGCGCCCAACTTGGGGTTTTCCCTCTTCATATCGCAGCTAAATATTTGGCGCTAAAATATCCCAGCCAAATTTTGCTACCAAGTGGCGGCGAACGCACGCGGACGATTTTGCGGCCTAGTTCCCCGGGGGAATGATATCGTATTTAAAATAAATTCGGAGCAGACGTTTTTATAAAGTCTGACATACATCGCCTATCGGCTGGTGCGGATCTGCAGTCACAATGCCACGACACACCAATTTTCATCGTGTTTATAATGTAATTATTTAATTCAGTTTTTTTTTTATGATCATACATTTATCTGCAGCATAACACTTTCGTTCTTTTTTTTTTTTGTAATTTCAAATTATTACACGCCCCGCATTCTTCAAGTCTTTCTCGATAAAGTACCAGCTATGAGTAGCGCTTGTCCAGTCCTGTCCCTTTCATGTTCCCATCCCCATGCGCTATTCTATATATGTGACGGTACTTAAAGGTCCAGAAGAGCCTTCAATTTGGAAACACTAATTTAATACCGCTTTGCCGCCTATGCAGGGTGCGATATAGTGTCACTAACGCAACGAAACGCCATGTCGCAACTTCCCCCTCAGGAAAATTCCGATGTTGACTCTCTCACCCCCCTCCCCTTCCCTCCGGCAAGCGTGAGCGCTGTTCGACAATCGCAGGCAGCCCTTGCTCGCACGCGCACTCAAGCCTCTGAGCCTGAACAAACAACGGCGGTCGCCCTGCACAAGATAAAAATTCGTTGAACCAGGATTTCGAGGGCCACCGCGTGGTCACTGCGGGATTAGAAACGAGAGCGCGCGTGGCGCCTATATTTAAGGCTTAAGAACGCGATTTGTCAGCAGTGGCAATCCAGGTTCGTTTTTGCCTTATCACAGATGGAGATATTGCACGTTTCGCAAGGCTCACGCACGCCACGCCGACGCGAACGGGTCACCCCACCCTATCATCAAGATGTGCCTGGGGCAATGGCTGAACCCAAAATAGGGATCGCTGATTTCGAAGTGGGAAATGTTGGCGCGGGGGTGTTGGTATTTGTATACACTTTATTTCACTCTCTAGAGATATAGGTCATCACAGGAGGTCGCAAGCCGATACCCGTATGTTTGTGCCGCCTAGCAACTCGCTAATCGATATATGCATACATACAGATGCCAAGGTTTTGGAGCTAATCGTTATCTTAAGTGTTTTTTTTTTTTATTTTAATTGTAAAACGGCGACCGAGCAGCTTTCGCGTACGTGGAGGGGAATGGCTTCAGTTACCGAAAACGAGCCCCATTTTCACGTTGAAATTTTCAGGAAATCCCTTATAACTTTTGAATGAGATAGTCGTTTATGCGTTTGTTTGTGTGTGTGTGTGTGTGGTATATATTCCGCTGAATGACGCCGCCTGTGAAAGACGTGACTGACAGCGCTCCCCAGAAGGGCGTATGTGGCATGTGTGATGCTCGCTTCTATGGGAAACAGCAATATTTAATCTGATCGGCTGGTTGCAAACGGCGCTTCCACTGCAAATGCCTGAACATCGGCCCGGAAGAATACAACATCTTTATGGAAAGTGGTGCTATTGCCTTTAAATGCAAAGACTGTACCCGGAAACGACGAAATTCGACAGAATGTGACATGGATACCAACCAAACCACTCGGCGGGGTCCAGCAACCTCACCGTTGCCAGCCGACCAACTTGACGGCAAGTGTTTTCCCCCTGATGTTCTTCGGCTCTTCAGCACTAGGACTGTCAAGTTGGTCGCACTAACCGCAGAGGTAAAGTGCCTAAGGGTTGAAAATCCACAATTGCGTTCCATGTTGACGTTGCTGAACAGGAGGATGCTCGATCGCCTTCCTTTTGGGTCGGCTCTTTTCGGTTCATACTCAGCGGCACTGGCATCCTCGAAAGTTCCATCGGTTGTTCCCGACCCACCAGCAGCAACTGCAATCTCCGGCCTGAAACCTGCTTCTAAGAAAGAAAGTGCCAGCCACAGTGCTTCTGTGTCTATGGTTGCACGTCCTTCTCGGCATGAAACGCCTGATGTGCCGGAGGACGACGATTTCACCATGGTAGCGAGAAAGAAGCGAAATCCACCGAAGCTTGGAACAGCCAAGTCACTCAAGGTGACGTCTGCTCCTCGTCAACCTAAGGCATTGTTTCCCTCGAGACTTCATCCCCAAACGACAGCGGATGACGTAAGGGATCTTGTCCAGCCCCATCTTGGCGGCAGGTCTCTGACCGTCACGCAGCTACAAGCTAAACTTAACTCTTATGCGTCTTTTCATCTCGAATGTGACTACTCTTTGTTTGACAGCTTGAACGTCCCTGAGGTGTGGCCTGAGGGAATTATTTTTCATCATTTTTTACGGAAAACTTGACAGGACTCTTTTATATGTACCTGAGACAGAAAGCTTAGACGACGATGAATCTACGCCTTAAGGTTTTTTTTTTTATCAGAATGCTCCTTGCTTAAGAACAAAAGCAGCGGAACTGATGACGAGTATTCTTTCAACTGATATAGACATAGTTTGACAGAAACGTGGCTCTGTGACAGAATATCCAGTGTTGAATATTCTCCTCCAAACTACGTTGTTCACAGGAGAGATCGCGACTATGCAAACACGGGGAAAAAATTTGGAGGCGGGGTTTTGGTAGCTGTTGACTGTGCTGTTCAGTCACTTCGAAGAGCGGATTTCCAAACCTATGCTGAGTGTGTTTGGATCGAAATTCTTGCCAGCGATGGTTTCCACTGCTTAAAAAGAAACTATTATTTCCTTCCACTTTTTGATGAAGTTGCGTTTATTGACAATTTTGACCCCCTGTAATACTGTTGAATTTTTTAAATAAAGGGTACAAATATATGAAGATTTTAACCTTCCTGGTCTTGATTGGTCCACTAAAACGGTGTCGCATATGAATAGTGTTACTTCTAAAAGCGGAATGATTACTTTCTTTTTCAAATTTCTGTGGGGTTACTCAGTTTGGTTCGACGTCAGCCCGTTGGTGAAGTTCAATAAAAACAGAAAGAATAAACATAGGGACGGACAGAACAGCACCTCTTTCGACTGTCAACACAAATAGCTTTATTGGGCACCTGCACCCGACCCAAGAGACCGAGAGACGCAAAGGGGAGGGCGAAAAGCGGGAACGTTGAAAGGTGAGGGGTGGTAGGGAGAGAATAAAGGCGACACAGGACAGGAAAATTACTCGCGGAGAAGAAGAAAGGCCAGGAGGAGAAGCCGCAATGAAGCGAAGCCGCTTGAAACGAAATCACCGGACGGACGACCTAGGTCCGTGGGGCTCTTGTCAAGGCCATCAACTGCGGGCGAAGGTAGGCCGCGTCCTTCGTGGAAAGAGAAAGAGAGGGCGCCGAGATATTTCGGGATGCGTGCATTATCGCGTAGGACTCAATCATCTCTCGCCCGTAGCGACCTCGGTTAGAACCTAGGATTCCTGCCGAAGAGAATCCAGGGTGACATGAGGAGTAGGCCCTATTGTGGACGGCAGTCGGGTGTTGTGACTCCCTCCCATCGACCTCTCTCTCTCATGTTTGCGTAACCTGTCTGGCCGATATACTCCGCGCCGCAAGACAAGGGTATGGTGTAAACGCGCCCCGACGCACAGGGAACGAAGCTTGTCCTGTGCTTCTTGGAACATCCGGACTGGGAAGGCGGGGGTTCATTTACGAGACGACGCATGGAACCCAGCTTAAACTGGCACGAACGTAGGACATCGACGTCGTACCTTCTGGCGACTGCCCTGAGACGGTGTGAGGTGTTGTGGTAATACGGCGTGACCGAAAACTTTTTTGGGGCAGGGTGGCTTTTGCGGTCGAGGGAAGACTTGGAGATTAAGAACTTTAAGGTGGTTGCAATGAGGTCACGCAGGTACCGGGCTTTTTCGATGCGATTGATTTGGTTAGTTAGACTTGCTTAGGAATGATGGGGGCAAGAGTTTGTGCAGGAAGAGGAGAGAAGGCTATTTACAATGCCCGACTTTACATTTTTTGAGTGGTGGCTCGCGAAAGGGAGTACCGGCTTCTGGGATTGCTGCTGGAAGAAAGGGTACTTTCCCTAGTTTGTGGAAGTCTTCTATAGTTGTACCCATATCCAAAGCTGGTGATCCGTCACTAGTTAGTAACTTTCGTCCCGTTTTGTTATGGTGCGGTTTTGCGAAGGTATTCGAAATGGTTATGCATAAGCGGATCTCAAATTACCTAAATCAAAAAATTAGTCCTTTTCAGCATGGTCTCTTAAAGGGAAAGTCAGTTGAAACAAATTTGTGCTCTTTTCTAGATTTCTCTGTACCAACAGTCACAAACAGAGGCCAAATCGATGCCGTATATTTCGACATGTCAAAGGCCTTTGACCGTGTAGATTATCTTTACTCCTCTAAAACTTTCTTTTTATGGCATGTGCCCAAAGCTTTGTGAATAGTTCAGGAGCTACTTGAGTTTACGCAGTAATACTGTTCGTGTTGGCAACTCTTTTTCAAAGTGTTTTACATCAACTTCCGGTGTACCCCAATGTTCGAACCTGGGACCACTGTTGTTTATTTTGTTTGTAAACGATATAGTATCATGCGTCAATCATTCAAACGTCCTCTTTTTGCTGACGACATAAAACTCTTTTTAAATGATAAAGATCATACTGATTGTACTTTATTGCAAACTGATATTGGTGCAATTTCAATAGTGGTGTAGAAGAATTCTTTGTCGTTAAGTCCTGAAAAATACTAAAGTGATTTCTTTATCGAGAAAGCGGGGCGTTTTCTTTTACCCTAATGTGCTTGAGGAGAATGTGATAGATCGTGTATCCCTGGTAGGAGACCTTGGCGTCTATATTGATAGTACTCTATCATTCACTGCGCACGTTTCTAAGATCATTAAATCAGCGATAAGAAAGTTGAGAATGATCACTTGGTTATCGAGTTCTTTCACTTTACCATTATCTGTAGTGCGTCGGTTCTGTAGCCCGTCACGCTCAGGACTTGAATTTGGTTCAATTAGTTGGAATTCACTATCTTTAACACAAGTTGAAATCATTGAGCGTGTGCAGAAGAAATTTATGCGAATTATTCATGACCGATACATTGGTCGGAAACTGTTTTTTTTTGTTACGATTTGTTGCTGTCTTTATTCAGCCTTGAAAGGCTATTGACGAGGAGGGCTGTTAGAGACATTCATTTTCTTCATAAGGTAGTGCATGGTACTGTTAATACTGAAAATTTACTTATGAATATAGACTTTCATGTGCCATTCAGAGCAAGTCGCCATTTTTTAAAATTTTATCCTACTAGAATTTGTTAATCATCGCCATTGTGTCGTATGCAGTGTGTCTAAATATTATATCCGATTGTGACGTGTATATTTTTCTTGATTTTGTTATCATCAAGTCGGCCTTGAAAAAATGTATTTTATCCAACCAAGAGTTAGTGTAAGCTTGTATTGGCTCTGCAAACTTGTATTTGTGTCCTTACAAATGTCTGTGTAATTCTGTGCATGTTTGTATTTTAAATGGTGTTGCTGTAAACAGGAAATGACAGTGCATTTCACAAAAGGCGTTACAGCTGTTTGTGTGTACTAAAGAAAAATAAAACATTAATATTTAATGGTTATAAATCAAAACTAACGTTTTCCTTTAGAACAGAAGAAAATTGCTCAAATAATATAATTTGCAAGGTGGTAATCGTCAATCTTGGCAAATTTGTGACCGTCCCTCTTTTTTTTTGTGTGTGTGTGTCTTTTTAATATTATATTTTTTGCGTCTCTCTCAGTATCGGTCTTTTTTAAGTTACTTTCAGAAACGCAACGGGCCAGAAGGAATTGCTTCAAAATTTTGTAGGCAATTGCTCAGGCGTACGAAACTGATTTGACGCGACTGACGCAGCGGAGTTGGGTGTTGGCCTTCGTTACGTGACAGCGAAATTCCAGCATTACGGCGTCGTCATCTAGTAACTGTTGTACGTACTGACACACGCTGAATCTAAAGGTTCGTTCACTCACTTGTGTTTGCTTACAGTCGAGTTCTTCTAATCTCTTACGACGAGAGGACACGCTGACACGCTTGCGGGTGACCCTGGAACTGCATTTCAGCAGCGCGAAGGGTTTTGCTTTATTCGCAACAAAAAATGCACACACTATCTACAAGAAATAGTCATTTATAACATTGGCAAACGTATTTCATGCCAGTAGTGAAATAATCACGCGGGAAAACAGATAGGAAACGTACGGAAATGCCAGCTGTTCCATGGCTGACCGATAGATGGCGCTAGTGTGTTTTCTTGTTGTGAGATCTAGAGGTTTTAAGGCGCTCGGGTCATAAGCGGCCGCCAGTGGGCCAACCAGCCTTTACTCCGGGTTATGCGCGCTTTAACCTTTGTTACATCAACGCTGGCCTTTTATGGGTGCCGGTCGTGTTTCGTCGCGAAAGATGGGGCTTTTAGCTGGCCTTCTAGACTGCCCATCACCCCGCGCAACCGCGATCTCGGAGCAAACATCAAACAGGCTGCAAGTGTTCTCTTTTTTCTTTCTCGAAGCACATATCTCGAATTACATCGTTTCTCAACCCGTCAGGAATATTGCGAGGGTCGTGAGGCCCCAGGGCGAACTTTTGTGCGTGTGTGTGTGTGCGTGTGCGTGTGCGTGTGCGTGTGCGTGTGTGTGTGTGTCGGGAGGGGGGAGGTGTAGCATACATGATATTCCATAGCTGCTTGTTTTAAAGTCCTTGCAAGTATAAAACAAGAAGTCGAACCGAGACAGACACGTGACCTGGTAAAGTAACCGGAAAATAGTACTCCTGAAATTACATTTTAATTAATCATGACTAGGAATTTAGAAATGTCATGAATTATGTTTTCTTTTTTTAGTTTTGGCTTCTTCCTTTCCCAGAATTTACATAAAAAGTGGATAAGAAAAAAAATTACATGGAGGAAATGTAATGATAATTCATGTGCATGTACAACTCCAAAAGAGAGCCCAAAAATAAACTGGAAATTTTTTTGAAGATGGTATTCTTTATACCACATAACTCTTGGGATGGCAGTATTCTCTCGTAATTCTCGAAGACCATGAAACTAATATCAGAAGTAATTTAATATTGCATTTTGTTCGAAGCGGATGAAAATGATGAAGACGTGGCCGACAGCGTTTCGGGTAAGTTTCGCTTGAGAATGTGCTTATAAAAAATAAAAGTCATTTTTACCAAAACACAATTTACTTGTGTATTATAAAAGGATAATGGGTAGACCTCAAGGCAGCTTGCTTTGAGGTCTACTCACTATCCTTCCATCGGAGCCAATCAGCGCTTGGCGTCTTTTTGACGTCACCACACCCTTTGTAGAAGAAGCAGACGAACTTGCGCTCGCATAGGTGTGACGCAAGCATGTTTCGAATGTGCTTGAGACTATGTCCGCAGATACCCACGTCAACGTGCCTGCAGGAAACGCCGTGTCTTTCGTATGACGTAGGAGGGGTGTGACGGGGGCTTCATGTTGCACTTTTCGCTGGTCTATATAGACTGCCCTCGTCGTCCACGGAGAGACTTTCGGAACCGACCGGAGGAGCGCAATAAGAGCCCCCCCAATGTACTTCTTCTTCTTTGTTTCGAGTTGCACTCCCCTCGGGACAGGCGAACCGTCCCGCCGTGGCTCCTTTCGAGTTACTTAAACAAACCTCGGAGGCAAAAACAAACAGTCCGTCAGCGCGGCTTTGAGGCGCCCAGCGGGGGGTCTCCCGGAGAGCCCTGCGGACAAGACGGAACTTGCCTAACGGATGGAGCGGCTTGCGTGGAGCCACCGAACGAGCTATTAGCCCCGAGAAGTTCGCGTGGCGCCCCCTTACGGCAAACCGGGGCGACGTCATGGCGAGGAGAGAATTTTTCCCCGACTCGCCCCGCTCGCCCTGTGGAAGCTGTGACGACGCTAGCTGTCGGCGTGGTCATTTCTATTTAATTTTTCTGGGGCGTGTTTTTCGTAGGAAGTGTAAATTTTTATATATGCCTTTACTGAGGTATGGCCTGTTGCTACAGGCGAAACTTTAACCAACATTTTAAGCATGGTTGACAGGGCAGGCAACGCATGAATCGCAGCTGGTATATGAAAATAAAGAAATATGGCCAGAATCGCAGGAGCATCACTATAGATTTACATCTCGCACAATAAATGCTACTGATGGTCTGAATGAATTGGCAGGTTACGTACAGTATTTGTTTTTGTATCTTTGTTTTCAAACAAGATCGCCGAAGCAAAAAAGATGCATGCTGCTCGAGCAACTTGCTAAATATAGTCTGGGTCATGGGGAGAGAATCACGAGTAAGGCAGCCCAAGTGCAGGGGCAAAGTAAAAAAAAACAAGGAACATTTATTATATACATAGCTCGCATTTGACCTTTGCTGGATTTGGAGAGTATTTCAATGGACTACACGGGTGGTATCTGTGGACTTGTTTATATCAACCCTCAAATAATGTGTAAAAAGCGTAAGCGAAGGTGTCTAGCTCGTTATTAGTCCCTTAAGCCCTAAAATTGAGATTTTACTTAAATCGAATTGTCCTGAAGTTAAAATACTAGAAGCTTTTCTCCCGCAGACTGTCGCCCTTCACAGGTTCCACATTTTCTTCTACTAGTGCTGCATCTACCACTGGACGGACGTTCGAATGCTTGCTTTTACTCCTGTTTTCTTCTATTGTCAGAGAGTCCAGCTGTAGGGAGTTTCGAGGCGGATGAAGCTTTTGGAGACCTGCAACAGTGTCTCTTTTAATTGGAAATGACAATTCAGACTAAACGGTGTGTTTTCCGAATACCCAAGGCTGGAATAAAAATGTCAGGAAAAAGTATAAACATTCTAAATTGCGGCACTATTGCTGCGCATATTTTGGGCAGTTCAATACATATCATGCAGGCAACTGGGGGCAATTCGGCCGTTATTGCTGCTACCATACAAACTAATTTCCAGTAATTGTGCATCTTCTGAGAAATATGCCTGCATACGTGTATAAACTATATAATTAATTCACGAAGAAGCTACATTTATGTAAAACAACCCCGTTCCACGAGCACTTCAAGGATAATCAGACACAGGGCCTTTCAAACATCTGCGAACCAGCGCATGCAGAGTGGCAGCGCAAAGTCGGGGTCGCGAGCTAATTTGCCGACCACCCAAAGGCCCATGATATGAATGCCACTTCAAATGCCTTGAAAGCGGGATGTAATATCGTCTTAAATCATGAACATGCAAGGAACAGAATTCCAGCTTCTGAAACACGCGCCACCGCTTCACCGATCCCTCGCAAAATTGCCTTGTGTCGTGTGAACGGACGGGGAGGTTCATCGGCGGAATGGCCTCCGCCGATAGCTTTCGGGATTCGTAACCCAATTTTAAAGGTAAAAGGGACAAGCAGGCTATGAAATGTACGGAAGCACGTCAATATCGGTAACTCAACGTCTTGTACACCGGTTAAACGAAGTCCAGCTCCTCGAAGGGCTTACGGCACACAACGCCAAACCAGGAAACCGGTGCTGGGAAGCGAGCCGATGCGATGATCGCGAAGCGGAGTCCTCCCCCTGACGTCACGGTAGACCTCACCCAATCAGGGCGCGGCGACCGCAGCGACGCTTGTGTTCGCTCTCGGGAAGCATCGTCATTCGCAGTCCCCGGTTTCGCAGTGGGCGCCGCCATTTAACGGTGCTTGGTGCAGGGTGGCTGCATGTGGGAATTTGCTACCATTTGGAAATGTGGCTTGCTAAGCTTTTGAATGCGGTGTCACGAATTAAAAAAAAAACAGTCGATAAGGATTATACGAAAGTAAGACATAATCACGTGCGTATCGTTTTTTAGTGCAGCATGGAGTGCTGTTTGACGCGAAATTAGGGAATTCTCATTTTGAACCAGATCAGGCGTAAAAGAAGCAAACACCTATTGGCGACGTGCGCAAACGAAAGTGCCGCTGTGGTCGGCATTTCCGATTGGCGAAACCATAGCTTCCTGTCTACTGATAATGCCTGCCCAATCGCCGGCTCACGGTGACGCAAGTCCCGCCAACCACAGCGAGGCAAACCCTGGGCGTGACGTCACGAACGGAAACTGTAAGAGGGCGCCACCGAAACATTCTCGGTGCCAATACCTGTTTTCACCTCAAAAACCGTAGTAACAAACAAAAAAAAAAAAGTCCGGCTTTTTTTGGAGAATTAAGATATATATAGGTGCATCTTAGATTAGACATATCTTATCAAGAGGTACTCGTTTCAAAGGCCAAAAGCATCGCTACTTCCTCCGACATCCAAATCTTGCAAGAACTACTTCTCGCGGCGCATGAACAACGCACAAAACTTCCTTTTTTTCTTGGGGCGAAAACGAGTATATAGTGCGGACTACGTACTACGCGAGGGCAAACACGTCTGTTCGGTCAAAATTAGCCCCTGCGGACAATACACAGAGCGCCGACTGCTGTTCGAATTGTGCCGCAGACGATCAGGAACGCAAGTTCGTCTGCTTCTTCTACAGGTGTTGTGGTGACGTCAGAACGCCGAGCTCCGATTGGTTCTAATATAGGGGTGGTGGGTAGGCCTCAGGGCAGCTTGCCTTAAGGCCTACCGAACACCTACCGAACACTACCGAACTTGAGGCCTTGAGGCCTACCCCCTATCCTTCCAATCAAAGCCAATCAAAGCTCGGCGTTCTGACGTCACCACTACCCCTGCAAAAGAAGCAGACGAACTTGCGTACCGCGTAGTCACCGAGAAGAAACCTAGAGCGGGCGAGTCCCACGCATCTCATTATCAGCTGCCGATGAGACTTCTCCATTAGGCGATATAAACATCGAACAACGAATTAGAATACATTAACATAATAAGCCCCGCCCTGTGCAGAGTGTGCACGGAGTTTCGTATGCTGTGCGTGACTAAACACGTCTGCAAGTACGGCTTTTGGACGCCGCCATCTTGCATGCTGGTGTGGGTAGATCGTCTGATAGTCGAGCGATTCCTGAGGCGTGCCCACGGTTTCTAGACTGTCGCCCAAACAAAAAGTTTTCTTTTAACGGTGGCCAGACTAGCTTCCAAATGTTTAACAACTAAACCAAAAAAAAAAAATGATTGGATGTTTCGGAAGATTATACGCGATGTTTGATCTCCTAAGGTGTTGGCGGCACACGATTCGGCGTTCTCGGCGACTCAGACTCATTGCGAAATAGACGAAAATGGTCATGCGCAGAATCCCTACATGCAGATTATTTTTTCCTTCGGATTTCTTCTTAGTTTTGTAGCATAGTTCCGCGGAAGATCCGTGGAGAAGCATTCTGGCGTAGCTCTGAAAATTTACTTGCATTGCTGCCAGGTCTTGTACCTCACCGAAAAAAAAACACGAGTTGGACGGGCGGGGATGCACGTCTGGAGTGAATAAAGAGAAAGGACTCAAGCGAAATACAGAGGTTGAAGTTTATTTATGTATTGTAGGAATTTGCGTACCGACGCCGATTCGCCGTTTCCCACGTGGTCCGTCAACAACCCGAGTCCAGCCTGGTTCTTTCACGGGAGCGGGATTCCGCTCCCAGTTTATTCGTACAACAAAACACAACGCTACAAAACACTTAATCTAAACTACAAATACACGCGACATTATACAAATATTTACAAACGCACGTTAAGACCAACGCTAAACACAAAGTAGGCCCTTAGGCCTCGCGTCCCGCGATATCCAGATCCGGTCGCCACCCACTTGCCTGCCAGTGCCTGCGTCTCGGTCGCGTCCGGAGTTCTTAGAGGCCTCTTGCCCCCTGCCCCACCGAGTATATCTATCGATGGGCGAGGAGGTTTCTCCTCGCCTGAGAGAGTTTGGCCTTCTTAAGGAGATTTTGACAGTCTGACAACCACAGCAGCGTAGTCTGACAACCGGGGGATGACTACTTCCGTCCGCCATATTGTGGATCTGACTCATAGGAACTCTACGCGATTTCTCAGGAATGAACAAGACAAAGAAGTAACGCCATATTGTGTTATCGCGAAATCCGCTTGTTCTAGCGGCCAACAAGCTCCGCCCATCGGCCAAACTCTCTCAGTATAAACGGCTCTGCCACGGGGGCGCCTGCAGCGCCCTCCAGTGGCTAGGAGAGAAAGCGGCGCGTCGGGAGCCGAATTCGAGATCCCGATCGACCCCGCGGCAACACGACCATGTGATCGTGTCGCGGCCAAGATTGGCCGAATGGTTTGATGGGCGCCCTCGTGAATTCACGGTGCGCCATACTCCCCTCTCCTAAAAATCGAAGTACGCCGGAATTCAGACGTACGGCTAGGCTGCTGAAAACACCGTCGCTTGGTTTGGCCTGGAGACCCCCCACACGCACACACACACCGCTGGTCCCATGGGTCGTCCTCACTGAGGTCCATCAGTTCGCCCGAGACCTGGGGTGCGCGGCCACCGCACACCTCACAGTAGACTTTGCCGACTTCGGCTTGGCGGCAACCTCCGGGGCAACGGGGTCCTTGAGCAGTGTGCCTGGCCACCATGAGACTGGCCCCCCCCAGGAAGTGGTGCACTGGAGAGGGACTGTGGTTGTGACCCAGCTGCGACAGCCCTCCCGGAGCGCTGTGGGGCTGGAAGTCCAATGTCACTGAGAACTGCACCTCGGCGTCCTGTGTGGCGTCGCGGACGTCCAACGAGGCTCCCCGAGCTGTGGTTCCGGCCGGGGAGTACGCCGCCCGAAGACGAGGAGTTCAGCCCAGGCTGGTGTTTGTCCAAACGGCGACTCCTCCTTTCATCCTCTCCCAGAGAGGACCATTCGGTGCACACCAAGTTGCGTCTCGAAGCAGTAGCCGCAGGGGCGATGACGCACAAGATGGGAAAAGTCCAAGGCGAGCGCCCAGCGAGGGAGCAGTACCCCAACACCAACAGCAACGCCTCACACAAAAAAAACAAACAAAAAAAACATTCAAAGCAAAAACAAGAAAAACAAACACTGAGGGTTCCGAGGCACCCTCCCCCCACCCACAAAGAAAAACAATACAAAAAAAAAATGCCGGGAACGCCGATTTCGGATCGCTCCCCCTCTTCTTCCCTTTCCCGGGTTACGGAACGCCGATTTCGGATCGTCCCCCCTCTTCTTCCCTTTCCCGGGCCACGCACTCTACGAAGTTCCGATCCCATCGGGTTGCCTCCGGCTACGCGTGTTGTAGCTGTGCCGCGGTGGTCCCAGGAACTCCTGAGATCGTTGGCGCCCGCGAATGCCCCTTTGCGGCCGCTTGACCGGCTCATCCCCTTCCCTGGGGAAAAAGGGTTTCAGTTCGCCGATGTGAACTGTCCCGCGGACGAGATCAGAATTCTGGTCCCTCAGCGTGTATGTCAGTCGAGACTTCTTGGAATCGATGACAAAGGGGCCAACCCACTTGGGGGCCAACGCCGCCGAGAAGAACTTACTCGCATCGCTCTGCACGTGACTTCGCCGCAGAACGGTGTCGCCCACCTCGAACTGCGCATCGCGGTGCGCTTTGTCATAGGTGCTCTTCTGCTCCGCCCGCGCGCGAGCCCTGTTTCCGCGGGCGGCGTCCAGCGCCCGCGACAGTCGCTCTCTTGTGCGCGTCGCGAAATCCTCGTGCGAGGGCACCGCTCTGGCCGCGCTCTGTCGCGGGCGAAGAACCGCATCGGTCGGCGTAGAGAGTTCTCTGCCGAAGTTCAAAAGCGCCGGCGT
The DNA here is from genome assembly GCF_016920785.2 of Ixodes scapularis. Taxonomy (NCBI): domain Eukaryota; kingdom Metazoa; phylum Arthropoda; class Arachnida; order Ixodida; family Ixodidae; genus Ixodes; species Ixodes scapularis. The sequence goes on from NW_024609881.1 coordinate 109,936,791, forward strand.
GAACCCAGTGCTGCGGTTGAGGTTGGACCGCAATGCAAACGAAATCGAATCCAAGTGCAGATCCCAGTCCCGCTGCTTACGAGCATACGCCCCGAGCAGCGGCTTGATGTCGCGGTTCCGCCGCTCGGTCACATTTGCTTGTGGATGGTAACACGAAGTCTTACAATGCTTAATCCCGAGGTCCTGGCAGGTTGCCGCGAAGACTTTCGAGCAAAATATCGAGGCGTTGTCACTCACCAGTCTCTCGGGGAACCCGTAGCGACACCAGACTTCGGACAGCCTGCTCAGGACTCCCTTGGCTGTCACCTTCCGCATTGGAAACATCTCGACGAATCCGGTGAAGTGGCAAGTGACTACCAACACATGTTGATAGCCTCCGCTTGACCGCGGCAGGGGTCCCATCAAGTCGCAGGCCGCGATCTCCCATGGCCGCGTACTCACGATGGGCTCGAGCAGGCCAGGTGGTCTGCCGCCCCTGGGCTTGCGCTCTTGGCACACTGCGCAGCTACGGACATAACGGCACAGCTGCCCCTTCATGCCCGGCCAGGTAGCGAAACGGCGCAGCTTATGCCACGACTTCGGTGCACTGCCGTGACCGTCCGCATCGTGGTAGTGACGCAGCGCTGCCACTCTGAGATCGCGGGGAATCACGGTCTTGAACGACTCACTTGAATCGCTCTCTTCCGGGAAGTAGCGCAGCAGGACGCCGTCCCCATCGATCAGGTAAGATTCCAGCTCACCTGCTTCGATGTCTGACTCCTGGGCGATGGCACTTGGCCCTCTCGGTGTTCCGGAGTGCCGGAGCGTCTTTTCGCCCGTCTGGTCAGGATCCATCTCTTGCCTGAGCCGGTCGAAGATAGCGCGACAAAACGAATCGCTCTGCTGCGCTTCGTACAGTTCCGTTCGGTTGAACGCCGGTCCCAGTGAGGTAATCGCCTCAGCCAGCTGCGCGACGCCGCCACAGTGGGGAGCGGAGCGCGAGGCGGGATTTCCCGTCTCCTGGGGGATGGCCCCGCCTCCGTAGTCTGCTGCCTCGCGCGGTGGGGGATCCACGGGTGCGCGGGAGAGGGCGTCGGCCACCACATTTGTCGTGCCCTTCCGGTACCGAATTCGGTACTCGTACTTCTGCAGTGTCAAGGCCCAGCGCGCCAGTCTTCCGGCGGGTTCCTTGATTCGGGAGAGCCACGCGAGGGCCATATGGTCCGTCTCGATCGTGAATTCCGTCCCCTCGACATAATGATCGAACTTCTTAAGAGCAAAAATGATGGCGAGGCATTCGCGCTCACTCACCGTGTAGTTCTTCTCTGCCGGGTTCAGCGCCCGGCTGGCAAATGCCACCGGGCGGATCTCTCCCTCGGTCTCCTGCAAGAGCACCGCGCCGAGTCCCTGGTCGCTGGCGTCCGTCTGGATCGTGAAGGGCCTATTCAGGTCTGGCAGTTTGAGGGATGCTGTACGCGCCAAGGCCTCGGTCAGCTGGAGGAACGCCTCCTCCTGCGGCGCCTCCCAGCTCCAGGGAGCCGCTTTCCTCAGCAATTGCGTGAGGGGTGCCTGCATGGCTGCGCAGTTCGGGATGTAGGCTCGGTAGTATCCTATCATGCCGAGAAAACGGCGCACTCCCCCGACATCGGTAGGGACTGGGAACTCCAAGATCGCCCGCAACTTGTCCGCGTCGGGGGAAACTTTTCCTCTCTCGATCCGGAATCCCAACAAGCTGATCTCAGAAGCTCCAATTTGGGCTTTAGTCGGGTTAAGTGTGAGGCCGGCCATCCGCAGTTTGCGCAACACGTCCTCGAGGTGACGAAGGTGGTCCTCGAAAGTTTCCGAGTACACAATGATGTCGTCCAGGTACGCGAGCGCGTGCTGCCACTTGGCATCTCCGAGCACCCCGTCGATCAACCGCTGAAATGTCATCGCTGCACCTGTTAATCTGAACGGCATCCGAGTGAACTCGAACAAGCCTCGGTGACACACGAATGCAGTTTTGCTTTCGTCGCCCGGGCTCATCTCCACTTGGAGGTAGCCTTTGCTTGCGTCGAGGGTAGTGAAATACTTCGCCTTCCCCAGATTCGAGATGATTTCTTCGATGCTCGGAAATGGATACGCATCTTTTACGGTCACCGCGTTCAAGCGCCGATAATCGACGCAGAGTCTCGATGTTCCGTTCTTCTTGGGCACCAAAACCACCGGGAATCCCCAGGGGCCTGATGACCGGCGAATGATTCCCGACTTCAGGAGCTCATCGACTGCGGCATCTATCGCTTTTCGCTTCGCCAGGCTCACAGGACGCGGATTGGACTTCCAAGGGCGTGCGTCCCCAGTTTCAATGCGATGTTGCACCTGCTTAGTGCAGCCCGGCTGTTCGGTGAACATTTCGTCAAAGTTGTGCAGCAAAGCCGCCAACCTCTCTCGCTCTGGTCGAGACAGTCCATCGGCATTGGCCAACGGGTGGCCCATTCCGTCGCAGTGCTCGGCGGAGCTCGGAGTTGGGTGACTCATGGCGTCGTCGCGGTCGGTTCTTTCCTGTTCTGTCGCTTTTCCCAGCGCTGCCGCCATGGCCCCCATGGAGTGCTCTCGGAAACTTGAAAGGGGTGCATGTGCCCCCTCTCGGTACCCGCCACTTGCCACGTCAATGATGATGCCGGTGTGGGCCAGGAAATCCCGTCCCAGAATGATGGGCACTGTCAGCCCGGCCAAATGGACGAACCGCTGTCTCTGCGCCCGTTGATTCCAACGTACCACGAGACGCACTGCTCCCCTCGAGGTCGTCGACCCACAAGCCAACTGGAAAGTGGTCTCCCCATGCCTCACCCGAACGGACTTCTGTTGGAGATGCCTGAGGACCTCGTCCCCAATTAGCGACGCACTAGCCCCGCTATCCAGAAGAGCTGCGAACTCCTTTCCCGCCACCGTCAGGGAAATAAATGGGGCCGCGGTGCTTGTCACTGTTCCGACTCGATACGCCGTCGGCACGCACACAGTCGATGGGGTGTCGGGGACCCGCTCGTTGGTCTGTTTCGCCGCCGATAACTTTATCGGCGGCCTCCTCCGTTTCCCGGTATCTCCCTTGTGCAGTCGCGCCTATAGTGCCCGATTTCGTGGCACCGAAAGCAGCGGCCTCGCCAACCTGGGATAGGACTCTCCCCAGTGGGACGTGCGATGCGCTCACCCCTTTGTGGCAGCGGGTCGGCGGCAGACTGCTCCTGGGCTGCGGCGATCCGTGGTGCGCCGGTCGGCCGGAATTCCGCCGCGTGGACGGCCGCGCTCCCTCCTCGGCGTGATCCTGGCTCCAAGGCGTCATCTGTGAGCTCCCAGGGATTCCCGCTCGGCTCCCCGCTGGCCGCCGCCATTGCGGCTTCCCCCCGTCGACACCCACGTGGCACCGGCCCGTGCCACGCGCATCGGGGTTCGAGCGTGTCGATTGGTGCTGGGGGAAGGTGGTACCTGCGCTCCGCCAGTATGTCGGCCTGAACCTTGCGTGCCTCCTGTGCGAGCTCACTCAGACTTCCGAATGGGCGCCCACGCAGGTACCGCGAAAAGGTGGGATGCGCCTGCCTCACCACCCGCTCGACCTGCTCCTGGTTCGTAGCATTCGGATCGGCGATCTGCAGGAGTTCCTGCATTGCCCGCAGGTACTCAGCAAAGGGCTCAGCGGGAGCCTGCGTTCTTTCATCCAGTTCCCTGCGCATTCTTGGCAGGTAGTCTGCCGGCAAGAACTCTTGTCGGAAGAGGGCCGTGAACTCGTCGAGAGTTCCGGCTGACTCGCCCACAAGGCGATGCCACCTGGCTGCTGGGCCTACAAGAGCCACCGGCAGAACTCTGCCTAGCGTCTCCTTCTCTGTCAGGCCGGTAGCCTTCCGATATCGCTGGATTTCCAGCAAGAAGTCGGTCGCGCTCAGAGCTCGATCGCTGTGTCCGCTGTACTCCGGCACCGGAATGCGGATGAGGGTTTTTGGCGACGGCGTTTCCCTCTGCATGCTCTGTAAGGCCTGAGCGAACGCCGCAACCAACGCCGTGGATTCACGGGACATCTCCGTGCTCTGCGGCATAGACACTACTGGCGATACCGTCGGCGTTTCCGGACTCAGCCCTACGGTCATCTCCGCGGCGTTCCCCTCCGCCAACCCCGAGAGCCGTCGCTCTTTTTCCGCTTGTGTCGTCGCGACGTCCGCCAAAAACATTAAATCTGTTAGCGCGAAATTACCCGCGGCCATCCCGAACACTTGTTTGGACGTGCTCTTTCCACCTTCACAGTGCCGCGGTATAGACCCGCCAACCAGGGGGACCGCCCCGCGTGAACTTTCACGCAGTGTCGTCGACGGACGTTGCGACCGTAATTACGGCTCGCCAGCCCCAACGTTGATGCGCCATTTGTAGGAATTTGCGTACCGACGCCGATTCGCCGTTTCCCACGTGGTCCGTCAACAACCCGAGTCCAGCCTGGTTCTTTCACGGGAGCGGGATTCCGCTCCCAGTTTATTCGTACAACAAAACACAACGCTACAAAACACTTAATCTAAACTACAAATACACGCGACATTATACAAATATTTACAAACGCACGTTAAGACCAACGCTAAACACAAAGTAGGCCCTTAGGCCTCGCGTCCCGCGATATCCAGATCCGGTCGCCACCCACTTGCCTGCCAGTGCCTGCGTCTCGGTCGCGTCCGGAGTTCTTAGAGGCCTCTTGCCCCCTGCCCCACCGAGTATATCTATCGATGGGCGAGGAGGTTTCTCCTCGCCTGCCACGGGGGCGCCTGCAGCGCCCTCCAGTGGCTAGGAGAGAAAGCGGCGCGTCGGGAGCCGAATTCGAGATCCCGATCGACCCCGCGGCAACACGACCATGTGATCGTGTCGCGGCCAAGATTGGCCGAATGGTTTGATGGGCGCCCTCGTGAATTCACGGTGCGCCATAGTATGCATAGATACACATTCGTTTTTTTTCCATTGTCCACTTTTCGTACTTTTTTTTTAGCTGCGACGACTGAACGGTTTTTCTTTTTTTCATGTCTAACAGGTAAGCCGGATGTCCTATATTTTTGTAACTCACATCGCTGTGATGTTTGTTCAACCTATTTTTGTTGTTCTGCTGCAGGTACGCAGCGTACATGACGTACATATTGAGTATCTTAATTCGTAATAAAGAAAAAAAAAAACGCTTATTTTACCCTGTGTTCAAAGGGTAATCAACAGAATTTAGTTTAGAGTTGTATAGATATTGCATCAGCTGCAAAATTAGTTTTACAGATTTTATTTTTTTGAAAAAAATAGTGAATTAATGGGACGCGTCCATAGAATTCATAATTATCGTTTCTTTAATCATTTGGTGTTTAAAAATACGTTTTACCGAAGGTAAAAAGAAATTATTTTTTTTTAGAAACCATGTTAAAAAGGTGTCATTGATTTAAGTCAAATTTATCTTATTTAATTTTCTTGAATTTTATTTAAATTTATTTTGTGTAAATATCTGCAGGAATAAGATATTGCATTTTAATCACTAGATTGATTTTAAAATAAGACTGATTCATCAATCCGTCGCATCACTAAAAACAAACTTTCTAGGCTAATGGAAAAAAAAATATTTCTTTTTACTTTCACATCTGACTTTCTTACAATAGGAGATTACTTTTCTAGCATTAGTTACTTTCTTTCGTGTTCTTAATTACTCGGAATAGTACGTTATGTATCTAACAAACGCAGTGAATAGTACAAAGAAAGCGCAACCTTCCGATTTGCTCAGAAGTGTGCTCGTGCTCAACATAATATCAATGTTGATGATTCTTTGGCTCAAACACAAAACGTATCCGCATATATAGGCATCAAATGATAGATAAAAGGTCAATAGAAATCTATTTTGCGGGTTATTTTTGCAGAAAATGTTCGATTATATCATCATAGTAATCCCGATCTGATATAAATCAAGCTTTAAAACATCTTGACTTTTGTCATCGGCTCTGGTTCTTTCTCAAAGGACGTTACGAAGTTACGACATTACGTTACAATTAGTAAATCTCAAGCAAAGAAAGCAACCCGAGTTTATCGTAAAACAATAACAAAACAAAAATAGCTTGAATTGATTAACACTATTTTAGGCAGCAATCAATTTCGGAAAGTATATTCAGAAAGAGTAACCAAACTTTCGTTTTCTTTTCTTCAAGGTTTAAGATGGCCACTTTGGTGATGCCACAACCTTCTAGATTTGCGACAGAGTTAAGCGAGATATTAAGCCAAAATGAGTTGCTGGGCGAGTTGGTTCGACATGTTGACTTAAACAGCGCCAATGAGTTGAGGAAGGAAGAGACAACAGAAAAGAAAGAGCGCTGCGCTCTTACCTTCCTGTTGTCTCTTCCATCCTTACTTTATTTTCTCTGTTTAGGTCGACATGCAGAGATATTAAGGCCTTTAACCACGTGGGTGTAATTTCTTCCGTGTAACAGATGATTCACACATCAATAGGGGATTTGATTCTTGTCAAAATACCTGCACCAGTAAAGTGTGACAAAGCGCCGGTGTCGGGTTCATGCTAACCGTGCCGCCAAGTGTATACACAGAGAGAACAGATGATTGGCTGTTTTGCCTGTTTTTTGCCCTAAAAATTAAAACTCCGTCAAAAAAAAAAGCACTATAGTCATATTTATTGCTAAGGTCAGTGGCCATGACCTGAAATGTAAAATATGGCGCTAGCCAATACATTTTCGAAGTAAAATGCTGAAATGCGACGACGACGCGTTCCGTTAACCACACCGAGCGTCCGATACACACCTAGAACACATACCGCTATTTATTTTACGGGCCCATCCTTGTACAACCAACCCCTCGTTTATCGACAACTGTGTGCTCGCGTTATATCCGTGAGCACCTTTTGCGCGTGCGCAGTGCACGCGTAGGGAGTGCGAGACGACCACGCCATGCATGGGAGCCAAGCCTGGGGACTCCGGACTACTTTTTTCTTTTTTTGGTCTCGCCCGCATTCGATCGTCTGGTCGTCGTGGATAAAAAGGGGAACGACCAGACGAATTTTCTATTTCTTCCGCCTAAAGAGGCGCCAGCTGCTGTCGACGATGTTCTTTTCTTATAAGCCGAGTAGCATTTCTGCCGCAGGACCTAAGCTTTCGCTCAATTCCGCGCGTTTCTCATACACGCTTCGTTTTTACGTAGAGTCAGAGCGTAGCTACGACGCTAACAGCAGGCGGGGTCAGTCAAGCTACGCCCAAAAGTGCGACGCCACGGCATTCGTTATTTCCCTGCACGTGCTCTACGATCGAATAAGCACTTCAAACACACCGATTCCGCAATCATCTAGTATACATATAGCATATGTCTGTTCGCATTTGTTTGCCAATGAGGTGCCGGCATTGGCCCACAAGAATAACAAGAATGCAGAAAGAACGAATCACGAAGACGAAAGCGTTAACATAACAAGACAGACCCTCGCGTTTCTCAAAATGTCAGTGACTGTTACAGCCGATATGTTTCGGTAGCGCCCTTTGCTGGTTTTCTTTCGTGACGTCAAAACAAGGATTTGCCTCGCCGTGATTGGCAGGATTCGCCTGACGGTGAACCGGCGATTGGGCAGGCATTATCGCAGTGACAGGAAGCAACGGTTTCTTTGGCCATTCGCGAACTTCGACCACAGCGACGCTTTTGATCGCGCACGTCGCTAGTATACCCTTTGACTGCACCTGTTACGCGGGGGTGAAACAAAGTAAAGCGTAAAGTCACGGAGTACTGTAGAAGCCTAAGAACTTTAGAGCTACGCGGGTTACTCGTGACCGAGTCTACACGCAAAGCACTATATCCAATAATAGCGGCTTAAATCCCTCGATTTATAACCATTCTATCGATCGTTACCGCGATATCATTAGGGAGTTTTAGGGAATCGTTTCTGCACGTCCGATGCGGTACCATGGGCTCTGCGGTACCAAGTGCGCATGCGTGAGTCTTCTGCAGTAACGCATGCGCAGTTCGTACCGGAGTGCCGCATCGTATCGTATCGGACGTGCAAAAACGGTTCCCTAAAACTCCCTGTTGTTATGCGTGACTTGATGCGCGTGAAGAGCCGACGACTCTCCCGACGAGCAACTGAAACTCACAAATTTTGTCTCGTACGAAACACGAATTTGATATGAATAAAAAGACACACACACATTTAGGCGTGAAATAATTAAATGTCAAAAGCTTTCCATTTTGACACGCAAAACGTTTGCACGTTTAAACGTTATTTCTTTTTATTGCAATTGCGAATACAAAGAGGAGGTCCTCAAGAGCCTCATCTTCGCTTTCTTTTTTCCAATACCACGCTGGGATCTATGCGGTACCTCTGGATAACTAACCAATCGAGCTGTTGTTTATTAGTTTGAAACGCGGACCAATATTCTTCATTAAACAAAGTTTTGTTTCAAATTATTTCGATATGTTCGTGTCTAAATACCAATACGAACTTCCGTAAACTACTCTGAATGTACTCATGCCACAATAAGCTTACAACCTTTGGTTTGGAGAATTTAAAAAGCAAGCAAATGATATATCAAGTGGTCACCTCAGACCAGGGCTTGGGCAAAAATACACTTAAAAGCATTTGAAAAATACCGGGATACATGACCAAAAATGCTAAAACATTGATACTTGTATAAATTTATGGAAAAGTATCGCGATACTTATCAGAAATACATTTGAAGAATAGAAAACTATTTCAAAATACAAATACAGGACTACATTTTGGTGCAGACTTGTATTCGTAAACACTGAAACAGGTTGTTACAAAACAAAGTAGTATTGTAATGAAGCAATGATCAGGGTGCAGGCTAGCTGGTGTGAATTGGGCATAGTTGTAAACCCGAGACTGGGGATACGGACAAGGGACAAACACAGAACGACCGGGGTGTGAATTCTGTGTTTGTCCTTTGTCCATGTCCCCAGTCTCGGGTTTACAACTACGCACAAAGTATTGTAGACGTTTTTTGTCCACCCCTTAGTGATAGTGAATACGAAGAACATGAAAGAAGCTTGATCTTGAATACTGTATTTTATTTTTAAACCAGCAAAGGAGTACCCACTGCAAGAAAGAGCCTGAACTTTGAAGTTGACGTTTTATAACTTGAGCCAAATTTACCGCAGAAATAACAACTTGCACTTTTGAAAGTAGTAAACGAATAAAGCGATGTTTCCATCATGGCTGGAGCGCGGTTTTATTTCGACATCTCTTTTCTTTCTAAGGAAAAATCCCAGGAACCTCTATATCTCTTTTCGTGCCCTCCAAAATAACCAAAAGAAGTCACTATGATTATGTCCAATCGGGGCACCTCTTTCAGCAGTGACCTTAAAACGTCACCGTGAAATGAAGTTCAAGAAACCCGTATACTTTTATCCGTTAGTTGGGCACGCCACCGGACAATTCCCGTTTTGGAATTTACGAGAATGTTTGACTACCTAGAGTGCGTGAACACATGTGTTAACTTTTGTACTATAAAGGGAATCATATAAAGTAAAAGAAACAGAACGTCCCGGAATAAACTTGGTCTTGACCCTCTGTGAGGAGCTCAACGATTCTTTTAAAATTGTAACGAAATACATCGGCCCTAATAGTGCCCGAAATGTATTTCGATGCACGAATACGAAATGCAGTTAAAAAATTGTATCGCGATACAAAAATGCAAATACATAATGTATCGTAAAATACTATGGCGATACATTTGCATCGCCAAACTGCCCCTCCGCGTCAGCCGCTTCTCCCAACACACCGGTGAAAGGCGGCGAAGCCCACCCTGCCTTGTGCCCACTGTGGTTTTGAACTCGAAACCTTACAAGAGCACAGCTCTCAGCGTTTCAATATTATTTCCAAATTTTAGGTAGAGCTCGGTATTCAATGAGTATCGGAGTTTATACTAAAGTATATATAAGTGCGCTGCGACGAATACTCTAGGCTTTCATAATGCGGCACAAAAAATCTAGGGTTTTATAATGCGCCCCCTTTCCCCGAACGTTTGTAACTGTGCGACACTGTCACTCATTTGGCCACGGCCGGCCATCGTAGCAGCACAGTGCCCCGTCAAGATCACACTCGTTATCACGAACATCTACGAAATAAGCGAGACCAATAAAATAGGAACAACACATTTCACAAAGCGCGCGATGAAGAAGAAAGTAGCGACTTTACAATTTGGTTTCTGAAGATATGCAACCTGGAAAAGGCTCCAACTGCGAGGCATGCGAACCGCTTACGCGCACAGAGGGCGACACTGGTAGCACGAACAAGGGAAGGTATCCCACTTTCCTTGTCCCTCCCTCAGAAGTAGAAGAATGGCATCAAAACCGCTAGTATGATGGACAGTAATAAATGGAGGCATCAAGTTAAGTGGTAAAGTTCTATTCTCGGCAGCGTCTGATTAAAATATAATACTAAGAACCGCTGGAGGCATTATGTTCGTTCGTCCTAGATGCGTCGTCCAGTGCATACATTAATTCGCGCTGATGATCCGGAAGTCGACATAAAACAGACCGTCTGGTTGTTGCTCTAGCTGCCTAAAAATTCGCAGAATTGGAGGCTTCATGACAGACATTCTTGAGACTGATTTTCTTCAAGATCTAATATTACGCGACAAGCTTGGTCTACCAAAGATCCCAACTGAATGTTCATCCACTGAACAATGACCCTGAACTCTAGGGTTCATCTTTGTTGCTGATGATGCGGCAGACGCATCGGAAGTTTGCGCTGCACCCTGAACCTATATTTCTCAACACGGTTACACTCACAGAACAACGACGGTGAATGTTTCTGCTTCGATCATGTACCACTCCCGTTCTTCCCACGCTCTCTTTCCATGCTCAATTTTCGCAACTCCGGCAGACGCAACGAATCCCTGCAGAAACGACGCGAACAAAAGAAAAGGGAGAGCTACCAGCTATCCAAGGGGACCACGAAAATCGGCGCCGCCTGACGACCGAAATGGGAAACGAACAAAAAGAGATTCGATACGCGAAGTTGGAGTTGCAGGTACTTTTTGTTTCTCGCTGATACCACTGTTCTGTGTCTAGTCGAAAACGAACGGTCTGCCATCTCGTTCGTTAGGGTTCATCTCACGAACCACTCATGCGAACTTTCTTCTGCGATTTTTATTTTTGTGCACGCAGCGGGGTCTGTCTGTGGCAACTTTGTCTAAATTAACATCGCCTCTGTTTACTCTTAAGCTGACAGTGCGGTGGGAGCTATACACACTCGCTGGACCAATCAACGGCCTTGCTTTTATCACGTGACCCCGTACTCTGCGCGTGGTTTTGAGCGGAAGAGCCATCACGCGACGAAAGACAGGCGTATGACTGGTCCAACGAGCAAGTAGCTTCCACCACACTGTCGGTTTAGAGAAAAGGGGGGGGGGGGGGGGGGGGGGGGGATATAGACCGCTGGCCGGCGCATTTTTCCTCGGCGCTCCGTTGCGCACGTAGAAAAAGTTTGGCCCTGAGGGCGTCTGCGATTGCGCAGGTCCGCAATCAATTTGCAATCGACGCGAAATCGGACACCGCCGAAATGGCGATCGCAAAAAAATAAAAGAAAGAAAAAAGAAGAAAGCGCGTTTTAATCTTTTTGTGAATTGTTGTTTTTGCCTGATTTTTTTGCGCAGTTTCGGGCCGATGAAAGAAATCCGAGAACGCAAATTTTGAATGCTTGTTGTCCTGGAGTTGGGGAATATCCGAAAGCAAATCAACTTGTCCAATCAGGAGATTTGGGTGGAATACAGCGTTCAATTTGCGTTCTCGGGATTTGTTCGTTTTTGTTTGGGCCGTCAGATATTTTATTTCAAGGGAACGAGCAAATCATGATTACTGTCCCTTGAAATTCTAGAGAAAAAAAAAGATAATAAATGTTTTGGTCGTGATATTTATTTTTTTCTTTCTTGGAGGATTTGATAGACGTGTCAATGCCGCGAGCTTTGGGCTTGCAGAGTTTCTAAAATCGCATTTATTTGTTTGTACTAGGGAAAGGATTCGACCAATGCGCCCCGAGCGGCTAGCTTTCGAACTACACACATGGGGTCAAAAGCAAAAATGACTTAGCGCTCGGCTGATGTAGACGAATGTTTCGTCAGTGTTCGGCTTGGGTTCGAGTTCATCCATCGCCCGAGATGCTCTTATGTAGCCACTGCGACTAATCTGAAAAATGCAGCATGCACCGTGTATGTCTCCCGCGAACGTCACTCTGTTTATGGTTAACACTTTTTACACTACACCCTGCCCCGCGTTCTACCCAAGAAGACTACGTAAAAATTGAATTCCACGGGCCTTTTTTTGGCAAACACAGATCTCCATCAAGAAAACAAGCTGGACGGAGCGCCCCCTATAGTTCAGTCTTTTCGACAGCCTTCAAATAACCCTTCAAAGCACAAAGGGCGAACGGGAGCAGTAATTGTAAGTGATCTTTTCCAGGAAAAGCATTCTGCACGTACACACATGATATACCAGCATTACTAAACTCGACTATAAGAGAAACAAAATCCAGAACCATAGCCTCCTCTATACTGACAAAGCATGGCAGATCGCCACGAGACGCGGCCGTCGAAATTGAAAAGGTAGGGCGGCACACAATGGATGAGAGGAGAGCCACGTGACGGGCGCCCCGCTGCGGCGAGACGCTGAAACACACTTCTCTCGAGCGATGGAATGTCCGTTCGTGCTCCTCGCGTTCCTCCCGCTACCGCTTCTTTTCTCATCAGGTTTGAAAGCCATGTTTCGGGTCGTCGCCGTTGCAAAAGCTGTGCACTGATTACCAGCTTCCCCGAGAAATGCTCTGTGCTACCAGAGCCTTGCGCTCCAAATCTGCGACCGGGCACTCTATGGCTCCGTCGTCGAACTGCCAGGCTTTGCGAGTATAGGGGAGGCTATGCCACAGCATAACCTAAAATTACATAACGTGACAAACCATGACATAATAGGGGCCTTGAGCTCGCGGGGCGCGCGCTTAAAAGCATGCTTCAAAGGCTCCGGTATTGCGGTACGCAGAACACGGTAATGGTGTGCTAAAAATCTCTAATGTCATATATTGGCATAACACGACATAACGTGACATAACTGAACACAACATGACATGGCATACAAGGGCGGACCTTCCGGTTTTAATTTAGGAAACACCAATAAACATTCGTCGTGCCTGAAATACAAAATCTGTTAAAACCGAAAAACAGCGACAACCATCCGTTGGTGTTAAAAATACAAAACCGGTTGAAATTCAACGAATCAGTTTTCTGGACATTTTTTCCAAGCTAGCTGTCGCCAAGTTGCCAAGTTGCAAAACCCAACTTTAAAAACGAAAAAAAAAAAAAAACAGTGAGTGCGCAGGCGAGATGGTGGATGTTGATCATGATGTAAAAAACCCGAGACTGTGGTAAAAGCGGGGAAACGGTGTCGAACAAGAAAGACAGGGGAAAAGAACGTCTCAAACTCAGCTACTGCGTTTATTTCCTCGATGTCTTATATACCCACAACCCAACCACCGGCCATCGACGTCACAAGGTCAACCTTTGTTATTTTCATTTCATTTCATTTATTGACCTCAAATCGCCCGAAGGCATCTATACAATCCTACCCAAACTAGTCATCACCTAAACCGTAAACGGTGACCTCAATCCCAAACTGAAAGGATAGGACCTTTAGCAAAACAAACAAAACAAAACAAACACACGGACCCACTTTCTTTCCAGCTGGAATCTGGAAAGGCTGTGCTTCATCAAAACGAGAACTGAAATGCCTTTCAACTGAACCCCTGCCCGCAAAATGACTCATTCCACGTTCACTTACAACTATTACAAAAAGAATAAAAAAATAAAAAAAAAAACTTTTAGATTTTATGAAACTTCTTACAACTACTTCCGAGTTGCACCGAAGCATGGCTGATACAATTACCGATGGATTTGATGCGAACTGTCTCTCTTATGAGCCCCTTAGTGTTGTTGCGTTCTCTGTGCACAATGTCAGTTTGCGACCAATGGGCCGTACAATCGTTACACTCACTAATGCGTTTAGCAAGCTCTGAATTGGGTGCGTTTATTTTTACATTTATTTTGTGCTCTACCAATCTATCATTTACACACCTTGAAGTTTGTCCTACATACCGGAAACCGCATTTTAGCGGTATTTCATAGACCACCCCTTCTTTGCCATCAACTGACTTATCACGGTGCGCTTTCTGACACACTTTCTGACTAGTCTGGAACGGTGTCAAACGGTTCAGCTTAAAGTCGGACTTAAACGCTACATCTACCCCAAAAGTTTTTGCGCATGCTTTAAGGTTATGAGAAATTGCGTGAAAATACGGAATAACCGCATACTGCCTTTCGCTTCCTTTTCTGGTCGTTGCTTAGCCTTTTGCTGTAATTCCAATTGTCCTTTTATGAACACACTGTCATAGCCTGCATCTTCTAACCTTGACTACTGCCTTTCTACCGCACAACCCATAACATGGGCACACAACTTCTCCAGTGCGTTGCTCATTAGAGATCTGACTACACCTGCTTTTACTGATTTAGCATGACAACTTTTCCTACTAGCTCAAAACGGGTTTTGCGGTCATTTTTCCGTACTCCCAACATAAACCCCATCCACGTGAATGCGTAAGTCCAGAAATTGTAAAATACCATTGTCCGCCTTTTCTAAGGTGAACATATCTCCTTACGAAGCCCGTACTCGATGAACTACCATTCAATTTATCCGTTACGGCAAGATCCATGTTGTTAAGGTATGTTTCTGCTCGCATAGGAGCAACCGATGAACCGATACATACGCCATCTCTTTGTACGAATTTGCGTTTATTGTACTCGACTACCATTGTCTGGAGATACAGATCCAGAATTGACAAAAAACTATCCATCGTTTTTCCTAAGTTGGATTGAAAATGAACCAAATTTAATTAAAAAGCCTCACAAACCCTCTGCATTGGACGTGCCTTCTCTAGCGAATAATATAATACCTTTATGTTCATGGAGACTACCGGACATCTCTTTCCATGAATTCCTACCAGGATACTGATCAATTCATTCGAATTCTTAAAGGTCAGACTTTTTTCAAGCTGCACAAGACTCAACCCTTGTTGAAGAAATCGCGAGATGGTGCGCTGCCACGTTCCACTCTCCTTCACAACTACACGAAAGGGCATGTCTACTTTGTGATCTTTTAGAAAAAAACTTTACACTTTACGTCATTCCTGCTTGGCTCGTAACCTTTTTTGCCAGTGCGTCTAACCCATCTTCCTTCAAAACCGTTACAACACTTTGTTTTCAATTTGCCAATATTTCCCCTCCCTTCAACAAAAAGGGAACTTAAAGCGTCAGACGATTTTCTTTCGAATATCGTCGACGGAAGTATACACGAACTCATCTCTGTTACGTCACGGCGCGGTGGTGGCGCGTCGGTCGCATTTCCGGTCTGGGCCTGTGGGCAGAAGTCCCCATGCCAGACGTGTATTCCTGCGTTGTTTTGAAAGGAACGAGACAAAAACCTGCCTTCTCGTCAAAACGCCGCGACTGGGGCCGTACCAAAAGTGTCGAGAAAGGTTTGAAGGTCAGTTTTCACGTGCTCGGTTCGTCCGAGAATATGGATATGTGCCGTGAAAAGGGAAAAGCAAACGCCGTCGGACAACGATTGCTTGGGTGGGAAACACTTTGGGTTGAATTCACGGATAGCTGTGATCATCAGATTTATTTGTTTTGTTACAACATGAACGCCAAAAAACCGTCAAGTTGTGCGGACCACCTGCGGACTACGTTCAGTGCTCTTCAAGTTCAAACGGCCACCTGATCGTTCGAACTGTCGTCTGCTCTTTCAGACGTGTCTGCTTGTCGTCTGCTCTCTCAGACGACGCCGGCCCGTAGACAGAATCTTGGCCCGGTACTTGCGACAAGAAGTAATGCACGCCTCAAAAGACCTAAATTTGAAGGTTGGTGAGCAGGCTCGATGTAAACAGTAGATACAAGGAGATGTTGATCATTGTTACCAGTGAAGATCACCGACTTGCTAGGCCTGATTCGCATAGTCCGATTCTGCTTTAGATTTTCAGTATCGACGTCGACCATCTCAGCTTCGGTTCACGCTTTTGCAGCCCGAGCGACGTTGCGACTGAAAATAGCGAGCGAAATCTCATCATGCGAATCAGGCTTTAGCGTACATTCTGCGGCGTCCACGCGGAATGAATCGCCGCATGTCACATTATTGACGCGAAGTTTTGCGGTGTAACGAGCCTTGTTAATTTCGCTGACGCCGCTCAAGTAGTCAGACATCGTTAGGAGGACGTAGAACCAACAATTCGAACGCGAAAAAGGGCAGGGGGACTCACACAGACGCCGATAACATCGCATTTCAATGGTTTGTTTATGGGCGACGGCGAGCGCCTTGCCCACACCCCCATCGCGCATGCGCGGCGCCGGTGGCGTCCGATAGAGGCGTTCCGGGCGCTCCGGTTTGTTTGTAAACATGAGTTGGTGTATAGCGAACTTGCCGAATTTATCTGTCCGCAGCACTTTAAGCGAACCTCTTTCTAATTCTCTCTAAACTAAAACCACGCCTCGGAAATTCCTTCGTTTTGCTGGATAAGATTTATCTAGAAGACATTCCATTGTCTTCTAGATAAATGTCTGTTGCCCACATTACAAGGATTAACAATGCTACATTTAGATCTGTCCGTCACGTGCCTCGAACTTGGTGTACATTTACTCCTCCTTTCTCTGGTCTTTGTACTCTTCACACTGTCTCATACAATTCGTCGCTTCACATAACCACAGTCGCTCGAAGAGTTCCTTTTTTCTTGAGTTCCAGCGTAGATAGTCCTGGTGGTGCCTGTAATCCTTGCCTCTGAGGAGTGTCCAGATGCGATCACAGGCCCTCTAGTTACGCAAACAAACATTTCGCATTGAATTTGGTACAATTCGTTTCACGGATGACTTCATTGCAATAAAAGCAAATCGGTCTTTCTTATTTACGTCGTCTGTGTATTAAAGAGCAGTATTCATATATAAAACGTCTTCGCATTTCTTTTTCTTTTTTATGGCTTGAGTTGAGCTGTTGGTATGAATGTAAACAAGAGGGACATTAAAGAAAGAGATGCTACTCAAGTCAAGCTTCGTGGGCTGAACCCTGAAAAATGTAATGTTTTATGTTTCTTTGTTTAGTTCCTTCTTAATTTAACTACTATGCAATTCTCACTTTTTTTTTTTCCTTTTTGTTGGCAAAATGTTTATTAGTTTTCTTGTCAGTTTCTTATTGAAGCAGAGAAAATCTAAATATTTGACTTCCATACCCCGAGCGGATTCAAACACAGTTCTTCTATCGAGAAAGACATGGAGCAGGCAAACCTTAGCTTTAGTGCGACGGTCCCAAGGTGGCCAATTAGAACGGGCACAAACGTGTTTTAGAGCGCAGCTCTTAGGCGCCCGTTTCCGGGTTGATCGGCGTCGCCGTCGCCGTCGGTGTCGGCGTAACCGCGCGCGTTGGATTATGGGGCGTCACAGTTTCTCCGCTAAATTTAGCGGGGAAACCGAATTGATGCTGAGGTCACGTGACGTCGATTTCCCCTCAAAATTTAATCGTGAAACTTAACCCGCTCAATTTAACGGGGGAAATTTTCGCTAAATTTCCCGCTAAATTTGGCGGGAGAATTTTCGCTAAATTTCCCTTTATATTTACGGGAAAATTTCCCGCTAAATTTAGCGAGAAAATTTTCCCTAAATTTAGCTGTAAATTTAGCGAACATTTTCTGCTAAAAGGGAGGAGAAGAAGAGGGGAGGGGGAGGAGGGCATACCTTCGCCTCCCCTTCTCCTCCTCAAGAGCCGCGCTCTAGTTTCGCATTACAGAAAATTGTTAACGTCCTTAACTTTTTTTTTTAAATTTATTGAAAGAAATTAAAAAATACATAGTCGAAATCAACTTAACTGGCATATTCCATGTATTCCCGGGGATCCTAGGGGAAGCTAATATAGCCAAGACCTAATTACTTATCCAGACAATGAACGAGGAAATATTGCCGCCTGCTTATCATTTTGGTACCTCAATAATAGATGGTGATAATTTTACGCCGAGTGGTGAGTATTATAACGCAAGAAGAGAACCAGAGCTTTTTATTTTTTATTTTGTTTAAGATATAAATTATTTGGACCACAAAACATTTTTTTTGTTTAATAAGAACACAATAAAATAATGGTTTCGAAATAGCTCTCGTTCACATTTTATGATCAAAATGACTAAGAACTGTAAATTTATCCCTCTCTAAAAAAATGAAAGACGTTTACAACCTCCTGCAATACCGAATTAGAGCGCTGCTTCTGAGGTGGAATACCCTCCCCTCCTCTAATATACCCTTCTCCTCCTCCCCTCCTCTTCCTCTTCTCCTACCCTGGTCCTCTGCTCCTCCTCCTCCTCCCCTCCTTTCCTCTTCCTTCTGCTCATCTCTTGAAATATTTTGATTTTGCGATATACCGTGTTAAACAATCTGAGAGAGATATTTAAATATATTGCGGTATTCTCGCTCACCGCTCGTCTGGAGAAAGGAAATATCGTTCTCACATCTGGAAGCTCCACTCTGTCTAAGTTCTGCCAGTGCCAGGAAGCAGGGAAGCAGGATCAAGTCGGGAGAACGAGACAGCGTTAGTGTCAACACTTTGACCAAACACGTGACACTCTCGATGTCATCCTCCCCCGAGATGGCACAGCAGAACCGTGAATGCACGTCACTCGGGGCCAATGGGATATTTTCCTGCATGCCTGGTATGAAGTTCTTCTTTGTCTTGCACGAAATATTTGGTGAGTGCCGTAGGTGGAGAGCTCCAAAGCTACCACGAGCAAGCCGTTGTCAACCTTGGAGGCACACAATTCACCAACTTCGTCTGACGTGCCACGGAGATCGAGGGGTACAGCACAGACACGTAGTCATGTAGATGGCCACTTAAATAACGAGTACACCACGTTTTTATACGTACCTCTCTGGAATTTATGAATGGTGATATCACTTGCTTGCACAACTCTCTCCTCCTCCTCCCCTCCTCTTCTCCTTCCTCCTCCTTCTTTCCTCCTCTTAACTCCTCCTCCCCCTCCTTCGTCCTCCCCCTTCTCTCCTCCCCCTTCTCCTCCCTCCTTCTCCCCGTGACGTCACGTGTGACGTCATTATGAGAAACGTCCCCTAATGCAACGCGCGGGCCACACGTGACGTCACGTGAGACGTCATTATGAGAGACGTCCCATAATGCAACGCGCGGTTACGCCGACGGCGACGCCGCTCAAGCCGGAAACGGGCGCCTAAGAGCTGCGCTCTAAAAGTAATATGTGAGGAAGAAAATGAAAAGCAGGGTGGCATTATTTCTCGTTCACTATCTAGTGCACTAATTAACCCGGGACTTTATTAGCTTGCCCTAGAATCTCCAAGAACAGAGGGAATATTTGAGCAAAGTTAGTGATGCGCATGCATTTCTGCATTTATTTTAATAAAAAATTAAAATACATTGTGTAACCATCAGAGGGCCACCATAAAACTGTAGCCTTAAATGGTGATATGGTGGAAAGTTGTTCGAGTTGGTGGTACATGATTAACGAAAAGTAAAACAGCGCCATCGAAACGGAGGACAAGAAGACGAAGTGTACAGAGAGCTGACTCTTAGCTGATTTATTCGAAGTAAACACAAATCGACAAGCATCACGGGTCATCAAAAAAACATCAAGTACCGCTCCCCCCGCACGTGCCAAACCTGTCCAGGAATGTCACCTCTTTGTCAAATAATGTGATAGAAGGCGAACTGACGCACCTTCCTTTGTGCATAGAAATATAAAATGCCTCTAAAATTTCTCTAGTCGTTGAGTAGAGAACTTTTGATTGTCTTTTATATTCCGAAGCAAAAAGAAAGGTGCGTCAATTCGCATTCTATCGGATTATTTGACAAGGGGGTGACATTCCTGGGCAGGTTTGGCACGTGCGAGGCGAGTGGTGACTTGATGTTTTTTTTTTATGATCGTGATGCTTGTCGATTTGTGTTTTCTTCGAATAAATCCGTTGAGAGGCAGCCCTCGGTTTGTACATCTCGTCTTCTGGTCCTCCGTTTTTTTTTTTTTTTTCTTTTTTGGCGCTGTTTTATTTTTTGTTGATCATGTAGCCCTTAAGCCGCTTTTCATATTTTTCTCTTTAAAAATGTCGATTTAGGGTTTTAAAGGTTAATGTCACGTAGAGTTCTCCCTTCAGTATACTTCTAATTAATGAAAACACAAGACAGCGACTGCTGCAATCACTGCCACATACTCCGTTCTTCCTCAAATCCCGCGGGTATTAATATCGCGAAATATTGTATATTATCGGGTAATCTATCCCTGTATAAACACGTTACATCCACTCCTGCTTAGGTCAATATATTGGCCTACCGCATCATGTAAATAAACAAAATAAAAAAAAATAACAGCATAATATCAAACTAAATAATGTTTGTCGCAACCGAGATTCGAATGGTTCGGCAAACCAGCGAAATCTCCGCAAAATTTGACGAAGTTTGACTTTAGAACACTGTTGCCAGGTATTGTAGTAGGTAGATTACAGCAATGTTTCTAATGTTTCTTACATTACATTACATATCATATATCCCATTTTTACATTACGCTATATTTTATGAATTATAGATTTACATTACGTTACATTGATAGAAAACATAAAAAAATGGGAATGGATAAATATTTCAGCCCTTCTCCGCCAGGTGGCGTCAACTCGTTTTCAGTTTCCACACATATGCATTATAATCAAACTTCAGTCCAACGTTGTCCAACTTTTAAAAACATTTTTGCCAAACATTGCATCAAAAAAAAAAAAAAAAGAAAAGGAAATTGGTCCAGTTTAGATTTTGGCAGATTTTCCGACTTTTCATCCACGGCAGTTTTCTGCGTTGCGTAAAAATTCCGTGTTCTTTTACAAATGCGTCTATAATTTTGGGGGAAATAAGTCGCGAGGCTGGTCTAATAGAATCACTTGTGTGGGCATTCCTGAGTCTCGCGGCCACCGATGAGGCAAAAATACATTTGAAAATCGCAATTGCCTCGCCAGTTTACACTTTTAAAATGGATGCTGTATGATTCGAAATTCTTACGCAATTATTCGTGTTCCGTCGCGCTGGTCGCCGCTTGCCCGGATCAAGAATATTTTCATGGCTTTCGTTCTTTACTCTGTCTGCGTGCGTATGTGTGCGCGTGCATGCGCGTGTGCGCAGTGTGTGCGCCCGTGTGTGTGTATGTGCGCAATTGTGTGTGTGTGTGCGCGCCTGTGTGCGTGTGTGCCCGCGCGCCTATGTGTCCGTGTGTGTTTGAGCGGGTTAATGAATGAATGATAATAATTTATTTCTATATAACTCGGGGTGAAACAAAAAAAAAAGAAAAAAAGAAATGTAATTGCGCGGACGGAGCGTGCTTCCTAGACCACGTGACGTCGCTGAATCACGTGACCACGTGACCCACGTCACATGACCTGCCGTCATGTCATGTCAAGCTTTTGCGCATGCGCCGGGGCGACAGCAGCTCCATCATAGCGGTGCGACGTAGGAGGCTCTGACGCATCACGTCAGAGCGTCACAATTTCCCTCTCCGCCTCAAGAACCCACTGCCGCAGTCTTTCCCTAAACTTTGACAACTGCTCTCTCTTTAATTAGCCTAAATTACGGCTGTACTCGGAAGAAAAACACAGCTTAGGGAGATCGCACTTGCATTAGCGTAACTTCCAAAACCTAAGACCTCACCAAAAAGATGAAAAAAAAAAAAAAAAAAAAGAGACGCTTTGGGAGAGTTTTTGACTTTCACCGCACGATTGAGAACAGCTCAAAGCAGCGCAGTGATCGGTTTCCCTCCGAGACGCATTCGAACTGTTGGAAAGCGTTCGAACGCGAACGCCGGACGCCGGCGTTCCGCAATCCACTGCGTTCCAACAGTGAAGTGTAGACAAAGGCAGCTAGCTTTCGGTCTACCCACTAATCGTTCCACTCAGAGCTCGGCGTTCAGACACTCCCTCCCGCCTCCTCCTCTCCCTCACTTTCTCGGAGCAGCGCCATTTTGTTCGTCCGTCCGTCCGTCCGTCCGCCCGTCCGTTTCCCGCCAAATTTAGTGGAGAAACTGAATTTATGTATAAAAGCGCGTCACTTCCGGTCAGGTGGTTTATACACAGATTGTATATGTTACGTGACCTATTCATCGTGGACTTCAGTTTCCCCGCTAAATTTAGCGGGAAAGGTGACGTCACTTGACCTGATGTCGCGTGACCTAGAAATCATTTCACTTTCCACGCTAAATTTAGCGAGAAAAGTGATGCCACGTGACGTGCCCTATGCACCAATTCAGTTTTCCCCGCTCAATATATCGGGGAATTAGATAAAAATAAATATTTTCACTCCCCGAAAAAAACAACAGATTATTGATTTCTAAATAATTTTAAATGATCCCACCTTAAATATTGGATTTTATACATTAAGTTATTTGAAGATAAAGGTGCCTGCCAAATTTTTTTTTTATTATTCTTGTTATTATTATCGGTTCTTTTTTTTTTTTTTTCTTTTTGCTATTTGAGATAAGTAGGGAGGGGAATCGACTTCTTTCATTGTATTTCAAGCCGTCTTGAGAACAGAAGTTGCGGACAAAAATACGAAACTCTCAGATGATGTCTCGCTCATTTCACGGGTTTTCCCGGCTTCGTGGAGCTACTGATGACGTATCCAGTATTAAACAAGTATCGCCAATCAATCAACGATAAATTTTACTTTCAAAATCATGGGCAGTAAGTATATTATACAGAATATTACAAATTGAAGGACAGCTCAGCCAAGAAAGCTTTTTGTATCATAAGATAGTCGAGGATTGTTCCTAAAATCAATTAGTAACTGATAACTCTCATATACAACAACATGGGCAGTGTACATTACATAATCTTACGGAATCAAGGACCTTCTTTTTTGTTCTAACTCAGTCAGAAGTATTTAGTGTCGCTAAACAAGTCGAGGAATTTTCTGCGAACAGGATGTTTTGACAAGGTTATCATAGCTCGAATATTATTCGCAGCACGATATAGAAAAAAAAGGGGTGTGCATCATAAATTCCCATTTTGACGTGTCGCTGGAGCTGTCCATAATGCAGCAGTACCTTAGAACGTCTGTCCGACGGGTTCCTCGTCTCTGTCACACTGACTTCCAAAACATATCAGAAGTGGGATTTGCAAGGTTAAGAATTTCCTACACTTGTTTTTCCTCTTGGGCCCTTCTCCTTTCTATAATGGTTTTATCACCCGAGTGTTTTTTAGAAAGACATATTGGAACAAAATTTGTTTGTCTTATTCAGGAGGCAAACGTTGGGGGCTCCGAGGGTCCCAGATCTCGTAAAGTTCTTTATGGGACATCCGGTTCTGGAATAGGAAAGCTGTCTAGCCCAAGTCACCTTTCTCTAGCCTACCGTAAATCTTGTTATCTCGGAAATTTGTCGTTTTTTGGGGAATTTCATATGCCTGTCCAGGAAATTGTAGTCTCAAGTTTTACATTGAAATTGGCCGGCGAAGTTGTAATAAGTGGCACCGTTTATTCCAATGATGATAACAATGGCGACAAATAAATCCCAAATATATTAGCCCCCCCCCCCCCTTTTGCCGAATACATCTTTTCTACGAATTACCGAAATTCTACGTATGGTACATACAAGGGTGCCCGTGAATAAAAGAGGGAGTAGCTATGGGTTTGACGTTTTAAGACATCAGAATGAGAAAAAAGCAGAAACATAACAACACCGAACACGTGAGGTCTCTGTTGTGCGTTGGTTCTATATATGCTTTAGCGTTCGAAGTACTCAAACATAGCAGATAATAAATCGTATACCCCTTTCTGGAGAGTGAAGTTGAAAGGCTTGAGGTTGCATCATTTTGGTATTCCAATCAAATCAAATTAAATCGAACCAAAGCTTTCGTTTTCAAAAACACTGGAAGGAGTCCCAGAAAAAAAAAAAAAAGCCGTTGAGGTAACTTGACTGGGTCTGGGAGCCTTATTACATTAGCAGCAGCTTGGTAGTGCAACTGGCGGAACATTTGATCAAACAAAAGAAAAATTAAAAATCAGAACTTTGTAAAAATTATAACACTAAGTTAGGAAACAACAAAGATATAGAAGAGCGCAAGTGTCGTTTGCTAATCGTGTATATGTTTATGTTGTTTGTGAGGCATTTATTTAAAACGAGTGATATATTATAATGTAAAGTTTGTAAATTCTAGTTTGTGCGGGAACGAGGGAGCACCCATACTTCTCTGCGGCGTATGTTGACATCGCTGCTATGCCCAGGGTTGGTAAGTACTTTAAGTACATTGCACTTAAAGTACTACTTCAAGTAGGTTTAGAAAACTTGCACTTTGCTTGAAGTACATTCTCTGAGTATGTACTTGTAGTTTACTTGAAGTATTTTTTTCTGGTACTTTCGATGGAAAGTACACTTCCCGATTGCAAAGTACATTGCCCAAATTTGGCTTCGTTAAATTTGTATCACGAGGTGATGCTTTGTCAACTCCGAAGAAATACTGGCAGGGATATTCTACTCTCATAGGAAACGTGAGCAGACGACTCATCGCTCCGTTTGTTCTGGTGGCGGCTTTTCCGTAGCTTTTTGAGCTCTCGCTACTTCTCGGTCGGTCAGCGCAAGGGAGGAGGTTTAAAATATTAGGAGAGCAATATTAATCATAATGTAGCACCTGAGACTGTGGTGCGGAATAATTAAACTCTCAAGTCGGAGAAAGCCACAACAAAGGAGAACGTCACAATGTTTTGAGTCAGTCTCTTTTGTCATTTCCTTGGACTTCAAAGTGCCTTAATTATTTTCTGCACCCCAGTCTCAGGTGTAACATTATGATTAATTATCACCAGCTCGCTTGCACACTCACTGTTTTTTGTTTTTTTTTCATTAAAGATTTGCTGAAGCGAAATTTTGATTTCAGAAAACAACGCAGAAGCGCTAGGCGGGACGCTACAAACCCGAAAGCGTCACCCATAAAGCGATATCTCCCACGGATGGTCGTATTTTTGTGAAAGAAGAGCGCGCTTGAACAATGGCCGAAAAGGCCCGTGACTTTGGGATTCTCGTTTCCTCCTCTTCTCGCTCTGACTCCGTGAGGACGCGAAAAGGGAAGGAAGCAAGGCCGTTTCCCCCTCTCCTCACCTATTCTGCAGGAAACGCGACGTCACGATTCTCACGCAATCGCATCCCTATTTTACGAAAATGCGGCCATCTGTTCGATATATTGCTTTATGGGTGGTGTTTTCGGGTTTGTGGCTCTCCATTGAACACTCCTGCTACCTTATTTTGTGAAATCCAAATTTCGGTGCAATATTCCTTTAAGGAGAGGACGCTCCTTTATGAAGGGATTGCTTGCGGGAGTTACGGGGCTGACGCCTTTTGGGTGCAACAATCCAGTGCAAGTGGCGCCCAACTCAGAAAGGGACTTCTGAATTTGGCTCCATTCCTGAAATTAACTACTCAGTGGCCACTTGACTTTATCAAATATTCGCCGCTGTTTTTGAAAATATGTCTTCAACCCCTGATTACCTCTGGGCAATACATACCAGTTGAACAAATCACTTTATGGGGGAATGAAAGGGCATCATGAGAGATTGCGTTTAAACACTTGTGCTTTACTTTGAAAGTACATCGTAATTATATTACTTTACTGCTAGTACATTGCTCCCAGTGTACTTACTACTTTACTTGAAGTACATCCCGTCTCGTTTACTTTGTACTCTATTTGAAGTACCTTTAAAGGCCTGTCCAAACAGGCTACGACAAAAGTCCTCAGGCCACACGACTCTTGCAAAAATCGTCAAAATTGGACCATCCGGCAGTCGTCGGTCGAATGTCTGTTTGGACACCGGCCAAGCCAAATACACGACTTTCCACCTCGCCTTCTCTACTTTCCTTTCACGTCGGTGCTCGTCAAACTTGACGTCACACGCCACCTGCCAATGGTGTTCCTGATGTCCGTCTATCTCCCGCGGCTCACGAAGTCGCCGACCTTGCTACCGCCGTCACCTCGGCAGGAAGGCCGAACAGGTCCGGCTTCGGGTGGATTTGGGAGATTCCTGCGTCGAAGCGCGCGTTTCGGCCGCCCCGGCTAAGCTTTTTTTCGTCAAAATCCACGCTCGTAGCTCGAAAAAAAAAAAAAAAAAGTGCAGTGCGCAACAGTGAGGCTTTTAGTTGTATGTAGAAACACTGAGAACTTAAAAATATATCATTTATTTTATTGAATTCCGAACCAACCAGGTTTGTTTGTCTATACGAGATACGATAGAAACAAGAGCCGCGGGAATCGGATCCAATCCACAGAACTGTTGGAAGATGACACGACCTTGAACACGACGCGCTCGCCTGGCTTGCCCCCTCACACCCTAATCTCCCCTTTCCCGTTTTTGGGACTTGAAAAACGGCGGAGGCCTTGAGCGATTGACCGACAGCCAGCAGAGCGTGTGAGTAGCTCTCCGGACCCACGTGATGAGCAGAGCAAGGCCGCCGTGGAGGAAGCGAGGGGGAGATTTGACGGGGAGAAGTTTCCCCCCGGCAGATTTGACAGGGGGAAATTTCCTCCCGGCGGGCGGAAGTGGAGAGCCGCACGATTTGTCGGAGTCGTGAGTTTTGTAGTATAGACCTTTTCAGCCTCCGTCGCATATGGGCGCTGCCATCTTGGAATCACGTGACGCGGCCGCCATAAGGTGGCTTCAACTCGTCGCTCCACTCTCCCCTCCGCGCCTTGCCGAAGGCGTTGCATTCGCGTTTTTCGTCGTTTTTTACCGCGTTTCGCGCCTTACTGTAAATCGCCGCCCGATGCTTGGATTTACAACTTATTTGCATGCCATAATAATGTGCACGAGGACATCTGCAGTTAATTTTGTAACAGATTAGTACTATCTCAACCGCCGGCGTACCGGATATACGTGTGAGAAGGGAGCAGGTACAGGAATCAGCGTCAGCCTTGGCGCATATTAAGCCCAATGATTTATGACAACTGAAGTTTGCTCAGTGATAGTGGTGGCATATTCGAAATAAGTATAGTGCAATGAATATATATAACTGCGCCCTTAGGATCTTAAGGAATATGACCAAAATACTCAGCATATAAAGCTACGCGTGTTTAATGAAAGTCTCCTGCCATGCCTTCATAACAAATTTAGAATGCTCCTAGTTGCTTTTGATTATATAGGATATATAAGAGATATAATTGACGAACCTTTAACTCACATTTTATCTGATGCTGGGGAAAATGGTAACGTCCACATCAAGCAATTTGTTTGTTCACGACATTACTCCTAAATCTCCTATACGTTCTAAATGGTTTTTGCAATATAAACGTTTGCTTGATTTATTTATGAGTTTAGAGGAACTACACCATGTTCGGTCCCATATCTGCAATCATTAAAGGGTGTTGACATTCTTTTACCACAACGTTTAATTTATTTATTTTAATTAATTTAGCACCAAGACCCCTGTGGAAAAAAAAAACTTTCACAGGCAGTTTGAGAGTGCCTAGGGCTCACATTGTATTATGCCAAAAAGAAGCATCTATATAGAAATCACCCGATTTCAGTGTTGTTGATTCTAGATCGCATCAGTTTCAATGGAGATCTGTCTATACAGGTTCATTAAGTCGTGCCTAGCATTCGACTACAGTCAAACATACGGGAGATCACTTCTCTCGAACCTTTTAATTTTATTTGGCAAAGTTTATACAAAGAAAAAAATTCAGAATTCAATTGATGGGCCTGTCACTCATCTCATGTGCCAAGCACGTCGTAATCAAATGTCAGTAAAACAAATATCTAATTTTCTAACGCCAACGTTGTGAAATGCTGTTAATAAGTACTTTGGGAATTTCGCACCCGACCTATGACGGACTATCGAAATATTTCTCGAGTACTTAATTTCTTTAAAGAAAACAGCCTGAGGCAATATCACTTATTTCTTAGTATATCTGCGTTATTATAGGATACATTTCGAGTCTTTAAAGTTCAGAAAAAGTTGGTGTCCCCGAAAATCGCAGCGAGCAGTGAACTGGCGATTTCATGTATTTTTCGCGATTCAGGAAGTTCTTATTCAGGTTGTGGACCTGCATTTTTACTATACATCTACTCATTAGTATTTTTATTAGTTCATTCTTATGAAAACTAGGGTCGTTGGGTACGGCCGTAGACAATTGAAATCCTCCTTGTGCATCATAGTCGTTTCGTTGCCGAACCTGATCGAAATTAACGACGAACATCACCATATGCATCGTAAAGTGTTCGTAAAAAAGTCGGCGAATATGATCCGAAATCACTTTGTAGTTCTCAAATTGGCTCAGTACCACAGTTTTATTAGTTGTGTGCTATAAAGGGTACATTTGTATCACGAAATTATGCGAAAGTGACATAACACAAACACAGCCACGACCGCACCGAAACCGAAACCAATCAAAGTGAAGCCACCCAATGGCGGCGAGGGCGTCAGCGCCCTCTATCCGCCGGTCGGGTAACTATTGAGATGAAAAGGTCTTATGCCCCTTTAGATGTACTTTACCCAACACTGGCTATGCCTTACAGGCTCAGAAATAGTGAATAAGGAATCAATGAATAGTGTGGACGATAAACGAATGGAACAAAAGTAAACGATGTATATGCATGCGTTCAACCGGAATTACTTGATATTTTAGAAATAAAGGTTCTGTGTGGTCTGTGTAGGAAACGTCTGCAATATATCCTATTATGTTCTTATGTAGTAATAGTATGCTTTAAAGGTTTGTTTTTGATGTAGTAGCCCATACAAAGCGACAATAAATTAAGTGGGATTGAAATAATTCATAATAAATTTTAAGTTTAACGTTGAGTGGTAAAAACATTGCAGCAACGAGAAAAAATGTCAACGACCCGGGAGAGTTTAGCTATGAATTAATTTACATGACGTCCCACCTCTGGGACGTCCATGACGCTCTGAAAAAAATACGCCTAATGTTTTACGCTGCTTGACTTGTTCGATTGATGAAATCCCTATACTCCGTTTCACCTTATGTTGTACCGCAGACAAGGCTAGAAGCGCGAGCTCATAGCGTTGAGAGCTACTCTTAACGCACGAGAGCTTGTGCCGCCGAGATGTGCCCTAGAGCAAGGAGGTCGCGCTTGTAGCCTTTCCTGCGTTATATCATAAGGTGAAACAGAGTAGTGAGAAAGTGTACTTTAGTGAAATGGTTTTATCTTTTTATTTGAATACTATTGCTTTAGACTTCACTGTATTTACCTTAAGGCCGTTAGTATCAGACCACAATGCAAATATGGTAAGAGTAGAATTGGCTTGGCACAACAGTGTATCAACATCAGCCGCAGGGGAAAAAAACATACTCGTATCGTCCTGATATATGACGAACTGCACTTGGTTATCGACCTTTACTCCGCGGCGAAGATGTATTATCGAAACATGTAGATTGCATAATTATGTTTTGTAACCGCTTTTGTTCCATGAGTGCGGAAAGAGAGTAAAAAATAAAGTTTTGATGATCGTGTGTCAGACAAAAGAATAGAACGTAGCGCCCCGCAGTCGAACGTTGCAAACCTATTTATAAGTAGCTGAAGCTTGAACTAAACAGCAATAAAAAAAGTCCCCGAGGTTTCAGGGATTGGTCGGAGTTTGAACCGGCCAAGCGAGAAGTCCCCGGGCAGCCACATTTCCTTCGAAGTCACAATGGCGGAACCATGGAAATGCATTTGTCGTGTTGCAGAGAAATTCGAAAAGCGTGAATGACAGCAATTAAAACAGATAAATTGAGTAAAGAATTAATAAAAGAAACAAAGAAGATAAACTAACATTTCTACCCCCCTCGGTTCCGTTTTCTCTTATTTAATAGATGTAAACCCTGTAACCATTACTTCTCTTCATTTCTTAGTTTTTTGCTTTTATTTCAAGTGCGTATAAAAGTTTTTATTTTTCTTTCCAAAATATCTACCTGACGACATCTCAAAGCCACCTTACTGCGCGACCTGCAAACTATTCAACACGCAAAAGCCACATTTTGATGAAACTGACTTTAAATTAGATTTATACGCACGCGCAAGTTTCGTTGCCTAAAATAAAACTCAAGATATTCATATTCGTCTTTTTTTTTTCTTCCTTTTTTGTGTATTTGGACCGCACGGGCCCCGACGCGAACTGAGCTTGAGATGTTTGAGTGTTGGGACATCATTTTGTGTTTTGTTCCGGGACACCTAAGTAATAAATCACATTAATTCCGTTATACGCGCATTATAATGTGTCGCAATGTTTCTTCAAACATGCACGTATATATTGGACAGAGGCTCGCGATATGCGAAAGGCGACGCTGAAGATAGGAACGCAAACATAGTAACAGTGATAATAATAACTATGTCAACGAAGAAAATGTTTTCTTTATTAATTACTTTATCCATTCATACGTAGTGACATCGCCTCCTGTATACTTCAAAGCCTGACAGATCGCCACGAGAAACGGCCGCCGAAATGCAAAAAGGTGGAGCTTAAGAAAACGGATGAAAGGAGAGGTACGTGACTGGCGCCCCGCTGCGGCGAGGCGCCGAAACACACTTCTGCCGAGCGAACAAGCGTGTTACGGGTCCTCGCCGCTGCAAAAGCTGTGCGCTGACGTCCAGGCATTCCCGAAAAATGGCTCTTTGATGCTCTGTGCTACCAGACCCTCGCGCTCCAAAACTGTGACCTGGCACTCTATGACTCCGTCTTCGGACTGCCAGATTTTGTGAGTATAGAGGAGGCCACGGTAGTAATCAAGAGTTCGAATGGCTTTCCTGGTAAACACTGGTCTACATAATATGGTACACATCTCCAGCGTGTCCCCTCCAAATTTAATTTACTGTTTTTTGTTGGTTTTTACCTCAACAATAAACTATACACAGCACCGAACGTTGATATCCTCCGGTCAAATGTAGCGCAAGTGGTCCGTACCAGGTGCCAACGTTTCAGAACTTACGGCTCTCTTAATCAAGAGTTACGTTATTTTCTAAAATTTTCGATGGGAAAATGACGGCCCTGTATATGTTAAGTGTTTATTTTTTTTTTTTTTTATGTGGGACACTGTTATGCATGGACATGAAGTTTCCGCATTACACTCGCGGATGACGCTCACCTCGTAGGCGAGTGTCCCTCTAGTTGCCGCATAGACACTGACTGAATGACAACGGTAGAGTGGAGCTTCAGTTGTCACGCCTCTGGCACGGGTTTCCTATCTTTGACGATTCTGGGCGTCCCGCGAACTTTCAACCTACATGCCCGCACAGCCAGAGCACGACCGAGGGCATCGAGCGCATGCTGAAAGCCGGGCGTTCGAAAGACACGTCCTGTCTTTTTCACTCTGTTGGTGACTACAATCATTCTTCTTATAAATGCTCTATTTATTTTTTACTTTTTTTTTTGTCTCGGGTTGTTTTAAGACACGGCTCTGTGCAGGGAACAAGTCGTCTGCTTTTTGTGCAGGAGTGGCGGTGACGTCAGAACAACGCCAAGCTCTGATTGGCTCTGGTTGGAAGGATAGTGTGTAGACCTCAATTCCAGTCCCTGAGGTCTACCCATTATTATTATTATATTTTTTTAATTAGCCAATAGCAGCTTGGCGTTCTGACATCATTGCAACGCCTGGGGAAGAAGCAGACGAACTTGCGCTCGCGCATTGACCGTTTTAAGAACCGTCTTCTGCGCGCTGCCATCTTTGGTCTACTGGGCTGTGAAACGCGTTCTTAGCATGCGCAGTTGCTCTCTTCTGCGGAATATCAGACTCCGGGCATACGTTCAGAGGCTAGTGACTCATCATTTTTGGCTGGTATGATAGGCGCTGGAGAGCCCTTTAGGAACCGACGGTGGAAGAAACGCGGAGCGTGTCGAGTCCAAGGCATAATTACGAACGAGCGCACAGGTTGTCCTTCCCTCAAAAAATCCAAACACTCAAAAGTACTACACTCACACGGCGCTCAACTATCAACTCATAATCTGTGTTTAGTCAAACGTCCTTTTCTTTGGCCCCAAGAAATAGGATACACTCGGACGCAGTACACTTCATCGAAGGAGCGTGCTTCGAAGATGGATATGGCGATCATCTCTCCGGGGACAATGGAAGGTGCTTAAAAGGGCCCGATGTATTAGATGTAAAACCAACTCGCCCAATCTGCAGTATCAACAGAGTGCATTATCGCTCCACGAGCAATCAGATCGCAGCAGGGACCGACAGAAAAATCCGCCAATCAACCAGTCACGAAACGGAACGATGCCAAGCTGCGTAACCTGGGACCAAGTCGCTAAGTCGCGCTCCCTCAGCTAATACATCGTACAAACGACGGCCTACAAACGCTGTCTGAGACATACTGTCTTTTTGAATGCTGTTCGAGCAGCATGACCGCTGTTTTGCGCAATCTTATCGTAAAAATATTTTTGCATAAGAGGTTATTCAGATATTGTGCCATTTAAATTTGCCCTGTACTGGCCCGTTCCCACAATAGCGTTCGATTCTGTTCAATTACACCCTGCGAAGGATCAAGCGCGAAACTCGAGCACAACCTTTCAGAGCCGAGGCGACCTTGCGACCCGTCAGGTATTGCGCAGATACGCAGCATGTCACCATGCTTTTGTTTCTCCTCACGGGTGGATAGCAGATGATGCTTTACGAACCTACGAAGCCAATCCGGTTCCGAGTGAGTGTCACGTGATTGCCGCAGTGGTGCGCGTGACACGTTGTCACGTGATGGGTTATTCGAGGCACTACATTGGCTATAGGATAACTCGTATCATTCGCTGTAGTCCATCGTATAAGGTCCCGTTCACACACTTGCGTTTACTTACGATCGAGTTTTTTTCTTTTTTTATATGTATTTTTTTACCACGAGAGAGCACACCTAATTAACACACTGGCTTGCCAGCGCCATCTATGAGGTGACCCTTGGAACTGCTTTTCACTGGAGCGAATGTTTTGACGGTATTCGTCGGATCAAATGTACGTAATATCTATGAGAAATTATCGTTTTAAAATTTTCGAAGTTTTTTGTTTATTTTTTTTTATTTCAAGAAAGAACGATGCGCGAAAAAGATAGGAATTATATACGGAGGTGCCGAGTGTTCCACGGCTCTACCCGGTAGAGGGCGCCAGTGCGTTCCCTCGTAGTGCGATGACCCCGTGACATCTTAAGGCAGAGTTAGTAATCAAACGCTACTGGATGCGAACGGGCTCTTTATAGTGGTAACTTATCGATATCCTCGCGCTGGAAATTTCCCCATTAAAATTCAACATTTGGAAACAATATATACTGACTGGTTTTTGTTTAGATTTTTCTTCCAAATGCAAAACAATTTATGGAGACTAAAGAAAAAAAACTCAACCATGGCATTTAGATTTAATGTGACGTTCCCACACGTAGTCAACGCGTGTAATTCTCACCATGGCCTACCAGCTCTAGCGGTATCTTGTATGTAGTAATCTTGCGAGGAATGATGACAGAAACGCAGAGCGTAGCATTACAATCCAATCAACTTGCATATAACGCGCAACCACGGATTGCTCCGTGGTTGCGTAGAGATTATACAATGCATAAGCAATTGAGTTCATTGGCTAACCGCATATTTCGCAAATACTGTGGGAAAAAAAAGAAAACATTTTTTTCCACATTGTTTAAAGAAAAAGAACTGAACCCTCAACAAAATATTAAACATATTTTTATTAGCGGTGCTTTTTGTTTACTTTTCTTTTTGCTTCATGTATATAAATGAAAAGAGGCACATTCATTTGGGATATAAGAAAGCATATCGTTCTGAAAAGCTTTTCAAAATCTTGGAACTTTAAACATGGTGTATATGCTCACCGCATAAAATTCCCTGGCAACAGAACACGTTGTTATAACTTAAGTCGCATTCTGACTTGTACTCGTCAGAATTCCAAATACATTTCAATTTGTGCGCAGGACGTCTTTAACGTATGCGAACAGAAACACCCACCAAATCATTGAAATTAAAAAGAGACGAAAGTTGCTTAATACGTTGGCTTAAAGAAAAGCTCGTTAATAGGCAAACACTATTTGACGGATCTTCCTGCTGGCATTATATCTTACGCAAGTTGTGTTCCTTAGGGTATTAGTCGTGTCTTGCTTACTTTGAGATTAAAAAAAGTTGGAAACAAAGCGAAAATAAGTAGAACTCCCCAGTCGCCGCCAGGGTGCCGTAAGAGAGTAGTATAATATCCTCCATCTCCAGGATGCCGACATTTCCCCAGTATATTTCTCAAGCGCGTGCATTATAAATAGGCTCCAGTTTATGGTATAAACTGAAAAAAGCGGTAGCATCTTTTTTTTTTTTTTCCTGCACTATATGCGGCCGACGGATTGAATTACTTGTGAGCAAACCACGCAGACCGATAAGATGTCGTCAACCTCGTACCTACGCCTATAAATGATGAGTTGACAGATATGACTGATGGATGGCTATGGCCAACGATATCAGTCACTCGGTTACAGAAACGGCATTTTTAATCGCCAACCAAAGGCCTCACAATTTAATACAAAAAAAATATCCATATTCGGTAACACTTGATGAAGGATGTAAAAATACTTACATAGACACCGACAGACTTAAAAACGCAGTTCGTTGCGAGATAGAAGGATGTTATTATCGTATACACGATTCACTGTTTCGTGTTCTTGTTCCGTGTTTCTTTTCTATCAAGATTTCGGCTGCTAGTCAGCGCTTTCCCAGTGTATGTCTCTTTGTCCCCGCTCAAGCTAGTCACGTTGTTTTTCACTACGAACTCCTACCAACTCACCTAAATGTCCATTCTAATAGATGTTTTTTTCTTTATTATGTACAGTTATAATTTGTTTTTAGCAGCTGCTAACTTTTGCATTTGGTGGGACAACTTTAAAACTCACATTGAAAACCCCTACTCAAGCCTTCAAGCGAACGGCGAGCAGCCAAAATGTACGTCAGTGTTATCAGACGCGTTTCGCGGTCACACTCTTGACAGCAGGTGTCAGTGCGCGCTGACGAGAGTAGGAAAATGGAGGCGAGCATGATACGGCAATACTCGATTATGGCAGCAGCGCCGTTAGATCCAGAAGACGACGAACTGCTTCCTAGAAGAAAGATGCTTCTTGAATGGGTGGATGCAACACAAAAAAATGTAAAATAGAAAATAAAAATGAAAAAAAGCTTTTAGCCTTTTTATTTTGCTGAAGAAGGAAGATCAGCCAAGCTCTATCATGGTGGGAGTGATTTAATGGCCGTCCGCGAGTCAGCAACCCTGAGTGGAAAGGCTGGAAATGTTGCCGCCATCTATGAGCGACGGCGGCAAGCAGACAACCGGCAAACACAACACTCTGGGCAGCTAGCGCCATCTATGAGCGACGGCGGCAACCAGAGTGTTGTGTCGACATTTGTTTGGTACCGGACACGATTCTGGAAAACCTAGCCCTCAACAGTTCCGCTGTAAAAACAGTTGTATAAAAAACGGCTCGAGGACGGCTTCGACAAATATCGAAGACTTCCTTCGGGTGCCTCGCGAACGACATGCTCGCACAGCGCAAGTCACGAGTTAGTCAATCCTGATGCCACCGCCAGCCTCTAGCTGACCAAATTCTGTAAAGTTGCCAGACACGCCTACAAAAATACTGCCAATTGCAGAGAGATCCCATGCCAATTGGCGGGGGGAGCCCTTCGTGCAGTCCGAGCACCCCCGAGCACCCCTGAGATGTCTACGTCAGCGCGCACAGCTCCGTGCAAAAGTGCAACGTTGCTACCACGTGATGCGCATTTTGGGGAGCACAAAGGGAAGGATTTCTCTCCCGTGTGTACGCACCTGAATACGTAATACAAAAGAAAATCCGCAGACATTGGCTGAGATGTGTTTCTTCCTTGCACAACAATCCTGTAACACTGATCACAAGAAACAAAGTATGCAGATATGTTTAATGCAAATATGTAGTATATCCGAGGAAAACAAGCTTGAATAATGCTTGAGAAGTGTGCGCAGATAATTTTATCCTCGTGTCTGCCGGGAACACCGTGTTTTTTTGTGTTTTTTTTACAATGTTTGCGCAGTGTGATTGCGCGGTTCACACTGGTGATACAAACACCTTCTGCAGATATGTTAAAAGAGTATATACATGTACGAAGCAAACGTACTTGGAACAGCCTTCAGGCGTGTTTGCGGATCCTTTTCTGTCATTATGCCCGCTGCAAACACCGTGCCTTTTGTTCGATGTACGAGTGACTTCGGCTTTAGGGTTGAACGAAATATAACAAAAGCCACTGGCCGCCAAGAAAAAAAGGCCAGTGAACAACAAAAAAAAGAGTCTCGTGGACAACCGTTTTTCCTGAACACGGGAGCCGACAGAGCAAACATATGCCGAGAAATTAGCGCTCGTACTCGCTGCAAAAGAAAAAAAAAAAGAGAATGCTTACCCGCGAATAGCAAGGCGTAACTCGAGTGTACTCGAGCGGATAGCGAGCCTCCGAGGTTGGGCCATCGGCCCCTCAAGCGATGAAACCGATCAATAGCTCTCATGGCTTGACTGTGAAGGAACGCTCTGAGGAGGACCCTCCGCGCGGAGTTCACTCGTAACAAATCGCACCCCCGTTTCTCAGGCCTGCCAAGTTCCTCCGAAGACAATCTATCAAGTTCGGTCACGACAGCGACACTTCGTTGCCCATCTCAGCCGCACGGTGTACCCAAGTTACATCCAGGTCGTTCTTCGAGAGAAATTTCTAGAAAAGCAAACTGCCAATAAACGCTAAAGTGCCGAGGACAAGGACGAAAGAAAGGCGTAGATAGGACGAGCGCTAGCAAGTGCTATGAGCGCTTGGTCTGTCAACGTGTTTCACTTGTCCTTGTCGCTTCAGTGTTTATTCTTTATAAGCAACTCGCCCAACAGGTCAATTTTGTCCCCATAAGTGGACAAGTGAGTCTCACTGGGCATGCGCAAGAGTACTGCGCCTGCCCCTGTGTGACTACCAAGCTTCATGGGGCGCGGGGGGGGGGGGGGGGGGGAGGGGGGGGGTACCATTGAATCCTCCTATTCTAAAACTTCCTAAAATGAGGCTACTCAATAGGGAATCGGCGGCCGAATGTCTAAACACCACACAGCCTTGGGCAAGCGTGGGGCGGAGCCCGCGCTGCACAACCCCCGGGGTCCTCTGTTTGATCCCCACCCCTGCACGTTTTGACCTGAACGGCCTGAATGGGCATAATACCGGCACGAGGTCGTGTATCATTACTGCGCGATGCACGTTAAGAATCCTAGTCGCAAGTCGATCTTACGCTGTTTAAGCGCGGGCGTTAACTTTGTTTTGTCACTAGAGCCACAGTTAATATATCGGCACTCCTTTTCACGATTGTGTCTAGGAAGCCCCCATTTTGTTGCTTATAGTGCAGAAATATCACAACTGGCGGTCGTCATAATTTGAAATTGCCACTTTCTGGGCTTTGGATACGTTGTCGCAAAATCCGGGTAATACTGTTTTTTTTTTTCTTTTTGTTTTCTGTCGCGGACCGTCTAACCATTTACGGAGCCCGGAAATA
This sequence comes from Ixodes scapularis, assembly GCF_016920785.2. Classification (NCBI taxonomy): domain Eukaryota; kingdom Metazoa; phylum Arthropoda; class Arachnida; order Ixodida; family Ixodidae; genus Ixodes; species Ixodes scapularis. The sequence continues at coordinate 109,974,356 of NW_024609881.1, forward strand.
GAGTCGAAGGTACAGCGTCATGTTGTTCGTCAAGTGTCGTACGTGTTTTCTCATTGTTCAATTTTAAGCACTGTCGGCTGTTGAACTGTTGTTTTCTGTATATATGAGGTGGTTTTTCACTCCTACCATGTCTCCAAATGGGAGTATATAGTATCTATAAATAAATAAATAACTAAACACAATCGCTGAACCAATCATGTTGAGGAAAGACCCAGCGCTTCGGGCTTTTCACGCTGTTTGATTGGTCCCATCAACCATCGTCGAAATGATTTCCAGAGCTTCGCTTTGTCACCTGAACGCTCGGGGAACCTTTTTTGTTTTTTGTGCGTGATATATTTTATTAGTCTTTTGCGACGACAAAACCGTCCCCCTAGACGGTTATGCTCGACCGTTACCCGCAGTTTAAGGTTATATAAATAGGCCATGGAGACCATTTAAAAGCAAACAGAAGAAATACTCCAGGCGGGGAATTGAACTTGGGGACAATAAGTGATTGCCAGCCGTATACTATATCCCAATCTAGCTTAGCAGCGCAAGTGCGTGAGGTGTAGCTGCCTGAGGAGTAGATGCGCAGGATAACAACTATCCGTTGGCGTTACGTCATATTACGTGATAAAACGTCTCGTTTGACGTGACCTAAGCTCTGACTTGGCTCCCCTCAATTCGGTGCACCACCAAAAAAAAAATTGGGTTGTGTGTGTGTTTATACAGCCTAGAACTTGGCCTGCCTCACAGGGGCGACGAGTCTCCCAGCTGTAGATGAGCAATTTAGCCAGTGCAGTACAGCCGCTAGCCTGCGGTCTTTAACGTGCATCACGCAGTAGTGATACACGACCGCACGCCGGTACGATGCTCATCCAGATCCAAACGGGCAGGGGTGGGGCTCGAACCCAGGATTGCACCACCAAAGCTAAACAGACTTTGTGTTCCGTGGTTTTTGTCAACATGAAACAAGCAAGTGTTTTTTGTTTTTTGTTTTTTCTGGGTCATTTTCCGACGTGTACAGCATTACTCTAAAATGCAGGAAGGCAAGACTGCACCGTGTTTGCCCGCATGATTTGCAGAAACCACGCAGAATGCATTTGTCTTCTATACCTGCACAGGGTTGCTAAAAACAAAAAGCCGAGTAGCGCGAACCAGACGATTGATTTAGCCTGCTTTCTTAGCAGATAGCATGCGGAAGGAGTGCGCAACAGTCCGGCTTCTCTTTTGCGTGCTTTTTTCAGGTTGTGTTGCTTCAGTATTTCCGAGATTGGGGCGCGAGGGTCAGGAGCATGTCGAAAGACTGTATTCGAGGCATGCAGATTGGATGGCTGACACCAACGGCAGCAGTTAGAGGAAACCCGCGTCAGGACTGTAAATTCATAAATAAATAAATAGCTCTCGGTTGGACCGCGTGATGCGGGACAGACGTCTCTCAACGGTGGTTTGAGGTGTGTTATTGCTGGCGTCTATCTTTGGAGCCATGTTTATTGCGCGCTCTCCAAACAGAAATGGCGGTCTGCCGATCCAGCTGTCAAAAACCCTTCGGCGTCTGTTGTCTGTCCACAGCTGGGCCCTAATTCGGCCTCCCGAAGAGGCGGTCCACGTGAAAACTGGGGTGAATCATTTTTGCAGCTAGAAATTCGGTTTCGTATTTGAAAGACACCGCGGTGAAAGTTGCACATGCCTTCTATGCCGGACACGGGATCACCCTTCAATTCCTAATGCACCGCTCGAGAAGCATAGCTAAGCTCGTCATGTGGTCGCATGGATATAAACAAGCAGGAAGCTTCAACTAAGTCCGCCGTTCAAGGGTACACAAAAATATATCCGGAGCAACGCTACAGAGAAGAAAATCCACAATGCTTAGAAGCTGTTCATCCAAGGTCGTATAGTCTATACTCGGCCGGGCATGTCTGCCTAAATTTGAGCAGAGTGATTTCACTCCAGCGCCAAATGCGCCATTTTACGCCAGAGGCAATTTCCTGCGCGATCCTGATAAAAATCTGTCATGTTGCGACAAATAGCGTGGCTGGCCAAATTAGGCGGTGACTTGCGCCATCTATTACAGCGATATGCATCCTGATCCGCGGCAAAGATAAGGACACCTAGCGGCTCTGCTCTCAACTGGGGCAGGTGGTGCTTTCTGAGACAAACGCAAGCCTTCCTGAGGACATGACAAAGATATCAGGTTTAAGGGACGGGCAACAGTTGTGTGAACTTTTTTATATGAGAAATATCTGTTTAGTAATGCCTCACATTGATTTTTTATGAAAGATATATTTCTCGTAGTTAAGCCCGTCGAGTCCAACACTACAAAATACTTTTACTGTCTACAAAAAAAAACGTGGTAAATTTAGGTGATTATAAGATTTCGTAACTGCATGGTCAAAAGTGATTTGAAAAGTGATATTTAGGTGCTCAAAAGGGCCTTCCATATTTCACGTTTCTCTGCTCCAAAAATTGCTCCAAATCACACATTTCGCAGTAGTTTCACTGAGTGCAGTACTTGAATACCCGCGCTACAATACTGGAATAAGAACTAAGCGAGGGGCCGCTCACAAGTGCCGCGCGTTCCGTATTGAGGCATACGGAGTGTATACCGTTTTACGCAATAAAGTAACACTATTAGAACCGACATGTTTCGGTGGCGCCCTCTAATGGTCCCTCATCCATAAATTGGAACCAGGATTTACCTTGCCGTCACGTCACAAGCTGTGATCCCGGACGCGTATCATCGGTGGCGAACTGCAACTTAATGGCGCGTGTAAGATGCATGGTGGAAGCTTGGAGATTTATCGCGACCTTCCAAGCGTACACTCTGACGTCGCTTTTATTTTTGTCGAATAAACCAGGGTTAATCCCACTAAAGACGTCACAATGAGCGTTTGGCCAGTCGTAGACAGCCGAACATAGCGACGCTTTTGGTCGCTCGTGTCAAGGGGTATCCACACGAAGGAGAAATCCGCCACTTTCTTCCGCGGATCGCGCATCACGTGAGACATACGTCATCCCTTTCTGATGCCTCGCGGCACGTTCTCCTCCGTGGCGGAGGCGCGGAGGCTTTGTGCTGACAGCACGAAAGCTCCGCAAGTGCACGCGGCGGAGCCGGGGACGGAGTTTCCCGGGTTGTTGACGTCACGACATCCGTCCGCGGAGTTCTCTTTCGTGTGGATACCCCTTCATCGCGGAACATGCAAATCTGAGGTTGCATAAGACGGCGATAAAATGGAATTCGTAGCAATTGTTATAGATACAGGACTTTGGCTGTGTGTGTAGGCTCCGACATTATCCAGGGTTTCCACAGCTTGCAACAGACGGCGGACGTTCGAAAGGACTTTATGGGCGCCAGCTGCGTCCGCTAGGAGCCGCCACGGGTCGCCCAGCAAACAGCGCCGCACACGGCCGCTTTTGAGTCAGCGTAGGGAGAGGAGTAGAGCTCCGTACGCCGCTCCCGCGTCTTCCCGCGCTTCCGCCAATGTCGTAGCCCAAGCCTGCATGGGGTACCACATCGCAACACCCGTACCACTGCAGTGGAGCGGCGACTGCCGAGGTAGCGTCCCGATGAGTACGCGCGATGCCGCCGCGAAAGGCGCGCGTATCGGCCACTGAGTTAGATCTGCAGGGTGTCCATAGACGCTTAAACACGCGCCATATTGAGCCGCCATTGCCGACCTCCTCTTGTCTTACCAAGATACCGAGCCAGACAAGCGGGCGTTGGCGAGCCTCCACAAAGGCCTATGCTAGGGAGAAGGACACAGTAGCACCTTAAGTGGCGAAATCCTGTCATGTGGCAATGAATTGAAGTCGAGCGAATGGAATAAGAGGAAAGAAAAACTGAAGTTCGGTTATGGCTTCGCCAATGCACACCTGCCTGAAAGCGTCTATACTCGCACATCCTACAAGAGACACGGCATTCGCTGCAGATATAGTGACAGTATTGTCTGTGGGCAAGCCTTAGGTATGTCCTAAGCATGTTTTGCTTTACACGTATGTGTACCTGGGACATGTCTACAAAAAGGTTTTGTATGTTCGATGTGACAGGACCGTCGTACAAGGAAGGAATAGTGCCACAGACGGTGTCTGTAAGCTGTCTTTCCTGCGACGCTTACTTAAAGACAAACGACCAGTTCACGCTTTCCACTTTTCTCTCGCTTCCTCCTCTCCCCCTTCACTCTCTCCACCGTTGCTGGTTTCCTCATCCACTCATGGAGAGGAGGATATTCTGCCTTGCATAATGCCGAGTCTGGTCGTCGGCCTTTAAGCGGCGCTAGTGTTTGCACGTTTTCTTTTATTTATTCCGTGTCGTGGCGCCCCGCTCGGCGAATTCGGATGAATCCTGAAATGTGGAACTGCGATGGCTTTCGGCTGATAGTTGCCTGACTAGTCACGTGTACAATTACGTGCTTCTGATTGTCGCTTTACAGTCGATGAAGCATCTATCGATAAGAACGCCGAAAAATGAATCGTGATAAGCGAGAAATGTGAGCGCAATAAGCCAATTCCCCCGATCCTTAGGCTGTCCCCAACATAGCATTCAAGAAGGTCATGTTGTTTATACAAACTAAATTATACGTTCACGTTGAACAAGACACGTTATGCATCCGCAGTGAAGGCTAAGCTCTCGCTAAACAGCTTACAAACGCTTGTTTTTTTTGGGGGAGGGGGGGGGGGGGGAGCGAAGCTTAGAATGTTGTCACAAGAAAGAAATGCAACTACCAAAACAAGACGTTACATTATCATTACTTAGAAATCTCTAGGACTCGCCCAAGTAAACAGGTATGACAATATTTTTGTTTTCAAGTACGACGAAATCAAAGCAAACTGCTCATATGAGGAGTGTATTCACTATACCACCTAGCGAACCATTTTAACATTTTCCTCTTCCGAATTCTTATAATAATTGTAACAAGGTTTTCCTACTCTAGTTTGCGTATTCAGAAAAGCTTCCGGAGGAGGTCAACAGGCTACATTGTGCACTCTGACTGGCACGTGTTTCTTTACAGGCGTCACTTGGTTTACGGCAATGAGGAGCGGGGGGGGGGGGGGGGGGGGGGGGAGGGAAGTCCAAGGCTTAGGTTAAAGGCCCGTTCTCACTCTTGCGACCGACTTCGACCGAGAGAGACCAGACCGGTTTTTAAGCCTCTTGCGACTTCTTAGGACCGGATGCGATGCAGCGGAGCTGGTCCTAAGAAGTCGCAAAAGGCTTAAAAACCGGTCTGGTCTCTCTCGGTCGAAGTCAGTCGCAAGAGTGTGAGCGGGCCTTAACGTGCCTCAGTGATTCACGCGTTAGCGTTTAGTTTAGACGGCTCCCAAATTTGCTTACGCTTATCGGGTACGCAAGTCTGGTGTCCACGCTCTCCTCCCCTCTCCTCCCCTCCTTCTCTCCTCTCCTCTCCCCCTCTAAACCAGGCAGTATGACGTCAATGAAAACACACCAAGCAAACAATCATAGCGTCGATACTTGGCCCGTTAACTTACCTCACAAGCTTCTCTGAATAAGCAACTGGCCTTCGTTGCCTTACCAGATCAGGGAATATGGTGCAAAATAGACAGCTGACGATAACTTGGGCTAGGTACGGTCACCACGCAAGACAAACAGTACAAAGTTGAGTTTATATTAACGAGGTGGATGGGCCGCGGGTTCTTTCGTTATGTAAATTCAGGGCGGACTAAACACAAGTCTGAGCGAGCTTGCACATCGCTTTCACATCCCGGATGTCCGCCACGAACAAAGAGAGGCCTTTTAGAGGTTTTCCTAATATAGATTCGCGGGGCTAAAGAGAGCGCTGTTCAATATCCCTCAAAGAGCCGCAGGCAAACATATGGGTCTGTGAAAAAAATCCTACACGAATTAGGAAACATAGTTTTGATAGCGGTGTACCGCCAATGAATTACTCGAAGCACAGCGATGCTTTTTAGCGCCACTCGACTGCGGTGATGCTTGCGTGGGCTTCGTGCTTGCAGAACTTTGTAAGCAGTCAGGCTTGAAAAATATTAACTAGCTGTCCACCGTAGATGAAAAACGGTTCGTTTGGGTGCCTGTTTGGCAAACCATAAGAACATCTGACTTCATCATCATCATAATGCCTTTATTTGTGCCAATTAACTAGCAGATGACGTGCGGACACTATTGGCAAAATGGCGCGACGTTCGGATGCCTCACATACAAACGAATAGACCTAAGCGAGGCTCTGTAGCTTCAACTCGGGCGAATTGGGTTCCGGCGCAAGTGCAGTGTTCTCACCTATAAACAACTAGTTTCTCTGTAAACTAAACATGTATTGGTTGTCTTTATCATTTCTATAAACTCGGGAAACAAAGAATACGTTCCGCATGCGTTATACGTGAAGCTTGATTTGTTTTCCTTGGATGTGGAATGAGTTGTTTTCAGATATGTTGTACGCAGGAAACAGTCATACGTAAAGTACTCCACAGGCTTATAAGAATGACCGAGGCCAATATAAGCTTATATAGGACACGTGAAAGTACAGTGCTACGTCATGCGGAAGCCGGCAGCACGGACCGACAGTCACTATATACTATCGCAGGCTTTCTAGAGTCCCACTTAGTCTATAGCTGCTCGCGCTCTCATTTTCTTCCCCTCTTTCGCGGTGCCGTGCGAATCACAGGGTTCTGAGTTCGACTCTCGCTGCGACACTCGGTAAATCTCTCTATTCGTGATTAAGTTTGATACATTATGATTACGCACTATTTTATATAATGTTTACGTGTATTCTTTTGCAGCTAAATGTACGCGTTTTTTGTTGCCTTGGCTGGCGGGTGTAACGGCTTTTTCATTATGCTCAAGCGTGAAGCCGCAGCAATACTGCTCATACACACCATATAAAAAACCCGCTGTTTGCTGCCAACATGCGACGGAATTATCCAAGTACACGCATCAGGCGTGTTTGAAGCTTCATGAGCATGTGTATACTTCAAACATCCAGTTCATTGTATGGAAAATCTGACAGGGCCGTCGGTCAAGGAAGAGACATGCCTTAGACAGTGTCTCAAGACTGTCTCATGGGCGATGTAATGTCGCAGTGTGGCCGCGACTTGGCGCGCGTTTTAGCAACGAAACCTAGTTCACAGACAGATTAATGTCGAGACCCTTTATAACGAAGTCAACGGGATTCGGAAATCACTTCGCTATATCCGCTATTTAGTTATAACCGATTTCGGTTATAACGAAACGCAAAAGAAAATGTGAAATCGTGATCGCTTCGCTGTAGCCACTATTTCGTTATAACCGACTTCGTTATAACCGGTCTCGACAGTATCTATCTATCTGCGGGTTATAACGAAGTGAACGAGAATCGGAAATCACCTCGCTATATCCGGTATTTCGTTATAACCGATTTCGGTACTAACGAAGTGCAAAAAGAAATGGGAAATCGTGATTGCTTCGCTTTAGCCGCTATTTCGTTATAACCGATTCCGTTATAACCGGGTATTGACAGTATGTCTTTAGACGCGAGCGTTCGTGAAAGCGGCTGGGCCGGGTGCACTCACGTAGGTGATCATGGGCATGTTCCAGGCGTCGGCGACCAGCGCCTCCGCGTAGCAGCTCTCGTCGGGTCCGATGAAGGCGACCACTCCGCTCTGCCAGAGTGACGTCATTTTCTGGATGGCCACCGACGTCCCGACCTGGCCCACGTTCTCCGGCTTGAACGTCAGTCGGAAGCCTGGCAGGAGGCTGCGAAAACCGGGCGGGGTCCGTTCGCGTAAGGTTAGCCATCAATTACCCTATAGAGGATACGCGGGTGTCCTCGACATCGCACAAATAACTAAGTGTTTTGCTGCAGACAAAATGACATAGCGTTTCTGCGGGTACGCCTAAGGCGTGCTCGGAGCACGCGTGTATCATATACATATGCATGTTTCGATCATGTCTAAAAGACCGTTTGTTTTTAATGAGTAATGAGCAGTTTCGTACGCGTCACTCGAAATATGTGATCGATTTCAATTACGATAACTCTTGGTTAAAAATTATTCGATTAGATTACTCGGTTACTCTAGAAAAGAGAAACTGACCGCTACCTTTCCGATTATTTCAGATTTTGAAAACAACATTTTCCGGCAGGGTGGAAAACGTCGGTTTTTTTTTAAAGCGTTCAATATGGGATCAGAACCACCAGATTATAAAATACGTATCTTCTTAAAGGGGCGACGCCACGATTCTTGTACTTTGCGCAAATGCCGCTTAGAACGAATCCCTGAAGTAAATGACCTATGAAACATGCGTTCGTTTTTCACCGTACGCAACGGCCGGCCTCTCGCACGCCCCCCGAGGCCGGCGCGCCACGAGCTTTTTTATTGAAAGAAAACCTAAAACTGGGAGAAAAAAAAAAGAACCGGAGTTCGTACCCTAAACTCGCAGCCAGAACAAGCGGCCACGTGATCTGGAGCCGATTATACGTGGCCAATGTTGATCATAGCCACGCGCTGGGGTTGGCAAAACACGGGACACGCGCTGAGTTCCAGATATTGTTATGGTTCGGCTATTCTCGTTATTGCATCGATTGGACACGCGCCACCACCCGATTGCTTTCCAAGATGCCGATTATCACGAGCCCGAATCGAGTGTTCACGCAATGCTCGGGTCCAATCTATCAACCGCATTCAAATATCGTCACTGGGGGATACCGCGATCCCCCAGAGATCCCTCAGCAACGAAATGTTTTCATCGCTTCTCCAAAAGAACCTCAAGCATCTGGGGGTCGGTTAAGCCAACATACCGCAGTATGTTTGAAACGTAGTGAATAAGAATCGGGGTAAATTATTTTGAGTACCATGCTAAACCCGAGCGTTTTGCGTTGAGCTGACACATATGGCGCTACACAACCGGTTTCAAACCGCCATATTTGCCCGATAATGGCGATTATGGCGGTCTATATAGGTCGCTGGAGTCGCGAATAGCACACTACTTTTCAGTTAAAATTGGCTTATCACTCAAAGTAAAGGGGCTGAAAGGCTGCAGCCATGTTTGTTAATCTCACCCTTTTTACACCCTCAAGCCGGGGGGTCACTCAGCGCGTATACCCACCGTACAAAAGACAGTCTGCAAACACAAGTTACCACAATATCCGCGGTTAGAATGCTGCGTGCAAGTTTCTTCTTGAACTCACGGCCATACGGCATTCGAAGCGCGGATATCATGGTAACTTGCGTTCGAATCTGTTTGAAGACTGTCTTTTGTATGATGTATAAGTAACGTGACCCCGGCTATAAGGGTGCGCAACGTTCTAGTGTGATATAGAGCGTGTTACGTGGTGCGGAGTAGTGAGGTCATCTCGCGAATACCTTATCAAATATATATATATATATATCAAAAAGCTACCTGAAAAGAGGTGCGATAATTACGAGTATAGCATGGCCGCTCCGCGGCTTCATCGCGGTCCTGTCCAACGAGTATACAGAAGCTATGATAGATTTACCGGGAGTTGCTGGGGATTTACACAGTCCCGTCTGAACCCAAGGGCCATCGCCTCGGGTGCGCAAAATCGAGTCTGATTGCTTTCGATGTAGTGCCCATCGTCGTCGCTTGAGCAAAGAGGTCTTATGTCTTTTTTTATTTTTTATTTGTGGTCTCCGAACACCATAAGTAACACAATAACAAGCTCAAATACGCATGGTTTGAGGTTCTTGCGCAACAGCACTCAACGTTATGTAAAAAGTATGTCCTGACAAAACAACAACAAAAGAATAAAGTTTTTTCCCCCTTTGCCGTTTCAGATATACGACAAAGTCAACCGGAACACACGCGCACACACAAAAGTAACTTTACGTGTTTGCTTTTTGCCGTCAAGCCAAGCGAAAGACGACACAACTGTTTTGTAACATGAGTCAGTTTAACAAATCACAGTTCACGCCGTCTTTATTTTTTTAGTCACAATTTTCTTTCGGAGTTTTCACTCCTGATGGGCTGTTCGCACGAAACGCGACTCTCCAATTTCTTTGTTGCTGTTGTTGTGTTTTGTCGTGCACCATTGTGCGTACCTCAGAAGTGCGTGCCAAGCTTACCCTACCCGCCTGATCCGCTTTGTCGCTAAAGCCGCTTTGCCAGCGCGGTTACGGAACTCCAATTCGTACATAACTAAAAGAGACATTATATGGTGTAGAATTCAGTGTAGAGAGCCTCGATTCTAGAGATGGGCCATATTAAACCGTGGTGTGCGCTTGCAATTGAATCGCAGACGCCTCCTGCGTCGACGGATAGCGCATGCCCCGTGTTTCGGGTGGCGAGGAGAAATGCAGGCGGAAAGGCTGAGACACTTGCAAACGATCAAATCGGTTCCATCCCCTCCTCGCAGCTCGTGTTGCGAATCCGGCCCATGAACCACGTGACTTCGATCGAACAGTTGGAAGCTCTGAGGTATGGGCTTTCTGCTTCAGTGTGGACGCTCCGATAACCCCTTGAAACACCGTGTAACTATATATACTAAAGCGGGTTTCACATGCAGCGATTTTGTCCCTAGAGCGGCGCGATTTCTAGCGTCGCGGCGATCTCTCCAGCCGCAGCGGCTGAGCAGCACGGTTCCACCAGGTTGGAAATGTTTCGCTGCGGCAGAGCGGCAGCTTTCTCGCTGGCCTCTTACAGCGCGGCGGGAAAACACGTGACAGAAGGGAAAACATTGCGAGAAAGCTGGCGCATAGGAAGGCGGCGTTTTAGCGTTCTTGAAGCAGACGACAAGCAGAGAAAGTACGCAAGCGACTGGTTTGCGGTCAGTAGCATACCAGCTTGTTTTTGAGGGGGGGGGGGGGGGGCAAGCCAGACCCCCCCCCCCCCTTTCCCTTCCCCCCCAGGGCCGGGGGGCGGTGCCCTTGGTATCCCTTGGGCGCTGCCGGCCAGTGTTTGCCCTGCCCAGTGGCGGCTGCTTCAAGGGGGGGTGGGGCAAAACACATGCCTTGCCCCCAACTCTGAGAACTGGGGGGGGGGGGGGGGGGCAGCGCCCCCCTTGCCCCCCCCCCCCCCGGTTGGTACGCCCATGTTTGCGGTTTCTTTTTTCCGGCGTGTCGAGCTTCTTTGCTTCAGCAGTCGCGTCGAAACTGTTCAGGGGATTATGGAGGAGAGGGATTGGTGTCTCCTTTCTCGGAATTTTTCTTAATGAATTACGCGACTCTTTTTTGCTTTCCTCGCCTGATGGCTACTCAAAACTTGAGTACTACAGTTCTATGAGCGTATTATTGACACAGGTTTTTCTAATCATCCCTGCGTGACGTCCATTAAAGGACCAAGGCTAGCAGCCATACAACGCTAACTAAATTGCTAATTTACAACCAAGAGACCAGTCGCCTCATATGGGTGGCTGACTGACTTCCCACGCCGAAATTTTGTGAGATATACTAATCGCTAATCATTAACACTACGTTAAGCGGTATTGTACCAGGCGATGTCCAAAAATTAAAAAAAAAATCAATATTCTTTTTAGGTCGAACACAAAATCAAGTGTAATTGACGTCTTCTGCTCATTATACGTCGAAGGATTTCTTATCAAACTTTTTCTCGAGAAAATGACTCAAAACTGTGTCTGTTCGGATTTGCCGAATGACAAGTCTGTGAAGGTGACAGCGCCTCACCAGTACCTCTTGATGTTAAAAGCGTATCATGTGCCCGGTAAATTGTTTCGCAATATGGTTGTACCCTCAGAGGCTGCTTTTGATTTCATCAAGCAGCTAGAATCTCAGAAGCGCGGGGAAAAGTAGCAACAAAAGTAAAAAAGCAGGTCACAGTCATCCCGTATGTGCACCACATGTCACACGGCTTTAAGAGAGCAGCCTCGAAGTTCGGGGTAGATGTTGTGTTCTCGGCACGTAACAAGCTAAGCTGTATTTGCTCTGCAGTGGAAAATCGCGTTAACAAGGTAGAGAAACAGGGGGAGAGCCCGTGCGGCATAAAACACCGCATTGAGTTCGTGCCATGCACCTTGGGTGTAGTATACAAGATACCCTTCACCTGCGCGAAGGTATACATCGGACAAACGGGGCGGTGCCTCAACATTCGCCTGCGGGAACACCGTAGTTCTTTAACAGGTACGGCAAGCTCCCACTTGGCGTTACACTGCAGGGGCTGCGCCTGCACCCCGTTACTGGAAAAAGCCGTTGTTTTGTATAAACACCGGGACCAAAAAGCTCGAGAGATTGTTGAAGCTCATAGAATAAAGAAGGAGGGGTCAGCCTGCGTGAGTCAGGCTTCCTTGATTTTGCTGGACAATGAGGTCGAATTTTTAGATCGGGGATGACGCATGTAACATTGTGCAACTGATAGCACCCAATTTTGTGAGGCGCATGCGCACTTCCATCGTGATTAGAGAGTTGTGTTATGTGTTTTTCTTCGTGGTTTCCTGAGAATAAACCTTTCAGTTGTTAGTCAGCGCTCGTCCTGTCCAGTTCCTTCTTCTGTCCTTGCAAAAATTCGCGCTGTTCCATTATCAATCCATACCAACTCGCCCAGTTATCCTGTTTACTAGAATCTCACTTTCTTGCCATTGTAAAGGGTGTAGGACATGTTCCAGATGTGTGTGTTATTTTGTTTCCAACACTGTCGGGTGTCAGTTATTTCTGTCTCTGTTCCGAGGAGTGTCAGAAAAGGATTTTAAATATGTTTTGCCGAGTGCGTCTGTGTTGGCATGTTCGTTTCGTTAACATGAACCTAGATGAAGTACGTTTCCAGTCTGCTGTTTCTGGGGATATAATTAGATAAATTCAAAGGGTAATGGTGTATTTTTTTAAGGTGAAGATATGCATACATAACTAGGAGGTGTTTTATTTAACAGTGCAGTTTTGGTATTTCTAAATCTGCCTGTACCTGGTTTAATCTCCAATCAGTGGTTCGGTGTTTTCTGTTTTAACCAAAAACTAAATGTTAAAGTATGCCGAATTTATTTATCACAACTGATGGGGAAACTGTGTCTTATGGCGCTATGGTAGACCTCGCTAGCTGGTGGCTTTTGGTAGGTTGAGAGGGAAGATTTTTTTATCCTGTGACCTGTGACTTTATGACACTTTCTGATCAATTATTGTATCGTTCGAGCTTCGTAAATTATCATGCCACATGTTCTTGGTTGGCAAATAATCAAGACGCATGTTTTCCCGGATATATTTGTCTCATTCAGTATGTTGTAAATGATTAATTGCGTTAAAATTAATTTCCTTTTGTAAGTATTAATTGCTATGTTAGGAAACATGTCACGCCAGAACTGATTCATCTGTATCTTATTGAGCTAAAATAAATTGTGTTTGAACCACTACCTGTTTTACTTACAATATTCCATAAACCAAGATTCTTCTTCACTAACTTTAACAAATATTTTACCGCAGCAAGATATACTTTTTGTTGTGTGGTGTCGGCTAACTTTTGCTTCACAGAGTATGCAATTTCTAAGTTTAAAACTGCACTTTTAGGGAGTAAATGCACGTAAATACAGTAAATATTCCAACCAAAATCTCGATTAAAATATCATGAGGCCGCGTTTGCATTCCCGTGAGCAAAACCGCTGAATTCCAAACCAAAACTACCAATACCGGTAGAGTCGATTGTTGGGCTAGTTGGTTTTGGAATTTGGAATACATTTTAGCGCTCAAAAAACAGGGACAAAGAGGCGAGAAACAGACAGCACAGTGCGCTACTAACACTAAAAGTGTTGTTTCACGTAATAAAATCAGTTGTTAGTAGCGCACTGTGCTGTCTGTTTCTCGCCTCTTTGTCCCTGTTTTTTGAGCGCTAAAATGTATTCCAAATTCCAAAACCAACTAGCCCAACAATCGACTCTACTGAAATTTATTTCTTGTACAACGGGCCCTTTTATTTGTTCTTCGTTGAAACCATGCTCCATTGTACCACTTCTGATTCACGCCACATGCCAAGCCCGTACTTTGTCGTTCTGCATTCGTGGCAAGAATCCACCTGAGGAAGTCAAGAGGCTCTTTGGAGGTTTTGAGCCGTCAGCTGGGCACAGCACAAGGTTGATGAAGATCCTGCGAGCTGAATGGCAGAGGCAGGCACGTGTCTACAGGGACCTGCTGAGAGCCGTTTTGTGCGACTCTAACCAAGGAAATCAGGACAACCACCGTCTGCGGGAGTTCTTCAACATCGTGGAACGCAACACGGAATTCCTTTGGCGGCTGACACTACAGAAGCTCAGGGCCAGTCTTCCGAAGAAACAACCGGTGGCCCGTGGGAACGTCCAATCTGTGAGTCAAGTGCCCATCCCGGATGATGTAAGACGAGTTCTCGGTTTTGGACCGAAATTCGCCGTTGAACCAAAGTTGAGTCCACCAGAACTTATAGGTCTTGTTCGTGGAGTTTCGAGATTTGCTCCAGAAGGGGAGGTAGAAAGGTGCATTTCAGAGGGAGTGGACGTGATAGTTCGAAACAAACCAGCGGTGTCTCAAGGTCAGGTCAAAAAAGTGGTGTCGTTTTTAAAAGAACAACGGCTTTCGCTCCTTCCAGCTGACAAGGAGGGAGGATTCGTAGTTTTAACGGAAGCAGAATTCGGTAGCAAAGCCCTTGAGGCTATCTCATCAGTGTTTAATCGCCGAGATGATGTGTCTCTAAAAAAGCTGAGATTAGAGGCAGTGAGACGATGCAAAATGTTGAACCTTCATCAGCTAGCTCAGAGCATCAATAAGAACAAAGATGGAAGCTTGCAAATCATGTTTAGCGCCAAGACCCACAAAGACCAATGTCCCCTGAGGGTCATAGTATCAGAGAGGGGCTCATGGCAGAAGCCGGTCGCGCTTTTCCTCCAAGACAAATTGGAAGTTTTAGGCTTTAACGATCCATTTTTGGTAAGAAATTCTGACGATATTTTAGATTTTTTAAAAGATAACTCTGACAAAGGATTTTCAGCCTGCTCATTTGACATTAAAGATTTATACTACTCTTTGCCGCACGACAGGTTACTAACATCCGTGGAACATTGTATCGATCGCTTTGGTACAGTGGCTTTCCAGAATCAAATCGGCATGAGGGAAGAGAGTTTTATTGAAATGCTCTCGTTTTATCTTAAATCGACGTTTGTGGAATGGAATGACGGGGTCTATATACAAAAACAAGGGGTATGCATTGGCTCATGTTTGGCACCCATCCTCAGTAACATATTTTTAGCCCATCAGGACAAAGTTCTTTTTGAGCGCTTTAATGAAGGCAACGATTTTAATGAAATCAAAGTTTTTAGATTTGTGGATGATTTTTTAGTTCTGTTCAAGCATGGGCCTGCAGAATTCCAGTCGAGAGTGGATGACCTCTTTACTGTTTTTAAAAATGTCTTACACCCCCTCATACTAACCCAGGAACTACCAGTAGAGGGTGTGCTGCAGTTCCTTGATATCAGACTAACCTTTTCTGAAAGACATGTGTGTTGGATGTACCACCCTAGAGCCCAGAAACCCCTGTTGCCGTACAATTCAGCTCATTCAAAACTGGTAAAAAGGAGTATTGCCAACATGTGCGTATTGAACGCCCTCAAAAAATCATGCCACCATGTGATGTCAGAAGGCCTGGGCACGCAGTATAGGCGGTTGTTGGCAGCTGGCTTCCCGAAGAATGTAGTGGTCTCAGTTGCAGAGATCGTATTAAAAAGATTGCGTAGTGAAAATCGCCCTTGCCCAATGGCTCTCAGGGATAAACAGAAGGTCGCGGTGATACCGTACATTCACAAAACGGCGCATGGCTTGAAAAAGGTGGCCAATAGATCAAACGTGAACGTAGTGTTTTCCGCACCAAACAAACTTAGTAGATTATGTAGGATGACAGATCCTTTTCGTAAGGCCCCTTCTGGCTGCGCGGTAAAACACAGGGATCCCTTCGTTGAATGTGCGGAGGGAGTAGTATATCAGATCCCCTTATCATGCGGGAACAAGTATATAGGTCAGACAGGTAGGTGTGTTAATGATAGGCTGAGGGAGCACAAACTTAAAGTAGGAAATTATCGGGACGGTCATCTGTCTGATCATTGTGAAAAGTGCAAGTGTATGCCGTTGTTTTCCGAGAGCAAGATTCTGGCACGGCACAAGGAAAAAACTGTGAGGGAGATAATCGAGGCAGATGAGATTAGGAAGGGTGGTGCAGCATGTGTCAGCGTGGCCTCAATTGATTTACTGGACAAGGAGCGTGCGTTCCTCAATGACGCGGCCTGGCACCGGGTTGGCTAGTGGTGGAGCAAAATCAGAAACTCGGATGGTATAAAAGTGTTGTTTCACGTAATAAAATCAGTTGTTAGTAGCGCACTGTGCTGTCTGTTTCTCGCCTCTTTGTCCCTGTTTTTTGAGCGCTAAAATGTATTCCAAATACCAATACCGGAACAGGAAAACTGCCATATGAACTTTTGATACTGCCCGCTGTGTGCGCTGCGTGTTATCTGGCCGCAGTTGCCCTTATGGCAGTTTCCGCTCTTTACCTTGTGTATATTACTGTATGGAATATCTCCTTACCGCGTTTTTTTTTTTTTTTATGAAACCTTGGGAGAAAAAATTGTGAAAAATCTGAAATAAAATAAAGTAAAATATTGAACTCTTCTCAATGTTTGTTTTATTAAACTAAGGCTGCTGCGTTTGCACTTAACGTCACTCAGCTGTCCAATTTCCCATGCAGAAGGAAACCACGACATCAATTCAAACAGAAGCAAAAGGCATTTACGTATTTTTCCTTAGGTCTCCGCCCGGCCTGCAGTACTGTGCAGCAGAAACAAAATATCATATTCAACAACTTCACTCGTTTTTTTTTTTTAATTTTTTTATAACAACTGCCAAGTGTGACGGCAGCTTGGCGGAAGTTTATCCGGAGGGCAAGTTCGTCTGCTTCGTGTGCAGAGGTCCACGTCACTAGATTACCTCAGTTTTTCAACTTCCGTGGGGGGTACCCCCCTCACTCACGTCAGCCAATACCACCTAGAACACAAGGCCTGCGCGTTTCCTCCTCTAAACGTCATCACTAGTAGATCCCCTCAGCGCCCCCTAGCTAGCCCGGATGAGCAACATCGTCTGCTACATCGTCTGCTCCATCGCCTGCTTCAGTGGTTTGTGTAACAGATAATAAAACAGATGCTCACGCCGAGTGTCTCTTGCAAATAGCATACGATGAAGTTAAACGTTCACGTGGAGCGTCAAATGCATGAGCGAAATTGCCTTACTGCTGCGCGAAGGGCTAAAAAGCCCTTCGTTGGACGCTGGACGCTGACACTGGACGCCATTTTCGAGGGCGCTGTTTATACCTCGGGTAGCTGCTTCGAAGCGTTCTACCGCAGAACGAGCGCGCGCGCTAGAAATATGCGTCTCAAAGCCAGGAGCGCGTGCTAGCTCGCGCTCCTGGCCGAGGGAGCGTTCGGGTGCACGTCGCAAATGCACTGGAAGCTCGCTATCAGCTCGCGCTCAGCAGTCACGCACACAGCTGCGGCCGCAAGTGAATGCGACGTAGTTGCGACGCGGCCCCTACTCTCGTCAAGCTTCGGGGTGTTTGCCGCTTGGGGCGGGTCGGGGATCTACTAACGAAACGTCATGCGCAGGCCTTGTCTTCTAGGTGGTATTGCGTCAGCCCGCCTCCCGTCGTTCGAAGCGCCATCTAGATTTTCAACTACGAACTGTGTTTTCCATAGAGTTCGGTGCAACGCCATCTAGACGCTGTGCTTCGAAACGAACGTATTCCATGGGATGGGCGGCAGTTACCATAGCAGCCGTCAGGCGCGTCGAACGACGAAAGGTGAGCCATGGTCAGAGAGTGGCGTTCTAACTGAGCTATCTAATAACGTAGGCAGGGGTTACGGTGACGTCAGAACGTCGAGCTGTGATTCGCTCTGGTTGGAAGGTTAGTGGTTATATCTCAATGCTAACAGCTTCGAACCCTACCCACTACCCTTCTAATCAAAGCCAACCAGAGCGCGGCGTTTTGACGTCAACGCAACCCTTGCGCAAGAAGCAGGCGAACTTGTCCTCCGTATGTCCCGTTTTGCTAAAGACCGAGCCGAGACGACGCTAATCGAATGTAACCAGTCAAACAGCATCAAAAGCGCATTTTCATGGCGCTCCTGCGTTTTGTGCGCTGGGTATCACTAACTATGCCAAGCACGCGCAGTAAGCGTGTCGCAATCTCGCGCTTTTTACTTGTGCCTGATATGTTTAGCGGGAAACAGCTATTTCCATAAAGGCAACCACCGTGGCAGCGCGACTTGATCGGCTGTATCGGATCGTGGCTGCGGTAAAACTTAAATTGAAACGGAGTGTAGCCCGAGACCTGTACAAAGACGGCAACAATAAAAGATGGAGACTTTCTGTGCTCTGCGCGTGACAGTGTTTCCTGTCTCCATGTTGGCCTCGTGACGACTAGAGACACTCTATATGGCAACGTAGCTGCCAGAGTAGCGACACGACGCAAAATTATCTAGATGTACGACGTCAAAAGCACCGATAGTGATCTCCATTTTGGGCCTGAGAGGTTGCCATGGTAACCATGCTGCTAGCGACGCCTGGCGGCAACTTTTTTAGTCTAGTTTTGTTGATATCTCCATTCGTTCATTGAAAAGTAGGTAAAGGTGTATCCACACGACGGACCGGGCCGCGGACCGATTGATCACGTGATGCGCGGTCCGCGGGCCGCCCGGCTGCAATGACCATCCACACGGCGGACCAAAAGAGTCGGTCTAACCCTCGACCTCACAGCTCCGCCAAACGCATGCAGTGAGCTGCTTTGAGGCTATTTGTAAGGAGCCAAGATGGAGGTTGACCGAAAGAGACGTTTGGCCGCGGTGGCCCTGGCGTTGACTATTGAGGACGAGGAAGACTTAAGTGAACCGAAAAGGGCATGCATCTATTGTCCCACAGGGCGGGGAATCGCTCCACGAGCGCGATGAAGTAAAAAGTTGCATCGTCGCACCATGCCGCCATCGTCGTACAACAAAAGGTTCCTCTTCTTCGTCTTCAACAGTTGGCGCCAAAAGAACACGACTTTGGATTTGGATTCCAATCCAAACAACAAAAGTCAGCTTGTTGCCAGACTTAGCACTTCAATAATACTAAAAACGCCGCGGTCCGCCGCCAAGGTCCGGGCGAGAAAGTGCTTGGCATTTCTCACAAGCGCGGGCCGCGGACCGCCGGCGGACCTCGAAAAGCGGTGACGTAAGGTCACGTGATGCGCGGCCCGCGGACCAAAACAGCAATTTGGTCCGTCGTGTGGATACACCTTAAAAGACGTTTGGCATAGCGGTGCGGCACGGGCCTCTGGAGGAACGGTTCCTGTTTTTTCTGTCAAGTGAGACGATTAGCAGCCCGGGGACTGTCGGGCGACGAGAGCTGCTGTAGTATCGTAGGTGCACGGACAAGGCGAGTGGTTTTCCGCGCCACCGGGATGGTGGCCGCTTTGTGGGACGTACGTACCGTCTTTTTGCTTTCGGACTTAG
This sequence comes from Ixodes scapularis, assembly GCF_016920785.2. Classification (NCBI taxonomy): domain Eukaryota; kingdom Metazoa; phylum Arthropoda; class Arachnida; order Ixodida; family Ixodidae; genus Ixodes; species Ixodes scapularis. The sequence continues at coordinate 109,993,732 of NW_024609881.1, forward strand.
CTCCTATGGAACAACATCCGATTACGCCTGCCACGACAGGACGATTGCCTCGGGACATAACCGCTGTTCGACTGCCATATAGTAAGGGAATGTACGCTTAGCATCATACTCCTTCAAGACCCAATCATCTACTCAAGATGAAATTATCTCACTGGCTAGAGAGGAGCGACGTCGACGACGGTCTTACCCTCGTTTGGCGATAAACAGTCGACGGGGTTTAACAAAGAAGGACAGCATGGTGGTCTCCAGAAGATTGTTAACACCATCAAAAGTGACGGACGCTGCCGACAGGCCATAGTGGTCGTCCGGAAGTTTACCGGCATGCAAAAAGTCAATATTTTTATCTGGTGTAGCACACATGTCCGTGTTAAAGGGGCCATGAAATTATTTTTTAACTTCTTCTTCCTTAGCTGCAATCCTCAACTCAAAAGCGAACTGTGAAATCACGCGGCCATGACATGCTAGGGCACCGGTGCGATGACCCCAAGCTTCCATCGTGTTTTTTAAGCACACCATGGAACTTGGCATTCGCAAGGGATGATAAGTTCCGTCAGGGCACTCATCGGCCACAAACGCGAATTCAAATATTCGTTGACGAATTGATTGTTGACGAGCGCAACGTCCGAGTGACGCAGTTTTTGTGTCCAATGCGTGAGCTGGGGTCGGCTGACGTCATTTTGGCCTTTGTGGGCATTGTAAAGAGGATATTTAGAACCATACATGCATGATAATAACATCATAGAACACAGACATTAATGAGTACAAAACAGCCTTAGCTACAGAAAATAAATATTACACTCGGAAGAAATAATTATGTCTGTAACTTGTTAATTACAAAGACGAGCACACTTCTGAGCATCTAAGTTTACTAGTATGTGTTGATGCATTTTTACATAGCAGGACATTTAATACACGTCATTTGAGCAAACGCCAGCTTGTCACTTGAGAAAACAAACAAAAAAACACTGCGATCATATGTAAGCTATTGCAACGAAAGCACGTTATATCAAGATCTTCAGAACTGCTGATTCGCAAAATTGTCGATTAGTACAAAAGGTTAAAGATCGCAGGTGCTTCCTCGCTAAAAGCTGCTCTGATTATTCGGTGACCCAGGGCTAAAGCAATCTTCCCCTGGGCTCTACACGCGACTATGTCTCTCGTTTTGATTCTCAGAAATCGAAATTTTCAAAGAAAGCTAGAAAAATGCGAGCATTTTATCCTAAAAACTATATCGTAAAATCGGTGGTCAGTACAAAACGTAAAGATCGCAGGAGCTTCCTCGCTAAAAGATTCGGTGATTATGGGGTTATCCGGGGCTGAAATAACTTCCCCAAGGCCAAACCATGCGACGCATACATTTCGCATGGATTCTCACTCTAACGTTGAAGCAAAGCCTAGAGTATGCGAAAATTACATGAAAATTACGAACACGTCCGGGAATTCGAGCACCGCTACGGCGATATAAATGATGCTGTCGCACAGGTGCTAATATCCAGAAAGATCTTGCACAGAAAAGGTATAAAGTCTCATTTTTTCAGATCTTAACGTTATACCTGCGTCAGAGAGCACGAAGAAGTCCGAAATCGTCGGCAAGCAGCGGCACATTACGACTACCACGACCCAAACAAACTCGCATCCACCAGCTCTGGGCGCTGCCATCTTACCGGTGACATCCCGTCTCTTGCGAGGTCACGTAACGAGTAGTCACTCGGTTGCTATGGGCTCGGTGCCAGCTCGGCCCGTTGCTATGGTACCGCCTGTGACCAATCGCGGTGAGAAGCGGCACAGGGAAAAGCGTGGCGCTACTCTGGCAGCTACGCTGCCATATCGAGTGGCTCTAGTGATGACGAACCCGCGGTAAGAGCAATGGCCCCTTATCACAAAGTCCCACGACACCGTACCTTAATGAAGACTAGGACGAGATAAGTATCTGCATACCATTTTGTTTCCTTTGTTTCAGTCTCAAGGTTTCATCACGGCGTGCTTCAATCCTGTGGTCGATTCCTCGACTCGTAAGAGGGTATGTACTTTATCTTTAGGTCCCAGCACGAGCCTCCGTTCATCAATGAAAGCACTGTTCAAAATGGTTGTTGCTTTCACCGCACCCGCTTGCTCTGCTAGTACATAGCAGTGTTGCGGAGTTGCCACTCCGGAGTTGGAATGATTCCGGAATGATTCCGCATTTTCGCGACCCCGGAAGGGAATGGGAATGGAATGGCGGCAAATTTCAGGGGAATGGAATGGGAATGGAATTAGATGCCTTTTGCCCGGAATGGAACGGGAATGGAATGGGCCAGGTTCTTTATATTTTATTTATTTATTTTTTTACGTTCAGCTATACCGAGCCAGTCAGGAAGTCGGTTGTTCAGAAATAAAATGAGCGGGAAACTGCGAACCCGCGTAAGACCCTAGCAGACTTATGCGCAAAAGAAAAAAATGCAATACAAAAACCAAACGTGAAAGCAAAGAACAGAGGGGGGAGTGGGGGGGGGGGGGGGGGGGGGGGGGGGGGCGGCGGTGGCGCCTTTCACCAGTGAAGTTCAACACCTATCCGAATGCGTCTGCGCCTGTAATATTGCACGGCCGGTACGTCATCAGCCGGCGTGAACGTGACCTGCTGCTCTGGTGATCCGATACCATGGAAGAAGGCCAGACGTGGCCTCGCTGTGCGGACCCAGACTTCGTACACTTTCGACTCGTTTTGAGCGCGCTTTTTCTCGAAGAGCTCGCACCTGTGCCGGCCATTTCAGGTCGCAATCCACGAGGTCCCTGTTTGAATGATGCTAGGCGAAACTTGAAGACTGCCATTCATGCGTTTGAGGCGGAGAGTCGGCAGGGTGGACCGTCACAACAGGGATGCCACCGTATCGATTTTTCAACCGTAACAGAAGATAATACATGTGTTTCAGGATGCTTCAGGTAGTCCACTTTTCTCGAAAATTCCAAATGCAACTGCCTGCATGGTCTTCAACGAGCTCAGCTACAACGAAAGTATGCATTGTCCTTTCACACAGCAGCGTGGGTAAAGTTTAATGTTCAAGGCAACACCTACAGATGCAAGAATACTGGTTCATCCCACCGTGACGTCATGCAGTGCTGACAGGGGCGCCCTTATTGGACAAAGAGGTGGTGATGTTTTGATGGAATTTATTTTAGAGGTCGAAGTCTTTTCGCATCACTGGTCAGTCAGACAGGATGCCAGGGAAGGGACCGCGGTCAGTCCTTGAAGGAAGGTTTTTAAACCCATTTAGGACTCCTCGTTCGGAACCACCACCTTCAAGACGAAGTGCCAAGCCCGCGGCAAAGTAATTTCGGGACCAAAAAAAAAAAAACAAAAACAAAACAACGAAACTTCCACTTCAAACTTAAAGCCTCATCTCAGTTGGCGTCTCAAAGAAATTTGAAAAATGTATTGTATTATCAGTATTTATATTTCTGCCCTCCCTAAAATGTATTCTTGTATTTGTATTTCCAAAGACTTTTTGCCTCTTTTTAAAATGTATTTCCGATACATATCACGATACATTTTTATAGATATATTTGATACTTGAGTATCAGTATCTTAGCAACTATTTTCATCTATCCCAGTATTTGTATTTCCAAATACATTTCTAAATATTTCTGCCCAACCATGCAATGTAATGCAGCTGTCAAGTGACACTTTTAACGTTTAGGAATTGGAGGAATGGAATGGAGCGACTTAGCCATTCCAGGAGTGGAATGGGGCCAGTGTCCCCATTCCTAGAAGTTCAAAGGAATGGAATTATAATTCCCCGGAATGGAATTGAAATGGAAGGGGGGTGCCCATTCCGCAACACTGGTACATAGCCTCCTCTGCACTGACAAAGCCTCGCAGGTCGCCACGAGACGCGGTCGCCGAAAGTGAAAAGGTAGAGCGGCAGACAACAGATGAGAGGAGAGTCGTGCAACGGGCACCCCGCTGCGCCGAGACGCCGAAACACACTTCTCCCGAGCGATGGTATGTCCGTTCGTGCTCCTCGCGTTCCTCGCGCTACCGCTTCTTTTCTCGTCGGGTGAGAAAACCATGTTTCGGCCCTTCGGGTCCTCGCCGGTGCAAAAGCTGTGCGCTGAATACCAGCTTCCCCGAGAAATGCTCTGTGCTAACAGATCCTCGCGCTACAAATCTGCGACCGGGCACTCTATGGCTACAGTGTACTATGGCTCTCTTGCCGAACTGCAAGGCTTTGAGAGTATAGGGAGTATTCACTGGCCGCCATAGCTGTGTGCGCGAATGCTGAGCGCGTGCTGATGGCGAGCTCCCACAGTTCTTTTGCGACGTGCATTCCGCACCATCAAGAGTGCCGGTCTTAGCAGCCTATTGATGTGAGCTCGTTCTGAGCATGCGCTCTAAACAGCACCCACAAATATGGCGTCCAGTGAATACTCCCTATAGAGGAGGCTATGGTCAAAGCTAAAGTCAGTCAAAGCTACCACAGCGCTTCCGCCACGTGCATTTAACACCCTCAAGGTCGTCGTCCCTTGCAGATGTTAGTTAGGAGCTTTGTCTGAGGATGTGGGGGACCTCTTCCAGGCCAACATACCCCCCCCCCCCCCCCCCCCCACAGCATGCGCTGTGAATAGCGCGCTAAACCATGCCACCCACTGAATAACTTATATACAAATATAGCTTGCAGGTGCCGCCATTGTTGGGTATTGCGGGTTATTTCTACCTATTGGTTCTCTCGAGCTCCTATTTCTGACGTGTGAAACTTACACGGTGAACCAAACACTCGTGGCACATAAAATAGGGGCATGACCGCGAGTGGCGTTACGGGCAAGCTATGTGTAGGCCCTCTGGGCGTACAGTCCTCTGTTATTACTACTAGACGAGATTGTCAAGGGTTGACACCATCAAGCGGCAACGCTCACAACTGCAGTACCCTTGGCTGTGCATGAACCTTTGACGTCACGAGCGCTATACGCATTGCACTTCTCGCTGGCCGACTTTGAAGCGGAGGGTAAAGCGCTCGCGCTTACGTCATTTCGCTTCCGTACCCCTTTAAAAGGGTGATGCAACAATGTTTGTACTTTGCGCAAATACCGCTTAGAACGGATCCCTGGCGTTAATGACCTATGAAACACGCGCTCGTTTTTCACCCCACGCAATAAAAGTCCCAGGTAAAAATTAAAGAAAAACGAGCAGCGTTCATCCCCTCAACTCGCAACCAGAGCAAGCGGCCACGTGATCTGGAGCCGATTATATGCCGCCAGTGTTGATCATGGCCACGCGCTGGGGTTGGCAAAGCACAGGACACGCGCTGAGTTCCAGACATTGTTATGGCTTGACTATTGCCGTCGTTGCAGCGATTGGAGACGGGCCACTACCCGAATGCTTCTCGAACCAGTAATTATCACGAGCCCCAAATCGAGTGCCCGCGCAATGCTCGGGTCCAATTTATGAACCGGATTCAAATATCGTCATTGGGGTGTACTGCGATCCCCACGTTACGTCATCAAAGTTTGCAAAGGAGAGATTGAATGAAAAATATCGCTTTTGTCTTTGAAATTACATGGCAACAAGAGAGTTCCTTGGAGAGTGGTTTTGCGTGCGAGTATCCTTGAGTCCCACTAGTGCCAGTAAGCTCATGTAAAGTGAAAAATATTCCAATTGAATATCGGTGCACCGCTCCTTTAAGTCACAGTCCCACTCCTTACAAACGACAGTCTACGTAGAAATTCTATCGCGAGTCGCCGCGAAATCCGTGCTTTGAATGACGCACGGCAATGAGTTTGAGGAGAATCTTGGCATGCGGCATACGAACCATGGATATTGCGGTATCTCGTGTCTGTACGATATATGAGATGTTGGACTACGGCTAGAGCCTCAGTTCCTCTGCATATACATTGTACAGAAAGAGACGTGTTCGCTGGAGACATGACGAAAAAATTATCTGCGTACACAATGTACATACGTTCCAAGCATGTTCGCTTCAAATATATGTCTGCTTCAAATACGTTTGCAAACAGTTATTGTACGCCCAGTGTGACGGGGGTCGTCATACAAGGTACAAACACCCCACAGACAGTGTCTGCCGACGGTCTTTTATATGATGTACAGTGGAATCTCGATAATTCGAACTAGCGGATAATTCGAACAAACGTGTGGCCCCCCGCCCTTTTTGTTTCTAGGAAGGCAACTCCCGGTAATTCGAACTTTGCATTATTCAAACAATGTCTTGGTTCCCCTCGGTTTCAAAGTAACGAGGTTTTAATGCATATGCAGCGCGATCGCGGCTTAGTAAGAAGTTGGACGACAGATACAAATAATGTTACTGATTTATAGCAATGTGTACACCGTGCAACTACGAGCTCCTCGCACGAGAGGTCATCGCTGCAGAAGAAGAGTGATATTTTCCTCCCCCTACCGCCTTTTTTGGTTTTTTGGGCTTTTACCGTATGTTCTGGAAGTCCCCGAGGTCCAGAGAAGGACGACAGACAGCCAGGGTCGATGAAGATTCATCTCTCGCCGAGGCCAACCGGTGTCGCCTAACGAACTGCATGCTGCCGTATCGTTATTTGTGACCCCATTTCGGCGTCCATTTCCGGTGTTCCTCGCAGAAAGAACTACTACCGCCTTTCGGATCCGCCAGAAGTTTGTCCAGCCAGGGAACGTTTTTTGTGGGTTTTTTTTCCGGTTTTTGTTTTTTCGGGATTCCCACAAACGGCCGCTCCGAGAGCTCTCCTTTTAGCTTGCTTCTTTCATGGCACTAAGAGCCACCAGAGCGACAACGAGGTTCATGCATGTCATCCAAAGAACGCTGCTAGAACAGGTGAAAATAAAACAAAATACTTTCTCGAACGTCCCTATAGCTATAAGCTACAACAAGTAAAAAAAAATATCAGAAAAAATGATGCCGAAATCGCTGCTACCGCTACGCTGGTTCTCGGCGGAATGCGTTAGCATTTAGCGGCGCAGGGTTTTCCACTCAGCGGAGGATGTGAATTCCAGCCTCACAAAGATCCGCTCACTATTGTCTTCGGAGATCCAGTCTGTTCTCCCCGGCGTCAACGGTTTCGGATGCTGCCACCACAGCTTTCTCCCCTTCCCGCACCCGCGGCGCGTCATTGGAGGCGTGCCACAAGCCTGGTTCCCTTTTGCAAGAGGGAAAGTGTTCGTAACGAGCGAACAAACAAATCACAAAATCAGTCTACTCAAGTCAAGTTCAGTCCAGTCTAAACGAGCCCAAATTCCAATCCAAACCAAACCATGACCATCCATGCGAAAGACGGCTGCAATCACCAGGGCAATGACGCCTTTAAAAAAGCTACGCTGGTCACGGCATAAATAGTAACGCGGACACATGAAAAAAAAAGAGATAGATCTTGAATTTTTAGAAGGCGGGAAGGGAGTGTTCCCTTGAGATGTGGTGACGCTGGTTCAAACTGTATGTAATACATTCATTCAGTGCAGCACGTCCGCTAAAAGCATTCACGAACATAGGGGGACTGTTCTTCGTCATCTATGGTGACGCGGGGATTTGCCTACGACAATTTTTCTGTCTAGTTTTCTAGGTGGGTATATTAAATATTGTCGTTGTTTTCTGCAGAGCATGCCCTCTCGGCACAGATAAATTCATGGAAGTAGGGAACGTGCCTTGTCAAGATGTGACTTATGATCCCCAGCTATGTTTCATATTCCCAGTTGTTACCGCATACGCAAGGTCTTGCTCCCAAGAGTCCGCATGAGCATCAATGTTACCGCCCCTACCTCTGATACTTATTCGCGACTCTAGCAAAACCGACTCCACGTAGCGGCAACGACGAGAAGCTCAAAAGAGGAGGTTGTTTTGACTCTGTCGTCTGCTATCGCCGCTTGGTTCTCGTCGGCAGCATAGAAACAGACATCGTTTCCAGTAATTATTGTTATGCTTCCGCCGTGTCGTTCCTACGCACTGACTAGAAAAAGGTTTCTAGCGTCAAAAAATCGCTTTGCTTTCGTACGTAACACCGATTTTACGCTGCAGAGCAAAAAGTTTATGGTGGTCTGCGTGCTGAACGACGAAAACAACCTCCTTTCGTCCGCCATTTTACCTGACCAGCGCGCCCTCTATGGTTCGCTGGAGTTACGAATACCAGGATAGCGGCGACCAACGCACCCCCCCCCCCCCTCCCTACTTTCCCCCTCACCCCAAAATAATTAGCAATGGCAACCGGATGCAATCTTAGGCTCGTTCGATTACATGCACCTCCTGCACGGGTGCAGAAAAGTGTAGGGCGGTATGCTTCCGGTATATGTATAGAGATACGGCGTAATGTACACCGCCCTCTACTTTTCTGCACCGGTGCCGGAAAATCAAACGAACCTTTCCTGTCATACTTTTTTACGCATCGCAAGTCAGGAGCGCGCACAAGAGTATTACTGGCCGCCATACCTGTGTCCGTTGCTCTAAAGCGCGAGCTGAAATCTAGCCATCATTACATTCACTTTGCACCATTAAAGATATTGCTTTTGACAGTCGATGAAATACTTTATCTAGTTTACAAAGGAAAACGATCCAGTACTGCGAGTAGGCCACTTCAGAACTTTGAGTACGATATGAGGTCATTCACACAAACCAAGGGGAAGAAAGCATGAAATAAAACAACGCATTCTTTCTGGTTCCTCAGAAAGGAAATGTAAAGTTACTGGCGCCGTGCGCGACCAAAAGCATCGCTGTGGTCTGCATTCGCGATTGGCCAAACGTTCACTATGACGTCGTTATTTAGAGCAATTTTGCTTTCATCGACGGGAATGAGAACTATATGAGTCTGCAAATTTTAACGGTGTTGGTTTGAGAATGCAATAACTCCATACGTTTGTAGTTCGCAACTGGTGATACGTAGCTATGATTACAACTCGTGACGTCACGGCGAGGGCAAATCTCGGTCTTTACGCCACAAACAGGAGCCGTAAGAGGGCGCTACCAAAACATCTAGGCGCTCATAGCACTTGGAATTCTTTAGGTTTAAGTAAAAGTAATTTATTCGTTTGCCTGTTGAATAAATTTATCTATAATACTTTGTGTTTACATGTTCAATAAGCTTTGGTCATGCGGTCATCCTGCGCACTCTTTTGTGTGTCCCATTGGTAGAGGTCGCCTCATAAACGTCTCATTATGTTACAATGTGACTTCACAGTGTCAGATAACGTCATATGATGTGACACTGCGTTATTCATACAGCAATTAAATCTTTCCCGCTAAATTTGGCTGTCAAGTGACACTCTTACGGCTCTTACGGTTCGGTGGCCCTGGAAATGCTATTACATTTTATAATACATGCTCACATAAAATTACTGGTTACTCACCGATCATCTTTGTTGATGTCCGACACAGCCAGGGGTACGGCGCCGGACACCATCTTTCCCAGCATCCTGCTGTTATTGAAGGTGCCCAGGAAGCCGATGGATATCTCTGGCCTTTCGTCGGCCAGGTTTTCTTGAGACTCTGGAACCCGGCAGGGCTTAAGGAAATTGTGGCAAGTCCCCAGGGAGAAGACTCCACACAGTACGAGGGTTTGAAGATGAAACCAGCGCGTCGGCTGTTCTTGCGTGAGTGATTTCATGTCTGGGCACTCGCTGACCGGAGGAGTCCGTAGGACGGTACCATTCGTGACGAACTGCAGGGGACACGTCCAGAAACGACTGCAAACTTCCTGATGATAAATCCTCACCGAAGATACTGGTCACGTTGTCTACAAGACACTTAGAGAGCCGTTTGTGATGACCTGGAGGCGGCGGATTTGACAGCGACTCCAAACTCCCCGATGACAAGTCCTTGTTGAAGGTCCTGGTAACGTTGTGTACAAGACACTTAAAGTACCACTAGTGATGACGTGTTAGTGGCACGTCTGAAAGCGACTGCGAACTCCCTGATGGGAGTTCTGTAGGCAATTAACTTTCGTCTTAATTCCTGACAAGCAATTAACGGAAGCGTCGTACGGTGTTTTAAATCACTGTGGGTAAGCATGGAGGTACCGATATGATAACTTCGGCCGCATTTTTTTCAGAGATTACGTAACGACTGACGACTTATCAGACTCACTAGTTGACCAGGTATCTAAGCAATCAGTTAAAATTATTAAGAACCGGCATCCCTATTCGCTCGGTGTGAAGTCGGTTTAATCCGCGCGAAGAATTATTCCTGAGCCAGGGAATTAACCTCGCCCGGCAGTGAAAAACTTATCGTTTCTACATTTCCTAAAAGTAGAAGTGTGTGTGTACATTGTAGACATTGTTCAAGAACGCGCTCAGTACCTTTCTTCATGATTAAGTCAATTAACGCGAAGTTCGATTACGTTACACAGCGTCTACAACTAGGGGTCCCTCCTGGCGCTTCCAAATAAGCGATCTCTAAATGCGAAGGTTTTGGAGCCATTTGTAGACATCTTGATTCCTTGCAACCCCTATAGCGGAGAACGACTTATCGAGCAAATTTCAGTCCATGGTCTCGGAGACAGTAAAGGTTTCTTAATTAAATTCAGTCGAATATCGCTAAAGATTGCGTCGCTGGGCCAAGTGCTTGTTTCTTGTAACACGAGACGTCGACTAAACCTTGCTGCTGGACAGCTTCTCTGGCAATATCCTGGGGACTTCTTCCTGCACAAAAAAGCAAAACAAAAAACAATGTCAAGATCTGTTGTGACACGCTAGAAGTCAAGTAAATAACTTTTTAAATAGAAAACTGCGAAATTTCATATGTCGAATAGTGTAACATCGGGAGATTTTGACATCTAGTTTGGATGCCGTAAAATTCGTTAACTTGAATCTTGTAGAATCATGTATTTTTTTCTCATTGTCAGAATACCATAAAATTAGTAATCAACTTAAATTTAATCAGTGTTTTTTCCATCTTGAAACAATGTACATTTAAAAAAAAAAAAACCCGATTCGTCTTCTTCCCGAGTTTGCCGCTGCAGCAGAAAAGGCTGTCATATAAGGATTTCGCCAATCAGCTAACCTTGACACACTTTCTCACCTCCGCAGGGTATCTCGCCTTCCTCTTCTTCACCGGATCTTTTATTAGAACAGTCATCTCAGACAAAGTTTGCTGTCGCCTCCTTGCCGCATTTTCCCTCGTCTCGGCCATTCTTGTAAGCTCCGTCCGATTTCATCGTCAACCGTCACTTACCGAATGTCTACTTTACCATTGGCCATTGACGACTGGAACTCACTGTCTGACGTAATTTTTTCCTTATCTGACACTAAGAAAATTTCTGCCGCCATTACCTTATTTTTTCTACCTTATAACCAGATTGCAGCGTGTTTTTGTTGATAAATAGTTTTGTTGTTTGTTTCTTTTTTGAAGTGATCACTTCCTTGTATATTGCCCCCCGGGCCTTCAACTAATATTAAATGATGATGATGACGATGTAGATGATGTTGATGACGATGACTTCACGTTGCCAGCCGCTCACGCGGCTTGGAAAGCAGATTAAAATTAAGAAAAAGATGTCTATAGATAATCGTGTGGTCACTTTATTTTGCCAGGATTTAGTAAATTCTACTTTGAAATAAAGACCATCGATCACCCGGTGCGTTCTCTCGCAGAGTTCCATACAAAACGAGCCCATCGCCATTCCCTATACCGCCGCGCCATCTATCGCAGGGCGGAGGCACCTGCCGAGCGGAAGCCGCCAGGAGAGCACACTCCTCTCGCATCGCTGTTGCAGGTTTCAGTGGTCGTCTCCCCCACCTACCCCTTTTACAACCTGAATGCGACAAACCAAGAACGCTCGCAACACCATGACGTGCGATATTGGAGATAGACAGCAGTTTGGGCGACAAGAACAAAACCACCGCGTGGCCTAAAATTGGCGCTCTTTTGACACTCGTGTCGTGGAACCTGATTGCGCGAAAATGATATGACAGGATGGTGTCGTCTGATAGGGATAAAAGAGTCTGTCAGCCGTCGGTGGGACCTGAGCCGAAATAAATAGTAATTTTATTATCATTATCTCCCACAAAAACCAGTAAGAGGCTACGAAGGGGCGCTGCAGCAAAGAGCTGCCGAAAAGAGCGGCTATTTGCTTGCTGAAATCGGCCAATTAGAAAGTCAGAATCTTCGCTATGAATTTACTCCAGATCGTTTTCCCGAGGCGCGCCCCCCCCCCCCCCCCCCCCCCCCCCCGGACCCTTTACTTTGTAGTCTGATGATCTATCCCCGCACCAGCGTAGAAGCTTCGATTAGTGTCGTCCTAGGTGCCGTGTACACGCAGACACATTTGTCACCGCATTGTCAAGAGACGTCACGTAATGTTACGTTATAACGTAAGCAAAAGTCACATTATCACGCACGTTAGAGCGACGTGAACACGAAGCCACCCGATATGTCACGTGATTCGCCAGAAACAGCCGATCACGTCACATGATCCAAGTGACGTAATCAGGGTCAAACGAGCACGTCATGTGGCTTTTCGTGAGGTCACGTGCACATGAGCACGTCGTCAGACCTCGCGAGACTTCACGGGACGTCTTGGTTGCGTTCACACGTACGTCATGTCACTTAACGTCACGTCAGACAGGCAGCTGCTTATGAAAGCGGGCCCGAAGGCGCCGTGTGAATAAAATGTTATAAATCATTCAAATCGTGAATCTGCGAGGAAAACTTCGCAACTTACCTCCATATTTCGCAAGAACCTAAGGAGACGTGGAATGCGTTGCGTGCGTCTTCACCTTCCATACAATGAAGCAAGAGGCCAATACACGCCTGGTATAGCGGAGGAACTCCTTCAGAGTATCGGCGAACCTGACCACGCCGACGGGCACGAGCAGGATCGAGATCGCGAGCTGACTCGCCGACTCTTTAAAGGAGATCGTTCTGAACGCGTTTTTAAGTGCCCAAAAACAGGGTTGTTAACCCCATACAAAAAAAAAAAAACTCAAAGAAAACAAGAATGTCACAACGCATTCCGTGTTTCTCAACTTTACACGAAGAATCGAGGAAAACTGTTTTTTACACTCACCGAAAAAAAAAAAAAAAAGCTTTCGAAAATTTACTTTTTTTACGTATCCCATCATACAGCGTCAACGAACAATAACAACAACAACAAAAACAAAATAACGAATACCATATATTTCTCGCCTCCTCATCCAAACTCACTCTCTCTCTCTCTCTCTACCCATCGCCTAGCTGTCAGCGGTTGTGCGCGGTCTCCCGCGTCTCGCTCCGCGTCACAGGTCTGTTTACACTGCGAGCAAAGAGAGCGCATTACCCGCGCGGTATAGCCAAAAGACTACGCGCTCAACATCTGGCCCCCTCGAACCCCAGAGGCCAGAACCGCAGCAGCAACAAGAGCAGCCGCACGTCGAGTGCCGTCGCCGATGAAGCCGCGGCCAACGAACAAATCTGCGTTGGACAGCGTAAACACCGGGCTCACCGCCGCGCACGAGACGGACGCTAAGAGAGAGAGAGCAGCGCGGATTATCCGTTCCTGAGGCAACGTTCCAAGCTCCCCCGAGCTGACAGTGCGTTGGGACCTCCGCGATCGCTGCCGCACGAAAAACAACCACCTTCCAGTTCGTCACCTGACCCTGCATTTCCTTCTGCGCCGCACGGGCGGGAAGCGCGTGTCACGTGGTAACAGGTAGACCTGTGATTGGTCCAAAAGAGCGTAGCTTCCAACCCGCTTTTCGGCTTGGGGGGTTGAACGGGGCATAGCGGATCGGCCGCCAGCTGTTTCCTCATCAGGAGGCGGCGGCTTTGACGCGATAATGGCGCCGCAGGGGGAAAAAAAAAAAAGCTTCCTGCGTTCTCGCGGGCCGATGGCGTTCTCCGACTATTCGCGACGTTTACTTTTATTTATTTTGTTTTTATTTATCAGAAACAATTTAGCTGCGAAGTTATATTTCGCATTGTTGTATTTCGTTCGCTAGGTTTCAGCGGTGTTCGTTTCACTTTACTCACGCTGCAGGTTTATATTTATTTATTGAACAGTACAGGCGGCTTGTACACTTTTAACATATAGAGAAAAAAGAAAAAAAAAAACAGGATCACACAAAAGCTTTTACCGAAAATGTGCAGCAGTATAATGATCAATTGAAAAAAGGGATAGCAATATCATTTTCCAGTGAATTCCAGTTTTTGTTCTAGTTATTTTTGTTCTTGATGTTTGATTCCTTGGTGTTTGTTTTTCGTCCCTCCAGATTTCGGCGGAATTGATTCGCAGAAAAAGGTGGACGGCCTCTAACCGACGGCGTAGTAAGATGATGGCATCACCCCACATAAAAACTCTAGGTGTCACACACAGGAGCAGGACGACTTACCCAAGGTGTTCGTGTACACCTTTTTTTGTTGTATTTCTTCGTATTTTTTTTTAAATCGCTACTTTGAAAGTAGCTCTTTTGCAACACGAGATTTAATGTTTAGGAGCACCGCCTCCAGCGCGACCTTCCTACCTGTGGTAACGCCTTGAAATTTTTGTGAGCAATCGCAGCTAAAGGTTTATTCACACGGGGGAGAAATCCCTCCCTTTGCTCCCCGGGATCGGCATCACGTGGTACACGGGAGAGAAATTCCTCCCTTTACTCCCTGGGATGCTCATCACGTGGTACACGGGGAGAAATTCCTCCCTTTGCTCCCCGGGATGGGCAATCACGTGGTACACGGGAGGGAAATCCCTCCCTTTACTCCCTGGGATGCTCATCAAGTGGTACACGGGGAGAAATCCCTCCCTTTGCTCCCCGGGATGGGCAATCACGTGGTACACGAGAGAGAAATCCCTCCCTTTACTCCCTGGGATGCTCATCACGTGGTACACAGGGAGAAATCCCTCCCTTTGCTCCCCGGGATTGGCAATCACGTGGTACACGGGAGAGAAATCCCTCCCTTTACTCCCTGGGATGCTCATCACGTGGTACACGGGGGAGAAATCCCTCCCTTTGCTCCCCGGGATGGGCATCACGTGGTACACGGGGGAGAAATCCCTGCCTTTGCTCCCTGGGATGAGCATGACGTGGTAACAACGCCACACTTTTGCGCGGAGCTTCGCTGACGTGGACATCCCAGGGAATGGGGGAGCTGTTCGCTCGGGTTGCACAAATACTCCTTCCCGCCTTGGCGTGGAATCTTGAATTTTGTTCGCGTGTCAGGCACCTTTACAGATTTTGCTCAGCGAGAGGCCGGCGGTAGCATCCGAATCGCCTAACTTGTGGCTAGCGCTTGCGCGTGTCGTCCGAGGCAACTCCCACGATTCTTCGATATTCATCCATGCCGTCCTGAAGCCGCTCCTCATACAACTGGTTTTTGATTCCACGTCCTTCGTGTTGCATGCACCCACTCCAGAAGCATCTTTCTTCCAGCAGGAAGCAGTTCGTCGTCCTCCGTATTTAACAGCGCTGCTGCCATAATCGCGTATCACCGTATCATGTTCCTTTTTCTACTGTCGTCAGCGAGCACCGAGCCCTGTTGTCGAGAGAGCGACCGCCAAATGCGTCTGATAACACTGACGTCCCCGTCGGCTGCTCGCCGTTCGCGTGAAGGCTTGAGTCGGGAAGGGAAGCCCGCTGTTTCCGTCGATCATTGACGTAACGCACGTCTCTTCCCGACAACCACCCCTCGTGTGAACACCCGTTTAAGCACACACGTGTGCTTTAGGTGCGCGCGCTTCATGGCCAACGTGGGCACTCGCTGACAACTTAACGAACGCGGGGCTTTAACTATTATATTTTCTCTCCTTGCTTCATGGTTCGTTCTTCGACTCTCTGATTGGCTAATGCTGAAATCTTATTGGCTGCGAAGGTGAAAATAAGATGCATTAAGCTCTTCGTGACTATCTGTCTCAGCCATCGGGGGTGAAACGGTTTATAACTATAGTATGGAATTCCGTGTTTCCGGAATTTGTTTCTGACGAAATTCGAACGGAGTTTTTCGCAATTCATTTTTTCGCCATAAATTCGGCTTTTAACCGAATTTAATTTTACTGCATTCCCAATTTCGGCAAATTGAAAAACCAATTAAATAAAGTTCAGATGCAAACGTAAAGTAAATACATTAAAACTCACTTGTATCGAATGATATTTCTGGAGCTGCGTTTGGCATTGACGCCTTTGTCACTGGTAATACTAATGACTACACTCCGTTTCACCTTATGTTGTACCGCAGCAAAGGCTAGAACCGCAAGCTCACAACGTTGACAGCTGCCCTCAGTGCACGAGAGCTTGTGCCACCGAGACGTGCCCTAGAGCAAGGAGCTCGCGCTTAGCCTTTCCTGCGGTACAACACAAGGTGAAACAAAGTATAGTAAACCGATCTCACTAGCCAGCTTGGCTACGTCAGCGCTGCCACAATGTATCGAGGAAACTTCAGTTTTTTCTGCGCGTGCGACAACCTGGCTGGAACTCTGCGTGTGTGGAGCACCAGACAGCACGAGCCCCGTCGTGCACTGCCCTTTGCCTCCTGTGAACTAAAGGTATGCCGGCGTCACGCATGCGCCTCTCGCTTAGTGAGATCGGTCTAACTTTGCCGGCAAAATATTTTGCTATACCTTAGACAAGGGCAACGTTCAACAACAGCTCAGTTGGAAAACTACCATAGAGCCTGCCTTGAAAGTGTGACTTCGATCCGTACTCAAGAACCGAACCAACGTTACTGGAGCAAGCTCAGTTTCGCGGCTCCCTATTGTCGCCTGCAGAGGCGAGTGGCCCAGGTGGCGGTCACGAGAACTAGCGGCGCTGCAGTCGGATCTTGCTTCCCAGTCTCGCGCGTCGTCTACTACCACCGCGTTGAGAGCTTCCTTTTCTTTTTCATTTCTTCATTTTTTTTATTACTTCCATGTGTATAATAGCGAGGAAAAGATGATGAAGATGAAGTGTAATATACCATAGAGATCAGGGTCAGCGCGTTGTGAGTGTTCTTTTTTTTTTTAGTGTTTGAAATTTATTTTTTTGTGCGTCTGTTTCCTTGCGCGGTGAAGTGTTAGTATGAATCAACAACTCACTCAAGCTCAAGTATTGCTATTCAAACTTGGCGGGCTAGACAATCCGGAAGCAAGGCTCGACTGCAGCGCTGCTAGTTCTCGTGACCGCCACTAAGCCCACGCCGCACGCGGAACTGTGAAACTGAGCTTGTTCCAGTAACGTTGAACCGAACTAATGGCGATCGCAACGCCGCCGTCTCTTCCGCAGCAGCCACTTCAGGAACTGCACGTCTGCATGTATCGGTTCAGGTCGAGTCGCGCAAGGGCCGGTGGCGCCATCTCGCATTGCCATTTCGCAGTAGCAATATAAATGAACTTTCGTGTTTTGACTAGTCGCTAAAGGGTAGCGTTGTATTCGCACTTAGGTTGGTCTCGGGAGACGCGAGCGATCCGGGTTTCAAGGGTGAGTTTCCCAAATGAGTGTTTTAGTAGCGTTGGGCGATGGAGTTCGCGCGGTCAAAGGCTGGCGAGTCCGCTACGTTCCGGGGGCGCATTTTCAATCGTGTGCCGGCAATTCGCCGGTACAAGTTTTGCCCGAGCTCCAGGAGGTAGGGCAGCTTGTCTGCCAGACTGTATCCGGTATTGTCACAACCAAATCGGGAAAGGGAACCAAACGAAACAATGGTCGCGAATAGAGGCAAATAGCGGGTCCGAGTTGCAAATGAAGCCATCGAGACAGACATTATTTTGTGCTCCGTGAAAAGATAGCGAAAAGAACGTAGATAAAGATAATTAATGTTTTCAAGGAAGCCAAACTTTTTATGAAAAAAATTGTCCAGTTGGCGCGAGGTCAGTTTGCATCGGGTCACAGCGTGTTATGACACCGCTGTAAAAATATAACTGATATATTGTGATGGAGCTCGACACATGAACACGCATTATAATTTCAAGGGGGGTGGGCGCAACGAGAAGACTGATAATTAAAAAATAAGGAAATGACAATAAAAAAAGGGTATGAAAAGCGACGATTCCAAACCTCCTTGGAATCCTTGTAAAATGGTAAGATCTCTTCGGAATTCCAAACAAAATATACTGAAGATCGACGCGTGTTTGGGCAGCACGACACCGATTTATTAATCTGCCTTACCATTAATTCTATAATTTAAGATCCCGTAAGCTGTGTGAACTGTGGTAATGTTAATATCTCGAAAACCATTTAGAAACTATTTGAAATAACAGATATCTCAGTTAGTCAGAATTCATGCTGTTGGCGCATACACTGTGCTCGTTGTACCATAAAATAATATAGGAAGAAGTTATCAAAGGTCATGTGCTACCCAGGTACGCAAAAATGCAATTTGTCTGCGCTTTGTAGCCCCACCCCTGCCCGTTTCGATCTGGATGAGCATCGTGCTGGCGTGCAGTCGTGTAACACTATTGCGTGGTGCGCGTTAAAGACCCCAGGTTAGCGGTTGAACTGCACTGGCTGAATTGGTCATCTAGAGCTGAGACACCAGACACCCGCTAAGGCAGACTAACTTCCGGCTGCATAAACATGCACACAACAATTAGCTTTTGCGCTTTGTAGTCGGGTTGAGAGGGTCACGTGACCCGCCACTGGAGCATTTTAGTCACCTGTGCCACCGGCATGGGCTCACAGCTGATTGACATCCCGAATTTTTCATAACTATATTATGCGAGAATTACTGCAAAGAATTGTTGAATCAATAGTTGGTCCTTTGAAACAACTACACTCCTATTGGTAGCAAATGGGAACTTCAGCTGCACTCACACTCCATTAAAATGTTCGAGTGCATAGTTTCACTCTTTTAGAAAATACTTTTTTTTCAGATAGAATGGGTTAAACTGAAAAGCCCAACAACGACTTTTGTCGTGACCCTGAGGTACCATGATTCGTTGTCTTGAACGAAACTTGATGTGCTAAAAGTTAAACCCCCTTTTATTTGTAGCTCTAGATTTTAAAGGAAAATGAAAGTGGCTTATTTTCAGCTCAACTGGCCCTATTGTGCTCTTAAAAAATTCATTCGTAAAACATCGCCATTTTTATTTTATTTATCTGCCGTCGTGACCTTGAAATTCGGAGTTTTTCGGATGAATCCGAAATGACAGAAATTTTACCGGCGAGTGTTTCTCGGATACTTCCGGATTTGCCCGAAAATACGAAACGCTGTGTGTAATAACCAATTATGTGGGGAAAAAAAGAAAAAGAGACCTTGAAAGCCGCTTATTGATAAATATTCTCGCTATACTTCATTCCTTCGAGCGTAGCAGCAAATCCCCGAGACATCCAAACTACAAAACACTTTTACTTTCCTTTTGGCCCAGGTCAATTTTGTAGGAGTTTAAGATTGTCGGCGAGCGTCATTTGATCAAGGTTCAGTCACCTTAAGATATAAACCCCGGCGACGCTAATAAGCTTTCTCGAAGGTTGCCCCCACTGAAAAATCCTCCCCGGATCGGTATCTCGGAGAAACGCAGTCGTTCATTAAGACTAATTAGCGAGAGACTGTTTTCCAGCTCGGGGAGTCAATCAGCGCCGCCTGATCTCCTTGTTTACCTTTTTGCGGACCCGGGCCGAGTCGACTGCTTCGTGCGCCATTGCCAGCGGCAAGAGGTCCCACCTACTGTGGACAGCAGATTAACGCCAATTTTCTGCTCCAGCGCGTGAAAACCGGGAAATATCTGCTATACTGGTCGAAACTTAGAGAGAGAGAGGGGGGGGGGGGGAGGGGGCGGGGGAGAGGAGAGGAGGCGAGAGCTCCAGGGGACGTCCAGAGTGGGTAGACGCGAAGCCTAGGTGCCTTTGTCTATACTCACCCTTTAAACGAGACCGTCACCCAGGAGTGAGATAGAAGCTGCGTTCGATTTACTTGCACTTCCTGCACCGTTGCAGAAAGTGTAGGACAGTGCATTTCCTGTATGTGTATTGAGATATGACCGGGAATACACTGTCCTACACCTTCTGCACCGGCGCAGGAGGTGCAAGTAAATCGAACGCAGCTTCTATCTCACTCCATTGTGAAAGGTCTCGTACCTGTTGCATTCGAAAACCTACCTGACTCCAGCATTGCTCTATCTGTCTTGTCACGTGACTTGATCCGCCGGAATAACTCGGATCAATTTCAGTAAGATTGGAACGCAGCCCCAGAGTGCCCATCTGCTGACCGCGATCTGGCCAATCTGATGGCCCCCCGGGGGGATCGGTGGCCGAGTGGTCTAGCGCACACCAGCTCGGAGCACGTGGAGCGAAAGCTCGCGCTGCAGAACCCAGGGATCCTGGGTTCGAGCCCCACCCCTGCCCGTTTCGATCTGGATGAGCATCGTACCGGCGTGCGGTCGTGTATCACTACTGCGTGATGCACGTTAAAGACCCCAGGCTAGCGGCTGTACCGCACTGACTAAATTTCTCATCTATAGCTGGGAGACTCGTCGCCCCTGTGAGGCAGACCAAGTTCTAGGCTGTATAAACACACACACAACCCAATTTTTTCTGATGGCGCCACCTCTGGGCGCAGCCATCTTAACGTCACTTGATCACTAATGTTGCAAGCAGGCAAGATGGCGGCAACCGGGGGGGGGGGGGGGGGCATTTTTGGCCGCTGGTTTACCGCTCTAAGTTCACTCAAGCTCACTGGCTCTGACTAGCGCACGAGGAGTGACCTTCGAATCGGCATCTTCGATTTCTCGTATCAAAAACGAACGAGAAAGTTCGGAATGTTGCACACCCAGAGCGTGCCGCTAGAGGCGTGACTGTTCAATCTCCTCCCCACTAGTTTCGGTTAGGGAGGTTCTGTTAATATCGATTTGGACGAATGAGTGGCCCTTGTATGTAAAAGTTGTTCGCTTTCGTAAATGCCGGCATTCATCGACGCGAGTATAGCTACTGCAGAAAGAAATATAGAGTTGCATGCATTTAGGTGACGGACATATCGGAGGGAGAGGGAGGCCCAGCTTCTCCTTACGAGGGCCAGTCAATTCTGTCATTCAATAAAACCCGAGGTCCGGCTTGTAAAACTCGAAAATTCCGCGAGTAAAACCAAATTTGATTTAAAAACTCGCAGAGCGCCGATTCAGAAGAAAAAAATAATTGACTTTACCCTTCGGCATTTTTTAAAGGCATTCTAAATTCACACCGTTTAGAGCGTCTTCGCTCGCCTCCGCCCGACACCGCAATCTGTCGCATGCAGTACGCACCACCCCGAGCGAATCAGCTGTAAACTGGCGCTTGAACTGCCGGTCGTCTGCTGCATAATGGCCAGTGGCTCCCTGTCGCGGCCGGGCCCGGCGCTCTAACATTCGAACCGCGTCCCACGTTTCCCCCTCTTCACCTTGCTGAACCCGCCGTTGTCGCTCCTGCGCATTGTTGCCAACTTCGCTGTCTTTCCACTAGATTTAGCTGTCTTCTACGCTCGTCTAAAAATCTAGCGGATAGCGGGAAATGTTTACCTCGTTCAAGCTGGTCTTTGAGCGTCTTTAGAAAATGCTCTTGTTAAGGATTTTCAATGTGTTTAAGAGCGGTTCTTTCGAATAAATTTGCGAGCTCAGAGAACAAAAGATAATTTTTGATAAAAATATACCATTTTTTTTAAATCAATCTCGATAACTTTGATACGATTTAAGAAACGTCCGTGCTATCGTGACAATAAGAAATTGACTAGTGTGAAAACAGATATGACCCCGGTCTGGCTACATGAAGAGCTGGTTCCGTTTTCTCCGCCTTTTGTGCCCTGGCTTTAGACGTCGGATAATTGAACATCCGCTGCCCCGCTAACTATCAGAAAAGGAATGTCAGTTGCCATCATTAAAAAATTAAGAAAATACAACATGTAGCCAAGCACGAGTGTTCTCAATCAAAATTAATTTACCCGCTGCATTTGAACACACAAATAAGCAGTATAGACTTTTCAGCGAAGCCGACCTGCGGAAACTGCGTTTGGCCGTTTTGAGAACGTGGAAGCGATTTCGATCACTTCTTGAGAAGACACAACAAGAAAAAGGGGAAATCGCATCAAGTCAATTGAAAGTTCATGTGATCGGTAGCAATTACAATAAAATTAAACGAAATAATAAACGGCCTTTTTCGATAAAGTGGGTTCGAAATATTGGTTAATTTCAATTTCGACGATATTTAAAATTTTAGATAAAAATTCAGTGAAAATAAAATAAACTAAACTTATGCCCGTCGATAGCCCATGTATAGGGCTACACCCGCATAGTATTTAATAAGTGAAAAGTATAATAACTCATGAGTTACAAGGCTCTGAAGTTGTCACCGGATTGTCAAAGAGACGATGTTTCACATTTTTTATCTCAATAAACAAAAATACAAAAGTATCTTCCTTTGAAGTAAAAAATAGTCAAAATAACATACAAAAGCACAAACAATTACTGTGAGTTTTGTATGCTTCCCGTATTCATACCAACGTACAGAACTGGGTAGCAAAATCACGGAGTAAAAATCAGATTTTCACCCTGCTCCAATTTTTTTGTGAAGCGAAATATCTTTTTTTTATTTGAAAAGCAATTTTGTTCTTTCCAGAAATAGAGCAATTACATATATTAAAAAAAAATATCGAACGACCCACCCCAACAAGCGTGCTCGATTTCAAATGAAACCACCAAGTAGAGAGTGTCAGGGAACCGTTTTTGCACGCACCATACGGTACGATGGGCCCTCCGGTACGAACTGAGCATGTGCTACCGCAACACACTCGCACACGCGCAGTGCGCACCGAATGTGCAAAAAAGGTTCCCTAAAACTCTCTAATAGAGAGTGTCAGGGGACCGTTTTTGTAAGTCCCATACGGTACGATGGGCCCTCCGGTGCGAACTGCGCATGTGCTACCGCAACAGACTCGCACACGCGCAGTACGTACCGAATGTGCAAAAAAAGTTCCCTAAAACTCTCTAATAGAGACTGTCGGGGGACCGTTTTTGTATGTCCCATACGGTACGATGGGCCCTCCGGTACGAACTGAGCATGTGCTACCGCAACAGACTCGCACACGCGCAGTACGTACCGAATGTGCAAAAAAGGTTCCCTAAAACTCTCTAATAGAGAGTGTCAGGGAACCGTTTTTGTACGCACCATACGGTACGATGGGCCCTCCGGTACGAACTGAGCATGTGCTACCGCAACAGACTCGCACACGCGCAGTGCGTACCAAATGTGCAAAAAGGTTCCCTAAAACTCTCTAATAGAGAGTGTCAGGGGACCGTTTTTGTAAGTCCCATACGGCACGATGGGCCCTCCGGTACGAACTGAGCGTGTGCTACCGCAACAGACTCGCACACGCGCAGTGCGTACCGAATGTGCAAAAAAGGTTCCCTAAAACTCTCTAACAAGGAGATGTGTCAGGGAACCGTTTTTGTACGTACCATACGGTACGATTGGCCCTCCGGTACGAACTGAGCATGTGCTACCGCAACAGACTCGCACACGCGCAGTGCGTACCAAATGTGCAAAAAAGGCTCCCTAAAACTCTCTAATAGAGAGTGTCAGGGAACCGTTTTTGTACGCACCATACGGTACGATGGGCCCTCCGGTACGAACTGAGCATGTGCTACCGCAACAGACTCGCACACGCGCAGTGCGTACCAAATGTGCAAAAAGGTTCCCTAAAACTCTCTAATAGAGAGTGTCAGGGGACCGTTTTTGTAAGTCCCATACGGCACGATGGGCCCTCCGGTACGAACTGAGCGTGTGCTACCGCAACAGACTCGCACACGCGCAGTGCGTACCGAATGTGCAAAAAAGGTTCCCTAAAACTCTCTAACAAGGAGATGTGTCAGGGAACCGTTTTTGTACGTACCATACGGTACGATGGGCCCTCCGGTACGAACTGAGCATGTGCTACCGCAACAGACTCGCACACGCGCAGTGCGTACTGAATGTGCAAAAAAGGTTCCCTAAAACTTTCTAACAGAGAGTGTCAGGGGACCGTTTTTGTAAGCCCCATACGGCACGATGGGCCGTCCGGTACGAACTGAGCGTGTGCTACCGCAACAGACTCGCACACGCGCAGTGCGTGCCAAATGTGCAAAAAGGTTTCCTAAAACTCTCTAATAGAGAGTGTCAGGGGACCGTTTTTGTAAGTCCCATACGGCACGATGGGCCCTCCGGTACGAACTGAGCGTGTGCTACCGCAACAGACTCGCACACGCGCAGTGCGTACTGAATGTGCAAAAAAGGTTCCCTAAAACTCTCTAACAAGGAGATGTGTCAGGGAACCGTTTTTGTACGTACCATACGGTACGATGGGCCCTCCGGTACGAACTGAGCGTGTGCTACCGCAACAGACTCGCACACGCGCAGTGCGTACTGAATGTGCAAAAAAGGCTCCCTAAAACTCTCTAACAAGGAGATGTGTCAGGGAACCGTTTTTGTACGTACCATACGGTACGATGGACCCTCCGGTACGAACTGAGCGTGTGCTACCGCAACAGACTCGCACACGCGCAGTGCGTACTGAATGTGCAAAAAAGGTTCCCTAAAACTTTCTAACAGAGAGTGTCAGGGGACCGTTTTTGTAAGTCCCATACGGCACGATGGGCCGTCCGGTACGAACTGAGCGTGTGCTACCGCAACAGACTCGCACACGCGCAGTGCGTGCCAAATGTGCAAAAAGGTTTCCTAAAACTCTCTAATAGAGAGTGTCAGGGGACCGTTTTTGTAAGTCCCATACGGCACGATGGGCCCTCCGGTACGAACTGAGCGTGTGCTACCGCAACAGACTCGCACACGCGCAGTGCGTACTGAATGTGCAAAAAAGGTTCCCTAAAACTCTCTAACAAGGAGATGTGTCAGGGAACCGTTTTTGTACGTACCATACGGTACGATGGGCCCTCCGGTACGAACTGAGCGTGTGCTACCGCAACAGACTCGCACACGCGCAGTGCGTACTGAATGTGCAAAAAAGGTTCCCTAAAACTCTCTAACAAGGAGATGTGTCAGGGAACCGTTTTTGTACGTACCATACGGTACGATGGACCCTCCGGTACGAACTGAGCGTGTGCTACCGCAACAGACTCGCACACGCGCAGTGCGTACTGAATGTGCAAAAAAGGTTCCCTAAAACTTTCTAACAGAGAGTGTCAGGGGACCGTTTTTGTAAGTCCCATACGGCACGATGGGCCGTCCGGTACGAACTGAGCGTGTGCTACCGCAACAGACTCGCACACGCGCAGTGCGTGCCAAATGTGCAAAAAGGTTTCCTAAAACTCTCTAATAGAGAGTGTCAGGGGACCGTTTTTGTAAGTCCCATACGGCACGATGGGCCCTCCGGTACGAACTGAGCGTGTGCTACCGCAACAGACTCGCACACGCGCAGTGCGTACCGAATGTGCAAAAAAGGCTCCCTAAAACTCTCTAATAGAGAGTGTCAGGGGACCGTTTTTGTAAGTCCCATACGGCACGATGGGCCCTCCGGTACGAACTGAGCGTGTGCTACCGCAACAGACTCGCACACGCGCAGTGCGTACCGAATGTGCAAAAAAGGCTTCCTAAAACTCTCTAATAGAGAGTGTCAGGGGACCGTTTTTGTAAGTCCCATACGGTACGATGGGCCCTCCGGGACGAACTGAGCATGTGCTACCGCAACAGACTCGCACACGCGCAGTGCGTACCGAATGTGCAAGAAAGGTTCCCTAAAACTCTCTAACAGAGAGTGTCATGGAACCGTTTTTGTACGTTCCATACGGTACGATGGGCCCTACGGTACGAACTGAGCATGTGCTACCGCAAAAGACTCGCACACGCGCAGTGCGTACTGAATGTGCAAAAAAGGTTCCCTAAAACTTTCTAACAGAGAGTGTCAGGGGACCGTTTTTGTAAGTCCCATACGATACGATGGGCCCTCCGGTACGAACTGAGCATGTGCTACCGCAACAGACTTGCACACGCGCAGTGCGTACCGATTGTGCAAAAAAGGTTCCCTAAAACTCTCTAATAGAGAGTGTCAGAGAACCGTTTTTGTACGTTCCATACGGTACGATGGGCTTTCCGGTATGAACTGAGCATGTGCTACCGCAACAGACTCGCACACGCGCAGTGCGTACCGATTGTGCAAAAATGGTTCCCTAAAACTCTCTAACAGAGAGTGTCAGAGAAGTGTTTTTGTACGTTCCATACGGTACGATGGGCTTTTTGGTATGAACTGAGCATGTGCTACCGCAACAGACTCGCACACGCGCAGTGCGTACTGAATGTGCAAAAAAGGTTCCCTAAAACTTTCTAACAGAGAGTGTCAGGGGACCGTTTTTGAAAGTCCCATACGGTACGATGGGCCCTCCGGTACGAACTGAGCATGTGCTACCGCAACAGACTTGCACACGCGCAGTGCGTACCGAATGTGCAGAAAAAGGTTCCCTAAAACTCTCTAACAAGGAGATGTGTCAGAGAACCGTTTTTGTACGTACCATACGGTACGATGGGCCCTCCGGTACGAACTGAGCATGTGCTACCGCAACAGACTCGCACACGCGCAGTGCGTACCGAATGTGCAGAAAAAGGTTCCCTAAAACTCTCTAACAGAGAGTGTCAGAGAACCGTTTTTGTACGTACCATACGGTACGATGGGCCCTCCGGTACGAACTGAGCATGTGCTACCGCAACAGACTCGCACACGCGCAGTGCGTACCGATTGTGCAAAAAAGGTTCCCTAAAACTCTCTAACAGAGAGTGTCAGAGAACCGTTTTTGTACGTTCCATACGGTACGATGGGCTTTCCGGTATGAACTGAGCATGTGCTACCGCAACAGACGTGCACACGCGCAGTGCGTACCGATTGTGCAAAAATGGTTCCCTAAAACTCTCTAACAGGGAGTGTCAGAGAACTGTTTTTGTACGTTCCATACGGTACGATGGGCTTTTTGGTATGAACTGAGCATGTGCTACCGCAACAGACTCGCACACGCGAGTTCGTACCGATTGTGCAAGAAAGGTTCCCTAAAACTCTCTAATAGAGAGTGTCAGGGAACCGTTTTTGTACGTTCCATACGGTACGATGGGCTTTCCGGTATGAACTGAGCATGTGCTACCGCAACAGACGTGCACACGCGCAGTGCGTACCGATTGTGCAAAAATAGTTCCCTAAAACTCTCTAACAGGGAGTGTCAGAGAACTGTTTTTGTACGTTCCATACGGTACGATGGGCTTTTTGGTATGAACTGAGCATGTGCTACCGCAACAGACTCGCACACGCGAGTTCGTACCGATTGTGCAAGAAAGGTTCCCTAAAACTCTCTAATAGAGAGTGTCAGGGAACCGTTTTTGTACGTTCCATACTGTACGATGGGCCCTTCGGTAGGAACTGAGCATGTGCAACCGCAACAGACTCGCACACGCGCAGTGCGTACCGAATGTGCAGAAAAAGGTTCCCTAAAACTCTCTAACAAGGAGATGTGTCAGAGAACCGTTTTTGTACGTACCATACGGTACGATGGGCCCTCCGGTACGAACTGAGCATGTGCTACCGCAACAGACTCGCACACGCGCAGTGCGTACCGAATGTGCAGAAAAAGGTTCCCTAAAACTCTCTAACAAGGAGATGTGTCAGAGAACCGTTTTTGTACGTACCATACGGTACGATGGGCCCTCCGGTACGAACTGAGCATGTGCTACCGCAACAGACTTGCACACGCGCAGTGCGTACCGATTGTGCAAAAAAGGTTCCCTAAAACTCTCTAATAGAGAGTGTCAGAGAACCGTTTTTGTACGTTCCATACGGTACGATGGGCTTTCCGGTATGAACTGAGCATGTGCTACCGCAACAGACGTGCACACGCGCAGTGCGTACCGATTGTGCAAAAATGGTTCCCTAAAACTCTCTAACAGAGAGTGTCAGAGAACTGTTTTTGTACGTTCCATACGGTACGATGGGCTTTTTGGTATGAACTGAGCATGTGCTACCGCAACAGACTCGCACACGCGAGTTCGTACCGATTGTGCAAGAAAGGTTCTCTAAAACTCTCTAATAGAGAGTGTCAGGGAACCGTTTTTGTACGTTCCATACGGTACGATGGGCTTTCCGGTATGAACTGAGCATGTGCTACCGCAACAGACTCGCACACGCGCAGTGCGTACCGAATATGCAAAAAAGGTTCCCTAAAACTCTCTAACAGAGAGTGTCATGGAACCGTTTTTGTACGTTCCATACGGTACGATGGGCCCTACGGTACGAACTGAGCATGTGCTACCGCAACAGACTCGCACACGCGCAGTGCGTACCAAATGTGCAAAGAAGGCTCCCTAAAACTCTCTAATAGGGAGTGTCAGGGAACCGTTTTTGTACGCACCATACGGTACGATGGGCCCTCCGGTACGAACTGAGCATGTGCTACCGCAACAGACTCGCACACGCGCAGTGCGTACCAAATGTGCAAAAAGGTTCCCTAAAACTCTCTAATAGAGAGTGTCAGGGGACCGTTTTTGTAAGTCCCATACGGCACGATGGGCCCTCCGGTACGAACTGAGCGTGTGCTACCGCAACAGACTCGCACACGCGCAGTGCGTACCGAATGTGCAAAAAAGGTTCCCTAAAACTTTTTAACAAGGAGATGTGTCAGGGAACCGTTTTTGTACGTACCATACGGTACGATGGGCCCTCCGGTACGAACTGAGCATGTGCTACCGCAACAGACTCGCACACGCGCAGTGCGTACTGAATGTGCAAAAAAGGTTCCCTAAAACTTTCTAACAGAGAGTGTCAGGGGACCGTTTTTGTAAGTCCCATACGGTACGATGGGCCCTCCGGGACGAACTGAGCATGTGCTACCGCAACAGACTCGCACACGCGCAGTGCGTACCGAATGTGCAAGAAAGGTTCCCTAAAACTCTCTAACAGAGAGTGTCATGGAACCGTTTTTGTACGTTCCATACGGTACGATGGGCCCTACGGTACGAACTGAGCATGTGCTACCGCAAAAGACTCGCACACGCGCAGTGCGTACTGAATGTGCAAAAAAGGTTCCCTAAAACTTTCTAACAGAGAGTGTCAGGGGACCGTTTTTGTAAGTCCCATACGATACGATGGGCCCTCCGGTACGAACTGAGCATGTGCTACCGCAACAGACTCGCACACGCGCAGTGCGTACCGATTGTGCAAAAAAGGTTCCCTAAAACTCTCTAATAGAGAGTGTCAGAGAACCGTTTTTGTACGTTCCATACGGTACGATGGGCTTTCCGGTATGAACTGAGCATGTGCTACCGCAACAGACTCGCACACGCGCAGTGCGTACCGATTGTGCAAAAATGGTTCCCTAAAACTCTCTAACAGAGAGTGTCAGAGAAGTGTTTTTGTACGTTCCATACGGTACGATGGGCTTTTTGGTATGAACTGAGCATGTGCTACCGCAACAGACTCGCACACGCGCAGTGCGTACTGAATGTGCAAAAAAGGTTCCCTAAAACTTTCTAACAGAGAGTGTCAGGGGACCGTTTTTGTAAGTCCCATACGGTACGATGGGCCCTCCGGTACGAACTGAGCATGTGCTACCGCAACAGACTTGCACACGCGCAGTGCGTACCGATTGTGCAAAAAAGGTTCCCTAAAACTCTCTAACAGAGAGTGTCAGAGAACCGTTTTTGTACGTTCCATACGGTACGATGGGCTTTCCGGTATGAACTGAGCATGTGCTACCGCAACAGACGTGCACACGCGCAGTGCGTACCGATTGTGCAAAAATGGTTCCCTAAAACTCTCTAACAGGGAGTGTCAGAGAACTGTTTTTGTACGTTCCATACGGTACGATGGGCTTTTTGGTATGAACTGAGCATGTGCTACCGCAACAGACTCGCACACGCGAGTTCGTACCGATTGTGCAAGAAAGGTTCCCTAAAACTCTCTAATAGAGAGTGTCAGAGAACCGTTTTTGTACGTTCCATACGGTACGATGGGCTTTCCGGTATGAACTGAGCATGTGCAACCGCAACAGACTCGCACACGCGCAGTGCGTACCGAATGTGCAGAAAAAGGTTCCCTAAAACTCTCTAACAAGGAGATGTGTCAGAGAACCGTTTTTGTACGTACCATACGGTACGATGGGCCCTCCGGTACGAACTGAGCATGTGCTACCGCAACAGACTCGCACACGCGCAGTGCGTACCAAATGTGCAAAAAGGTTCCCTAAAACTCTAATAGAGAGTGTCAGGGGACCGTTTTTGTAAGTCCCATACGGCACGATGGGCCCTCCGGTACGAACTGAGCATGTGCAACCGCAACAGACTCGCACACGCGCAGTGCGTACCGAATGTGCAAAAAAGGTTCCCTAAAACTCTCTGACAGAGAGTGTCATGGAACCGTTTTCGTACGTTCTATACGGTATGATGGGCTTTCCGGTATGAACTGAGCATGTGCTACCGCAACAGACTTGCACACGCGCTGTGCGTACCGATTGTGCAAAAAAGGTTCCCTAAAACTCTCTAATAGAGAGTGTCAGGGAACCGTTTTTGTACGTTCCATACGGTACGATGGGCTTTTTGGTATGAACTGAGCATGTGCTACCGCAACAGACTCACACACGCGCAGTGCGTACCGAATGTGCAAGAAAGGTTCCCTAAAACTCTCTAACAGAGAGTGTCATGGAACCGTTTTTTTTGCGTTCCATACGGTACGATGGGCCCTCCGGTACGAACTGAGCATGTGCTACCGCAACAGACCCGCACACGCGCAGTGCGTACCAATTGTGCAAAAAAGGTTCCCTAAAACTCTCTAATAGAGAGTGTAGGGAACCGTTTTTGTACGTTCCATACGGTACGATGGGCTTTCCGGTATGAACTGAGCATGTGCTACCGCAACAGACTCGCACACGCGCAGTGCGTACCGAATGTGCAAAAAAGGTTCCCTAAAACTCTCTAACAAAGAGTGTCATGGAACCTTTTTTGTACGTTCCATGCGGTACGATGGGCCCTCCGGTACGAACTGAGCATGTACAACCGCAAGAGACTCGCACACGCGCAGTGCATACCGAATGTGCAGAAAAAGATTCCCTAAAACTCTCTAATAGAGAATGTCACGGAACCGTTTTTGTACGTTCCATACGGTACGATGGGCCCTCCGGTACGAACTGAGCATGTGCAACCGCAACAGACTCGCACACGCGCAGTGCGTACCAAATGTGCAAAAAGGTTCCCTAAAACTCTCTAATAGAGAATGTCACGGAACCGTTTTTGTACGTTCCATACGGTACGATGGGCCCTCCGGTACGAACTGAGCATGTGGAACCGCAACAGACTCGCGCACGCGCAGTGCGTACCGAATGTGCAGAAAAAAGATTCCCTAAAACTCTCTAATAGAGAGTGTCAGAGAACCGTTTTTGTACGTTCCATACGGTACGATGGGCTTTCCGGTATGAACTGAGCATGTGCTACCGCAACAGACTCGCACACGCGCAGTGCATACCGAATGTGCAAAAAAGGTTCCCTAAAACTCTCTAATAGAGAGTGTCAGAGAACCGTTTTTGTACGTTCCATACGGTACGATGGGCCCTCCGGTACGAACTGAGCATGTGGAACCGCAACAGACCCGCACACGCGCAGTGCGTACCAATTGTGCAAAAAAGGTTCCCTAAAACTCTCTAATAGAGAGTGTCAGAGAACCGTTTTTGTACGTTCCATACGGTACGATGGGCTTTCCGGTATGAACTGAGCATGTGCTACCGCAACAGACTCGCACACGCGCAGTGCGTACCGAATGTGCAAAAAAGGTTCCCTAAAACTCTCTAACAAAGAGTGTCATGGAACCTTTTTTGTACGTTCCATGCGGTACGATGGGCCCTCCGGTACGAACTGAGCATGTACAACCGCAAGAGACTCGCACACGCGCAGTGCATACCGAATGTGCAGAAAAAGATTCCCTAAAACTCTCTAATAGAGAATGTCACGGAACCGTTTTTGTACGTTCCATACGGTACGATGGGCCCTCCGGTACGAACTGAGCATGTGCAACCGCAACAGACTCGCACACGCGCAGTGCGTACCAAATGTGCAAAAAAGGTTCCCTAAAACTCTCTAATAGAGAATGTCACGGAACCGTTTTTGTACGTTCCATACGGTACGATGGGCCCTCCGGTACGAACTGAGCATGTGGAACCGCAACAGACTCGCGCACGCGCAGTGCGTACCGAATGTGCAGAAAAAAGATTCCCTAAAACTCTCTAATAGAGAATGTCACGGAACCGTTTTTGTACGTTCCATACGGTACGATGGGCCCTCCGGTACGAACTGAGCATGTGCTACCGCAACAGACTCGCACACGCGCAGTGCGTACCAAATGTGCAAAAAGGTTCCCTAAAACTCTCTAATAGAGAATGTCACGGAACCGTTTTTGTACGTTCCATACGGTACGATGGGCCCTCCGGTACGAACTGAGCATGTGGAACCGCAACAGACTCGCGCACGCGCAGTGCGTACCGAATGTGCAGAAAAAAGATTCCCTAAAACTCTCTAATAGAGAATGTCACGGAACCGTTTTTGTACGTTCCATACGGTACGATGGGCCCTCCGGTACGAACTGAGCATGTGGAACCGCAACAGACTCGCGCACGCGCAGTGCGTACCGAATGTGCAGAAAAAAGATTCCCTAAAACTCTCTAATAGAGAATGTCACGGAACCGTTTTTGTACGTTCCATACGGTACGATGGGCCCTCCGGTACGAACTGAGCATGTGCTACCGCAACAGACTCGCACACGCGCAGTGCGTACCAAATGTGCAAAAAGGTTCCCTAAAACTCTCTAATAGAGAATGTCACGGAACCGTTTTTGTACGTTCCATACGGTACGATGGGCCCTGCGGTACGAACTGAGCATGTGCAACCGCAACAGACTCGCACACGCGCAGTGCGTACCGAATGTGCAGAAAAAGATTCCCTAAAACTCTCTAATAGAGAATGTCACGGAACCGTTTTTGTACGTTCCATACGGTACGATGGGCCCTCCGGTACGAACTGAGCATGTGCAACCGTAACAGACTCGCACACGTACAGAGCGTGCCGATTGTGCAAAAAATTGTTCTCTAAAACTCTCTACTACCAGTGTGACCGTGGGTTAAGACTAACACTATAAATGGTATACGTTAAAAAAAATGAAACTGCGCTGTGTCATTGAACATGGCGTAAGCCCGTGAAACGTCAGGTTCAGTGCCACAGCGCAGCGTTATACGCTTTGCGGAGTCCTTCCTATCATCGTATACCGAGCGGCTGCCCCAACTTAAAATGCAATTCAGAAAAAAAAAAGAAAAAAAAAACAGTCGGAATATGTCAAAGAGCGCAAACAGAATCATCGAGAGGTGTCACCGGACAAGGCCACATCCATACTGCCTGCGAAGGACACCCACTAATTAAGCCACTTCTGTCCACACTTCCCTAAAGCGTATCGCCAAAAGTTTTTATTTTTTTTTATTTTACTGTTTAGTTCTTGGCTAAAGTCCCAAAATACCGCGCACAAAATTCGATGGAATCCCGAGCGTTGAACAATCAAAGGTAAACGAACGATCGGCAGAAAAAAAAGATCGAGAGGAAGGACCGTTAGATTCCGGTCTCTGCAGCTCGCCCCCTCAGACCCTCGCTAATCTTCTTCTTCCACCACCGAGGAGTTGCGATTTTAATCACGATGGTTCCCTCGGCGAGGTCAGTGTCTTCACTAATTGTTTTTTTGGCACCCACTGTTTCCTCTCTCGCTCTTCCTTTTATTCTCTGTATACTCCCTTTCCCATTAAGTCCGACCTCAGTCAATACCAAGATTCGATGGATCCAATCAAGTAGCAGCGCCAAGCATGCATCCTCAAGGTGCTAATGGACTGTGTTTTTTATCATCGGCTATCAACCTTTCCAGCGCTTATCACCCCGGCGAAAAATGTTGATTCATTGAGTTGAGAACACATGCGCAGCGTGTGATATGCCGTACTGCCGAGCAACAGCGCATGATCAAAAGGCGTTCCACAGCCCAGAAGACATAGATGGCAGCGCGCAGAAGGCTATTTTTGGAATTAATTCTAGACTGTCGAGACCACTTATAACGAAATAGCTTCTACAGCGAAGCGATCGCGATTTTCCATTCCGTTTTGCACTTCATTTTAACCGAAGTCGGTTATAACGAAGTAGCGGATATAGCGAAGTGATTTTCGATTCCCGTTGACATCGTTATAACCGCACTCGACAGTATAGACATTTGCACCGCTTATCATCCGGGCTAAAATGCTGAGTCATTTAGCTGTGGACGCATGCGCAACGTCTGATATACCGCACCGCAAATCAACAGCCTATGCTCAGAAGGCCTTCCACAGTCCAGCAGACAAAAATGGCAGCGAAGCAGAAGGCGACTTTTGCGAAGGTCTTTACTTAAAGTTCTTAGAAGAGAGCTTCCTACAAGTAGGGACATTCTTTGAAACGCCGACTGCGTGACGTTGCAGGTTCTAAAGAGCGAGTGGCGGAGCACAGCAGAAGACTGAACTGTACGACGCCATTTCGTTTCAGCGAAATATGTGCTTTGTTCTTTTAATTGGTTGTCGTTACTCGTAAAGAGAAGTATCGAGGTACTGTAACGTTTAACCTAACAATGTAGAAAGGCCTAGAACGATAAACTGGCATCCCGTTCACCAGGCAAAAGTGATTCCACTTGGCTGCCGCCATGTTGTACACTTTTGACTTCTATGCATTTGACCGTACCTAACCCTTAGGCTTTTACGCGACACTGAGCCGAAAGTTGTATTGCGACCACTGCAAAAAAAGAAAACACATAATAAACAATTTTTTCAGTACTTTCCGTCCCAGACATTATAGGGTCTACCTCGGATAAAAACACAAAATACAGCACCACGGCTGAAGCCATCTAGCGGAGGCATAGCGAAGCTGCCCGAATGTTTGTCGTAAAAGCACATTTTGGACTTAAAACAAACGAAACGTAACTTATCTCGTCGCGGCACTGTTATTGTAGATCAATAAGCAATTATTTTGGCGCGGTACTTTGTTAGAATTTAGACGTATCAAGTCGCGTGTCTAGTGGTCAAAAATGTGCAACATGGCGGCGGCCAATTGGGGGTCACTTTCAGCTGCTAGTTTAGAGCTCTAAGGCCCTCTATCACGTCGGTTTTAACTGGAGATAGAAAAGCGCACAAAGGCAACGAGCGCGCCATGACTATGCACATTCGGCGCTGCTTGAAGGGGTCGTAGCTTTGGCGGCGGCCGCACTTAATGTGAAACCCAGTGTAAAATTCAAACAACGCTTACCTACGTCCACGGTATGACCAGCAGTTTCGGGTTTCTTTCCTTTTTCTCACTGCCGAGGCGCAAAGCGCACCTGCGTCGTTCGTATAGCGCGAGAAGCGACGTGTCAGGCTCCACATGTCTGCACAAAGCATGCGCAAACTTTACGCATTATTCTAGAAGCTTGTGTTGAAGACCTTTTCGTGTTGTCCCGAGTGTGATGTGCGTCCGTGAAACGTGTCCTTGATGAAACGGGGGTTCAACGACCCGGAGAGTTTCTGCGTTGCCACCCGGAAGTAAGCTGCTACTGACGCCGGTATCCTGGGATCGTGTTCTTTTTTTTTTCTCTCTTTTGCTTGAAAATAAAGAAGCCACTCAGTGACAAATGCGGAAGACTTTTAGTAGGATTGTGGCCCCCGAAAAATAGCGTCTCCGAAATGACATCTAACATAGCGGAGTAGTGGCGACCGTTACCTCGCGCGATTTTCCTGTTTAATATTTTGGCCGATTTTCAGCAACTCTGCGCTTTGCTACGTCTGCTTTGTCTGCGGCTCTAAGCCCATGTCACGCTGGCCATTGCTGTTACTAAAGCTTTAACAGTGCTTCCGCAACGTTCATACCGCATCATCAAGATGGCCGTTCTTTGCAGACGATAGGTAGGAGCGTAGGAGCTCGATCTGAGGAGTCGGGAACCTCTGCCAGGTCAACCACTGCACTGCCCCCCCCCCCCCCCCCCCTCCGCTTCCTTGACGCATACTCAATAACGCGTTCAAACATACTAGCTTGCAGGTGTTTCTCTTGCTGGGTACTGGCAGTTATTTCTACTTACTATTTTTTTTACAGAGGGGCTGTCAAGGGCTAGTTTACCCAGGATCGTGTACCCCGCAAAAAAATGAGGACACCGAACTCTGGACACCTACCGCCATCTATGAGCGACGGCGGAAAGCCACGTATCTGGTTGCAGCCGTCGCTCATAGATGGCGGCAGCCTTTCCACTCTGGCTTGCAGACTTGCGGCCGGCCATTACTCTCCCTTGTACAGCTCCGCTGGTCTTCCTTCTTCAACAGAGAGGGAAGGCTGAATTTTTTTTTTTAAGCCATACTTTTGTAGTGTGAAGCGGACACGGCGAACCAAACGGTCCTGGCATATAAAATACCGGCATGACCGCAAATAGCGTTACGGGCAAGCTATACGTATAGGCCATTTGGCGTACAGTCCTAGTATACTGCTACTAGGCCAGGTTGTCACGCGCTGACATCACCAAGCGGCAACGCTCGCAACTACACAGCCCTTGGTCGTGCGGGAGCACTTGACGTCACGATCGCGATTCGCAGCTCGCTGGCCGATTTCGAAACGAAAGGTTTCTCTCGCGCTTTTTTTTTTTTTTTTTTTTTAAATCGTGTAATACGTTTGTCGTCGCTCGCTCTAATTGACAAATGCCGCCATCCCAATGGCCGCCGAGCGATAATCAGATGCTCCGAACTCGACCCACCCCACGTATCATTGGCTGCCGAGGGATAATCAGATGCTCCGAACCCCACACACCACGCCTTTCATTGGCTGCCGAGTGCTAATCAGATGCTCGGAACTTTACCCACATTGCCTTTCATGAGCCGATGGCGATTTTCATCGGGCGTTTTTGGACCTGCTTTCGTAGCTTCGTTTTTTGGCCGCCAGACGCCGCGAACACCTGATTCGCTCAACAAGGCTGGAGAGTGCACCTGCCGCTAGAGCTTTCTGCTCTGGCCGCTCGGGGGAGTCGATTTCGCTGGAGCCGTCAATAGGATGGGATACTGGATGGATAAT
Source organism: Ixodes scapularis (assembly GCF_016920785.2). Taxonomy (NCBI): domain Eukaryota; kingdom Metazoa; phylum Arthropoda; class Arachnida; order Ixodida; family Ixodidae; genus Ixodes; species Ixodes scapularis. The sequence goes on from NW_024609881.1 coordinate 110,030,612, forward strand.
AACGTCTGTACCCTTGACAACGTGCGGCAGCTTGCGTCACCTATAGCCTAAAAATAACAACAAAAACCTGATATCCTCTTTCTCCATTCTAAGCTAATTCGTTTTCTGTAACTATCGCCAGGCCATGAAGATGATCACCAGGCCGACCTTTCAAAGATCGAACAAAAAAAAAGAAGAAAAACTGCTGTCTGCAGCGTGACCACAGAAATAGTATACAGTTTTTTTGTTTGTGCGAGTGTTTTCTTTTTAATTTTTACAAGCATTTGATTCTGGAAGAAAAGCACAAATAAATCGCAATTACTTGTTTCAGTTAAGAGCGTCACGCTCCGTATATATACACACGGATAATAATTAACTAAATGAAACTAATATAATAAAAGAAAACCTAATCTCACTCACGTCAGATACAATTCTCCGAATACGGAAGGTTCCTGCAAACCGATGCTTGAAGCTATTCCCTGTCTAAAAGCCAAATGATTTGTTTTTTATTACTTTTTCTTTTTTTGTTCTTAAAGCCTTTCAAAAAGCTATTAGAGAGGCGACTTTCTGACTCGCCTTACCCCAGCGAGTGCTGTTGAATATCGTCGGCAGCCCACCCATAAACGTTGAAAGGTCGCAAATAAATACACATAGCTATATATATACATACGCGCAGGGCACGGCCGTTCCGGTGCGCCTCCAAATCTGCGCCCCCTCTTCCCCTCCTCCCTCCCACTCTCTTCCTTTTTGTGACCACAAACCCGACAGCGCAACGAAAGCTAAGCGCCAGCCCCACCAATGAACCACCAAACCTCGATCCACGTGACCACACCGTTGTTTTTTTTTTACGCAACCTCAGACGTGTGTGTTTGGCAGCGACCGACGTCCTCTGTTTACAAGCAGACGGAAGATTCGTCAAACTGGAGGGTAGCATCTACTGTGCTATCGGCTGACCTGAAAAACAAAAACAAAAAAAAAGGCTATTTACGAAACCGGCGCGCTCAATGTTTTCCTGCTAATTCCTTCCCCCCTCCCCCGCCCTCTCGTGGTCGACCGTCGATGCTTCGTTCGGTGCTCGAACGCCGAGCCACTGAATGAAACGGGACTGGTCGAAGCCCGTCGTTAGTTTTTTTTCCTCGCGTAAACCATACATACTCCATTAAATACTAAGCTGACAGTGCGTTGGGAGCTACGTGCACGCCGGACCAATCAGCAGCCTCCCTTTCATCACGTGACCCTAGCGTTGGAAGCACCGCGTCACTATAGTAGCCACGTTACGTGATAATGCGTTCCTGTTTTCAATAACGTACTATAGCCTACTCGTTGTATTTTCAAATGAGTCACGACTTTTACGTTACTATTTCACGTTAGCGTCTATAAAATGACGTTAAACTTCTAATCGACATTTTTTTTCAAGTTAGGATAATTAATTTTGCTTTCTGTAAACTGCGCCGAAAAGGGAAAATAATATTTTCTTATTAATTGCAGCGTCGCTTCAAAGTCCTTCACTGAAAAAGCAAGGTCAATATAATGAAAATAGAAACAAATAATTATGTTTACAAATTTCGTAGAGAAGGATATAAGAAAGACTGAAATCACTACGTAAATTGTCGAAGTTCATGTCCACGGCTTATCGCTGCTGCATAATATTGAAATATAAACGTAACAAAAAAGTAACGTTCGTTGGTTCTTGGAACAAACGGGAACGGTATTTCGCTACATTGGCACTATACGGTAACGAATCTCAGTAGAGTGTTAATTTCTTGGATGACTAACAGATAACCTAACGACAAAATTAAAATAATAAAATATTTTTTTATTCGAATTGTTACAACGTTGTTTGTGCCCTCACTCTCCCTGCGCGTGAGTTCACTCTAAAACAGCGCGGTCACACGAGAACGCGCGGTTTAGAACCCACCTGACTGGTCGAGCCCACGTGGGTTCCACCGCATCAATACCGCACTCCGTTTTGCTGTTTCTTCTCACAATTTATTCACGTGGGTTTAATTAAACGCGTCCCTTTTTTGCTGGGACCCGTAAACAAAGAGGGGAGTAGAGTGGTGCCCGCGGCTAAAAAAACGATTTATTGGCGCTTTTTTTTTTAAATTTATGTGGGCGCCGCCGGGACATCAAATGGCAGCATCAATGCAAGTCGGCCATTTTATCCGCACGCACAATAATAAAAGAAAAAAAAAAAGAAGAAAAACAAGCTAAATGACATGTTAAAAGTGCATTTTTTCGCCGCTCAACTCAACCGTCGTATTAGGAGAGAGTGTAAAAAAATGAGAGAGAAAGAAAGGTAAGTAAAAATATACATATATATAATAACTTAGACACCGGATGTTAAAACGTACGTGGGGCAAAGGCCGTTTTGAAATAAAACGCAAATAAAAGAGAGTAAACAAAATAAGACGGAGGAAACATTAATGCAAAATAAAAAAAAAAAAGGAATAATAAAGGGACGGAAGAAAACTTGAAGGGAAGGCATTAACCTCCCGATCAGACTTGTATAGTGCGATACTTATTACGAGCATCGATTACTTTCGGGAGTCATTTTGTAATCCTTCCGAGTACCTTTATTAGGTAGTGATCACAAGAGCAGTCTGGTTACTCCTGAAAGTAATTACATGACGCATAACCACTTTGCTCTTTTTTTCCCACCACTTCCTGATGACGCCCATTGTTCCGACAACTTTCCTGGCAAGGTATCCTCGGACCAAGTACACCAAAAGTGGTGGATTCCGAAGGAGAGTACAGTTTGGAATCCGTTGATTTTTTTTTACTTGTACATTACTCAATAAAAGTAATAAAATTACTTGCAATCGACTACATTTTACAGTACTTTTGTAATCGCTTGGTCACTTTTATAAGGTAGCAATTACGGGAGCAATCTGCCTACTTTTGAAAGTAATAAAATTACTTGTAACCGTTTCTATATTTGCCACCACTTCCTTTGTATCTACAACTTTCTCACGAAGAAATCCCCGATTCGAATCTCCGACAGAAGGTAGGTCTACCGAAAGCGCTGGATTGAAGTGATGAGTAGTTCGTAATCCGGTGATTGTCATTAAATAAAAAGACACAAGGCGAAAAGACCGTTTTCGAACCGGTACGGAGATAATGCTGTTCCAAAAACCTGAAGTAATCGCAAAAGTAACGGGTGCTTCTTTGAGCAACTATACTTCTCCTCTCGACTAATCAAATAACCTATTTGAATCATTTTTAACAGAGAGTAATAGTAATGGAAATAGACTACTTGCTCGCTTAAGTTCTACGAGACTGCTCCCATGTGGCTTAGAAGCCGGGTATTGAAATGTCTCTTTGTTTACCTGTGTGTTTGGCTTTTTATGAGCTCTTGATCATCCTGAATATCGACTGAACTGCGGTACTTTTGTCTTGTTTCAAATTTTAATATGACGCAGCAAACTACAGATATTGAAATTTAAAATACATTTTGTTACCCCTTGTATACGAGGTTCAAGTTTGATCGCAGTGGAAATTGTCCGTTATCGAGTTTTGCAACAAATTGGCGTGGCTGTATCCGCACATAAAAATAATAAAGTTTAATCACTTTTATTTCTCTAAAATTTGCGGTTTTCGTTGATTTTGGTCACTCGAAAAGCCCTAATATGGGAGATGATTAATATGAAGTTTTATTGCGTGTCCCCATAATGCATATACTTTGAGATCTCGTACCAAATCATCAATTATTATATAAATTTATAAACTACGAAATCGTGCGAACGCACGATTTCGTAGTAAAAAATAGAGAATTTAGTACAGTGGCTTAAAGGGGGTAGTGCGGTTATCGCGTAGCCCCCACCATGCATCGGGAACGGCCGCTCCTTGGAACACGGTGTAGGTGGCGCTCCGATCTGCAGCTCTGTTGGGGTGCCTCAATCGGCCGGCAGATAGAGGTACCCTAACACGCTTTGTAAGTAATATAAATACATCAAAAGCAATTATTTGTTTCCAGTGAACTTCCAAGGACATGATTTGTGTTTGAAGGTGAATAAAACTGTGAAACTAGCAGACGACAGTGTAGTCGACAGCTGCGGATCGGCCGGAGCTGGCCGCAGCCAAGCTGACCAAGCGACCAAGCCGAAGCCATAGCCGGAACGACGGTGCTGCAAGCGCCAGCGCCACCCGCGGCCGTCTTCCAACGCTGTGCCGCTTCTCCGGTTTCGTTCGTTACACTACTCCCTTTAAGCCACTGTAGTGTTAGGAAATCGCCTTTGCACATCCGGTAAAGTATACGATGGGCCCTCCGGTACGAACGGTGCATGTGCGAGTCTTCTGTGGTAAGTGCATGCGCGGTTCGTACTGGAGCGTCCATCGTACCGTAACGGATCTATAAAAACGGTTCCCTGAAAACTCTTTAAGGTTTCTTTCGTGCTTCTAGTAAGTTCGACTTCATTTTACATAACCGATTTGCATGGTTTTTGTAGCTCGAGCTACACTGGCCGAGGTTGAGCAGTTTCGGGTGGCTCGCATAATGAGCTGTGCTGCGCAAGCGCGAGGAGCAGTGACGTCACACGGCGCACAGCTGGCGCGCCGGACCCACCGCCGCCGCGCTTCGCCGCCACCGCGCGCTCCTCGCCGGTCTGCGCATTCCAGAGGAGTGACGTCATAGCCGCGGCAGATGCACTGGCACCGCCGCGTGCCCAGCTGTGCGCCTCCGTTGCGCAGTAGCCAAGTCTGACGCTGCACCGGAGCCGCTTGATAGCGCCTCTCATTTTGTGCGCATAAGCTCATGCTGCGTATATCCTTGCATAGCCGAGCTAAGCCACCTCAATTTTTTTTGTTTTCTTATCTAAGTATCATTAACGTAAACAGGAATGTAGGGATTCGCAGATTAGTATCACTCAGTTTGTGGCTTAGTGCCTGGGATTACAAGGCAACTTCGGAATACGAAAAGTCTTAACAAATTGGTAAAACCACACGAAACGATTTTTTTTTATTGGGGAGGTTAGTTTGTTACGAACGCGGAAACGCGTTACCGGAAGCGCTGTTACTTGTAGCTCATTACATTCAGCGCTGCTTCAGACATCTCTTGCCACTTTTAGAAGATAGATAAAAAAAGTAGTTCCTTTCCTGTCGATCTTCTTCTGCATCGATCTTCTTTTCACACTATAGGGACATTTAATTTCGCTAAAAGGCCATATTCCGTGTTCTTTTGTCCAGAGCCTTGTTCGAAGACCTTGGCTTCCCTGCATCTTTGAGTTTCTGACGTTTCCTTTGTTCTGCTTACGCTAATAACTCCCCTCTTCTCTATACCACTAAGGTTCTTTTGTACTTCTTTTTTTTTCTTTGCTGTTCTTTTTTTATTGTTTTTGTTCATAGAGCTATAACCTGTTACAGCTTAGAAATAAAAAAGCAGGGGACGATCCTCCCAAAAGGCTCTCCACTCTTTTTATTTTAGCGAAACGAGCGCGGTATAGGAGACACAAGGAAAGAAGAAAACTACCACTTATGCCTAGCAGAAAGCTTTATTGGAGCGGCTTGCACTGGTATTCTAAGCCTATGACCGAAACGGACACATGAAAAGCCCATATGAAAGTTAATTGTTTTGTATCAGCAGGAATACTTTTCTTGTCTTGTTTCCTAATTAAGGAACCTGAAATAATAATATTATTCCTTCGGGAAAACGCTTCGGCTGCTATATTTACTAAGCTGTATATGAAAAAACATTACTGGGCTACCTGTTTTTTTTTTAATACTCATACTTATTACTCATCCAAATCAGAGCTTTATAGCTCGTTGTAAAATAGGTCATATTAGCTTTTAGATTAAAAACCAGAATTCACCTTCGTGCTATCCCTTGGCGAATTCGGGTTGTACAAGACCGCCATACAAAAACTAACAGGAAAAAATGGGTCGTATCTTAATGCACTTTCAATATAGACTTCATACAAAAAAGAAAACAACATAGATCTATATATAGTGCCCCATATACTTCAGCCTAACTATACATTGAAGTGGAAAGTTCATTTCATGGCCACAGCCATTATTCAGCAGGTTTCGTAGCGAATCCTCGGGTGTGTTTTCTGTAGGCTACGTGACTCACGGGATAATGTTTAGCAGAAACAATTTCCGGTCAATTTAGTGACAAAATGCCTCGGTATGGTGTGATTGGATTGGATGCAGTCTTGCGGAGTTGTCACAACAGAGTTCCGGAATCATTTCACACTTCCGCAGCCCCGGAATGGAGTGGCGGCAGAGCGCTGGGAGGATCGAGATGGGAATGGAATCAGAAAGCGAAGGCGGTATACCGTTCGTAGACGTCTCGCCAGGTAGTCCACACGTACTCCCCATTAGAGATGTTGATCGAAAAGCGCGCCCAAATGCCTTGTAGACGACACGTATTCTAGTGGTGCGCACGCCCAGTTGTTATAAGTGGATAAGTGAAAACCTAAGGGGGCCGAACATTTCATAATTTTGTGCGCGTAATGAAAGCATATTACTTTCGTTTTATCAACGTTAAAAACAATTTTAATTGCTAGTGAAACTCACCGTTAGGTGGAATATATCATTTTGAAATGATGATGTAGCTTCCAATTCATCCTTTCCGGATAAACCAAAGCGGCACCGTCGGCGTACTGAATTACCCGCGAGGAAAAGTGAAGCTTTCCAATTTCATTAACGTAGATGTTGAAATGGAGAGTTCCTAAAATAGATCTTCGGGAAACACCGTACCTAAGTGTCACTAGCTTACTCTTAGAGTCAGAAATATTCACTAGCTGTTGACGCCCTGAAATGTAGTCGGTCAGGAAGTCATGGAATGGCCTCTGAAACCCAAGTGCTCTAATTAATGTACTAATCAACCCGTGATATCCTGTGTCAAACGCATTTCTGAAGTCTAGAAAAAGGGTTAGCGCAAAATTGTTACGATCAATGTTTTCGTGGATGTGATCGGACAGGTCATCGAGTAATGATTGTGATACATGTTTGTGCGAAAGCCGTACTGGCTTTCGCACAGTAAAGCTACAGCTACACAGTAAAGAATACTTGTCACCGAAAGACGTCACTGTTTTGAAGACAAAATTTTTCATGATTAGAGATACCACGAATAAAATAGAAAAGGACCTGTAATTCAACATGTGCTTTTTACTTCCTTTTTTTTAAAGATAGGCCTCACAACTGCAACTTTTAGGCCGATCGGGATTCTACCCCTTGAAAGAGATCAGTTAATTATTTTCAGCAGCACATATTTAAGTTTGTTAAAGATAACCAAGGTGTCTCTCGAGCGAATACTGTCATTCCCAGGGGCCTTGGCCGCGGGCACACTATTTATAACCAGGCTTGGATCCTCTTCGCATATAAGCTGAGTTGGCGCAACCCCCCGCAAGGCCGGTGGAAATGCTGCTGTAACTAAACCCCGCCACGTTGAGATCTGCGACACTTCGAACAAAAATTTCATTGAATCTCTCGCGTAAACATTGTACATCCCGGTCTCCGAAAGCTTTTTTAATTGATTGGTCGACATTTACTTTCCCTTTTTTACCGACTAGTTCATGAAAGTTTTTGTGGAAAACATTCATGAAATGATATGCATGTGAAAACATGTGCTCATGTTTTTCTGGGGTTTCTACTGCGACGCTCCAAACGAGCAACGTAGTGGTTCTTGTCACAAGTATTATTGTGGCGATAACCTTATTATGTAGGCTTCTTAACTCTCTTTAAGTGTGCTATCCTCGAGGTTGGCTTTACATCTATTCCATAGCGTGTCTTTTTCATGGCAAGTTCATTCATTCAGCGGTATCATACAGATTTGCGCAATTTGTTTTGCTTTAACCGAATTATTTTCATGCACGTATTATATATACTTCCGAATGGTACAACAATTTTTTTTTTGATAGGCAAAACTCTGATCCAATGACACAAAAATGTTACGGTCATATTCATGAATTCATGTATCTATCTTTTTGTTATAAAAGCAAAATACGTAATAAGGATCAACCCATTCCTCGTTTAGGGCACCACCAAACAAAATGAGAGATACAAAATAGTGGTCTGCTACTTTTTGTTTAATTATCCCTAAGGCAAACTTGAGTTCATTGAGTCTAACAACTATGTGATCAATACACGCGCTTCTAATTCGAGTTCCCAAACTCTCTTCTCATCTGAAATTTCCTATGACGTTTTCTTGTCCAAAGCCCGACAAGCGATAAGATATTCCGCAACACCCTATTTAGATACGTTCACAACATCGATGTTGAGACCTCCAGCTAGAACCAGCTGACTGTTATTGTAAAATCCGTTCAGAAAATATTCCAACTCGTCGTAGAACAAGAAAAGCTGGGTGGTCTATAAATAGCGCAAATCACAAATGACGTTCGGAAATGCTAATTCAACGGAAAAGAATTGAAATCTTTCCGCAATACAGATTGGAGCTATACTCACTAGTTGTGTGCAGTGCAGGCGAAGTTAAGGCCAGCCGAAAGCAGAAAGGTCGAGCACTAACAAAGCGGGACGGGAGAGGTGGACAATAGGGGTCGAGGGGAAAAAGGAAGAGCACTAGGAACGTTAGAAAGGAGAGGAGGTTTTTCTCATTCTCCCCAGCCTTCTTAGTGCTTGCGTTTTCTCCCGTCGCCTGGCCTTATCTTCGCCTGTACTGCACGCAACTAGTGACACGGTATATAGTCCGTGCGTAACAAAGCTGTGCACTGCCCTAGCTAAAACCGCTCTTTATTTGAAGAAAAAAAAAGCAACGAACCGATCTTTTTTCTTCTCTTTTTCTTGTGAAGCTTTATATATATATATATATATATGGTTATTACGCTCAGAATATACTATAAAAACGCTGATAAAAAACTTGGGAATATTCCGAAAATGAGAAACCCGCTACAAGTGCCCCGCCATCACCACTTTAGGTGGGCAACAGCCTATATTTCTGGTGACTTGACACCCCAGTCTGTTTGAACGACGAACGTCTATTGAAACATGCCCAAACGTCGTTCAGAGGGCGCGAAGCATCAAGTTCACCCCAAGGACCTCTTTGCCCCAAAATAGAAAAAGAACGTCGTAGCAGTTTGAAGCAATAAAGTCGGCGAGTGAGCAATAGCGACGAGCTTCGAAACGCGAAATAATAAACACTCAGTAGCAGGTAACGAAAGCAGGCCCGCGCAATCTTTTCGACAACGCGTGGGAACCCAGATTAGTTCGTCATGCTCTTCTACTAGAACTCTCTCGCGAAATATCAGCATAAGCAGAAAGCTTGGCAGATTAACCAGTATTCTCGGAAGCGCGCAGAAAAAGAAAGAAAAAAGAAGAAGAAAACACTTAAGTGTCTTGGAAGACTGACAAGGCTGGATGACGAAACAGAAAGAGAGCAGAAGGTCAAGTGATGGGGATTCGCGAAGTGTTTTCTCTGGGAAACTCCGACCCCCACGCATTTAATACACTTTCCTCCATTTCACATTTCGGCCGCCAGGCTGCGGCAGTTTCCGCTGCGCGCCTGGATAGGTTTTAGTTCCCCGCTCCTCTCCTTCACGTCTTGTCCGCAAAGTGGCGTCGCCTCCTCGCCGTACAGTTGGGGTCAGGATGAAGAGATTATATAAAGCCATAGCTGCTGCATAAACATATTTATTGTAACTTTTAATTTGACAATAGATTGACGTCTCGGCAACCTTCAAAGCAAAGATTTAAAAAAAAAAAAAAACGTTGGCACTTTTTACCATTTTCTTGCAATCGAGAGAGGAAGAGTTAGAGCTGCAAAAAAATTGGGGTGATAGTCGAAAGGCTACACTCTCCACGCAGATAAGGCGCTGGATAACACACTTGCGACTGTTTACGACCGTGGGCCTTAAGCCCCTAATATATTTTACGACGAAAGAACACACTGGCGTCACCTATCTGGTAGCCATGATAGATCTGGCATTTTCGTATATTTCCTTTCTTTGCGCGCAACATTCTTTCTTTTTTGGGACAAAAACCTTTTTGACAATGTTTTACGGGCCGCATCTCGTAGATGGTAGGTACATTTAATCTCGCAAATAGCGCGAAACCTATTCGTTCTAGGGAAATGCAGTACCAGGGTCTCTTCATAGGTGGCGCCAGTGAATCAGTACGTTCTCTCGTCGAAAGAGATCAGAAGAACTCGGTCGGAAGCAAACGCAAGTGGGTGAACATCCTCTTAAATTTAGCGTGGGGTGCTCATGTGACCCTGTGCGTCACGCAACAACATGTCGTCACGTCACATCACGATGACGTCATATGATGGAGTCACGTGACAATGACATTCACATTATGTGATGCCATGTCGTCGCATGACTCTATATTCCCATAGAATTTCGCGGTTTCACCACTTATACACAAATGAAACACAGACCCCGAAACACGCTGAAATACCTCGTCCGTAACTGCAGGCGCCATTTATAAAACGTAAAATGAGGTACGCTCGTTGTCACGTCAAAGGAAAGTACGTTTTGCGCATTAACTACGCGCTGCGAAAAGTAGTTCTTACGAAATTCGGTTGTCCAAGGAAAAAAACGATGCTTTTGGCGTTTCAAATGTGTACGTCCTGATGCACCTGACGCAACGTTCCACAAGAAGCCGGACTTTTTTTTTTTCTGCTACTGTTCTAGATGTGAAGATGACTATAAGCGCACAGCCGTGTTCTCTTTTTCCATGTCAGGAATGTAGTTTGGGCTTTTTCGGCTAATTTAGGCACAGCAGCAAAGCGAAGCAATGAATGAAACAACTGTTTCGGCAGTCGCCCACACGATCAGCTATTCGTGGCGCGGACCCATATTAAGCAAAGCAATTTGTTCGGGGATTATCCCAACGAAGAAGACTTGTCACTGTTCACAATGTCTCGTGGGCAGTTCGCGACGCACTTATGGCGAATTCGCGTGGTCAATCGTCGGCAACTTATTTTTCCGGAAAACCGGCAATAGTAAGCAGTGAGAGAGTGCAGGCGAGCTGGTAATCAATCGACATCTTGTAAACCCTGAGATGGGGAACGATAAAAAAACGGACGAACACAACAAGACAACAAAGTCTGTTCGCGTGGTCAGTTTCCGGCCGGCGCGCACCGTTCGGGTGGTGGTTCTCCGGCAAGCACCGGCAACTTTCCGGCGCTTTTTCCGCCCGAGCTCCGAACGGCCGGGCGAGTGGGCGCCAGACTGTATCCGGTGTCGTCACTTCCGAAATGAGAGAGAAGGTCAGTGAGAAAAAAAAAATGAACGAAAGAACGAAACTGATCTGAAGTAACTTTAGCAGCCGCTACGAAAGTCAATCCAAGTCGTTGGGACGTGCGTGCACGTGACGGCGGCGACAGGCTCTCGCTAGCGGTGTCGCGCGGGCAAGAGAACGAAGTAAACTGCCACCGTCTGGCGTTTCGTGTTCGGGTGGTGAGGGTCACGTGGTGTGTCGCCGGCCCGTTTCTGGTTGCCGGTTCCGCCGGTTCCTTCTCGCCGGCGACTGACCACTTGAATTCGCCATTATTCACTTTCGCAAGCGCCAAGCAAAAACGCAAAAAAAAAAAAAAAAGAACAAAGATTAAAGGCGTTTATGCGATTAGTTCCGGTTTCGCGGTGGAATATACCACTAAACATAGTACGCAGCATGATCGAGATATGTCAGGAAATTCTGAAAAAAAAAAACACAAAAAAACACAAGGACTTGAGAAGCACCCAGGTGGGAGAAGTGGACAAATTGGGGCAGGCCAGCACCTCCTATATTCTATTCAGACCTAGCGTACGTTATGACGCACATTCGCTCTCAATACGTTCTGAAGATACGTGGAAGTCTACAAGTTGAGACGGAATGACAATCGATTATACGATACACCTTGTGCTACCATCTCTGACAGTTTTACGATCTCTTCTTGATCTGTCCTAGTTACCTTTAGAAAAGCCGATGGCGCCGAGTTCGACAGTCCACTTGTCTGATCCACGTAAGTGTTCTGGGTTTTAGTCTATTGTTTTTTGGAAGTGCGGATAATTGCGACTTTAAACAAACATAAAACACAATTGAAGTATTAGAGAAAAAGAAAACCAGGCACCAAAAAGTACATTTTTTGGGTGCCCGTTTTTGATAAAATGCAATAAAGTGCGCATCCATCCATAAAGAAAAACAATATCATGCTTAATATTGTCATTTTTTTTCCTCATCTCTCCTCCTTTTCAGTTTAATTGGTGTCAGTCGAGCACATGGTTTTACGTGCGAAAAGTGTGGCGGAAACTTTCAAACTAGGAATGCCCGAGTTTTGCCTTTATGGCGTCCTCATCAGCAATATGGCGGCGCCCAGATAACTTTTTTTCTTCTCTCCTTTCTGTCTGCTGTCTGAATCCGCTCTACCGGGAGTGGGGTGCACCCGGGGGCGTGGCCCGGTAAGAACATCTTTGCTAGCCTGAAAATCAGGACTATCTAAGGAACTGCAAAGCTAAAGTCATCAACAACTTAAGAAACAGGGCAGGGCGAGTAATGAAAACACGGCATTAGACGACCCTCAATCAATCAATCAATCGATCAATCTTTATTCTCCAGATACATCTGGGAAATAAAAACGACTAAAGAAGTGGACGGGAACCTACGCCACGGTCTATGCTTCTTAAGTTGTTAGTAATTATACAAAAAATCCCCCCTCCCCCCCCCCCCCCCCAAAAAAAAAGAAAAAAATACACAGGCCTTTTTTCTTACAGCAAATATAAATTACACATTGCCACACACTTATTTTGCGATTCAGTGTAGAGTGTAGCACTAGTGGTTCAGACCGGGTGCCAAAGTTCCCAAACTTAACCTTATCTCATTCAGAAGTTATAATCAATGTTTCTGAATATAAAAAATAGACCTGTTTTTAGAAACTACCTGTGGTGTATGTTTTTGTTTAGGCACTCCCTGGACGTCTGGTGTCTCAGGTGTAAATGAGAAATTTAGCCGGTGCAGTACAACCGCACGCCTAGGGTCTTTAACGTGCACGTGGCGATACACGACCGCACGCGTGTACGATGCTAATCCAGGTCAAAACGGGCAGGGGTGGGGAAATTTGAACCAATGATTCCTGGGTTTCATAACGTGAGCTTCTACACCACGCGCTATGAGCTGCAGAGTGCAGTCCGTTAAAGGCCCGTTCACACACTTGCGTTTGACTACCCGAGTCAGAGACGATCGGGTTTTTAAGCCTTTAGTGACGGCTCATGGCCGGCTGCATTACTACGCTGCCGGTTGTAAGAGTCTCAAGAGGCTCCAAAACCAGTCTTGTCGTCAAACGCGAATTTGTGGAAGGGGACTTAAAAGAGTACGGAAGCGAAATTTTCGCACTTATTTCTTTGCCTAGATGGGTCTATGCCAGTGATGGTAACAACGTCGTTTGGCAATATGCTAGAATCGTGGATGGCCAACAAAAATTTAAAAAGAAGCACCAAGCCATAGTCAGGGACAGTGTCTTCGTAGATGCACAGCCAAACATACAACATGAGCATGAAAAGACGGAGGTAGTTCCACCGCTCACTCGAGAACGTCGTCAGCACTACGTAACTATCCCCAATGGAACGAACGATACCACCTATCAACGTTTGTTGATTTGCAGAAATCTATATCTATATACACTTGTATTCCACGTCAAGAACTGCAGTAAAAAGGAACCCGGCCCCTCGCGGGATGTTACTAATCTCCTCCGTGATGCGTTGAATGATCATAGTAGTAGGTGCACATTTTATTTGTTTTACGCCATTTTATGAAGACACAGACTTCTCAAACGCCAAAAGCATTGTTTCTTCCTTCGAAAACAAAATCTTGTGAGAACTACTCTGCGCAGAAAATTAATAATGCGCAAAAATTTAGACTTTTTTGTTATGTGCCAATAAGTATAAGTGTAGATACTCTAGTTAAACACTGTTCGCTCTAATTAATTAAACATGAAGCTCTATATGCCTTCAATAGAGGGACAGCGGCAACTCCTCAAACGCGTGCAGGCCACCTGCAAAACATGTCACGTCTACCGAACAGCAACGGCTTATCGAAGTCGATTCGCTCGTTGCATGTGAAGTATATCCTTCAGTAACCACACAAAAAAGTAATCGATTCTTGTCTCCCTCCTCCGTCAAGAGATGAAGGGAAAACGTCGAACGACCGACCGCCGGTTTCGGTTCCTACGATAGATAACATCAGACGTGCACGCCTTTCCGAGCCGTCAATTATGTCCCGTATAGCGGCGGCAGGCGTATTCTGTATGGGTCCGAATCGAACGACCCACAATGGCTGAGGCTCCCGACAGGAGTCGGGATGGACCCTTTCAGGGGTTCCCCTTGCGCCTGCATAGTGGTATACCTGACACGGTCGTCCGCCATTTGTGGCGGACGACCTCCACAGTACGTGGCATCTGCAGTTTGTCACAATGTCGAGCCGGGGACGTGGCAATACCGCCTGCACTCTGTTCCACACATGGCCAACTTTCTGGGACATTCGGTGGAATAAAAAAAAAAACGTTTTCGATTAAGTATTAAAATTTTAATTGATTTGCATCATATGATGCTCGGGCAATTACACTTCTCGAAATTTGTTTGTCCAAGGAAACAGAACTTGACAATTTTGTGAATGTAACCCATACAATTCAATACAAAAAAGTTAGAAAAAACTGTACGCGTTTAAAATTTCATTTACTGCTTATTGATATTTGTTGACTGTCATCTAAAATACTCCCGGGGACTATTGCGATGGCTTTGTTGTTGTTTAGTTGAAATTCTCATACTAGCGCACGCGCCAAGGCGTAGATGTCCAAGAAAGTTGGGAATGTTGGAATGGGGAACCACTAAGGATGACGTCATGAGCGGGCCTTGTCTTCTATATTCCGTTTCCCATTGAACCCCACAGCAGCCAATGCTATCCGATCCGATGGGGCTAATCAAGCAATGCCTAAGGTGCATCGATCGTGGTGGTGCCCGTCGTCCTTCTGCGTTTGCATGCATCACAGACCAAAACCAATAACGCGTATATAAAAAAAAAAAACACGCCGAAGACATTTACGACTGCTTAAGTGTAGGACTGCAAGAGCATTCCTACATGCAGCGCATGTAGGAATGCAAGCATTGCCTCCTCCTCGAACCTCGTCTAGCAAACTCGGCCTATGTATACCACGCGACCCGGATAGAGCCTGTTGGAGACACTCTGAAATCTGGTCTCCCTTCGAGTGTGCAGCGAAAACTGGCGCGGCCTGGCGGCCTAGAAGCGAAACAGTGAAAGGAGGGATTAAATGCACGCCGTTGAATTTGGAAATAGATGTTTGTGTGTGTGTGTGTGTGTGTGTTTGAGCTCGTGTGTGCCTATCTTTCAAGACGAACAGAAGATTCAATTGAGCATTGCTCGCACATCCATCACACTGAAACCCAACGTAGCAAACGCTGCTTCACGAACACATTCGCAAGTGCTAAGCAACTCGCTTTCACGGGCCATTCGAGCCCTGTCCTTTTCAGACTATATTATTTTGCTTCTTTCCCACTTCGGCTTTCCGAGAAAGTGTCCGCGCGTTCCTTCGGATAAGCCCGTATTGAAAGAATTCGGAGAAGACGCCCTGGCGCTTAGATTAGCCCTAAGCTGACATCGCGGTGGGAGCTACGCTCTCGCCGAATCAATGAAACCGCCTCCCTTTAACGACCTGAATCCGCTCTCTACGCGTGGGCATGGGTGAAGACGTGATCACGTGACGACAGATCGACGTGTGATTGGTCCAACGAGCAGGTGGCTTCCATGGCACTGTCACCTTAGGGGTGGGCGCAATATAGCTATTGCTCCAACTCGTCGGTTCTATAGCCGAGGGCCGGCGCCTGTGTCCAAGGGCATTTTTTTCCTTCCCGCTCGCCGCGAAGGCACCCAAGTTTTTTTATTATTTTGATGTCTCTTCTTTTAAAGATGGAGTTTATCGTAAATTCAAGAACGTTCCGCGACAAACCTAGGACCGATAAAAGCGTTTCCGAAATTGCAGCCCATAAAGTGACCCAAACACCCCATCGTATTTTTTCTCCTTTTTTTTCTTTTTTTCCAGGCGGTGTCAGGCTTCAAGTTCATGGATGTGAGGAGGTTGTCATGGCAACTTGACACGTAACGAGAACATACTTCAATTTTTCTTAAGGCTACTAAAAAGAAAAAAAAAAGTGCCGCGTTCCCGCGCAAGTGGGTCAGGGATGTCGCTGACGTCGGTTGGAGAAGATAAACAAAAAACAGAAAAAAGCAAAAACAAAAACCCCAAAACTTGACGATGTTTTGTTGAGAATATAAAGCCTAACTGCGTGAATAAATTAGGCGCAAGAAAATTGCCTATGCGGCCCGCAAATTCGTCTCGTCTTCGCGGACATCGTGCGTTACACCCGCCAGCAATCAACCTGTGACGGCTTCGGGCTTAGCTACTTCGTCATTGCACCCTCCCTGGGCGATCTTCATGTTGCCCTTCGATTGGCGTGTACCCTTTCTCTCGTTGTGATGCGCGAAAATTGTTTCTGGTGCACTATAGCGCAATCCACTTACGACGATACCGAGAAAACCCGAAAATTCAATCGTTATAACAGATTACCGTTGTATCGAAACAAGAAACTGAGCGTTTCTAGCCTAGAAAGTCTAGAAACTGATCGTTATACGCAGTATGCCATTATATGTCGTATCGTTATAAGTGGGTTGCACTGTACACCTTTCTCCGGCGCTTTTCGCCCAAGAGGAAAGCGCTAAGTCACCGGGCAGTGAACTCAGCGTGCGCGGCGTCTCAAATTCAGTAGACGGGAGCCTGTGTTGTTCTGAACGCGTTTCACAGCCCAGTGTACGAAGACGCCTATCGGGACAGTCTATAGACCAACTCACTGTTCATAGAGAAGCCTGCTTTTGCCCATACCGGGCGTGGGCACTGCGCGTGCGCACAAACTAGGTTCGCTCAAAGAGAATCGTCTTCACATGCGCAATGCCGACAGCAGCGCCACCGCAGCGCCGTGGCGTCGGAGTTGAGTTGGTCTATACATGTATACAAGTACGGCCTCAGGGCGCGGCCATCTTGCTCAGCTGGGGTGCGCTTGGGCGCGGCCATAATCCGATTACTACTTCTTAGCAAGGCGTCGTAATCAGATAATGATTCGCCCAAGCGTACGCCAACTGATCAAGATGGCGGCGGTCGAAAACAAAACCAAAATAAATGACTGGTATAGCAGTGGCATGAAATACGATCACAGCCGAAATATTACATCAAATTGAAGCCGCTTCTCCACGGAAATCAATTTTAAAGATGCGACCAGCTGCTCTTTAGCAAGTGGTAAGCGCGGGTTAGTTTTTAGTCAAGCAACACTGGGCGACGCGTACCGCAGCACCACCGTGACGCGTCACGTCGCTGCCGTATACAGCTGATGATCAGTGTTGCCGCCATCCCTCTTTGGCCGATAGTTTCTGTTTTCACCGTAGACGCTCGAAAACACTGTTTTCAGCCGTGATATTTATAAAAACTGCGCGCAATATCGGGAGAAACGCAAAAGAAATAAGCCTTCTTTTTCAGGGACACTGACTCAGATAAAAACAGTCGTAATTCCAAATTCGAAAATAGTTCCCGGAGTCACACGCTGGAAGTCATAGCGCAGACTGTTGTTGTTGTTTTTATACTTCGTTTCACCTTACGATGGACTAAATGCAAAAGCTACGGACCGCCAGATTCAGTCACGAGCCACTTAGAACTTGTGCGGTATTTCGCTACGATGCACGTATCGGTGCTCGCGTTTCGGATCTCTGAGGAGGGGACGGCTTAACAGTGGTTCGAATCGAAGAGCACTGAGTGACTCAACAATTTACCATCGCCAACAAAGCCACGACGTATAGGCTCCTTGCAGCGTCGAAGCTATAGAAATGATGCGGCGCTTTTGGATTCGAGCATTATTCGTCCACACCTTGTTAAGCATGTCATACTATGGCGTGGAACGTTATTGGACCTGGCGGCTCGTAGTTTTCGCTTTTATTCCATTGTATGATGGAACAAAGTATAGGTCTAGACATATGCTCAGTTTTTGTCATTTGCAGAGCTCGCTCCGTGTGCTCAAGCGATCGACTCTTCGAAGTGCTTCGCGGCAGAGACGACGCTCCAGGTCTCAATTATGATGTACTTTCATGTAGTGTTGTACACAACACTCGCAGAAAAGAAAATCGATTACAATCGCTGTCGGTTAAAAAGTAATCAATTAGATTGCTCGAGAGGAAATGCAGTTGGCCGTTACTGAAAAAAGTTGCCGTTACCTTTCGAATTACTTTAGATATTCAAAAAACCCGATTTTTCCTGCCAGTTTTAAGTTACGTGCCGATTACTAGAAGGTCGGAACCATTGTACAGTGGCGGAACAACTGACACCGTGAAAAGCGCAAGTCATTCTATAAGATACCAAAAGTCGGAGCAGTGCCAATGCTATAGACCTTTGCAGAAATCGTTTCTGGGTGCTGCCACATCTGTCTGCTGGGCTGTGAAACGCCTTCCGAGTGTGCGCTGTTGCTCTGTTGTGCGATATGTCATACAATGCGTATGCTTCCACGGCTCAGTGACTCATCATTTTTTCGCCCAGGTGATAAGCGTTGGAAAGGTCTATAGGAACCGACGAGAAAACCAAGCAGGGTCAGAAGTGCAACGTCTCTCCGCCCATCACCTTCTCCTGCAGATTGTTTTTGCCTTGGGATCCAACTAAACGCATAAGGTATTCCCATGACGTTGCGGTATTATTCCGCCACTGTGCAGGGATCCCACAGCTGCCAACAGAGGGCAGCCTTTCAAACGGGATACCTAATGAATTAGAAGCACTGGATTATAAACTACTTAATCTTTTGCCCGGAGGCACACCAGATCCTCGACACCCACCAACCACGTGAAGGGAAGCGGACCATCAGCATCATCTGGACTCCGTCCCCTACTGAGAC
Organism: Ixodes scapularis; assembly: GCF_016920785.2. Taxonomy (NCBI): domain Eukaryota; kingdom Metazoa; phylum Arthropoda; class Arachnida; order Ixodida; family Ixodidae; genus Ixodes; species Ixodes scapularis. Next base: position 110,049,457 of record NW_024609881.1, read on the forward strand.
TGAAGTAAGGGATAATACCCTAGCCCATCACTTGGCATGCGAAGCAGCTGACGTTCGTGCCATGGTTTCAGGGGACGAACACCCAGATCATCAGCAACCGGACCCGCCCACTCCCACTCAGCACCTACAAGAACATCACCACTCACTATCGGGAGCAACGGCGCACTCTACCACCACCTCATCATACGCTTGACAAAGGGGAACAGGTCCAAGTTGAGCCTGCTCCAAACCAACACTTACCCAACGCCACCCAGACTCAACCTGCTTTACCTGCAGCTCTATACCCTCACCCACATGCCCCAACTGTCAACAGGACCGAGGCACCATCTACCATGATGGTCCTGGCCTGCCCGAAACATCCAAAACTAGAAGGCGCAGCACGGCTTCAAAACCGCCTCAACCCCTGGGAGACGGCCATCAAAGCCTCGGACACGGAAGATCAGCGCCAGTTGGTTGTCTTAGCCGATAAGGCGAGCAAGGCCAATGGGACCCCGGACATAGGGACCACCCTAGGGTGCATACCCGAAGTCATCCTTGATGACCTCCAATGAAGTATATTCCCTATCTCTCTCTCTCTCTCTCTCTCTTAATCCATCAATTTTTGGAAGCCACCCTCCTATCGGACACTTGGTTCGATGATTTCTTGGTAGAAAACTGGTACAAAGTGCACCGTTAGAAAGGGCAAGGAAAAAGGGTAAGGGTCAAGAGGAATTTTAGTATTTCCAGAAGTAATCCGATTTCCCTTGTGGTCACTTCGTCATAAACGTCTTCGACGTGCTCACGTCAGGCACAGAACCACAGGGCCAACGAGGTAGAGGGGCTTAGAGTGATAAACTAGCAGATGGAAGTGACCCCCACCCGGCCGCCGCCATGTTCCAAATTTTGACCGCAAGACACGTGACCTTATAATTTTACGTCTGGAGATTAACAAAGTGCCGAGCAACGATAATTTCGTATTAATATTTAATAACAGGACTAAGGAGATAAGCCATGTTCCGTTTGTTTTACGTGCCAAATGTGCTTTTCCAGCAAAAACTCGGGCAGCTTCGCAATTGTTCCGCTAGATGTCGTCAGCCGCGGTGTTGTATATTGGGTTTTTATCGGTGCTAGACACTGCTCTCTGGGCTAACAGTATTGCAAAAAAGTTTATCGTGTTTTTCTACAGCAATCGCGATACAAATTTCTGCCCGGCTTTGCGTAAAAGCCTCAGGATTCGGTACAATCACGCTTCTAGTGGCGGCAGCCAGCCAACATGGCGGCAGCCAGGTGGGGGAGGAGTCACTTTCGCTTTGTGAAAGGGATACAAGTTTATCGCTCTAAGCCCCTCTACCTCGTTGCACAGCGCAGACTATTTTTTTTTCTTCTTTAGATCTAAATATACTTTTTTTTTCATCCCCCTCATCTACCGATCTCCCTCTGTAGATCGCAGAGAGTGGCCCTCTCATAGGCCTTTCAGGAAAGTACGCCACTGGATTTTTTTTTTTTCGAGCCGCCACAAACACTACGCATACATCAAACAAAAGACGCTATTCGCTGTTGACATGACGACATAATTGTCTGCAGCCACGTCCGAATTACATGATATCTATGTAGACTCCGAACGTGTCAACAGGCAGTCTTTGTGTTGACCAGTGTAACAGACAAGTCACACGAGCAAGAAGCACGACTCAGACGGACGAAAATAATCCCTGGAGGCAATCAGGTCAGCTGAACATGGAAAAAACAGGAACATGAAGGGAAGGACTTCCTTCGTGTACTTTTTTTTTCTGTGTTCAGCTGACCTGATTGCCAATAGTATGTACCAACTAGCTCAGCTAAAACCCGTAATCCCTGGAGAAGGGGAACAAGTGGGACAGAGGACAAACACAAATCTCCAAACACGGCAAGGTGACTGGTGCGTGGCCGAAAAACTCCGCCTGGTCCGGGTATTGAACCCAGGACCTCTCCATTTTCAGGGGAGTGCTGTACCAACTGAGCTAACCAGTGGTTAGACGTCAATAAATACCCATACCAGGCGGATTTTTTTGGTCGTGAATCAGTCACCTAGCTGTGTTTGGAGATTTGTGTTTGTCCCTTGGTCCCTCTTGTTCACTTCCTCCAGAGTATTCTCGTCATTCTTGTCCAGCTCGCATGCACCTATGCCCATTGAAATGCATTATAATCATAAACTCAGACAAGTTTCTTCAGACTTTCTTTTGCATGGTTTTACAAGCGGCGTGTCCGAGGCATTATTTTTAAACCTGGACTTAAGCAACAAGGTAGTAGTTTTAAAATAACGTTTAAAAACATATAACTCGAGCGAGTGACCTGTCTAAAATTCCTAGGTGTTTTCTTCGAAGAAACACTAAGCTGGATCCACCATATAAACCATGTCCGTTCTAAAATATCTCGATCCACAAGCATCATATACAAACTAAGAGATCTCCTCCTTAGTTGGTTAAAATGTCAGTTATACTAAAGTCTAATACAATCGCACCTACATTACTGCTTATTAGTCTGGGGAACCACCCCTAAAACCAATCTAGCTAGGTTATTAGGCATACAGAAAAAAGCAGTTCGCTGTATTGCAGGCGCTCAATTCACCGATCATTCAGCTTCATACTTCAAAAAGTATAAAATTTTAGATAAATGCTGTATACCCTAAAAGTAGTCATGAAAATATATTATTACTACAACAATGAACAAAATAAAGTTTGTGAAACTTATCATAATAAGAGAACCCAATATGATCTGCGAAATGAAACTTATCATACTAAGGCAACCCAATATGATCTGCGGAATGAAACTTACGTAAAACCCGAAATACGGACAAACTATGGCTCACGAGCAGTAGCCTACAAAATACCAGAAATCTTAAATGGACACCCCTGTGTGGTTGAACTATTAAAACCTCCTTTTGGACGCCTCTGAATATTTCTGTATATGTGTATGAATGCATGTATGTATGAATGGTATGTATTTTGTATTCAGTATTTGTAGTTTTGTGAGAAGTGTCTAGCCATACGCCATTCGTTATATTTCTGTGTATTCAAGTTGAAACTTGATTCTAAAACATGTTTCCTTGTTTAATGTGCATACGTCAATCACATGTTTCTACGCTTGCAACCGGTTGCTCTGTTTGTGTTATTACCATTTCCTTTTTTTCTACCATGCTATGTATAAGGGCGGGGGGCCTTGTCAGGTAAAGTCTGGTTACTTTTTGCCCACTCACCCATGACTCAAGAAGTCCAAATAAAGGTTATTATTTGGAGCGTACATATAACGTCCCGAGAAGTACGACTGTACTTCTTGACAGGCTCCCTGCAGAAGGCTTCCAATGTGCGGCTCGAAATGTACATACTTGGCCGTAAGCTTCATGAAAAGCCATCGCTCGACATAACCAGTCCCTTTCCTTTGACATCCCTTGGAAGTCTGTACCATCTCAGACAGCGCAAGGACGCACCGAGACCTCATGGCAGATATGCATGATGTCTGAAGAAGACGAGAGAAAAGAAGCGCGTGGGTCGCGCTGTTCCTTGGCATTTACGCGAGCGGTCACAACGTGTCTGCATGTATGTATGTATGTGTGCGTTTATGTGCGTGTGCGCGCCTTCACACGTTCGTGGGTGTGTGCGTGCGGGCAAAACAAGCGGCCACAATGAAAAAAGAAAACAATACCGTATTACGTTGGAGTTTTGACATTAAAAAGTTAAGACACTGTGTAGCGGGAGCGAATATGCGGTGAACGACGGACAGGCTTCTCCCCGTGGCGGCACGTTTGTTTTGCTGGCCGTATGAACAGTCACTGTTCAGACGCCACGCGTTGAGCGAACTTTGTCGCGCTAAATGTGCTGCTCTTTCGAAATGTATTCGCTTCGCGGAGGCATTACGGTAACTGGATGAGACTATGCTCGTATACACCTCAAAAACCGCAATAATAATTAAGTAAAAGTTCTTGGCTTGTCGAGCAACGTTTTAATTTCCCCTTTTATTTGATGAATTTAGTCGCATAGATTAGCTTCAAGTAATTTTATCAAGACGTGCAGGTTTCAGACGCCAAAAGCATGGCTTCTTCATTCGACAACCAAATCTGCTAAGAACTATTTTATGGCGCGCATCAATAATGTGCTACAATTTTTTTTTTCTTCGCGTGACAACGAGCATTAAGCCACAAAGTTACGCTTTAGAGAAGCGATATTCAGCTATCCTGGTGGTTGAAATCATTGTTGCCGCTTATGTGAAGCTTTATCTGGCATCGCGGGAAACGCTTTTCCCTTTTCCAGTAACGTTAAAAGAACCTGCGACTGAGCAAAACAAAATCGTCTGCGCTTTCGTGACAAGGTCGGGAAAAACGCTCTATTCGACTCTTCAACCGTTTGCTTCATCGCGTACTCCGGGAGCGTAATAGACACGAGCGCTTCGTCAGCGTTCGGCAAGCACTCAGATCCATTCACGTGCTTCGTGCATGATGGACGGATGGATGGAGTTAATGGCTATACCCTTCGTAACGGGCGGTAACTTGCGCCACCTACACTAGGACTAATATAGACGAGCGATGGCCACCGCCAATGTTGCCAGAACCCAGGGATCCCGGGTTCAAGCCCCACCTCTGCCCCGCATCGATCCAAATAGGCACCGCACCGGCGTGCAGTCGTGTATCACTACAGCGTGGTGCACGTGAAGGACCCTAGTGCTAGAGCTTGTACTGCACTGTCTAAATTTTTTCATCTACAGTCGAGAGACTAGTTGCCCGTTAGGGTTGACTTACTTCCAATTGTATAAACATACACACACCAACTTTTGCCAATGTTGCAACTGATGAACTTTTGAGAAGGAACTGCTCGGCACCAAGTACCGAAGTACCGGTGCCCGCAAGAAAATTGGGGTATATTCAGTGCTCATCTCTGATCGCAGCTTATTAGGTGGCCTTTTCGCGGACAGAAAATTGAATGAAAGGAAGAGAAGACGAGGGCGGGCCGGGACGTCAGAAGACCGATCTCCGATTGGACTGATTAGTAAGTACACACAAAGCTAGCTGCTTTTGTCTCCACCGTACTCGTCGAACGCTTTAGAACGCGGAACGCCGCCGTCGGGCGTTCGGCGTTTGCGTTCAAGCGCGTTCCAACAGAGCAGTGGAGACAAAGGCAGCCATGCGGAGCGCAAGCCTCGTCTGCTTCTTACACGGGGGTTGTGATGACGTCACAACGCAACGCTGAGCTCTGATTGGCTGGGATTGGTCGGCGGCGTGGCGCTGGCCAATCGCCGCCTGCAGACGGCGTTGTCTCCCGGTCCTTGGTTTCACTTGGTCCCGCCGTGTAGCATAGGGCCCCAGAGCTCGCTGTTCTGACGTGGCCGGGCGACCTCGTCTCTCCTCCTCTCGTAGTTTCTTCCCCCATAAGCGAAACGAACCTCAGTTCCTATTTGCGCTGCGGTAGGCCCGATATTCAAATTTCTTGCTCAATATCGTCGCCCAAAATTAATATAACGTAGCCAATCGAGTCAAATGGTTGCGGTAACGCTTTTACTCTAAAAGTTTCCGAATGCACCTCGAAAGAGTATCTTCTAGAAATCTTCTCTACAACAAAAAAGCTTTAAAACAAAATGGCCAAGTAAGGCCGGCAGTCACAATGGGAGCATTTTCCGCCTTGTCATCCAACACTGGTTATTCGGTTACCTTTTTTTTTTTGAAATTATCGATTCGAATAATTGTCGTTTGTTATCTAATTAAGAAATTCGAAAGCGCTCTACACTCGCCATTAGTTGGCTAAATCGTCTGGCCCTACCTCACGAAAGAAAAAAAAAAATGTTTTAAAGATCTATAAGTATATTCTCTAAAATTTGTTAATTTGCTTCTCCGAACACGGGCTTCGGAAGTGTAAATACTTGGAAGGTCTTCGGGGAATTTCACTGCAAACTTTCTCGAAGTTTGTTCGCAAGTTAACGTCTCGATAGCTTAAACACGCTTGTCACTGACAAGTCCCAGAACAAATATTCATTTGGAGAGTTCCACGAAAATCGGTTAAGTTACAAAACGAAAAACGCTTCAAGTGAAGACGAGCTGCTGGTGTATATTGAACATTCATGAGAGTTAGAAACCCTGCCCTCCCCCTTCCCCCTCCCCAATTCCTTTTTTCTTCCCTGTTTTTGAGACGCTGCTTGCCCCCCCCCCCCCCCCCCCTCCTTTTTTTTTTCTTCGTCTCTGTCTCTTTCTTACTCGCTTATACACGCCTATTTCAGGGTTTGCCATCATGATCGCCCAAGTAGGGAGCTGGTCTTAAAGAAGGAGCAAGACCCACAAACCAAAATCGAAATGAACCAAAGTGGAATCCTGTTTTCCAAGTCGAGCAGACGTGATGTCAAGGGCTAGTTGCAGCTCTCATTTCTTTCCAGAAGCGAGCATCTCACTCGCAAGAAAGACAAACCGATAGCTTTTTTTTTACCCCGTTTAATTTGTCCTAGACTGCCGGAACACCACATCGCAGCTCGATATTGACACACGAGAGCGATCATGCCGGGAACTCTGCGAGCAAACGGGGGACCCCGGAGAGCCTATACATGTAAGACAGGGAGCAATTCAAGCTATACGAAGAGCGTTTGCGGTTTAATGGCTGACGCCTCCCAGGACAGTAGGATCGTCAGTGCACACGCGTCGCGTGCGCTGCGACGCTGGAACGAACAAAGCGTTCGGAGAGGCGGAGAGGTTGGCAGACGATTAACGCCTTTGGTCAGCTCCTCGCAGCTCGCGTCGCAAACGGGGCCCTGAAAACCACGTGACCCCCCATGGGGGAGGTTGGGAACACTCTTGGATCTGGGCCCACCGGGTTTCTCTGTGGACGGTTTTTTTTGTGTACAAGGGTAGGCGACCGGAAGGAAGCTTGGACGGAAGCTCTCTCTAAGCACATATATGATTCTCAACTTAGATGGAAGTCAAAAAAAAAAAAAAAAGAGCAGCGGTCTTGGGTTGTTTACCGTGACACGCTATCTGCCAAACCGCGTGGGTGGCAGGTCGGTCTACAGATCTGCGTTCCTTTTCGCTATCCGATGAGTATTTGCCTCGCCGTATAGGCGTGAACGTATGGATCTGAGCCCGCGAGCCGGTAGGGAGTGTATGTACACTTGCTTTCCCTGGGGTCCTATTTTGGTCAAGGCGAGAGCGAGAAAGTCCTCGTGTGCTGACTTGACGTGGCACCATTGCTTGTGCGTACAGTTACTCAGCAAAACTCAAATAGCAAGAGAGATCTCGCGGTGTGCTTGTCCTTGGTACTCCGTCGTCCACCGGTCAAAGTCAGTTTGTGTACGGCAGCAGATTCACTAGAGATTGGCAAAAGAGGCGCGGATTGCCAATGAATTCTGGAGTCAGACGATCACAATTTCAGATGGCGTTCGACTCCACTTCGCCGCGGAGTTCGGTTTGTGGCAGACGACGAACTTCTTCCTCGTCTGTTACTGACAATAGGCGACGTATACGGTGTTCACTTTTCTTATTTCCGTCTGCGAATGGCGCTTCGTAGAAGACAAACCGCCTGCAAGTGCTATGTTCGCTCGCTCCGCGAGAAGCAACTTAGACCTCCCGGTGACCAACATTAGACCCCAGCTACGCCGTTTTCATGGGGGAGTTGATGAGACTGCCTGGCAATCTTCGCCATTACGTTTAGATGCTGCGTACAAACAGTGTAATGCTCGTAAAGACGCAATGTTGCGTCTTAAAAAAAAACATTCAACAAAGCACTCGCCAATTGGTGCTATTCTCCTCTCCCCTCGCCTCCTTTCCATCGTATTGCTCTTTCAAGTTGGAAAGAGTGGAGCGCTTTGTATAAAGAACATACATAAGTCCTCCTTCATACAGACAACGAATTTTCAGACAACGAAATAAGCATTGCATATACAAGCGTGCGGTCGCGTATTACGTTAACGACCTCAGGCCATAGCCGTTGTACTGCATCAACTGAATTTTTCATCTACATCTGAGAGATAAGTCGCTCGTTGAAGGCAGACCTGAAACTTTATAAACATGGACACAACGCAACTTTTTTTTTTTTAATTTGTGTGTGCCAGTTTTGAGCACTAAACGATATGCGATTAGTAAAATTGTAATTCATCCCAGCCCAAGATTAATTTCATGGTCCTTTTAAGGCACGCTGATTGAACGCTTCCAAATCATCCAAACAGCAGCCGATGTGGTGACCCTTGATGAGGAAAGCGGAAAGGGACGTAGGGCTTCACGACACATTGAAGTCACGGTATCGGCTTAAGACACGGTCATACGGCTAATTCATCATCATGAAGACCGTCCGCAAACCCGTTCCAAGAACACATATGTATGAAGCCAACCAGGCTTCGGACATGCTGGAAACATGCGCGCGCAGATTATTTTGCCATAATGTATGCAGCGAACACCACCAGGTGTCGTTTGTACGAAGTATCAATCAATCAATCAATCAATCAATCGTTTTATTTATGGCCTTTAAGCCAACGGAGACCCTAGACAAAAAGCTGCCAGTGGCAGCTTGACGAGGTCTGCGGCCCGTCTCAAATTTGTCAGCAGGACATCCTCACACAATCAATCAATCAATCAAAGTTTATTCAGACAACCGCCGAGGAATACAGTTGTGAGAGTGAAACAGGGTCTTCGGGATGCTGCCTTAAATAACTTTCCACTATAGAGGTGATCCGAGCTAAAGACATTGGATCCTGGGAAGCAACGCCAAGCCCCCCCTACGATCGCCATTTTGTCCATAAAATACGCAGTTTTTTTTTTTTTTTTTCACCTCTCCGTTCTTGTTTAGCTGATCTAAATTTCCGGTGAAAGGTTTCTTTATAAAAACCTGTTCTTCTATATCAAGATTATGTTACACCCCCCCCCCCCCCCCCACACACACACACACACACAAAGGGGAAACAAGCGCGCATTTTCACACCGCCACCAGGTGGGGCGTCGATGCTTGGTGGCATGGAGAACTATAATATTCCCTGGAGACAAAGGCAAATCACAAATCTAGAAATCATCGTTTGGTCTGGAGACTTGTGTTTTTTCCTTGTCCCTCTTCATTTTCTTTTTTTTTAATACGTAAGAATAACAATGTAGTTGTAAGAGGCATGTGGAGCTAAGCATGTTTGATAAGCTGATTGCATACGCGCCGCCAAAGGCGTTTCAATCGGCGAAAAACGCTTCCAATACGACGACACTCCTTAGCGATCTTAATTCGACCGGTTCAAAACGACCCTTTCGACAGTTTGAAAGGACTGAAATGATGATTACCATGGCAGACGAGACCGATTAGCTAATCGCCTTGGGAGGTTTCGCTCGTCTGCATGTTAGTATAAGTTCGTGTCCCCGCTGGCAGGCAGGGAAGGCAACGACGCTATTTTCCCGGGATCTGGCGACTTTGGTCCAAGCTAACCTCTCTTAGTTTTTCCGTCCTCTGCTCCTTTTATTTTTTCTTCTCTCTCTGTCTCTTTAGCGTTCTTATCAGATCATGCCTCAATCTCATTTGATGCCGACCAATAACCAGGTGCCCGCGACTCGCCACGCCCGTTAAGGGCGGAGCTTATCAGGTTCACTCCTCCCGCTTGCCGATTTGTTCCTCGACGTTCATGTCGGTCATTGCCTCACTCTCATTGGACGTGAAGCGATAATGAGATGCTCCGCCCCACGTTTCTGAAGTTGACGGTAATGCGATCAGCGACTAGGGAACTTTCTTGATTTCCGCGAAGCAAGCCAAAGCCCTGGGTGACCAAGCAATACGAAGAGAGTTGCCCTATTGTCGCCATAACAGGATGTACGGTATTTTTCCTGATTTAGTAGTCGCCGCCTAAAGTTCGCCCGATTAAACTTTTTGTTCCTTCTAAATCTTAAACCAGACTGACTGTATTTTTAAGGCGAAAGCCTCGCTTGTCCCATTACGCGAAAGAGAGGCGGCGTTGTCCCCGAAAGATGGTCATAAAAATACGTCATCAAGCCCGCGCCTCAGAAATAAAACACAAAGAAAAGCACAGCAACGCAGATGCTTTGTCACGGAAGCCGCCGTGAGGCCGGCGGGGTTCTCCGCGCGTGCGCTGAGCGGAAGGTGTGATGTCACCGCCGGAGCGCCGTGTGCGATGCGAAGACGCGGCGCGCAGCTCGTAGGAATGCGGTGCGTGTACGAATGCTTTCGCCTTCCTACACGTAATTAGTCTTAAGTGTCTCTGCCGGATTTTTTCGTTCACGCCAATCGGGCTAGCGATCGTTTCCTTTAATTAAAAAAAAGGCACGTTATTTAATGAAAATACGTATCTGGGTTCAAGCTTCTAAAAGCCGAAGAACTTTTTTTCACAATTAGATTGATTCAGTATTTGTGGTGATTATTGAATTTATTAAACTATGGATTCGTTACTCCGTGATGAGGAAATGTCAAGAAAGACGTGAGCCACAAACTTGAGCTCTAAAAACAGACCAAAAAACAAAAATAACACACATTTGGGGCGGAACACATGACGGTGGTCGATCTGTTTTTCTTCCATCTAACTGAACTCTCGTAAGGCTCCAGAATCGACCTGCACTAAGTTAATTAACATTATCGCACTCCCTCCTATTCCTCCGTAGTAATTAAGTCCGACACCACTGAGGTTTTATTTTTGTCAGGAGGTCAAAGCTCGGTCTCCTAGATCACAAAGAACGCAAGGGAAAACTATTGTTCTGAATGCCTTTCTTTTTTCTATTGGCATTTGTCTATTTTTTTTTTCAAACAAGTACGTCAGAGAAAGCAATCAATCAAGGCGTTGACTTCATTTTTTTTTCCCGACTCGAACTGAGTTGTACGAGGACGCCAAATGAACACGCGAAGATTCGTAGGAAGGTAGACGCAAGAGAGGAACCCGCAAACAAGCGCTTTATACGCTTGAAAGGGCCGCGTATTTTTTTTCCCACTTGTATTATTTGGCATACAAACTCTTTCTTTGTTCTTAACAATACTAGGAATAGCCAAGTTCTAAAAATGTGGGCCGTATTCGATTTTTTTTTCTTTTTGTCTGTTTGTTCCGAAGTGCAGTTTAAGGATATGAGAGAAAAGCTTCGGGGCTCTGTAATGGCGACCTTTTCTTGTGCGAACCTCCGGAAGTTATACCGCACTCTAAGATATCTGGGGCCTGAAACTCGTTAAATAAAAGTTGGAGCCGAAAGTTCGCGAAGCGCGCTGATTGGACGCCGGCGACAAAAGCGCCAAGTCATCGTCGAGATAGTTCAATCCGTGCGCTCTGCAAACTTTCGGCTCCAACTTTGTGTCTGACGAGTTTAGAGCCCCTGGTGCTCTAGACTCGTCAAACACAAAGTTGTGGCCGAAGTTCCCCGACGATGACTTCGCACTTTTGTCGCCAGCGTCCAATCGGCGTGCTCCGTGAACTTTTGGTTCCAACTTTGTGTTTGACGAGTTTAGGGCCCCTGGAGCCCTAAACTCGTCAGACACAAAGTTGTAGCCGAAAGTTCGCGGAGCGCGCAGATTGGACGTCGACGAGAAAAACGCCAAGTCATCGTCGTGATTGTCCAATCGGCGCACTCTGTCAACTTCGGCTCCAACTTTGTGTTTGACGAGTTTAGGGCCCCTGGAGCCCTAAACTCGTCAAACACAAAGTTTGGGCCGAAGTTGACGGAGCGCACCGATTGGCCTATCACGACGATGACTTCGCGTTTTTTACGCCGACGTCCAACCGGCGCGCTCCGCGGACTTTCGGCTCTAACTTTGTGTTGGACGAGTTTAGGGCTCCTGGGGCCCTAAACTCGTCAAACACAAAGTTGGAGCCGAAGTTGACGGAGCGCGCCGATTGGACAATAACGACGATGACTTCGCGTTTTTCTCGTCGACGTCCAATCAGCGCGCTCCTCGAACTTTCGGCTACAACTTTGTGTTGGACGAGTTTAGGGCTCCTGGAGTGTCTACATTGTTGGAAAACTCCCGGGAGAAGGACCAAGCGCTGCAACCCACGGCGCGAGCTCTGCGAAGAACGAAGTAGGAATTCGTTTAGACCCGACTTGGAATTGGGAGAACTCGGTACCAGTAATCAAATTACTTGTTATCGATTATATTTACGAGTAATTTTGCAGTCATTTGATTACTTTTGTTGCGTAGGAATCACAAGAGTAATCTGTTTACTTTTGGAGGTACTAAAGTTTCTTGCAACAGCTACTCTTTTTTTCCCTTCCCCTTTCCGATAGCGCCATTTGCTTGTACAAGTTTCCCATACCACGAAATCCTCGACCAAGTCTTCGACAAGGGGAAGGTGTATGAAAATTCGTGGGTTAAGATAATAAGTAGTAGTTTATAATTTGGTGATTCTAATTCAATAATGAACAGAAAAAAAGATTTTTGTTTTGTTTCAACCAGGCAGAGCAATTTGTGGTTTTCATAATCTGAAGTAGTCGGGAAAATAATGGTTATTTTTAAAGTAATTGGCAAGCACTTTTCCTCTCAAGTAACCAAGTGATCTAATTGAATAATCGAAACCAAGAGCAATTGCAATTGTACTCTATTAATGTAGCGTATAAGACTGCCTTAGACCATAAAAAGGAGTCTGCGCTGAGAGACTAAACATAGTGAAACGACAAACTTAATGTCACAGAGCAGTGTTCTTATTTCACGTCAAAGATATATTTACCGCTTCGCCATTGGGCAAGCGATCTCCGTGGACTGCAGTGATTGGCTCCGAGAAGTGCTCTGCAGGAAAGTAGACGCAAAGCGTTTCGTTTGAAGTAAAGAATATTCAAAGTGACGTTTGTTTCGTTTTTTTCGAGCGTATTTGATAAAAAAAAATTTCCGTGTCGCAATTTTCAAGTTCAGCGACGGGCGCCCTGACGAACAGCGTCAAGACGTCTTATCTCTGCTTTGTGAGTAAGGACGAGGAAAAGTCGGTGGAATTATTCAAACGGGAGAGTTTTCGCCGCGAAAAACTTTTTTTTTTTTAAGAGTGATTCGCTTTTGTTTCCTGTTTGCACTAAGTTGTTACCAAGCTGGTATCAATATATTTTCTCGATTTTCGTTTGGTAGGGGTACTGATTTAACAAAAAGTTTGGGTACGTTCTGATAGTTTTTTTTTAAAGTTTATGGCAACAACATAATTATCGTATCAATTAAGCAAGGGACAGTGACGTGGGACACGCATCCGCCTTTTTTTGTTTCTGTTTTCTCATCACTAAGAATACTCCTAACCGTAGGTGAACTGTGCTTGTAGGTATTGTACGAACTTGGGCAGATACTTTCGGTGAGTGGAACTGTTGCTGTATATAATATTTGCTAAAAAATGACAGCCGTTTACAACTCCCTGTAACGCCGAATTAGAACGCAGCTCTTGAGGAGGAGGAGGGGAAGGTAGGAGAGGGGGCCATGCATTTCCTCCTCTCCTACTCGTCTCCCATTTAGCCGAAAATTTTCCGGTAAATTTAGCAGAAAAAATTCCCCGCTAAATATAGCGGGGGAAAATTTTCCCCTAAATTTAGCGGGGAAATTTTTCCACGAGATCTAGGGGGGGATTTTGTTTTGCTAAATTTAGCGGGGAAATCTTTCTGCTAAATTTAGCGGGGAATTTTTTCCGCTAAACTTCGCGGGGAAATCTTTCCGCTAAATTTACCCGGTAAAATTTTCCACTAAATTTAGCGGGGAAATTTTTCCGGCAAATTTAGCTGGGAAAATTTTCCGCTGAATTTACCGGGGAATTTTTTCCGCTAAATTTAGCGGGGAATTTTTCTCGCTAAATGTAGCGGGGACAGTTTTCCGCTAAATTGAGCGGGGAAATTTCTTCTGCTCTTCTTACATGGTGGTCAAACGCATGCGATGTGACGTCAGCGTAAGCCATGTATAGACATTTATATATCTCACCAAAAAGACATGTGGCGCGCGCCATTCTGTAGCTGCACTCTTCGTCTATCCAACGATATACTATATATAAAAAAGGTCTGGCTCAGACCGAAAAGTCGACCTATATGTAATAAAACTCCACGAAATGCTTCGAGGTACGTTTACTTTTTTATATATATATATATATACTGTATATATATATATTAAAACAAGAAAAGCGTCATTGTTCTGTTTTGGACGACACTCCTGATCTCCATGACAATTGGATCGCGCATCCCCGCTCCGCAAGTGCGGCCACCGAACGGCCATGTTGCATGCCGTTTTTTTTTCGTTTTTTGTTTTGTTTTGTTTTGTTTGCGTTACAGAGGCCGGAAGCAGCGTGCTAAAGACCCATTTTTTACTCGTTCGTCGTCATTCGCCAAAGACGTTCTTTCAGATCATGTGTGAGGCGTGACACTTGCCATTGAGAGCACGTGGAAAGGTTTACGAAAGCGCAGTGCCGCAGGAAAAAGGCACAACTCGTCGAAAGCAAGTTTCGCCCATCTGCCGGCGTGTTCAAAGCTTCCTTGGCAGGCCGAAGTGCTGTGTCTCTGTGCCTTCGCACGCTTGGATACCGATTAAGAACCAACGCCGTGTGGATGTGTTTTGCGAGTGATTTAATCACTTAATCACAATCATCTAATTAAGATATCGGTAATTAAAAAGGTATGAAGACAATATGGAAGAAAACAATTCATTATATGTGCAGTCTGATAGGCAAATTATGGTAGACAGCTCTTGTAAAACATCAAATTAATTTGCGCGTCTTTCAATCAAAAAAGTGCAAACATGCCATACAGTTTTGTTTTTAATAGTTTATTTAAACGCAGGAAAAAGACACTTTCAAGACTTCATTTGCTTCACTCTCCGTTTCGACATAGACGAAACCAGAAATCGTATTATCAAAATGGTCATCCATAAACACGTAGACGTTCCCTGAAAGCAAAATAGACGAAATAAAAAATTTAAAAAATCCGGATTGACAGCTGACGTTGTCGACTCCAAAGTGACCGGCGGCTTCTGCGCGACTCGTCGAAAATGCCATCGGAATTGAAAATTGCTCCGAAGATATGTCGATTGCTTCATCGGTCACATGCCACATCACATTAAGAATTCGCGTGGAAACGGACTTTATATATGCACCATAACTTTTTATTCCATTTTATTTGTATCTCATCGTATCAATTTTTTCGCAGCGTTCATTCTGCGAGCGAGACGAGGAGATGTGTCAGTCAGACAGTTGCTATAAATATTTTTTGAGGCAGTGTACAAAAAAAAAAAAAACTCGTGAAACCCATCCCAAGCTTGTCGACGCGACTGCGTTGGTCGTTGTATACTTCACGCTGTTCGCGTTCCAATCAAAAGCTTCTTCGCGAAATTTGCACGCAGATATTTTTTTTTTTCACTCGGACAGGTTACGTGGAGCCAGTACGTCACGTGGGAGCACGTTTCGTGGTTTTCGGCGCTTATGCCCGACAGAATTGCATTATAAGAAACCGATGTTGCTCAAATGGACGTTGATTCGTGGCAATGTTGCGCGAAGGAGATTTCAACATATAATATATCCAGTGAAGATATTATGTAAGGAAGTATTCATACCGGTGACCAAAAAGAAAGCAAGAAATGGCAAGGCACATAAAAAGAAAGAAAAGAAAGCTGTGATGTTTCCTTTCAGCACGTAAAAGTGAGTATAGTACCTACAAATATAGAAACTCTGCTCGTATAGTAATAGTATCTTGACAAAACTGTCCCAACTCAACACTCGCAACCGCATATACAACGCACACCACAGTTTGCACGAACATGCGATGGTCGTTTTTTTTAAATATAATTTTATTATTCATAGAGGAAAAAGTCGAGATACGACGGTTCAGTGTCGATGTTACGGAAGTTGCCAGATACAGATATTTACTGCTGAAGCCTGTCTTGTCTGTTTGTCTTTAATGTCCTTCTTTCCTTATCGTAAATTAATAACCAACACGCTCAACCATCTACGGATATCTCCGGAGCACTTTATTAGGTCTTAGCTCAAACGAACCGTTACCAGCCTGTAACCATGCATTCCTTCACTATATACTGAAAAACATTTAAAAAAATGAGAATGCTATATGTGGAGCTTGGAATTTGTTCCGACAGTCGTCCGGAAATATGCAAATGACCGACTTCTTATTATGTAAATTATGTGAAAATTCTTGAGTACTTTTTTTTTTTTTTCAGTGCACAAAAACCGTTTTTGTATGAAAATATATATTACCCATGACTATGCAATTGTATTGAAGCAAGGTAGCAGCAGGCTAACAAATCTCCAGCGTCTATACTTCCCCGCGACACGCTTACCAGGACCATAAATTCGCTGTAATTTATTTACGCAGGAAGCTCGGTGCACGAAGATGCTGAAATATATTTTAGACCTAAAAACAAACAGAATGGGTCTCTTAGAGAAGCACTCCGACGATTTTTTACGGGATCCCCAATTTTAATCAAAATTAACCAAACAAACCAACAAACATCGCTAAGCTATTAACCAAAATATTAGTCCAAAATAATGTTGTTGATGTTTTTTCGTTGTGACGAAGTTATGATATTTACAATGTTAATCCTCGTCGATTTTTTTTCGTGTTTTTTTATCTTGGAAGTTTTTATTAGCAACAACAAAAAGTGATGCCGGCGGCAGGAAGAGGTTTACACTTTACACTTTAGGATTTCTTCCCAAGTGATTTGAAGCAGCTTCAAGGTGTCAAATGAATACGTTGGAAGCTATATCACTCCAGCACCTGCGCAGCAGCACGAAACAAATGCTCAGCAAACTTTGTTTTTGTTAAACTGTATGCTCGATCGGCAAGCCTGTTGGCCAGTGATGTGAAAAGCGTGGGTACATTTAAATATTGGTTTTTGGCATCATCTTCATTTGGTCGATTTTACAAGAACTATTCTGAATTTCGCGATACTAAAGAGCGTACCGATTGAAGGCCGGGGATTCAGAAAGTATAGTTAGTTGGAGTAGCTCAAGAAATCGCCGGAGTATGCCTTAAGTGTTTTGTGAGGAAGTAGACGGGGTAGATTCCTTATACGCCACGTAACCAGTCAGTCCTTTGAAAAGTACAGTGGAGGTAGTCACAAACAAGTCCAAAAACGCCCCCGTGACGATTTTGCTGTGTTCACACTTCCTGTGTCGTGATTCTTTCTTCAACGTTCTTATGGGCCCATGTCGTAAACTCACTCGCTCTTCGGCAAAAAAATAAGATGCCCAGGATTTACCCCCTCCTCCCCCCCCCCCCCCGCGTTCTTTAAGTTGTCGGTGGCGATTGATTAGACAATTACATGATTACATAGGCTGCGGATCAGCCCGCACCTTTTGCTGGGCGTATATACAAAGTCCCCTGATAACTGTCTTTAATTCGAATACAACTCGATAAACCAATAAACCAATTAATCAATTCATATTGTTTTCTGCCTTCGTACAGCTGGCAGGCCTTAGGCAACACCACCTAGAGAGAAGGCCTCCGCATGGTTTCCTCTTCTTCTATGAAACGTCATCACAGTCGGATCGCGCTCGGTCGGCTATTGGACCCGAGCCCGACCTTCGACGCACTGATTGGCCACGAGCCTCAGCCGAACACTGACGCAGCACTCGTGCCCAATCTCTCGCCTCGATCGATCTGACTATGATGACGCGTGTGGAGGCCTTCTGTCTAGGTGGTGTTGCCTTAAGAGGGGTGTACGCAAACCAAGCGAAAAACCAAAACAAGAAATGCGCTCGTTTCCAGTTTTAAGAAAAGAAAGGATGGAAGGACAGGAAGGAAGAGAAGGAAGGCAACCTGGGATATTTTGTCCCGGTTTGCTACTTTGTTTTGGGGGAGAGAGATGAGAGGATTAAAGGAGAGAAGAAAGACAAAGAAGTTAACCTGGAGTATTTTGTTAAGGTTTGCTACTTTGTTTTGGGGGAGAGGGATGAGGGCATTAAAGGAAAGAAGAACAGAAGTTTTGCGCATTGTTTATACGCCGCGCGAAGTAGCTCTTACAAGATTGGGTTGTTGGAGAAAGAAGCGATACTTTTTGGCTTTTGAAATGTATACGTCTTGATAAGTTCACACACCTCTAATCTAAAATGCACCTAGATGTATTTTAGTTCTCGACATTAAAGGGGAAACTAGTAAAGCGTTGTGGGGAGCCAGGCATTCTTTCCATGGTTCTCGAGGTGAAAACACGTAGAGCCAGTCATCACCTGCAAGGCACTCCTCCTGAACTCCTCAGAGTTACCAGCGACGTCCACGTCAGAACTATCCAACCTGTCGTGCACAAGGTGCATGCATGTCAATGGAGGGCCAGATGCTAGGTCAGAAGGGTAGAAGGATGTCGTGGATCAATTTTGTCGTCGGGGATCATGAAATGAGATTCTACTTAGTAACAGGGGAGAATGAAGATCAGAGTTGAGCACCTCATAAAGAGGCACCATATCGCGAGCTCGACGACTATCAGAAAGGGGCGAAAGGCCAAGAGTGGGTAAAAGACGCACATAGCCATAAAATGACAGGGCGTACTCAAGGTATTTTAAAGAAGCACTTTAGATACGTTCGTCGTCCCGTCACTCACATACAGAACGCGGTTTCTTCAAAAGGTGACGTCTGCGAAAACGACTTTGAGGTGTTCGCATGCGGTCGGAGAAAAAGTGTGGTATTGAACACCAGCAAACGCCACCTTCAACACATTTTTTTTATAGTTTATCTCGCAATAACATTTTTGAAGCATTCTCCGAGTTGCAAGATCGAATCTAGTAATTAGGGATCTAGGCAATGCAGAACACCGACGCTGAGACGTATTAAAATGCCTGTCCACTATTAAACGCAGAAACATGCCTATACTCCATTCAGCTGACAGTGGGACGGAAGTTACGTGAGCGCTGGGGCCTGCTATACGTCTATTTCTCACTGCGTGTTTATGCTCCCGCCCATGCGACTTAGGCGTTCGATTGGTCAGGCGAGTGCGTACCTCGCACCGCACTCGCAGTTTAGGGGTGGATGGGGTACAGACGTCAGAGCCCACTTGTTCGGAGAAACCTGGTCAGAGGTAAACCCGTGGGAGGAAAAGCGATAGCGATGACCTTCTTGTCAATCAAAACTAGCCGCGGGTTTTTTTTTTTTTTTTTTTTTCTTCCCACCGTTGTTTGTCGGTACGACGAGCTACATCCAGGCGCGGTACATGTGGAGCTCTGTGTTTCGCCATTCGAATTCGCTGCAGAATCATTACCCGCGAAGGCCTCGTAAACGTGCAAAAACACACAAAAGAAAAGAACGCGCACGAGCCCGTTCAGAACCGCTAACTTTTCAACCTAAATACTTCGTAGGAGGTCAGCACGCTCGAATCCTATCATACCTTGTCTTCCTCCGTTCCAAATAATTATGCATAATCAGTAACTAATCTCGCGATTCAAATGCTCTCTCAACAAGTAAACAACATTTGATAACTGCAGTTTTTTTTCGCTTAATCTTCAAGTCAGAGTGCAGTCGAAGGGACGAACAAACACATACAAACGCGGACACGCATTCCACACCCGCAAGTTACGGGGCATTGACTGTGCTTGTTTGGCTCATTCGGTGATTGATCATTGGGAAGGACCAGCTGAAAACCCAGTTACGGTAACATTTATACAGATGAGATGAGATTCATCTGTACGAATGTTCCTGTAATCATATGCTCAGCCGGTTGTTCCATATGTATATCCAACTAGCTCAGTCTATCCCCATCGTGGGTCATTGATCACGCAGGGAAGGAGTTCAAACGCCGTGATATTGGGCTTCTGACGCTGTTTGATCGTGGCGTTGGCTTCGCTCGGACAAAGTGAAAAGAAGAGGTCGTGCCCAGTCAACCGTAGTCGCGGCTTCTCCCTATAGAGGATGGCCTACGAAAAGTCTCTATTTGACATGCTTGCCTCGGACGAGTTCACCTATAACGAGTTGGCTTCTGACCTATTCCGCAAAACCAATAAAAACAGGTGTACGAAATGGTTCGACTATACTTAGTCTCATCCTACGATGGACTAAAGGCCAAAGACACGGGCCGCCTGGTCCAATCCCATTCCACGCTAAACTATGACACGCTTAATATTGATTGGGTGTGGACGAATAATGCTCGAATACAAAAGCACCGCATCATTTCTATAGCTTCGACGCTGCAAAGAGCATATATGTAGTGGCTTTCCTTGCGATGTAAAATTGTTGAGTCACTCGGTGCTTTTCGATTCGAACCACTGTCCACCCGTCCCTTCATCAGTGAACCGAGACGCGGGCACCGATACGGCAATCGAAGCGAAATACCGCTCAATTTCTAAGTGGCTCGTGATTGGATCTGGCGGTCCGTAGATTTTGCCTTTAGTCCATCGTAGGGTGAGACGAAGTATATGTGATTTAATCACTCCTAACACTATCACCTTTGCTCAAATGCGAACGCTCTGTAAGTTCACTCTGGTATAATCAGTTTCACACAAAAAAGAAAAAAAATCATCTTTACTACTGATATCGCTAATGATAATCCGATGGTCTTAAAGAAACGAATGATATTAGTTTTTTTTCTCGAAAATAATAAGTGTAAGAGGAACAGAGGGCAGCAATTTATCTAATATTTATACTTATCTTTGACTTTTTCTCTACTCTTCACTTTGCCTGTTTTTTGTTTTTTTTCTGTTATTCGAAAATATTGAAAGGCAACTCTGCTTAACTATTAGTTCTATTCTAGAACGCACAACAGGCTACTTTTCCTTCGAGTTCACCCTACGTTCACTCAGTTTTATAATTTATTTTAAGTTGATGTATTTTAACGTACACTTTGATTCAGCAAGCATAGATAGCAATCAATTTTTTTTTAAATTATTAATTGTTCAGTTAATAAAATTATTAACGGAACGCTGTTGCCTTTTATGTGGGGAACGTACGAAGGCGATCGGAAGGCTTCACTTTTAGGTATTAAAAATACGCAGACTGAATGAAATCACACGGCACTTCCATAAAAGTTTGAAGCGCTCACGTATAGGTCCTTTGGGAGTTCTAGCTTCTAAATCGCACCTGCGAAGTTATGTTCTTTTATTCAATAGTCACAGCTTGAAGAAGTCATTTTAAAATATTCTAAATATCTTTCTTTCTTTTCTTTTTTCTAGCACGAACTTTTCAAACATTGTTTTTAAGGCAATAGAAGTACTGGCCTACTCCGAAGTCCGGTCTGCGTTCAGATTTGTGAATACGACAAATATCCGACCATGCACACCGTTTAATATAGAAGTGGTCGAAAAACGGTTTGAATTGAACAGCGTTGCGTCGTTCTTGGTGTAAGAACTGCAAGAAGAGCCTGTATGCAGTCGATTTCCCCAGCACTATGAAGTCTACCAATGACTCAGCGCTATTCGATCCTAACCGCCATTCACCACACCTATATAAAAGATACATCCAAAAGTTTGCGGGACTTATTAATGTAATGAGTCAATGAATGGTGCGGAAAAACGGATTCAAATGTTTCATGAAATGTGATAGAGAGTTCATGATGCATTGTGAAGCAAAAAGAGGCCGTCCTTATCACGAACAAGTTGATGGGGTTCACTCTAATATAGGGAGGCCGTGAGATCGCTTTTCTGTAGAACACAAGACGACGTACCAAAGTGCATAAAAAAGGGTCGTAGCTAATGACAGAGAATATAATACGAATAGATCTGAAGCAAAAGATGTGCACAGGTACAACGAGCAAGTGAAGCGCCCGTGCCCCTGTACACATCGCATTTTATTTTGTTCTAATCGCATTTTGAGCTTTGTCGTTAGCTCGGATCCTTCCTTGATTTGTTGTCGCGTTTTCTGCAAGAAAGCAAACTCCCAGACTTTTTTTTTAAAGGGTGTAAGTCAATGAAAGGAATTTTCAGTGAGAATCAACGCTTTACAACTGCACATCTTGGAACAAAAACCCCTAAAGTTAAAAAAATATATAATTGACAAATGTGTAGGAAATTAATTCAAGTCTAGCACATATTGCTTTTGCGATGAATGCCAAAGATGTTGACTCAGTACTTAGTAGGCGGCATGCTTCAATGAGCCATATATGCCTCAAGAATCGTGTGCCCCAATACGCGTGCCGAATATTAAGAGCGTGAAAATGCTGCGTATGCAATCAAATGTCACTGCGTCACCCGTATACTGCCCTTGCTAAGACAAGTGTGAACGCACAGACAGGAGCAGCCAAAGCACTACGGGACGGCAGCGAGCTCGCGCTGAAGGCTAACCTTGTAGTCTCAGCCTAAAGGCCGACTGCCAGACTCGACATTCTGCAAGGCAGAAGATCCTCCTCACTATGGGTAGGAGCAGACTTGTACACGTTACTGAAAAATAGTAAGGAATTACATTTACAATTACTCGAGGCTAAATTGTAATTTATTACAATTACAATTACCCTCTTATAAAAGTAAGTGACCGTTACCCCAAAAAGTAATCCGTTACTTTCGTGGCGTTACTTTCGACAATAAGGTCTTCGATTAAAAAACAAAGGGAAGAGGGTTATTCAAGTTATTATTGTTGCAACCTGTTTCATTTATTGACCTTGAGCATTTCGAGCAACAGCTGGCTCTCGAAAATATCGTCAGACATTTTGCGTTATTTCTTACTGAATATGTTGACTGCTACGCTGAACACCCTTTGAGCTGAGGCTTTGAATGGGAGTGCCATATCGTTCCTCATGAATGTTTTATGCTCTACATTGAGCTTCTTCAACGAAGCAACGTAAATACTATTTACTTCGAAGATAGAGCAGAGCTTCCTGTTTCAGCTGTTGCCTGATATCAGAGAGTTTTAGTAGATCGTTCCAATACCTCCGATGCCCCCGATAACTATATGTTGAATGCTCAAAGGCGGCGGCGGGGTATTGGGTATCGTTATCTGAGTCGTCAGAACGATTTCCCAAAAATTCTGAAAGGTCGAAATCGCGCAGCTGTAGAAGTCATCGTACATTTAGCCAAAACTAGAAAAGAACTGATTTATGTACATCTTACTATACCGGCATATATTTGCATACAATAGCAAAACATAATTGGTAACAGTAAGGTGATAATTAAATAATAAATAAGGTTTGGCTCGATATTCCTCTTCCTGTGGTTCTGGACAGGTCAAGCCTCGGTTGAGACGTTGGTGAATAAAAAAAAAGTTTCCAGTATATAAATATAAGTAACAGAAAAAAAATGGACGCTCATAACAACAAATTATTAGAGCGTCGATTAAAACAAGGACATGTGAACGCACGCTTGCCGTGTTTACCTTTCTTAGTGCCGTTCAAAAGCGCACGGAGCGGGAACCGACTGCAGTTTACTCCGGTGTTCTCTAGATAGACGCCTGCTGTGCCACGGGCAGCAAAGGGTAGAGCACTAAGTAAGCCGCGCTATGGCCCCATTCACAAATTTCACACTCTCCTCAAGCCCAGAATATCAAGTCTACGTCAGCCACCATTATGTTTTATTTGTAAAAATATCTGCTTGAAATAAGATGCGGCCTGCTGGGGTAAGAACAGGAGGAAGAAAGCAAGACTATTACCATTTTAAAAGTACTCGCAAAAAGTTGACTTACAAAAAGGGTGACTAAGCTGCAGATAACCTGGCTGGAATTCACAAATAAAGTGGGCCGACCCTGGAAGTTGGACTACAAAAATTAAGGAGCTTTTAAAACAGGGTCAAATAAGGTGAAAGAAACGTGAAAGAAATAAGGTGAAAGGACTAAAAAATACATCCTGTTTTCTAAAGGTAAGTGCGCAGCAACGAACAAGCTAGGATGCTTGTGGCAATAACACCTTCACATATTATCACATCCCTTTTAGTGGATTTTAGGTTAGACGGAGGGTTGGCTCCTGTTGTGACATTATGAAAATGAGCGTAGTCACTATAACCGAGAAGGACATTGCTAATTCTTGTCTGTGCACTTACCTCCTCGAGCTTCTCGAAGAGGCACACAATCACTTGGTGTCCTCCTCTCCCCGTGTTCAACCGTCTTCAATCGCAAAGAAAAGAACAAAAGGACTAAAAAAGGCGGATATAAATTGACCCCTCCCGCCCCCCCCCCCCCCCCCCCCCCCCCCGCTTTCTTTTTTTGTAGAAATATTTATTTTCTGACACTTTCTTAGGGTCTAAACAAATATAGATTCAGGGGCTTGGTGTTGCAAAAAAGGCTTTGCGGAACTGAAGAGTGCCAAATCACTGCGCTCACTTTACCAAAGGGAAGGAAGGGGGGGGGGGGGGGGGGGGGGGGGGGGGAAAGGTTGGTCCTGAAAAAAAAAAATGTAACGGATTACGAGGAATCCGTTACGTGAAAAATGTAAGGGAATTACTTTAAAATTACTCTGGAAAATATGTAATTATTCCGTTACTAAATTACTGATAAATGTAACGGATTACAAGTAATTTCGTTACTTGTAACGGATTACGTACAAGTCTGGGTAGGAGGAAACGGGCAACGGTGGACAGGGTAGAAGGGGGGGAAGGAGGAAGCAGGCGAAAAGTGGAATGTGCGAACTGGTCATCGGTCTTTAAGGGTGAACGGAGTACAACTTCAACACCACAAAGAAAGACGGTGCCTTAGGTGTTTGCTAGCACGGGGAACGTTACGATGAACGCAGGGCTGTTTGATTTGAACCACGGTTCGTACACCCCAGGCTAGCAGCCTAAAAAACGCGAAGCGTCACTCATCATCTTCACGAATCTTGCTTCGTGAGTCGACGTTGGGCATTCTGATAGACCAATGCCGCAAGCTCGTTGCATACGGGGCGATCATAAAAGAATCTTAACTCAGCGTCTGTATTGTTTAATTATTCTTACAGTGTTTATAGCTCTTGAAAACAACTTTACTCTTCACGCAATGTCTAGGTGCGTCTAAACGTTCGTAGTAAAAGTTCCCGCATCCTCGGCCTATTCGTTCGTGACCCATAAAATCAGCTTTTACATACTGTGTCATAAAACTTTCAATTCGCGACTCCTCGTACACTCAATATCGATTTATCCTCAATTCGCGATAAAACAGCCACCGCTAAAGCAGCTTTTTCTTTGAAACCGCGCATCCTTCAAAAGAACTGCCTGTTAATAAAAGAAGGTTCTCATATTTGGTTTCAGCTTTAGCCCAGATGCAGCCGACGCTACGAGCTAATGGGGCAAAGCAGGCAGCGTCAAAAGAATAAGTCACTGGGCTCACCCTGTTTAAGAGTGGTTCAGCGATGACGCAAAGTGAGAGGAACACCATGATGATGCAGTTTTGACGCTGTCTGATTGGTCCCATCAGCACATATGGCCTCGTCGGCGTCGGGACCGAAGGTGAAACAAAGCATGGCTGTTTTCAACGTGCAAACGCAAGAAGCAGTTGTTGACAAGGTGCGTTCGATACCCTCGTTAAACTCGTTCGATGGCACTTCATCGAGTTGAAAGAAGAAATAGCAATGTATTTTGAATGTACGAACCTGCGGGGATGAAACGTTTTCCAGTAGCGTTTCAGGAATTTTGAATCGCTGGCCGCACCGCTTATACTAATGAATATGCGTGGTTTCTTGAACGATGCGATAGTCCTACCTTTATGTCAAAACAATAAAGTCAAGAGTTTTTTTAAATAAAGTGATAGATTATATACACTGCCTTCGTCTTATTCCAGCTGTTTACGCTCAGACGTTCCGAGATTGACTCTTTTTGTGACTTTCCATCACTTTCTTTCGTTAAGCAAATCATCCGAAAAAGTTCCATGACCCGCGTTACACTTGTATAACTTCGTCAAAGTGGCGGATTATGACGTTCTTTTTTAAAATTTTTTTAGCTCAAAATTTGCATGTCTTTAATACTCGGTGTTACAAAGATACCTTTAGCCACAGCTAATCTTTAACAGTCGGTTGCGCTCAACAACAGTTGCGACACTACAATCTCGGACAGCTATACTTTAGAAGAAGTCAAGAGTGGGCGTACATAGCATTGATTGGCTCTCGAGATGCGCTAGCGCATGTGCGCCGTCCATGGTGAATAAACGGTGAAAAGCTCGAACAAAAACGGGGACAATGAAAATGCACACATGACAGGACAGGAGTTTTACTCTCAACTGTTTTTTAATAGCAGCATCCTTAAGTATACACACAAACACCTTATTGCCTTATCCGCATCGCACCAAATAGCACACTCCAAAGATAGTCCTCCAAAAACGCAATTTCACTCCGAAGCAGATAGACAGACAAAGCGCTCACGCAATTGCCTTTACTCTTTTTTTATGTAGAACGGCTCTGCAATCTAGAGGATTTAAAAGAGCGAAAAACAAAGACGAAGAAGGAACACATACAACTCGAACTGGTGCTAACTTTCAACTGATTTAATCGAGGCAAAGCACCCAGCAGACATGCGTGAACATTCTTTCTCATCACGCCTACCACATCTTAATATGGGTTGCTTTTATCAGATGTGGTTGGCGTGATGGGAAAAAATGTTCACGTATGTGTGCTGGAAATCAGTTGAAAGTTAGCGCCAGTCCGTGTTGTATGTGTCATCTTCTTGGTCCGTGTTTTTTGCGCTTTTTGATCCTCTAGATCACAATGAACCAACTAGCTCAATCAAAAGTTCTCATTCGGCTCTACGATCTCTCTTCCCGTTTTTTTCTTTCTTTTGCCCTTTTAAAAACATCGTGGTGTTCACATCAGGTTTGCACCCATATATCGTTAGTATGGTGTGTGTATCTTAATTGTCCCCGTTCTCTTTCACGTTTTTAAAATTTTGTTTCGTATGGACCAACTACCCCAAACCCAGGTTTTAGTGCGTCCATAGCTTTGAATGCTTAGCCACAAGACCCTTTTCCAAGAGCATAGTGGGCTATAGGACCGTGACTTGCTGTAACCGCACTAACGTTTGCCCGTGTTAATAAGGTATACATATTTTCGAACTTCTACTGTTCCTATCGCAAGTCGTTACCTTGTGTAATATAAACAAACGAATGAATGAAAGAATGATTTAATAAATGAGTGAATTAATTAATTAAATAATGAATACAGGAGTGAATGAATGAGTGAATGAATGAATTGCTCCTCAGCTTGAGAAGTTCTTAATTTGGGTTTTCTTGCTTTCTGTTCAGAGACAGTACACTTTAAAATATTAATTTTTTTGTGGGCTTTCCCGTAGAACACTAAGACAGCCAATCACGGCGAACAAATTAGCTTCGTCATTCGCTCGGATCATTCAATCTTTAGGCGTGATTGGCTGACTATCTGTTCTACAAAAAAGTACACTTACAGACCTTTTTTTTTTTATCTGCGGGAGTACGAATTTGGACTACATACCAGGTTGCGAGCACACGTTGCTGGAAGTCGAGGAATTCTCCAAACTTTTTTGTTCCTTTCAGGGCCAGTCACCAAGAACCACACCACGAAGAACACGCGCCATCACCACGTCGGTCCCACTCCAAAGCAAAAAGCAGTCCGCTTTTTTTTTTTTTTTCTTCTTGTAGGCAAAAAATCTTTCCGTCCGCGGAACGAATCAGCGCACCGATCGTCGACGACGGCGAGGGGCACAGCGATAGAGGGTCCCGATGCGTTCGGAGCCAGCGATTCGCCGGCACTGCGACTCCATCGAAGCCGGCCCGCGAGTAGAGGGCCCATTTCGAATGAGCCGACGGACAGAGCCAGCGCCATCTATCGCCACGTCGCGCGACCTCTCCGTGTGGGGGAAGGGGGGAAGGGGGGAGGGGGGGAGGGATCTTGCAGCGACAGGTTCTTCGGTTTCGTTTTTTCGTTTCCGCTCTGGAGGGAACGTTTCCAGGACGGTTGCTTTTTTCATCGCTCGACATTTCGAGTGCCTTTCTTCCCCCTCCTCCCGAATGTCGCCTCCCGTTAATGCGTCCTTTATTCCGAACGTGATGTTTATGCAGTGGTTTCCGCTGATACTTAGTGCTAGCTGATTTTTTTTTTGTCGTTTTGTGACCAGGTTGTTTTACTAGTAGACACAGGATCTTCCCAAATTTTTTCGGAATATAAAGAGGAAGTGCGTCACGTGGTCAGACACGGTGGCGGAAGTTCCCATTCAGCTGTGTTCTTTTTTTATATGTGCAGTAGAGCTACTAGATGAGCTATGCTGTTGATTGGACGGTGATTTCCCGATTTTTGTCTTCTTGATGGTTAGCACACGGCAGGTGTAATTGGCGATTACCGCGACTCGAAAGTTATAGCACTCGAGCTTTAGCTAAAAGCTAAGAAAGATCAGGGGATAGCATTTTTGCTTTGCCGCGGAATGTTTTAGCTTTTCTGGTGGACGGAAAAGCACGTATCCTGTAATTTCAGGCTAAACTTCAGGTGAATGGCAACAATATATATATATATTTTTTTTTAGCACCAACAAGGCGGAAATAACGTTACTCGGAAATGCATTTTCTTTTTTAGAGTATGCAGTACCGGGTTGTTTTGTTTTCATTGTTTTAAACGTTTGGTACTGTCTTATGTATATACCACCTTTTCTGTATTTTACCATATATCCGATAAAGAAGGGGTCACCATACATTTTGGCTAAGGGACTGGACGACAGATCCGTCGCAATCTGGAAGGCAAAAAAAAAAAACGACGAATTATAAACGAAGAGATACCAAGCAAATAAAGCTATATAAGAACCTAAACACAGAAATCAATATTTGAGTAATTATTAAAAAGAAACCTAAGTTGTACGAATACATATACTTGAACTTGAAGCTTAATATGTAGCTAATAATAGCCTTAGACAACACTTGTGACCAAGAAAACTCACCAGGCATAAATCAAAGCGCACGGAAACTTTGGCACATTCGCGCAGGCCGCGAAAGTCTATTGAGAATTATAAAACGAATGCCGACAATTTGAAATAGTTGTCACAAAGGACACTAAACGCAATGTACACGCGACCATTTTGGAATTTTAACATAGTTACGCAGACATGAAGGATGGGGTTAAGAATGATAATGCAAGTGATATGGCAATGTTCACAGTTAATAGGCGAGAAGTCCCGTATTGCGTCGCAGTTACTGACGCTCTTTCCGGTATCTCGGTTTGCACATTTGGAGCGTGTCGCCGAGGCGTTTCTATAAGCGCACCTCTTTTTGCGGCGCTAGCAGCGGGTCTGCTGGAAACGGACCGCTGGCCAGGATTAATTGGAAAGACCGCAGCCAGCGGCCAGCCTGTATAGACGACTTCCGCTGGCCGGGGTTTGAAGTTCCCTGCACTAAGCATATCGTCTCCTGTCTACGTGCGCCACAGCACGCTACCTGGTAAAGCGGTATCGCAAATCTATGGGGCAATCCTTCCCCACGACGCCACGAAGTGACGCCGACGTGACGTGCTTCCGGCATGCACAAACCATCTTGGAAAGGTTTGGAAAGCAGCGTGAGGGGGGCAGGCGCCGTACTGTTTAATCTAGCCGGCAGGTGGCAGCAAAAGGAAGCCCTCAAAGAAGCCATCGACGCTCTCATACAGCCGCGAAAACATCGACGGCAGAATCATATTATTGGCGCTCGACGTGAGGATACAACACTTAGCCGTCGGGAATCCTTACGAACGACACTGCGTCGAACGTGGTCAAAACAAAGGCGCTTCGGCTATTGCAAGCTCCTGCCAGGACTAACACGGCCTACCAGGGTTCACTACACCCACCCACGCCGGCAGTGGGAACAAAGGGACTTGGGACGGCACTCGTCGTTTTTGGGGGGAACTGAGCAGCGATGTCGTCGTACGCGTCGAGAAACTTTTGGTTGGATGACCGGAGGCTGACAACCTGGGATCGAGAGGAAGGACGACTTTTGAACTGAATCCCGACGGTTCTGAGACAAACATCTGGAGGTCAAAGTCCGCTCGGTGTGTTTTGGTATGGAGCCCAGAGCGGCGTCTCTATCCGGTGTGTTCAGCGTCCTATTGGCGACGTGAGCGATCGAAAGCGTCGCTGTGGTCTGGCCCACCACAAGTGGCCGAATGCTGACTATGACGTCAGCAAAGGATGTCTCATCGACGGAAAGAAGAGGAATGTAAGAACTTCAGTTTTGACGGTGTATGCAGTGTTGCTTTGAGAGCGCTATGATTTCAGGCTTCCACCATGTCATTACAAACACCGTCGAACTTGCTGTTCACAAGGTAATTACGTTACGAAAGGTAACCGAACGAGGGCGCTACCGAAACATCTTGCCGCTAATACCGCCCACACATCGAACGTAGCTAGACATGGTTAAAGTTTCGCGCAAAAAGACGAGAAAAGGGGAGAAAAACACGCAGACGACGAAGCGCCGCACACTCACAGCTCGCGTGTATTGGAAGGGAGAAAGAAAGATAGACGGGGGTGAATTCTGAGTGTGCGCAAGTCTGTCGTCTACACTGTTTGCAAAGATAACACGCCCAGACGTGTAAGCCGTTGTCCCATAGCGGACCCGTCAAAGCATATTCGTTTTACACGCAGCGATGTGTGTTAGTCGTCTACACATGAGGTGCGGGTAAACTATAACATGATACACCGTGTCCGCCTTCCGCGAAACACGGCTCAGCGTGTTCCTTATAAAACATGGCGGCCAGCAGCCGAGAACAGGCGAGAGACGAGCCCAGCAAGCCGCGCGCCTTTCAGCCTAATTGAGAGCACACAGGACGCGTTTGTACATGTTCGATGTCTTTTATACACAGTAAACAGTCTCCAAGCGGCGGACGTAGGTATACGTGCAAAGGTACGTACGTGCGTCGTCGGCGGTCGGCGGCGTCGGTAGCTACGACGGAACCGCTAGACAGAAAAACGAATGCCCCAAATGCCAAACTTACATAAATAAATAACTCGAGCAAACTATTTGGAATCAGGCAGTAACTTGCGCCACCTAGTGAGATTTCTAGCAGCCTATGAAAAGAAACAAAATGAGTCCGTTAATACGCTGCGAACGATCACGAGTAGACAGCAACCCTACATACATCGCAGAAAACACGAGCGCCCCGTATTACACATCATCGACACGGATATATACTGTAACTACCGACACTGCGCCCGACACTTCCTACTCCACATGCTCTTCACCTCGCGGCGCATATAAGCTTGACATGTGCGGGTGAGCTCTTCGGTCGCTGACCGTTACAGATTTATAGAAGACACAAAACAAGGCGCAATGGACAGTCGTGTGTTAGAACTGTTTGCATTTCAAAACTCTGAAGGAAAAATCTATATTGTTAGTCCGGTCCGACAAATAACGATGTATTAACAATAAATCTTAAACAGGTCATGAAAAAGTTAAAATTTTTGTTATCTTCGTGCTCGACCAGTGTTATGAGCAGTCCGACTAGTTTGAATCAGAATGAAAAACAACTTATTGGGATTTTATCATTATGTATTTATTAATAAATGGAAATGATCCCTGCGAAAAAGATTTCTTTGTATATTTTTTGGAAGGACATTTGCCCAACACTTCATTTCCGCTATAGTTGCAGTACGGGAGCAGACGCCTTCACTTTTGGGGCGTTCTAATGCACTTTGTTGTCGTATGTCGTGACGATGTCGAGTGGAGCGGTGAGGCTTGGAAGTTTGTGACCTGTAATCACTAATGTGGCGCTGATGCGTTTTTTTGTGTTTTTTTATACCGTCACCACTTCGAGTTTTGAAGATTCACGGGCCCGTAGCACTGCATTATGCTGAATCGGGAGCTCCTATCCCTGTTCACGTCATTTTCCTGGTACCACTCCTGAATACTGCAAGCGCTTTAACAGTGTGCACCGTCTGGCCTACATTCCCGGTGACGTACTCGACCTGTTGAAACTTGTTCTTCCGTCATTTCGGAGTACGCAATGCAGTTATCTCGCTGCTCTGGTTTCGGTTATAAAAGCAAGGCACAACGCTCGCAGTTCCCGCCCTCAGTACACGTTGGACATTTTCCACACTTTGACAGCGGATAACTGGATGAACGACAATTTACATTTACTTCAGAGGTCACTCTCGCCGCTTCCTCACCGTCGAGCAGCAGAATCAGGTGGCGACAAGCCGCGGATGAAAGGCTTGAGCATCAACAGCCCAGGTGCACTCGGTGCCGATGCGGGCGATGCGGGTTTTCTGTCAACCGGGAGGCCAGCTCAAACCGTGACCGTTCCAGCTCTTCGTCATGACACGGTGTTGCAGAGAGCAGGGTAAAATACAACTGCACGGACCACCGAAGTAAACTCACTGTTATCGTAAATCTTGGCTTGTGATTGTGCCTTTGTAGATCATCTTATTCGTTTTGCTGGAGAGGCGGAAACGACGGGCATAACAAAATCGTTTGCATATTCTGCATACCCAGTCACCTTGCGAAAAGCGCGAAACACGGAGTCCGCACCGTCCTGATTTCCCCTGTCTTTTACCTGCTAGTAGATATGCCTACTGAAACTGAAGCTTGAAACTAGGAGCAGTGCCAGAGAGAAAAGGGACAAAGTCAGGAGAGCTTGCTCGCTCTCCTCAATTTCTCAACTCTCAAGTAATTGTACCATAATAAATGCACGAACGCCTCTTCCCAAAATAAAAAAAGCACTATGTTCACTACGTAAAAATGGTCTCAGTTCATGCATATGTGGGAAGGTAGGAAATATTTCCCTAATTTATTCACACCGCATGATGAGCGCAACGAAGTCAAACGAGAATTACAGGAAAATATCGGTGGTAACCTAAGTTTGCCTGAAATTCTGTATAACCGGTCGTTTCCAGGACCGAATCATCTACTTGAGCGGTGTGCGTCGCTGTGAAAAGTAAACGCAGTCCAATACGAAGCATAAAAACGGCAGATTTAGGACAACAATCCGGAGTCCATTGTTCAATTAAAACGACGTAATTTTGCTGAAAACGCCCGCAGCTTTTTACTCCCGGTATGCGCCGGGAATCTTCCACATTTCGAAACGGAACGAAGGAAGATTTACTTTTAACAACACTCGCTGCGTCCTCCCAGACCAGCTGGACCGGATCAGCTGATGACGACGGAACTGAACCCGTTGAACCTCAACCCCACAACAACCAATTTGCGCTCCGTGTTAGTGGGGGTTTCTACCTCCAAGGGCACCGCAACACACACAACAAAACGTTTCAGCTCTTTGTCGCATCGCCGTGTTGCACCAAACAGAACGAGATCGCCGAAGTCAACGCAGCGCTGTCGTGAACCTTGGCTTGTGGTTGCGCACTCGTGGACCCCGTGACTCCCTTCGCTTTCAAAGCACACACGACGATTCCGAATGATACTTTCTGTCTTCCGGGAACGTCACAGGGGCACTTCTCCGGTCACGTCTTTGCTACATGGGCTCGCAAACCGCGGAGCTTCTTGAGTCCCGTCAAACCAAAACAATACCGGCGCCATGTTAAACGTGCGTTGTTGCCAGATTTTCTTCGACCAAACAAAAACAACGAAAGCAATCCGGCTCTAGTTTCAAACATACATCGGCGTTGCGCCGTGTAGAGATTTTCATTGCCGGCTATCGAAGCACCGGAATGCTTGGGGACACACCTGGAAAGGACCGTGGAGACGAATGCCGCGGAAAGAAACATGTCTCAGAGACAGATATGCACCAAAAGCAATTACGCCATCTCGCGGGACGGGGCGAATCCCGCGCTTACCGTGCTTCTCGCCCGCTGCATAGCAAGCGCCTATCCACGCCGGGGTGATGCGTGTTTTCGAGGTCGGCTACACGCTTACACTGTTATGCGTGTATGACCGAACCAAAGCATGTTTTTTACAACCTCGCATGATTTCTGAACGAATTACTCATTACTCAACGTGTAAATTTGTGGTAACTTGTGTAAAAAGGCGTGTTTTTCACCCCAAATATGCAGCGAATACACGGGACTTGCTAACAGAGTACTTGTCCCTCTCTCTCTGTCCCTGTCTTTTTTGTGCGCAACTTTAGACGCGTTACTACAATCAGAAGTGGTTGCCGAAGTGGCAACAAATGACGTCGAACGACATCAAGCGCTGGTTCACGTGGTATTTAATATTAGCATAATGAAAGTTGTAAAAATAGCTAGCAAGAGAAGGAAATGTAGGGAGCTCGGTCCGACTAGTTTTGTTTTTGTGAGCAACTACTTGCGGGACTTTACTGTTTCTGTACATGAAGGTATTTCGGACCACAACCTTGTTTTATTATCTTTCAAAATTGTCTAGTCATCGAAAGCCACCAAACGCCCGGTCGCGTACGTGTATGTTTTCTGTCACGCTGATGATGTCAGTATATTGGATCACTTAGAATTGTATTTATCTGACTTGAATACTGCGGGTAATGTAAACACTGTGTGGCATTTAAAAAAAAAAACGGTCAGTCATTGTATGGAAACGTGTGCTCCTAAAACGAGTAAAGCACATACAGAAACCAAATCCTTGGATAAAACGCAAGATTATTCCACCAAAGCGAAAAATAAAACGGCGACGCA
The DNA here is from genome assembly GCF_016920785.2 of Ixodes scapularis. Taxonomy (NCBI): domain Eukaryota; kingdom Metazoa; phylum Arthropoda; class Arachnida; order Ixodida; family Ixodidae; genus Ixodes; species Ixodes scapularis. The sequence goes on from NW_024609881.1 coordinate 110,083,681, forward strand.
AAGCATGACGCGGCACGACTTTCAGATGAATTAATAAAAACAATTATAGGGTACACTAGAGACTCTTCAGACTGCTTACAAGTAGGAATGCGAAAGCATTCCTGCACGAAGCGCATTTCTACAAGCACCGCGCCACGTCTTCCTTTTTCCCACGGTGCTCCGGCAAGGACATCACGTTCCCCCACTGCGCAGGCGCGGCGATCGCCGCCGGCTCCACGGCTTCCGTGACGAAGCATCTGCGTTGCTGTGCTTTTCTTTGTGTTTTACTTCTAAGGCGCGTTCGCTTTGACCTTGAGCGCCCCGCCGGCTCCCATGACGAAGCGTCTGCGTTGCTGGGCTTTTGGCCAATGGGAATTTAACTGCCGTTTCGCTGCTACAGACGGCTACAACGCCGTCTTTGCTCCATGGGACAGTTCATGCTTTCGCATTAAGAAATGCAGGAGTTTCGAAAACGATTCTTTGGTGAGACGCTGCCGCAGCTCATGCAGAGCAGCGCGACAGACACTTTGGAGACACCTTGCACCGTCTTCACATAAAGTAGAGCATGTATTGTCGAAAACAGGGTTGTCATCTCGGGTTCCACCACTATGGCCGAGAGGTTCAATTAATATTTTAGTTCAGTACTTATTGATTCGAATTAGTACAGTGAGTAACGCACAGAGTGCTGACATTCATATGTGGCAATGCCAGATCTCGTCGTTTCTGAAACTGGAGTCTCATCGCTTCCGTTATATATTAACAAAAAGATGTCAATTGAACCTCACAACATCCTAAATGAATTTCTCAGGCGATATGCCAAATGGGTTGCCAAGTAATGTAACTAGTATTATCCAAGTGTCGCTAAAAGCAACACAGTGTACCTGCACACTGGCTGTGCCAAAATTACGTCAGTTCACAAGTGTGGTGATAAACATGACGTAACCATTTATCGACCTATTTCATTAACATTAACGTGCAGTAACCGTTTCGAACATATAACTTTCAAACGTGTTGATGATCATCTCGATTGTCAAAGTTTTTTTCGTAGAAATCAGCACTGTTTCAGACGTGGTGCGTCAACAGTGACGGATTTATTAGAAACGTTCGGGAATTTTTCCTGCTCCTCAAACGAAGGAGGCCAAATCGATTCACTTTGTTGAGATTTATAGAAAAACGTTTGATTGTGTATGGCACAATGAACTTTTAGAAGAACTAATTCCATACGGCGTTAGTAGGGAAGTAGTTGAAGATATCCGTGCGTATTTGTCTAACAGGACGGAATTCGTGACCATCTGCGTGAAATTAACTACTGCTTGTGGAGTTATGTCGAGAGTCCCACAAGGATCAGTTTTGGGCTCTGTCTTATTTCTACGTTAAATTAAAGATATTGCTGACAAAGTTAGCACCGACGTCACTGGGAGAATGCTTGCGGATGATCCTTTTTTTGGAACGTGGCGCTTCGCGAAAGTGAGTGCCCGGGGATACCAGAAAAACTTGACTTTGCCAGTTAATCGGTTGACTCAATGAAACGATGGTGTGAAAGATGTGGAATGAAAATGAATCGCGATAGAAGCGTTTCTGTAAGAATCGTGAGAAGAAAAAAAAACACAAACGTCATTCCCTTCACATATAAAGTTCGAAACGATCCCGTGACGACAGGTGATCACTGTAAATATTTAGGAGTGGAAAAATTAGCTAATTTAACATGGAAACGACATATCGACAATTTGTGCACTACGGCTGGAAATAAATTATGGTTTTCAAAGCGGATCCTCAAGAACGCCACAAGTGAGGTGAAGCTAACCTCTTACAATACCCTTATACGCCCGAAGCTGGAACATGCTCGCGCTGAATGGGACACTTAACGAAAGAACCAGATTCATAAATTAGAAGAAATTGAAAGCTAGGCGGCTCGTTTTGTTCTGCCCCGGTATAGACGCCTCGACTCGGTTACTAGTATTCTTGAACCCTCCTCTGTACATTAGACGAGAAGTTGCCAGATTAAAGTTCCTTTTCATGCTTTCATGAAACTTACTCAATGTGCACACTAGTCATTTTCTAAAACCACGTGTGACGAGAGCAGTACAGAGGGTGCACATCCCTCCAAATACCGCGAATTAATAATGACATCTATACACCTTTGCAAGTGGGATCCCGGCTTAACCTCGAACCGCGCGCCAAGGTGAGGCGGACCTACTCTCCAGCCAGGACGTTCGCTGGTTGTCGTACAATGTTGCCAAGCGTCTCTCGCCAAGCGTACACCACTGGGCGCAGAAAGAAATTTTAAAAAATAATTATAAAACGTACACGTGTCGTCTTCGACAGCGAAATAGCAAGGACAATTAAATAAAATGCCTAAAGCGGTAACAAATCGAAAATTTTCAAAAAGATCTAAAGTCTCAAGGCGCTCTCTTCAGAATGCGCCCAAAGTCGCATGGCCTTTGCATCAACGATGGCTGCGCTCGCGGCAGCTCTGGCTTCCACAACATGCAGGAACAGAGGCTGCGATCGTTATAAAGTCAGCTCCAACCCTGAAAGGTGCCCCGTCCTACAATATGTGACGCTACGATTCTGTGTGGATACCTCCTCCTGCGTTCCGAGACAGTAAGTGTGCCGCTAACGTAAGCCATCGGCGATGCAGCAAACGGCACCATCTTGTCATCGCGCACCCCAATGACGTGCCCCTGGCGCACCCCAGCATGGCGGAAACGGTACGGGGCGCCAGCATCGCTCAAAATGGCAGCGCACAGGAGCCTTTCTTGCAAACGTGTATAAGTACTAATCTTTTGAGAACAGTAGATGTTCGGAAGAGATTTCCCGAAAATGTTGTTATTAGTGACACTTTAGAATCGTTTAAAAGGATGTTTAACGGAAATATCTTAATTTGTACATGTGTTTTTGTGCTTAATTTCTTACCTTTATCGCACTTTGTGAGTGACATGTCGTGAAAAAGTGCGGCTGTGCTTTGAAGTGACATTTATGTGTTACGTATCTTCTTTTTTTGTGTATAACTCCTGTAATGCACTCAATAGGATGTATAGCATTTATAAATAAATAATAAGCAAATAAACTAAAAGCCGGAGCGTCACGCAGTCGGATGTAGCGTTCCTGGTGGATGGTCGTACAAATTCTGACAAAAAGCGCGTTCGAACGCGAGTGTCGCTGTCGTCGCGGCGGCGTCCCAACTGCTGTCTGCCGGAGCTTCCATGCACTGTGGAGATGCGACCAGTAGCCGAACAGGTGTCTGCCATAACCACCAGGATCGTGACCGGCGACAACATGACACTTCTATGACGTCATCAGGCAGAAATCGAGAGATTAATTTTTCTTGGACGCGGTAAACAAACCAGTCGCAGCCTTGTTCCAGGCGTCATAGTAGTCTCGGTGCGCGGGCAATACGCGTTTTGCGAAAATCCAGAATGATACAGTGTGCGGAGCCAATAGACCGATCTCACCAGCCAGTTTGACTACGCCACCGCTGCCGCAATGCATCGAGGGAACTTTAGTCTTTCTGCACATGCGACAACCACGCTGGAGCTCTGCGCGTGTAGAGCACGAGACGCCACGAGCCCTATCGTGCACTGCCGTTTGTTTCCTGTGAACTAAAGTTATGGCGGCGTCACGCATGCGCCGAACGCTTGGTGAGATCGGTCTATACCATAGAACAGGATCTGCGCGTAAGGTCGTCGCTAGTGTATCTCCGTTCATCGTCAAGAAAAATGCGGGATTCTGTGTATGTTTATGCAGTCTAGAACTTGGTCTGCCTTGATGGGTGACGAGTCTCTCAGCTGCAGATGAGAAATTGAGCCAGTGCAGTACAACCGCTAACCCGGAGTCTTAGCGTGCATCACACAGTAGGCACGTTAAAGACCCCAGGCTAGCGGTTGTACTGCACTTGCTAAATTTCTCATCTACAGCTGGGAGACACGTCGCCTATCAAGACAGACCAAGTTCTAGGCTGTATAAACGTACACACGACTCCCAAATCCCCAATTGCGCTTGAGGAGGAACGGAGATACACTAGCGACGACCTTATGCGGTGCGCAAGTTCGTCTGCTTCGTTTGTAGGGCTTGTGGTGACGTCAGAGAGACGCCGAGCTCTGATTGGTTCTGATGGAAGGATAGTGGGCAGACAGCAAGGCGACTAGCGTTGAGGTATACCAACGATCCTTTCAAGCGAAGCCAATAAGAACTCGGAGTCGTTTTGACGTCACCGCAGCTCCTGCGCAAGAGGAAGACGACTTGCTCTCCACATACACCTAGATGACAAGGCCTCCCCATGACGTCGTCGTTGATGGGCCCCCGACTGACCCGCCCCAAGCGGATAACACGACGAAGCTCGGCGAGACACGTAGGAAAGTGGCAGAAGCGTGCGACCTGGCGTCCCCGCATGCTATGTGGAGCTCAAGTTAGTCTGCTTCTTGCCCAGGGCTTACGATGATGTCAGTACGTCAATATCTTATTGGCAGATTGAAAAAAAGTAGTGGGTGGACCTCAAGGCATCTAGCATTGAGGTCTACCCACTGTCCTAATCAAAGCGGATTATAACTCGGTGTCGTTCTGACGTAACCCCAGACCCCTGTGCAAGAACCAGACGACTTGCTCTCTGTATAGCGTCGCGCGTTTGATGTAAGAAGCTGATAGACGCGCTCGCAGCGACGCTGACGCGAGCTAGGTGGCGCTGCGTTAATCTAAAGATGACGTTTGACGGGGGAACGGCTCAGGCCTTGCATTTTAGGTGGCAATGGCAGAGCGCGTAACGAATTAACGGAGTCGCCCTACTCATAGGTCATACAAGAGACACACATGTTCATGTTCAAAGAATGTTTTGCTCTAAGATATCAGCAGACAGTTTTTCTTATATGTCTAACGTGATAGGACCTTCATAAAAGAAGAAACACGCCTTAAACGGTGTTTACACACAGTCTATTGTACGATGTAGGAGCGTTGTGAACACGGAACTATCCTGTATGCTCCTCTTTGCATTCCCCTTCCCGCAGCACGTACCACATAATCTCAATCGACTTCGTCGCCTGCTACAGTAGGGTCTCTATGCAGGATGTTCCCGACAGTCTTTTCGGAACCACGGAGGACGCTACACGTTTATTCATAAGGTCAGCCACGGTGTGTATCTCTACATGATAAATCCCCATCCATGCCTGTGCGGTTGTGTGCTTTTGGCTAGTGTGTTGCCTAAATTGGCCAAGTTTCTTATCTACGGCGAGGGAAACATACTTACTTATACGACGAGTGGTTGAAGTAGATTTCTCTTTGGTTGCTCTGACGAAGATCAAGTATTCCGTTCGTTGTTATCTATAATAGATGGTTTAGCATTATGCTCTGTGTTTGGTCACTCTTCGGTACGAGGCGAAAATACTGCCTAAGAGGATAACACAGAGCCAATAAAGCAATAAAAAATTTGACAATCTGAGCTTTAGATTGTCAGGAAGCTCAAGTGATGTCGTCTTGCTTTGTCATGGACGGTTTCAACATTTCTAGGGGATGGAGAATTGTTACTGAGAGGCGCTGCTTTTTACAGGTTGTAGGTACAAATATTGAGCAACAAGAGAACTAACCTCTGACGCTCCGGGTTTTCTGGATGTAATACCCATGTACAAGTATTTGTTTGACTACGGAGTCTAAAACTCGTCTTCGACTCGTGTGTTTATCATCCTGTCCCTGTCCCGCCCACGCAATCAAAGTGGTCTGGCAACAAATTGCGTCAGATGAGCCGATATGTCATGCTGTTGGTTGTCACAATTTGGCGGTTGGTCGTGCAAGTTCTGGCACAAAAAGGTACGAGCGAGCAGGGAGGATACGTTGCAGTCGTCGCACCGCCTCAACTCCTGACTGCTGAAACTTCCGTAAACTTCCCGATTGCAGAACGACCGGCAGCGAAGTAGGCGTTTGCCGCCTACACCACCACCGTTTATGTGCCACCGCGAGGATGCTGACAATAAACAGTATGTCATTCTTATAACGTCCTCGGGCGGAAATCAAGAGACCAGGTTTGAAGACCCGCTGAACATACCCGATGGAACCGCGTTCCCAACGTCAGTTTAACTAACGTGTAGTTCTACGATGCAATACGGCTTCATGTACAAGTTACGCTTCCTGCCCAAGCTGAACTCGAAACGTTTTCCTTCTCACTTTTATATACAACGTTGCTTTCTTGTGTTTCTTTTCTTTTTAACCTTTAGAATGACACGCATTTTTGCTGAATGCAACCGTGTATATTTGCCGTTTTCGTCTTCGTTACAAAATTGTAGATGCCCACTGTTCAACAAGCATATTAGGAAACTTACTTAGTAGCTTCATTGTGCTGTCCTGTCGAGCTGTGGTTATCATTCTAATCTCTTTTTACTGAGAACGCTAAGAAACATGTCCACTTTCCCTTTTTTTGGTGTGTTCATTGTTATCATAAACTTTGACTGACAGTCGGACGCTTACTAATGTTGTTGCCAAATCCTGAGCGCTGGCCCATCGGTGGTCCCGAGCAAAAGAACGCGATGGAGGGCCACAGATACAGCGGGAAAAGGAAGCGGGTGAAAGGTCGGCCGTGTTTGTTTCGCCGCTGCAAGTTGAGTTGTTTGAGTGCATGCCAAATTTCTTTATTTTTGTACAGTGTGCAACGCCAGTGTTTTCGTGCAAAATAAAGCTAGAAAACAACTATACGTACTGACCTTGTACGTGGTGTTTTGCCATTTTTGGGTCTACTCCAAAGCGTCGCCACAAATGTCCGCTTCTTTGCTACGCCGTTTCGAGGCGGCCGAAGTGCGTGGAACCTTTCTCTCTAGATTATTATATTGGCCATATGTACCGTGCCCCTGCACTGGGGCAGTGGTGTGACCAAACAAATAAATAAGAAATAAATGATCCGTCATGTGGTTAGGAATATAACAGTTGAAGTCTAGGCAAAATAATTCGCGTTTGAATGAATGTTGTTCATTCCAAGTGTTTGAAAAGTATGAGAGAGACCAGTGCAATTAATACATTAGGTATACTAGGACGCTTTTTAAGCGCCGTTCACACACTTGAAACCGAGTAGGATTGAGGGAGACAAGACCAATTTTTAGGCCTTATGTGACGGTGTAGGACCAGATGCGCTGCTGCAGAGCAGGTTCTACGCCGTCCCAAAAGGCTTAATAAAAACCGGTCTTGTCTCTCTCGGTCTTACTCGGTTACAAGTGTGCGAACGGCGCTTTATAGTTTTAAGTAAAAACCGCGAAAGAAATAGGCATCAAACTAGAACAAGGCAACAACACACAATACCCCATTTAAAAGGCTCATCAATTGGCGCCATTTGGTAAAACTCGTTTCTCACGGAGAATCCAACCCGTCTAACACGTACTGCGTAATTGGTTGCAAACTAAACCTCATCCCGGTTGTCTTCTTTTTTCCTCGGTTCGTGCGAAGCTCTTCTTTACAGGATCGAAGATGTATACGGGGGCGTTGGACCGAGGACTTCCCCGACTAATAACCGTAAAGCTGTTGTTAATATATCATACAGAAGACAGTCTGCAAACACTGTCTAAGGCGTGCCACCTAGCCTAAGTCATATTAGACTTAGGCTAGGTGGCGCTAGCTACCGCCCGTTACAAAGGGTATAGACATTAACATCCATCCAACATCCATTCATCATTTCTTGTATGGCGGTCCTGTGTCACACAAAAACGGTCTGCAGACACATGAACAAACCATACGTCCTCAAAACATGCTGCAGGCGTGTCCGCCTGCATGTCTATCATGTCTGCCGTGAATACCGTGTCTTTCGCATACGACGTGTGAGCCGTGTGATTTTCGCTTTACCGTTCACCCACCTCAGGCTAAACAAAGGCGCTTTGTACAAGGGGTTCCTGTTGAGTTGACTCAATCTATTGAAGTGAATAGCCGCCATGCTGGCGTATTATGTTGCAACGCCGAGCCGCGCAGGACACCGGCCTTCGGCGGTTCGGATGACATTGTGCGCGAAGCAACAAAGGGACCAAGTTGACCGACTGGCCGCTTTCGGGGCAGATTTGCGAGGTCGCCTAGTTCAACGTGGAGATCCGCCGGTTCACTCCCCAGCTTTGTGTAAATCGGGACGATTCGTGGAAGTTAAGGGAATAACGCCTCACGTTGCGCAAACCAAACAGCGCCTACAGGATTTGATCCCGCAGTTCAAGGAGAACGCGCATTGGCTCTCGAGTACGAGCTCAGACTAACTGTCGGAGCTATTGTGGAGTCCTACAAAAAAACAGTCCCTTGTTGTTTAATTGCTAGTTGACTTGGCGTGGGCGGCAGCCTTTAACGCGTTATTCACGCTCGGGGTGGCGAAGTCGTTCATCTCGTTGTTCAGCGAGACGCTTGTCACCGACAGGAACCGGGCGCCAAATATCTGAGCGCATTTCGCATCCCTCCATGATTTACTCACGCATGAACCCACAAAAAACGCTCTACGGTATTATCGACGAAAAGGGAAATTAAAGTTCGCCGATAAACACACGCTTATGAAGGGCATTAAATACTTATTTTCTTTTACTCGCCACGAGCTGCTTAGAGCGGAAAACGTATAGAAAATGTTTATACAAAAATGTGTCATCGACTTTTAAGGGATGGCACTTACATCAGGCTCAATTAATTAAAATACAAAGCTATTCGAAAAGTGGGATCATATTTCAAACTTTTATATCAAACAAACTGTGTGAAACAAAACCACATTCCGTACATCACTCAGGGGCGCATATAAGGGGGGGAGTGGGGAGGCGTCCGCCTTTCTTAAACTCCACAAGGGCAACTTATTTTATAAAAAAAAAAAAAAAAACAATGAGCAGCTTTTTTAGGAGGAAATCTTTAGTTTTGCTGCAGTGTCGAAAATTAGGTCAACCAAATAGACCTGGCAACGCTTTGCCCGTGTCGTAATATTCGTCCTTGACGTCAGATCTCTCTGCAGATCCCTCCCCCTTAATCATGACCCATAAATCCATCTCTGATATCACTAGATACAGGAAGGTTAAATCCAAAATTTCAAGGCTCTATGGACTTTCCGTCTCCTTTCACTCAACATGAGCACCATGTGTTACCTGGCAAACATCAAAACGACAGCATCATCAAATCGATGTTTCAGACCTTGGAAAGTAGTAAGCATGCGTGGGCGGGCTTTCAACACTTTGAACATTTACCTAAATCCAGTAATGTTCGAAATGCGTTTTATGTATTTTATAGATTGCGTGAAAAAAGGATTTCAAATCTTCTTCTTCTTTCTAAATAACACTCTATAGCATTCCCAAATGTTTAAATACTACGTTAGGAAAACTTCCGCGCACAATCAATTTGAAAAGAGTTACTGATCATGTACTATTAGTGGCGTTAGTTGTAGTTGGGTGATGAATGAGCGACAGGAAGGGGAGAAGGCATTGACCTCCACTTCCCACAAATTCTTTACTTGAAATGTCTGAAATGTCAAGGGAGTGGTGGGGTTATCTCTTTCCCTCCTCCTCCCTCCTGGCGCGCCTTGTTATGATTTAGCTGTATAATATTCCTTTAATGTAAATGTTACTGAAGGGCGGTTAAGGCTCAATTCCTACGCAAATAAGCGTTACGAATAAGGCTGAGTATAATATCCTCAGGATATACTCACACGTTCTAAAGCTGAAATAGAAATAAAAGTATCACGTTTCGGGTAATATAGCAGCCTGAGTGCCCATGCGATCGTAATGCAGGTTAACGCGATGTTTGTTTTGTAGAAAGCAAATTGCCAATAAAATAGACGTAAGAAGCACACCTCTCTACGATGTAAGGCTATACCTGTTGGCTGTTAAAGCGATCAGACAGTCCATAATATTAGGATGTTACACTCAACGTTTCCCGCCCAATTGACAATGAGAAGTGTTCGTACTGATGAACGACGCCATCTCAATGAAAAATTATCGATTTTGCGTTGTTGCTTCCTCCGGCACTCCAGAGATGGCGGTAGGAGCTTCGCATCCTCAGAGCCGTTTATGCTGAGAGAGTTTGGCCGATGGGCGGAGCTTGTTGGCCGCTAGAACAAGCGGATTTCGCGATAACACAATATGGCGTTACTTCTTTGTCTTGTTCATCCTGAGGAATCGCATAGAGTTCCTATGAGTCAGAGCCACAATATGGCGGACGGAAGTAGTCATCCCCCGGTTGTCAGACTACTCTGCTGTGGTTGTCAGACTGTCAAAATCTGCTTAAGAAGGCCAAACTCTCTCAGTATAAACGGCTCTGCGCATCCTGATAGCGGTAAGTTTATTGTCGAAAAAAATAAAGAAACGGGTGTCAGCTATATGGTATAATTGTGTACATCAGAAAGACCGCAGCCATAGGCGCAGTCGTATTTTGTGGGCGCGACATGGGTACAGACTCCTTATTGTTATATTTTAGATGACAACTATAAAAATCGTAATTGTTGATCAAATAACATATCCCATTTTGCCGAAGTGGTCCTTCGATATCCAAGGCAAATAACAGAATCGCCCTTCACCCCCCCCCCCCCCCCCAATATAATAAAAACGAGATTTACATGTTTACGTGTTCACTTAAACGTCGATTTTTGTTTTTATTTCTACGAGTAAAGGGAAAGACGGAAAAAAATTACAGCATACATTACCTTACCAAGCCCTTCCTCGCCGTCAGCAACAATAAAAACCAGACATAGGTCAACCCTATGACTGCAGGAAGGAAAACACGACAAGAACACACAAATGTCTGCATATTAGTACGGTTTTTGCTTCCTGGAGTTTTGAGGTTGATTTATGTCTAGTAATCTCCACCAGCTCGTTTGCGCTGTGACTGTCTGTGCAACAAAAACTCTATCTTAGAATGAACATTTACAAGATTATATTTTGGTTTGTCATAAGTGAAAGTAACTGTGCTGCGTGCATGAAACGAACAAAATAAAAATTAGCTTCGCGCTTTCAGTGTCCTATCAAAAAGATAAGAACGCTTTTCTTCTAGTTTTTCTTCTTGTTATTTTATTTGACACAATTTCATGGACGAAGAAATTTGGCTAGCTTAACGCCCGCGAGCGACGTGAAAAAGCGTATTGACGCACAACCGATACGGCGACCTAGAAAAATATAGATCTTCTAAAAATCGAAATTGTTAGAAAACTTGAATTTTTCTCGTTCGGGTCGCTGAGCAAACTTAGCATTATTATGAAGGAAACTTCGCCGGAACAACGGAGGCTAAGCAGAATGAGTTTAATATAAAAGGGAAAGGAGGGATCAAAGGAGATATACGTAACTATCGTCGCATTACACTCACATCAGTAGTCTGCAGGTTGGCAATGCAGAGTATAGAGGAGACATTACAGACATGGGTACAAAATGGGAATGTGCCAGGAGAGCTGCAAACTGGGTTCCGAAAATAACGGATGTTGGTGGACAATTTATGTTCATTAACACAGTGTATCGAGATAGCAGAAGGGAAAGGTAGATCACACTGGTTAGCATTCTTAGATATAAATGGAGTTACGATAATGTAATTTAAGGCAATTTGAGGAACATAATGAGGAGCTTTGATAGGGGCTGCGGAATATTAAAAGTGTAAAGGATATTTACAGAGACAACGTGATATTAATAACATGGGAAGGAAATAGAACAAAGCCAAAACGGGTCTTAGACAGGAATGTACTTTGCCGCCATTTTTGTTCCTTTAATACCTCAAAAAATAAGAGAAGTTAAAAAAAAAACAAAAACAATCTCGGGTTCGTCCTTTCATACGACAGGCAATGCCGAAAGATCAAATAGTCATTATCATGTATGTTTTATGCTGATGACGTAGTGCTAAGCTCTATGTTCCAATAGGAACATAGAGCTTCGGTCCCTAATGAATATATAATGTGCGAAGGGCCACAGGTTAGGCGTAGGATCCAGAAGTGACAAATCAGCGCTCATGATGCTCAATGACGACGGAAATGCAGAGCTAAAGATACAAGGATTAGAGGTCGAGCGAGTCGATAAATGCAAGTATCTAAGAGTATTAGTTAGCGAGGGTAAAGAACACTTCAATGAAACTGCAAAATATGTAACTCATAAGGTCAACAGAAATGCAGCAGTTATGAAAAATAGAGGACTGTGGAACTATAACAGGTATAAGGGGATTAGGGTGATCTGGAAAGGAGTTCTGGTTCCAAGCCCAACCTTTGCCCCAGCAGTTTTGTGCATATATAGCTGGACGTCAAGACAATGCTGAAAAGAAAGCAGCGTGGAGTAGGTAGATTGGTACTGAGGGCACATGGTAAAACAACGAACCAAGGCGTACAGGGCGGTATAGGATGGTCCTTATTTGAGGACAATGAAGCTTGATGTAACGTAGAATTTGAGGATTGGCTGAGAAAAATAGATTCAGAACGATGGGCACGAAGATTTCTTAGTTATTGGAATATGAGAAGCGTCGATACAAAACGGAGAAGGCGACCTAGAAAACTTAGATCTAAATATATGGGCAGTAGCCGAAAGGCAGTGAAAAAAGAGGTTAGGAAGAAATCTAAAGAAACGGAAAGGGAAACATGGGAAGCAGGCATGCAGATTAAATCAGACTTGAAAATTTACTGATTGTCTAAGAAGGATTTTTGGTAAGGAACCTATCTGACAATTCTAGAGAGAGCTCGTTGTTGCTCGAGGCGAGGACGGGAGTGTTGTGGACTGAGACATATAGAGCTAGATATCAGGAAGTAGATACGGTGTGTGGAGCTAGTGGAGAGTAGGAGGAGACGGATGAGCACTTGATACTTTGTTGTAAAAGGCTTCACCCTGTAGTAGCTGAAGAGGCGACGAATTTAACACGGGCACTGAGATTTAAGAATAGTGAGAGAAAACAGACATGGAGAAGGTTGAGGTAATTAAGAAAACATTATCTGGCTGATGGCATTGATAGAACGAAGGATGAATATATCCTTACACCCTTTCGGAGATCCTTAGGGCGGAAGGTGTGTGCACCCGGTTGCGCAGAGGCACCTCCGTTGTACAGCAGCTTTCAAGAGTAAGCCATTTCATATATAACTCTATGTTAAATAAACGTTAAAAAATGGCTAGGTGGCGCAAGCCGCCGCCCAATTGGAATGTTTCAGCCTCAGTCATCCACCCAGCCGTCCAGTTACTAGCATAAAGACCTTTTAAAAAATTACGCCCTCTTACAGTCCATCTAAAAATGCTCAAAATCCCTTGCGCAAAAAAAAAAGAAAACAACAAACAATCAAAAGAAAACAACATTAACCAGCGGCCAATTTTATATTCGATATAATAATCACTTCTAAGAGACTGTATACAATCGATAGACTTGCCATTTTTATTGTGTCTTTGGCGCACACCACTTTGCAGTGTTTTCATATCGACCGTCGGAAGGTAACGAGGCGTAATTTTTACGTAACGGTAACGGTAAGAGGCGTAATTTTTTAAGGAGTTTATAAAATCACTTTCTACCGCTGGCAAACGTGCATGCAGCGTTCCACCGAATCCGTTACTTCTGTCCGTAGGGCGGGCAATTATAAAGCCGCTTCATGAAATTCATGCTTGTCATTTCTTATACGTATCGACCACCACTGTTAGGCGAACATGCGAGGCAGCGCCAGCAGTGAGTGCTACGTCGCCATTCGCTTACAAGGGCGGCGTATTTCTGTGGTGATCCGCCATTTCCTTCTAAGGGCCGAACAAGGAGCGGGCCTCCAGCGTCGGTGCAGTTGACGCTACTTGTAAGAAGAACACAAACAATCAAGGGGTTTTAGGCAGGATAGGCTGATATGAAGTTCCTGTATAGGCTCCCTACGGGAGTCAGAGTGGCCCGTCTGTTTCCCCCGTGCCGCCGCGTCACACTTCGCCGAGATCGATCCCGTGAGAATCAAAGAATCCAGCGCCGTGCAGGAAAGCCACCGATACGATCGTTTCGCCGATGTTGCACATGGCCAGGCGTATTTTCCCCTGCTTTTGCCTTGTTCTCCTCCTTTCCTGTTTGCCATGCGTGGCGGCGCGCTCGGTGCCTCTATTTTCGCCGAATTCAGTCACGTGACAAGCAGAGAATCCAGGGCCATGCAGGAAAGTCGGTGCTTTGGCCACCCGCCGAGGATGAACGCGCAACTCCGCTACAGTTGATAGCTATATAGCAGACATGCACGTAACGCGTAGTAACGAGTTATTTCTACATAATTCCTTTTCTTGGTGACAGGTCGCGTATTTAGTTACTTTTTCAGAAAAAAACAACAACGAATAACGTACTTTTTAGGCCAAATAACGAGTAACGAAATTTTGTTACTTTTGAGGAGCAATGTGTACAACACCGTTTAAACAGCCTCGTTTTAGTTCTAACCTAAGTATACATCTATTGCAAGAAAGGCAGATGGGCAGCCCGAAACACAAAGAAACAGTATGAAAGCATACCAACGTTTATCACTGAACATACCAGTCGAACTCTACAGCTGGGAATGTCCTTCACCCAGCGAACACAATAATGTACGTTGACTGAACCTTTCTAAAATCGTGTACGGACGTAATGCAAACCCTGAGGTTGCCAACACGGGAAGCTACATATCCAATTGTCAACTTCGAACTCTAGAAGCAGAAAGAAGAAAAGAGAAAGGGAGAATCCCAGATTCACCAGTTCTTCCTAAAGCACAACAGTTCCGTTCCTTCGAGCGCGTCAGCAAAACGACTCTTCAGCGTCGCCGCAGATGTATTCCCAAGGAAGCGCGGGAAAACATAACCGATGAAAACGTTGAGAAGCAGCTCCTGCTTAAGTGCAACGACTACCGAAAAGAAAACAATAAACCATGAAACAAAAGTAGTTGCGCATTTGGCCGCCAAAGGCATGAGAAATGCAACTCTTTAGTTTTCTATGACGGTTCGCGTTTCTTTTGAGAACCGGTAACGAGTAACGTATTTAGTCACTTTTGGTCTAGTAACGAGAAACTATATTTTGTCACTTTTGGGGGCAACGTGTACATGCCTTCTATACAGGAACTCTAGGCTGATGTCATAGCGAGCGCCAGTCAGAGTGCGCCTCACAAAAAGGTAACGAAGCCTGTCAACTGAATTTGATCCAGCAACCTTGGTCGAAGCTGTGGGCTCACATGCGCTTGTGCATCTTCAGACACTGATCTGCACTATAGGCGGCTGGATGGCGCATTGAGCAGACAGGTATAAAGTTACCGGAAGTAAGCGTCTTGTCCCAGAAGTGAGCACTTGACAGGCTTTTCAACTCTTCCGAGTGCTGGATCGAACAGCGTTCTGGGCGCCTGGAGTTTCTCTTGTTATTCCAAAAGAGCCTGCTTATTGCGGAGTAACAGCGCATGCGGACCGGAGAAGTCTCCTGGGAAGCCATTTTATGTGAAAATGTTTAAATTCAAGTTGATCAAGTGTGCGTATGCCTCACGTTCCAATGCCTCATCCCCAGGATTTAATTCAGAACAGGAGTATTAAAACCCAATCAAAGGCACAAAAAAGCATAGCCCGAATTATCGACTGAGTGCATAGCCCAGCACTTCCGGGACAAGCATCGAACTTCCGGTGGCTTCACTTGCACCAGGCCCGCCATCCAGCCCCCTATTGGCGACGTGAGCGACCGAAAGCGTCGCTGTGATCGGCCCACCACAATTGGCCGAATGCTGACTATGACGTCAGCAAAGGATATCAAATCAGCGCAAATAAGAGCAATGTTAGAACTTCCATTTTGACGGTGTGGGCAGTTTTACTTTGAGAGCTCTATGATTTCAGGCTTTCACCATGCTCATTACAGACACCATTGAACTTGTTCTTCACAAGGTAATGACGTCACGAAAGGTAAACAAACGAGGGGCGCTACCGAAACATCTCGCCGCTAATAGGGGTATTCACACGAGGGAGAAATCCCGGAGATTTCTCCCCGGCACGCGCGCATCACGAGATAAAAACGCGAGGCTTTTGCACATCGCAAAGCCTGACGTTTTCGTCGTTGGATGCGCGTGCCCCGGGATTTCTCCCTCGTGTGAATACCCCTTATAGGGGGCATTCACTGGATGCCATATTTAAGGGCGACGTTTAGGGCGCAAGCTCAGAACGAGCTTACATCAATAGCTTGCTAAGTCTGGCAATCTTGATGGTGTGGAATGCACGTTGCAAAAGAACTGTGGAAGCTCGCCGTCAGCACGCGCTCAGCAACCACGCACACAGATATGGCCACCAGTGAATACTCCCTATAGGGGAGGGCAGTGTCTTCAGCACCCATCAGAGCTTTCCACGTGCACTCTCCAATTTTTCTGAAAAATTGGACCAAGGATAAGGAACTCTGGGTTCTGAGGCGCGTGAGTTTTCACTCCGCGTGCTTCGAGCTGCAGTGCCTTCGCCTCGTAATACCAGTGCGATGCAATGTAAAAAAAAAAGTAAAGGAAAACGAAGAAGAAGATCGGTTTCAGCCGCTTGGAACACCTGCCTGGTGCTTACTGCTGGGAGAGCGTTATCATGGTAAGCACTTCTTCATATACTAAGGTCGTTTTACCTCCCGTTCATGTAGTGTTGTCGTAAGAATAAAACATAAAAAAACGTGGGTGGGACACAGTATCACGTATTCAGGTGTTATTTGTTCCCCTGCAGGATTTGGGGGAGAGGGAGGGGGCGTGAAGTCAGAGCTAGGTCATGGCGAGAATTAACTCTGCATAGTCGGCGACAGGCTCTTTTCGCTTTAGCATAAAGAACGCTGGAGACGACGTCACTTCCTCTCCGGCATTCGCTCTGATAAAGTGGAAAGAGATGGGAGGAGCTTCCAATGAGTCCCTGCCACCGGCTATGTGCAACGCTATGTGCAAGCGCGTACGCTAATCTCACTGATATGATGGCGAAGACAAGCCGTGTCCTTCCACCGACGCAACTCCTGCAAGGTACAAACCCCGCAAGTAACGTTTTGCTCCTTCTTTCTGTATATTAATTCGTCTAAGAATTCAGCGCTGAGCATCTAGTTCTACACTGCGTCACATTCTGTGTTACCCCTACATCTTCCACAATACTGCGGAAGACGGGCAATATATTTTTTTTCTTTAACAGCTCAATGTAGCAGTGGCTCCCTGAAATTCCTTGGCGCCACACCAGCCTGAACTTCATTGGTCTTACTCATATATGTCCATACCTTGTGTCACACTACCTCTTTTAGGAAATGGCCGGTTTGAGACGTTTTAGGCAGGGAAGACACGTGTACACTACAACCACTGGCAGGAGCCAATCGCTGGAAAGCCTCTCGTGTCGCTGTTTTCATACCAGAACTTCCGGAGCCACGATTTCAAAGAAAAAAACGGATCTAGACAATACCACTTAAAAAAAGGCCTGTACATTTCGCCATCATTTCTGGATCCTCGACTGACGCGCACCAAGTGGCAAACGCGATGAAGCTCCGCGAGAGACGCCGCAAAGCGGCAGATGCGTTCGTCCTGGCGTCGCCGCACGTTAGCGTAGCGCTTGTTATGAGACGCTGTACGACGCGCCGTTGGCGACCCGCTGACACACGGCGCTGCGTGGCTCCACTAAATAAACGTTAAGGGACAAAATAAACACTGGGTAGGTGGCGCAAGTCGCCGCCCGACTCCAAGGGTTCAACCTCATGCCTCTATCCATCCATCCAGTAATGACGCTTGTGGGTATGCGGAGAGCAAGTCGTCTGCTTCTTGCGCAGGAGATGCGGTGACGTCAGAAGGATGCCGAGCTTCGATTGGCTTTGATTAAAATGATAGTGGGTAGACCTCAGCGCTAGATGCCTTGACGTCTACCCACTCTTCTTTTTTTTTTTTTTTTTTCTTCAATAATCCAATGAGAGCTCGGCGTTCTGACATCATCGCCACTGCCGCACAGAAAGCAGGCGAACTTGCGCTTTGCGCATTGATTGAGAGCTGATGTCCCCGACCCCATGCCCGTGAAAAATCTGACCACGACAGGTGGAAGAGGTCCGTCCGTCCCGCCCGGCCCAAAGCCGTCAAGACAGCGGTCGTCGGGGCTCGACAGGGGCCGAGTACGCGCACCTGGCCAACTGGCGGAAAGACGAGAGACGCGCCAGAATGCACCACAAGGAAGACAGCGACCTTTCGCAAGCCGAAGGAGACTCCAGGGAGCTGCAGGAGGACGAGTCCAGGTACTCGTGCCAACGCGTGGCGTCACTCCTGGCAGCCGCTGGTGATTCTTGCATTATAGGGTATCCCGAGCGTACCCTTCCGCTGTAGAACGAGCCGGAAAAATGGGTGCTTGCGCAGAAAAAAAATGTGAAAAAACATTGTAAGCGCCGCTGCCGATTTTCCCGGCTCGTTTTGCAGCGGAAGGTCCGTTCGGGATACACTGTATTGGAAAGGAGATCGAACAGTCACGCCTCTGGCGGCACGCTTCAGCTGTGGGGACAACAAACCGAATTTCCTTGTTGGTTTTTGATCAGCGATCTCGATGGTGACGATTCGAATGGCCGCTCCTCGTACAACCAAAGCACTGGTAAGAGTGAAGCGCTCGTGTCCAGACCGTGCATGGCGAGGTTCAATTTCTTTGTTATCCTGTGTTAGTAAACATCGGGCTGTGGGGACAACAAGCTCGATAAAGCTCCCCCTATAGTTCGATCTCCTCCCCAATAGGGAGTATTCACTGTCGGCCATATCCGTGTGCGCTGCTGCTGAGCGCGTGCTGACGGCGAGCTTCCGCAGTCCTTTTGGAACGTGCATTTAGCACCATCAAGGTTGCCGGTCTTAGCAGGCTATTAACGTGAGCTCGTTCTGAGCATGCGCTCTAAACATCACCCACAAATATGGCGTCCAGTGAATACCTCCTATATATAAATCAATGTCCTAAATCCTAGCTCCCAGAGATAAATATGGGAAATATTAACCTCAAACGCAGGCTCTAGTAAAAAAAAAGGGTGCGCAAAAAACTTTTTTTTTGTTCTTGTTTTCTCTACTCTTGGCGTTGGTGTTGTTATTGAAGCTCCGCGACTATTCATTTCTGACGTTCAAGCACTGCGATATGTGCGAAGGTTTCTAAAAAAAAACACGAAGTTTTGCAAAAAGCGCAGCCCCCTTAACTGTGACATGGCGTCAACCTAAACAAACATGGCGGCGCCCATGAAACCGAGCAGATAATGAACTAACGCACTCATTAATATTCGAAATGACAAACGAGTGGAGACGTTGCGTTACTGTTTTATGACGTTATCTAACAAATTTCGTCACTCTTTACTCCTGTTCATTTATTAAAATTAGTCACGTTATCGGCCCCTTTCAAGGTCCAACGCACCATCGGAATCTAGAAGTCACTCTATAAACGTTTAGTTGGTGTCGAAGTCCGTAATGGTCTTGTCGCTACCAAATATTGAGATCCAACGCAATGCAGTGCTAACGTTCGTTGTTTTTTGTAAGTAACGGTGACATTATTCAGTAACTTTTTCCGGGCAGTAACTAAACTTTATAACGCGTTTATGTTATTATAAACTAATTAGACGCCATTCTATATTTATTTCGGTAACGGACACTAACAGTGCTGCTCTTAGCTAATGGCGAATTCCACTGGACGTTTTGGAGCGCGCCGGGATCAGTTGACCAGATCCGCGGACTGGAGCACACGATCCGAACGGGGTCGCGCCGCCTACGTATCCCCAGTGGGACATGACCACTGCTCCGGGATCGGCGGAGACGTTTTCGCAATCGCGGAGCTAACACGTGTACGGCGCAAGAGCGGCAGGAATGGTTCAGGCGCTTCTAGCAAAGATTGCCGGAATGCCGTAGCGCGGCAAATACCTTCTCTTCTCCTTCCTGGAAAACGAACCGGCTGTCGAGCCAAGGGGTAAGCAAGCGGCCATGACGAATTCTTTTGATGTCGAGACAATCTAGGAGCTCAGCCCGCGACGTGCTTCTTCTTCTTCTGAGTCCGAGGCGAGATGGGCGAGATGGGGCGAGATGCCCCACGAGAAAGGAAGTCACGTGTGTGCGCCGAAGGCTGGCCCGGCTGGCTTCCGGTTGGATCCCCCGAAATCGTCGGAGCGACTTTTTTTGGATCGAGATCGAGATCTGGAGCGTGAACTAATCCAAAACGACCAGTGAAATACGTCGGTCTCGATCCCGATCGCCCGGTGAAATAGGCTCGATCCAGAAAAGTCAATCCCGGCGCGCTCCAAAACGACCAATGGAATTCGCCATAGAATCCGCTCGCACTAGGGCTCAAAGTCCAGAGGTCCGTACAATCACACTGCACTTTATCCGTAATTTCAAACAGTCTTATATGCAAGGATTTCATGAAAAAAAAGAGAAGTTAATTTTGAATTTCTTTTAAAATATTTTTTTTCAGCGAATGTGAAAGTTGTTGATAACAAAAAATATCATCTTAATTAAAAAAAAAGAACACATTAATTTAGGGTGGTGCCTTCGGTAAGCGCTTTCATAATGCCTTAAAAGCTAGTTAATAGATTTGTGTTGACTACGCTGCTGTGCATTGCGTTGCGCCATGACGCACTGAGTAGTACATGGTTGCAATGGTAACGCTTGTCGTAAGCCGACGCACTCAACACGCGGATGTCTGGTCGATAGCCGTAAAGGGGCCCTGCGATCATATTTAAGCACCTACCTTTTTCTGCGGTTTCCACGTCTCTTGAGGTTCGGGCAAGCCAGTGGGCACCGACAGAGTAATTAAATATCAGTGCGTCATATTTTAACCGGACGACGCGGAAACCTCCTCCACCGACGAGGGCGACCCACGGTGCCGAAAGCGCGCGTTATGTGACGTCTTTGGTCCTGGGCTTACTACTGGTCAGAGCCGCTAAAAGCTTCTTTTTAGTCAAACTACAAAATATAAAAGGCGCGAACCGTTTCAATTATTTATAAAAGTAGTTTTTGTTCATTATTTTAGATCAGAAAAGAAACAAACGCAGTTTAGAAAGGAGGGAAACAAGAAATGACCCGTCGACATTCCAGCCACCAAGCGGTGGAAAAGGCGGCCCATACTAGAAAGGTGTATTGGGATCAGGCGCCAACGAGCGGCGAGCGTAGAGAGGTCTCGGATGTACGCGGCGGCGCTGCGGTCCTATACCAGCTTGAGGATCCTACCGGTTCCGAGCGTTCTCAAGGCCTTCGGCTAGCAGCTTTGGCTTGCGGTTTGTCCTTTTGGCGGTATGGCAGCGCGAAGTAGCTCCCGTTCTGAAATGATCTTTATCCCGTGTTTGCTGCCGTTTGTGGCCAATGAAGGGTCATGCCGTATTAGTGTTTAATTGCGCAGCAATTGCAATGCGAGCCGCCCTGGCTGCCCGCTTCATACAGCCTAGCCAGAACGTGCTTTAGTGGCGCCCTCTCGAGCCGTCGACACGGAGTGCGGCAGCCGTGAGTGCTCGCTCAACTCACTACCCCTCCTCTAGTTCCCGGCCACTCAAGCAACCAAGGACGTCATGAGGGAGGTTATTTTTTGCTTGTTTTTGTAATTTTAATTTGCCTATAACTTTTAAAACAAAGCAAAGTTCGAGGAAAGAAAAGTTTAATTAAGTTACTACGTTCAGTGCGCTCAGGTTCGGTGCAAATTAAAAACAGTAAAAAGTCCTTGCAGGGCCCTTTTAAGACTTACACAGATCTATTGCACTCTCAATTTGCCCGTGTGTTTCGAGTCGTCAATCTTGTCTCAGATATATGTTGAGGTTTTCCAAATGAGGGTACATATAATATTTCTTTTGCAGATCCCTTCCGCAACGGGAAAGGAGAGAGTAAGTCCACTTTGCCTATCTCAGTCACGTGGGTTCCGTATCTGATATGCGAGATGAAAAATTAATAAAATATTTCAACCTGGGATTTGCGAGCAAATATAGATGAGGCAAACCAAGAATGTGCGACAATCACGCATTCTTCGTAAACACCTTCCTGCGACGTGGAGAGATCAAAACGACGTTTTACCGCATATCAGAAGTGACGACGTTCAAGATGGCTGCGCCCATGTGGAAAAGGTGTATAAGGAGTATGGACTGGCGGCCATTGCTGTGTGCGCGACTGCTGAGCGCGTGCTGGCTGCAGGCTCTTCTGCAATTTGCCTTTCACACCATCATGACGGCTGGTCTTAGCAGCCTAGTAATGTGAGCTCCTTCGGAGCATGCGCTAGAAATATTGCCCTCAAATATGGCATCCAGTGAATACTCCCTATAGGGAGTATTTTCTGGCCTTATTTGAGTTGAGAGCGCGACTGCTGAATGCGTGCTGAAGGCAATCTTCCACAGTTCTATTCATTCGTACATTTCGTACCATCAAGATTGGCGGTCTTGGCAACCTATTAGTGTGAGCTCGTTTTGAACATGTGCTTTGAACACCGCGCACAAATATGGCGTCCGGGGAACACCCCCTATAGCCTCATTAGGGAGTTTTCGTAGACCGCGCTACCCCCTCCGCTAAGCCTTCCGCAACGAAGAAGTTGCTACTGCGCCTGCGCGCCGATAGCCTTGACTGTGGAGTTCCCGCTATCGTAGCGGATTGCGGAGGGCCTTGCGGGACGGCGAAAACGATCTACGAAAACTCCCTATTGACGCTAAACGCACCAGTCGATGGGCGCGTTCCACGGCACCGTAGTGCGAGTATCGGCCTGGTTAAGTGGGCTGTCCTGACCTACAGTGTGTCGGCCGTCCTGAGGGAGTACACGATGAAGGCGGCCTTCTGGGGTGCCGTCCTCCTCCTGGGTCTCCTGCTCGTCGCGTCGGCGGTGCTCGTTGTTTTCCGCCGCGAGATCTTCTCGCACCGTCGCCAGCCCAGGGTGCCCTCACACACCAAGATGGGCAACTTTTCGTTCTGGGCGGCCGTTGCAGGCGCCGGGTACTGCGACCACGTGCCACGGTAAGGCTGGGAACGGGGCTCCGTGGGAAAAAGCAGCCGACTACGAGTTTACCTGATGTCAGACGCTCTTAGGTTAGATTACTAGATTGCTTGATTAGAAATACAGTAGACCATTCCGGAAACATGTGGCGGCGCCGCTGACCCCCCCCCCCCCCCCCCACCCTCTCCCCCTTCCCCCCCCCCCCCCCCCCCCCCCCGAGCCTGCTCGATGCATTGTGACGTTTGGACGTATGCCGCGTGAGATCTGCCAGGAATCGAGGACGCAGTTGAAATTGGCTGAAGATTTCGATTTCTAAATACAGAGAAGGCAAAAGGGAGGTAAATAAAAGTGTGTGATGACCTCCTGGGCCCGTTTGATTGAAGCCGGTTAACTTTAAGTGCTGTCAAAGTTAACTGTACTTCCCTACGAGGGGGATTTTTAGGTCCCGTGAGTCGCGACTGGCAGAGTATAAGGACGGCGGGGAAACATGGCGGTATCCCTGCGAGCGAGCGTCACTGGATTTTGAACTAATATTGCCGCGCGCAGGGCTAAGAAAGCAACGCTCGATCACGGACCTCTAGAAAGTTCTCGTTTATTCTTGTACCCGACGTAACTTCTATCGTTTGTCCCTGCTTTTGCTGTCCTAGAAAGTGCGTGTTCATTCTCGCCTCGAGTGCGCTACGTTCGAACCTTCTCCGCCGAATCTTCGAGATAGTGATCACTCACTCTAGATAAGAGGCCGCCCGCGACCTTGTCGAGTCAGTCTCGCTCCAGCGATCGATCCTGCTTGTTTCGCCGACATCGACGCCTGCGACGCTGCCTTACTTTTATTTTGTTCTTGGCACAAGTTCGCCTCATTAAACGTTTAGTTTCTTTAGTTATTCTTCGCCTCATCCTTTGTCATTCATGACAATATGTCCTCGTAGCTTCAATATCGGGCGCGTTAGTCAGCAATGAACGGGGCAGGAGGCTTTCGCTTTACCTTACCTCACTTAAAACGCAAAGCATGAACAATGACCTCGCCCCTTTTTTCATATAGTCTTTCGATTCTGACCATTCCTAAGCCTAAATGAACGCGGTAATTTTCGACATGGCAACGTCTCTGGAATACTATTAGATTGCTTTGACTCAATCGGCCGGGTATTGATAGCACGCAGAAGCAGACAGCGTCCCAATAGACCTTTTGCTAAATTTCCCGAGCACAAAGGTGCATGCCACGAGTGTAGTTACACGCGCTGCACGTGCTGGCGTCTACAGTAGTTTCTGTTCTAAAACAAAAGCCTAAAACAAATTTTGCCTTGCACACGCGTTCGTCAAAGTCTTGTTCTAATTATTTCCTTCGAATCTTTTATACGGGGAAGACCAACGCGTGCGGAGCGTAGATGCACACTTCCAGCATTCTCCTTGATGCTTGGGTAATTTAATAATAGGTCTATTTCCAATGGAGCTGATTTCCGCGGTTTTTAATGATGGTGTTATATGCAATTCTTAAATGCTGTCCAACCATGCAGTCGGTGTACCTTTCACTGCTCACTTCTTCCTCATCGTTTGTAGGACTGAACTTCGTCGTCCTCTTTCAGACTTGGAAGAGAACTTCAACGAGGCTTGATCTTCACTTCAATGAGCTAAACATTTAGAACTTTTCCAAACAAGAGTTAAGTTTGTTTTACCTTACCCAATATCTGTACCACGAGCAACAAAAAAAAGATTTTTGAGTTCGAATGTATGCCGCGCTGCGTCGCGAAAACCCGGTGGCGCGCGTTTCTGGTGTCCGCCCCCCCCCCCCCCCCCCCTTTTCTGGAACTTTTCTACGAACGCCACTTATCTTCGCTAACACCAGTAGGTGACACCAGCTACCACCCTATAATAAAACACGGAGCTATCGCTGTTCCAGCCCTCGTCGAATTTGGCTAGGTTGTTGTAGGGAAGGGCGGTTCACTTTTTTAGCGCGGTTAAAGTTAACTAACTTTGAGCAAACAGGCCCTGGTGCGCTGACATTATATATTGTGCATTATGAGCTCCTCATGACAGAATAGAATAAATTGTGTCGCTTCTAGGATATGAAAGGCGGTCGAGTCGGCACAAGAGTACATCGGACCAGCCCCATAATCAGCCTCGTCGCACGCCCTCCGGGAGTTTCCGGAAGGGTGTGTTGGAGCCAACGTTACTATAGATATATGCACTAATTTGCGAAACTCCCAAGAAAAAGCGAACGCCCCCCCCTCCCCCCCCCCCCCCCCCCCTCCAAGTTATTGTGTTTTAACCGCGCACTGTTGTTAATTGCGTCTTGGGTAAGATGGCTTAAGACTGTGAAGACACGGACCTGACCCCGGCTGTCACTCTGTGCTTCTAATTTCGAACATTGTGTTCCTCATTTTCTGACGCCTCATGTCACGCACACACAAAAAGTGAGAGGATTGGAAACTTCTTCGTCGTTTTAATGCGAAAGCATGAACTGTTTCGTGGAGCGAGCCGACGTCATTAGATTTGCAACCGCGCCAAACGGCACCTTAAATCCTTTCTCCAAGTGAAGCCATCTCCCAGCTATGAAACCAGGCGAAAAGCTAGCCAACGAAACCTAAATTCCCCGATCCCAAAGGAGCGGAGCAAAGCTGATGAATTTTCGGATTCGGTCCCATTGGCTGGCGCGCATCGAAAAGCTCCCATTGGCCGCTGCGCGCCAGTTTCAACGGGCGCTTACCCCATGGCGCCGCGTGAACGTCAGTGCGCTACTAACACGCTCCGTGTTAGCAGCGCACTCTCTTCGCCAAAGTCACAGCGGCGAGAAGAGGCGCCCTCTCTTCGCCGGCAGAAAGCGCCGCTCTGCCGTCGATGCTAGAGTTCCTGTATATGCTACCTAGGGTAGCAGAGTTGCGCATTCAGCCTCGGCGCGTGGCCGTAGAGCCGGCTTTCCCGCACGAGCTGGATGCTTTGCTTCTCACGTGACTAAATCTGGCGAATAGCGGCGCCGCACGCGCCGCCGCGCATGGAAAACAGGAGAGGAGGAAAAGGAGGCGGAAAGCAGGGAAACATACGCCGGGGCAAGAGAAACGTCGGCGGAGCGACCGTAAAGGTGGCTTTCTTGCACGCCAACGGATGCTTTGCTCCTCACGTGATGGATCTCGGCGAATAGCGGCGTGGCGGCTCGGGGAAAACAAATGCGCAACTCTGGCTCCCGTAGGGAGCCTATACAGGAACTCTAGTCGATGCTAAAGTCGACGCAAATACGCTGCAGACAAAATAAGGGAGCGGAAGAATGATGTACATGCTTTCGCACTCGCAACTCATAAGAAGTGCTTAGGTGTACCTCGAGCCTTTTTTGTTAGCAATTCTCTTTAGCAGTTCCACTAACCCTAAAGGAAGAGCATCGCTGCTTCAGTGAGCTAACGTCTTCAAACATCTCGAAGGTTAGACGGAGACACACTCCTGTAGCTTTGCAATTAAAGGGGCAATCACACGAGGGAGAAATCCCGGGGATTTCTCCACGACACGCACATCCCGCGACGAAGACGTCAGGCTTTTGCAATGTGCAAAACCCGGCGTTTTCGTATCGTGATGCGCGCGCCGGGGAGAAATCCCCGGGATTTTCCCCTCGTGTGAGTACCCCTTAAAGGTACGGGAGACAGCAGATACCCTCTATAAGATTTAATAATGAATAAACCTGTAATAGCGCTTTCCACGAAAAAAGTTAAGAAAAAAACGCGATGAATTCATGACCGGCGTGTGTTTTCTAGAAAGATCATGGCGCGCGACGGGACGATTGCGGACGTGGCTGTGGCCACCATGCTGTGCGTGTGCGTGGCTCTCCCTCACCGATGCGGCCTCGGAGGAGGCTTCTTCGCCACATACTACAACCACAGCAGCCGGACCGCGATCGCCTTTAACGCCCGAGAGATGGCGCCCGCGGCCGCCACCGGGGACATGTACTCCAGGAACTCCACACTGTCTGTTTTTGGTGAGTTCTCGGAGGTGAGTCGCGGCATTCGCGATCTCAGTTAAGACAGCAGAGTTATTACCCTAGTTATACCATAGTTACGCGGGCACCCTTAAAACACCCATTACTGCAGCTACACTTGACCACAGTTACCACACTATACGACTTCGATACTTCGATATTACTATGGTCAACAAGTCTGGCCGGAAGCACAGTGACGCCGGTTCTTTCGAGGGCCCCCGTCGAGTTGGCGTCCGAGCGCTCTAACGACGAGGACGAGGACGGTGTTTTTCTCGGCACAGTGAACGCCGACAACGTAGTAGAACTTCAACGGGATGACCCTGAGCTTTCCGCACTCATCGAGCACCTGGGCCGGTTTTCTCGAAGCGATGGTAAACCCATTTTGGTAAACCACGGTGCCTAGAAAGGAAAAAGTACCTAGGTACTGTAATAAACGGCTGGATATAGAACAACAACTATTATTTTTGATTGGGCAGTAAGATGCGCCATCTATCGGTGAAACAAGCCAGTGATTTTGTTTATCCTCTTTTTCCGCTGGTTGTTATCGATCTAGTATGGTATTTTAAGTCAAAATATAGTAATGTTCTACTTGAAGAACAATTTATTGGCTTCAGATGGTACGAAGAAGTTTTAGCTACTATGCTAGTTTGTCGACGAATATTAGAAAATGTAAGAAATATTTCCTTCAATATGTATCGCCATAAACAACGCATAACTTTCCCGTGTGCCTTCCAGACTGGCAACGCCGGTGCTGTACTCTCGTTTTTGTTCCTTGCGACGCACGTTTCTGTGATTCCTGCTGATCTCAACTGTTTGCCCACTCTTCTGTTTGCCCAACCGATGCACCGGTGACGAGAAACTAAGCTTCTCGTCACCGTTGAATGGACCTTTTGTAGAAATACGCGGTGCGCATGCGCGGAGTATTTGATGCGCCTGGGTTTGAGAGTATCTAGTTCTAAACAATCCGCCATCTTGCTTTTCTCGCCTTTGTTCGCCTTGGAGACCATCGAGGCTCAAGTTTTGATGTTGCGAACAAGGTGAACACGAGTCATCGTACTGACGACGCCCGTTCTAGATTACGACGTGCACCGCAATCATGCCGGTGAACCGTGTAGCCTTCGGCTGTCGGAACTATTATCACCCGGGTTGTGGAACTAGCTTTTTTCGCTTCCCGTGTGCTAAGCTTCATCCCGTTAAGCGGGCAGCCTGGATTCGTGCTGTCAGGAGAGTTGACAAGTCCGACCCCTCGAAGAACTGGAAGCCGAGTCAGCTGTCCAGACTATGTATTTTATTACAGGTAAGTTGACTTGTAATTTTTGCAAGCGATAGAGCTTTGCGAAGTGCGGCGATGATCACAGCCGGCGTTAGACAAGGCACACCCGGACCATGTTCCTACACTGTTTAGCTACTCGCGTCCACGGCCGTCAACCCTCGGTCGGTTTCAACGCTGGTCCTCCAGATCATCAACCCAAGGTGAGAACCTTTCGTTGGCAATCAGGTCAGCTGAACACGAAGAAACAAGGACACGAAGGAAAGAACTGGACAAAGACAACGCTGACTATCAACTGAATTTTACTTTGTCTTCTTCCCGGCCTAGGCCCTTGTTTTCTTTCTTTTTTTTCGTCCAACGGCAGAATGAACACATAAAAACCTTTTAGCCTAGTATTCAACGGGGTGTGGCAGACCGCAATCTTCTCCTTTTTCTTCGATGGCCAAGGCCTCCAGCACTTCACGCGCGAAGGAGTTCTTGTTACTATGAAGGACGGTTATGCTGGTGAGCTCGGCATCGCAGCCACAGGTCCGGCAATGAGCTGACCAATGTCCTGCTGATGTGCTTCTCACCGAGGTTGCGTGCTCCCTTGCTCTATCATTTATACATCGGCCAGTTTGGCCGATGTATAAATGCGAGCAACGAAAGAAAACTAAGAGCAGCAAAAAGAAAACGAACCGGTAGCACACAAAAAGCCTAATGTGGACGTTGTTTTCTCTACAAATACTCTCCAACCCAGTGCGCCTCAGGTTCGTCCCATAGGTGGCAGCACATATTCGCTTAAAGGTCCATTGCTGGCCACCGGGGATATGTAGAAACCTCGATCCTGTCGGCATACTGTCGGCCACCGTGCTGTCGGCGCACTGCGAACAAAAAAACAGTACAATGTCCCAGCTGTTCACCCGGAACGAAGACTTTATCGAGGATAACCTCCTTTCTCCGCAAAGTAATCGCTGCTTACGAGTTGGCGTGCATAGTGTAACAATTTAAACGTGTTAGTATAAATATATACCAACACTCGCTCGCAAAACATTGTTTTACTCACCATAAAAATACTTGCAAGGCTTATGTACCGTCATATGTCTTGGATCCCGGACTGCTGAAGAGTGATGCGTTCGCGGAATGCTGCCGTCGGTCAGTTTAGTAGTCCCTCTGAACTACCGCTTTGCTTGACGTGCTAATAGGTTGATGGTGCGTCATTAATATAACAGCCGGATCGAAATGAATGTTCAGCAGAACTATTAGCCCTCATTAAGCGATGTCGCGGCCATTTTGCTTGTAGGTACTGCTCCTCCCTCGGCGCCCCTGCTCTCCCAGTCACGTGGTCTAGAATTCCCCCTTCTAGGGACAATAGATAACTTTTACCCACGGCTCGCGTTCGAGAAAACGGGCCCTGGACGGTCGAAATACTACCTTTTTGCGAGCTCTGCCGTCCTTCGCCATCCGACGGTCGGTGACAACAACACAGTATATGGCTTTTGGTGGTTCACATCGGCCTTCTAGAAGAGATCTTTCAAGCCTGCAACGATAACCCAAAGGCCTTGGCTACCACCGAACAGTCGTCATGATACACGAGAGGTACTACTGGCGTAGGCTTCCGAAGACCACGTCACCACCTGATGGTACCACGAGTGTCAGCGACTCAAGAAACCGCCGACGAAGCCGGTAGGACTACTGCGTCGAATCGTTACCCCTCCTACGCCATTCCAGCAAATTGGGATATACTTGCTTGGTCCCTTTCCACCATAAATTTTGAAGAACCGCGTCTCGGATAGCCCTTTCAGAAGTAGTGAAGAGTGCGCGTGCACAGCTTTGATGGGCGCTGAAGATGGGCATGCAAGCGCACGTGCGCCCATCGACTGTATAGCCAATAAAAAGTGGTTCAAAAGTATAGTGTGGTTACTGTGGTTAAGGCATGCAGTTAAGCATGCCCGTGTATCAGGTATCAGTCACCGCGCTTTTAAGTTATACCCGTTGAGGACATCAACCAGGGGCCTCTAGGCCTTATCAAGGACAGAATTAGAACAGAATGGAGGTCTTACCTTGTTACTGTTCCCGCCACGCAGAGACCATTCCAGTAAAAAGAGCGGAGGTAAAAATTCCCTCCCTCTTCTTACCCCGGCGCGTCGTCAGCTCAACACCCTGCTGGCGCGCGAGCACGGTTCAGAATCGCGTTGTTTCGGCAATATCAACCGCGAAATTGCGAATTTAGATATGCAAGTTATCGTACAGTGTTACTTCAGATAACGAGGCTAACCGGGCACAATTCGGCACAATCCTGTAGTCAGCTGCCGCGCAAGTAGAAAAAGAAAGGGAATACAACCTTGTATACTGTATGGTCGGTTTCTTGTCTTCCGCAAAAAGTGAATGAGGTTGGAGTAGCTTTTTGCAAGGTAGAGTTTACAGTCGTCCAGGCTTATATGAACTATGTATAAAAATTCTAAATTAAAAACAAATCGTGCTCACCAAGTATGCAACAAGAACCGCGCGATGTGTTTTTTCAATGACCAACAAATCCGCACAGAACTCATTGCCTGGTGCCATGGGATATGAAAACTTTAGAGGGCTTAAATTATAGCAGATGTTTCTAGTGGTCTATTCTAACCAAAATACCTTTTTGTTATGTTGACGCGTAGAAGGTACTTGAGAAGCGACCCATGGGAGCGCAATCGACCTTAATGCACCGCCGAAAAACCATCGACGGGGGTGCGCCGGAAGCGTGGCTTGTGCAACGATTATTTATTGTTGTTTATAAAAAAAAGAAAAGTATCTAACGTCGACGTGACGGTGCTTTTGTGGCTAACAAAATTTTGTTACATTTGCCTGGGAACACATAGGGATAACCGCTCCGGGTTTTAATCTTTCTAAGCCTGGTGTAAGACAATTTTCACGTCTGCATGGCGTTTCTCGAAAGTAAAGCAAGGTTGTTTTCAAACTCACTACTGTACAATCAGGATTCTGTTTTCTGCTGACGCAATGGGCGCAGTAGCTGTGAGTAGTACTGCCAATGAACATTATTGCCATTGACCCAACCGAACGAATATGCGCTAGCTGATCATTTACTGAAAGAAATTAAAGGGCACTACAGACTTATCCTGGAGCAGGCACGTAGCCAGGGGGGGGGGGGGGCATTTGGCCCGGCCCCCCCTCCCTGAGATCTTTCATTTTGCTGGGACTTCCTCTCCCCCTCCCCTTCATACAGCATTTTGTCATCGGCGCCCCCCCCCCCCCCCCCCCCTCCCCCCGAAACAAAAGCCTGGCTACCTGCCTGTCCTGGAGTGTCCATAGATATTCCAGAAACGCGAACCACTTGCGAGCGAGCGTTAGTTTTTTGGTACAGCCAATGTGCAGCCCACGGGTACTGCCCAAACATAGAAAACTGCCGATTTGTCGCCTGTTATGTACCCTTGGAAGTGGGATCCCGGCTTAATTCCTCGAACCACGCGCCGAGGTAAGGCGGACCTAGTCTACAGCCTGGACTTTGGATGGATGGGGGGATGCTAACGGCTGCACCCTTTATAACGGGCGGTAGCCTGCCCCAGAAACTAGAAAAGCCTAGAAACCTGGAAGCCTAGAAACTAAAAAATGAAAGCCGTTTACAACACCCTGTAACGCCGAATTAGAGCGCAGCTCTTGAGGAGGAGGAGGGAAGGGTACTTAGGGGAGGGTATACCCCTCCTCCCTCCTCCTCATCCTCCCTGCTACTCCTCCTCCCTCCTCTTGCTCCTCCTCGTCCTCCTCCTTTTTTCCTCCCCTCCTCCTTTCCTCTTCCCTTCTCCTCTTCCTCCCTCCTCCTCCTCTCTGCCCCTCCCCTCCCCCTCCTCCTCCACAAGGGAGCGTCATCGTACTGGAAGCGTTCCTCGCGACTATAAGCGTCTTTGGCACTGTGTATGCAATCAACTTATCAGTCATGCCCATCTCTACAGATCTTTTACAATTATACTCCTCTTGCGTATTTCAAGACAGTAAAATTATTTTTCAGTGCCTTCAAGCACCGACACAGCGTGTGGTGGTGGTGCGAGGATGTACGCTTGTTTCGCCGGTTTGTGTATAGCGATATTTCGGTATACAAGAAACGTCTCCATAAAGCCTGGTTCAGACAGCTGTGTTTGACTGCATTGCGGCAGCGAGAAACCATGACATCCCTGCTGTTTATATCGCGTGCCAAGATGATTCCTTGAATTGGATTCCACGCTTCAAACGAAGCACAAATGTGCCTGTGACTCGCTTTCGGTTCTCGACGCAACGCAGTCAAACGCACTCAAACGCAACTGTCTGAACCGGCCTTAAGGCTACCCGTCGCCAAAGGGTTCAGATCGGCTCACCAAGAACGGAGGGGTCAAGGAGAAATTGCTCATTCCACGGACCAAGATGCTGACCATACGGAGAGCTTGGCGCTACTTTTCCAGGATTTTCCAGGCTCCAGTGACTTTATCCGACACTATTGGCGACTTCCGCGATCGAAAGCGTCGCTGTGGTCGGTCGTCCACGATTGGCCGGATGCTGACTATGACGTCAGCAAAGGCTTTCTCATTGACGGAAATAAGTGTAATCTAAGAACTTCAATTTGACGGTGTTTGCTGTGTTGGTTTCAGAGTGCAATGATTTCAAGCTTCTACCGTGCTCATTACAAACATTATCGAACATGTTGTTCGCAAGGTAATGACGTCACGAGAGGGAACCATAGGAGGGTGCCACCGAAACCTCTCGTCGCTAATAGGATATCATAGCCACGGCCACTCGATTAGGACTCGTGTCATAGCACAAACGTGCGATGGCCGAGATCAAGAAATAACGATATGTGGCGCTACAGTCCTGCAAATACTAAAGCCCCTCTATCCTGGGAAAAGTGGCGCCATTCATTGTTGTGGAGATTTTCGAGATACATGCCGCGCGCCAGTTCTGGGAAGAACATCGCGTCTGAAATCTAGCTCAGTACTGCGCTGTGCCGCCTTGATCATTCCAAGGGCGGCAGATTACACGTGCCTAGTGTATCAACGTACCTTGCGATAATTTTGAAACATGGAGGGGTTTTAGCAAATACAGTGGGACCGAAATTTTTGTGGCACGAGGGAGGTCGACAGAAAAAAGCCGTTAGGCTCGATTCCAACTTATGCTGTACCGCAGGAATGTCTACAAGCGCGAGCTCCTTGCTCTAGGGCACATCTTGTCGGCACAAGCTCTCGTGCATTGAGGGCAGCTGTCAGCGCTAACCGCTCATTTACACTGGAAGCGGATCCGCGTTCGCAAAGAGGTTGCGAACGCGGTTGTATAAAGATCCAGTACGATTGCACGCGCACTCGATGACATCAAGTGCAAGTGCAATTGTACTGGATCTTTATACAACCGTGTTCGCGACCGCTTTACGAACGCGGATCCGCTTCCAGTGTAAATGAGCGGATAGAGCTGGTGTTTCTAGCCTTCACTGCGGAAACGCAGTGAAGGCTAGAAGGGTGGAAACGGCCTATACCAAAACGCGGTTAACAGACCTTTCCACAAAATCATAGGAGATCTTGCAACGAGGGGAATTGTGGGATCGTTCGGACGTACGCTCGAGTAGGCTCGAACGCTTCATATACACTGAAAGCGCCACGATTCATTAATTTTTATCATCAGGAGCACAAAACACACAGAAAAAAATTAAGCGAACAAAAAAGAATGCTATCGCAAATTCTGTTTTTTTTTTTTTTTTCTTTCTTTCTGTTTTTTTGCGTTCTGAAATCACGTACTGTTAGACCAACGTCAACTTTATCTTCGCTTCTTGAATAATTTCCCGTGCCGTTCCTCTGAACGTCACAATGCGTAAAGACGCTGTAGGCACCCCGTATTTCTGAAAAAGGTATACATTAAAGAACGCCACTGCTTTGCCTCAGGCTTTTGCGTGTCAATCATGACAGTGCATATGGGATCTCTTTTTGCTTGTTGGTTGAGAGCCCCGATATATCTTCTTTTTTTTTTTGTTATTTACTGTTTTACCGCCATTTGCAGGTTATCAAGACGATGAGCTGGCAAAGGTCGTGTAGATAACAGTATCGAAATAGTAACAAAAGAATTTTGCGTCAGAGGTCGGTGAGAATTTGGACCCAATCACACGCTTCCTGCTCAATGAATGGCGACCACCAATACCGGGTGAAACAAGGAGACGGTAGGCTCTTTAAATCGACCGGAAAATTCGGTTTCTTAACCTATCGCGCTACGACTTCGTGCAGCTTTGCCCACACATGGTGCATTTTTTTCGTAAAATTTGCACAGAGCGGACTTACCTGAGGAAAAAGTAAAGAAAGAAAAAGGCTTAGCTCCTATGGAAACGCAGCGACGCCACCAGTCTGCAAACAACACGGCGCCGTTTTGCACGGTAGACAAGAGATGGCGCAACGAACGCCGCCAACGAACAAGCATACGGGCGCCGAGAGCCGGCCGAGGTATTCCTCAAAGGCTCTTTAGCAGACGATCTTTTCGACTCAAAAGCGGCGCGCGTTCCGCAGGCGGCGACAGTCGCAGAAACAAAAAAGACAGGCGCGGTAACAACAAGGAACTGCAGTTCATTGTCTGCTAATTACGCCGGCTCTCGGCGCCGTATGCTCGTTCGTTGGCGGCGTTCGTTGCGCCATCTCTTGTCTACCGTGCAAAACGGCGCCGTGTTGATTGCAGACCGGTGGCGTCGCAGCGTTTCCATAGGAGCTAAGCCTTTTTCTTTCTTTACTTTTTCCTCAGGTAAGTCCGCTCTTTGCAAATTTTACGAAAAAAATGCACCATGTGTGCGCAACGCTGTACAAAGTCGTAGCGCGATAGGTTAAGAAACCGAATTTTCCGGTCGATTTAAAGAGCCTACCGTCTCCTTGTTTCACCCGGTAGTTGCCATGTGGACGTTTTCAAGAGGTTCTATACATCGGCCGCTTCACAGGTTTCCGTGCTTCCGCCATCCCCGGCACTTTGAAGGGATACGCCAGCTTGACCCAAGTGCTCGGCTCCAGGGTGCCGTGGAAGGACCTCTTTGATGACGCCATTCGCCTGGCTCGCGACGGAATCCCCGTCTTCGAGGATCTCGAGCGTCAGCTGATGTTGCTCGAACCGCACATTGTCTCCAACAGAGTGCTCTGGTAAGAACAAGATAAAAAAAAAGAAAACTCGCACACTTATAGCTTTTATGAAGGTGAAAACGGTAGGGAGGAGGGAGCTCGAATCTAAAGGACCTGACAGGATGATATTTTTACTGATTAGCAATTACCTTTTACAAAACACCATGCAGGCTTTCAACGTTGCTTTCGTTAAGAGAAGTTTAGTGTAACGGCGTTATTAACCGAGAAAGAACTGATTATTAAGAATATAAGCGACGACGTGTTTACCATCGGAATACAAACCATAATATTTTATTCGATCAGTTTTACGCATAAGGCGTCCGCAGTGTTGCACATTGGCCCCCTTTTTTGTCTCAGTGATCGGGTACAATGTGTTTCGATAGGAAAGTGTTTTTGTATTTGAAATTCAATTACTATGGTGTGCCCGGAAGAAATGTTTTCGGACCACTTTTGTTTTTTAATATGTGCAATAAGGATGCGATGTATAAAAATAGTTACGCTTTTTTTAAACTTTATGCTGATTATATCAGCTTTTTGTTTTTCTGGGTGCAAAGCAAATAAAATGATCATAAAAGGCGAAGGGGAGCTTTCCAAATTATACGACTGGTCCACCGGCAACGGTTAAAAAATAAATGCCAAGAAATATAAAACTGTTTTATTTGATTCCGCACACAAATAGGCACATATTTCACAAAATGCTTTACACGGGGACGGACCTATTAAATAGTTCCTAAACATTAAAACTTTGAGGTTACTTTCTCGGCAAACATGAAATAGATAGATCATAGGGATCCTGGGTTCAATCCCCGCCCCAGCCCGTTTCGATCTGGATGAGCATCGTACCGGCGTGCGGTCGCGTATCACTACTGCGTGGTGCACGTTAAAGACCCCAGGCTAGCGGTTGTACTGCTCTGGATAAATTGTTCACCTACAGCCGAAACACTAAACGTCTATTGGGGCAGGCTAACTTGCGGCTGTATAAATATGCGCACGACATAATTATACATCATATTAAAACTTTATCAAAATCATTATCCTCCGTCGCAGGCGCGTTGTCACAAGGTCGGCACTTTCTTTTAGGTAATGCGAAACTGCAAATCTATCTTGACTTGTTCCCTTCAAACCTAAATTACTGTTAACTAGACGGGGCCAAGACCACAATAAAAAATTATGCCATACCATTCTTCTCTTACAAAAAAGGGCGCTTCGACAGATTGCTAATGCACCATGGGTATATTTAACCGAAGAGTGGTTCACGCGTTGTAAAATACAAGTACAAAACTACTTAATAATCTCGTTCGCTTTATTATTTTATTTTTTTTTTTTTTTTTGCAGATGAGAATTTTTAAGCTAAAACAAAGCATAACTCTATCGATACAAATAAGCGAATTTAGTACTCGCAGCAGTGAGAGCTGGCTAGTGTGACGCCGGCAAACTGAATATTTTTACAGGCGCTAACGTATGTGAAGTGCCGTTTCTACTAAAAAATTACGATAAACAAAAACATTACTATAATTAATTGTACTCGCAAGAAATATAAAGTCGTTTCTTTTTGTCTAAAAAACATTAAATCGCATTTTCTTGAATCATATACCGTATATCTCCAGGTCACCCCGAGGGTGCCCTGATGTGTCTTTGCTAAGGGTGATGGCATCTGAGCCACCAGACAACCCACACTGCTAGCGACGTCGACACAGAACATGAAGGAAACAAAGAAGCGCGCATTGCACCGAGTTCGTGCTTAAGGGCTGAAATTAGGGTTTCGAGAGAGACTAAATTTGAGAGAGGGTACAACTGCTCGATCCGGGAAGGGGGGGGGGGGGGGGGGGGGGGAGGTCAGATGGTTTGCAAGCCCACACCAGCCTGTAAGGAGTCAAGTGTTCACATACTGCAAACGTGTCCGCTTCTCCACCCCACTTCCCCGCCATCCTGGCCACGAGACACCACAATGCTAGCGCAGTTGAGCCCATCAGCCCAGAGGCGTCCGCCATTAAATTGCAAACGCTCTCCATGGTTGGGTACGCTCCCTCTCTTAAATCTCGGCTCTCTCAATGATCACTATCTGTGCGTTGTCGCCAGAGCCGCATATACCGCTCATTCACACTTGAAGCGGATCCGCGTTCGCAAAGCGGTTGCGAACGTGGTTGTGTAAAGATCGAGTACAATTGCACGCGCACTTGATGTCATCGAGTGCGCGTGCAATTGTACTGGATCTTTATACAACCGCGTTTGCAACCGCTTTGCGAACGCGGATCCGCTTCCAGTGTAAATGAGCGGTAAGAGAGAGTTTGGTCAATTGGAGGAATGGGCAGAGCCAGGGCGTGCAAGAGACGCAGATAGAAGGCTTGACGTGCCCTCTTGGCCAACCAGAAGCCGAAAACAACCTCCTACCCGTGGTAGCGAGAAACACTTTTAATAAGTGCGTAACAATGTAATAGAGTGACTCCTCACGGTTGAAAATATAGCGCACGTGAAGTTTCGAATATGATCTTGCAAAAATATGTAAGAATAAAATGTCCCGCTCGAACTCTTTTTTCCTCGGTCGGAGACAAACTGCAGGGATGGCATTTTCCCGGCC
This sequence comes from Ixodes scapularis, assembly GCF_016920785.2. NCBI lineage: Eukaryota > Metazoa > Arthropoda > Arachnida > Ixodida > Ixodidae > Ixodes > Ixodes scapularis. Next base: position 110,121,305 of record NW_024609881.1, read on the forward strand.
CTCGGCGTCTGGCGTACGAATCACGTCGATCGTTCTCCTAGATTTTGGTTTTGTATGGTTTTGATCGAAAAATTACGAGCAGCCATATTTTCAGTCACCGAGAGTTTCTCTGACGCATTTATTAATCTTAACCATGTCGAATTAACCTGAGACTGGGGTAGAGAAGAAACATCAAAACGTAGAGGGACAGAAAATAGACAGGACGACGTCTCTTGTTTCTCGCGATCACCGCCAGGGTATTACTCACGGCTTCTGGTTTGCGAGATTCGAATCCCTGAGGACGCCGTGGAACATGTCCAGCCCGCTCTCGACCAATGGTGCCTCTTCATATGCCTCCTATACTCTCCAATGAATGGCGATTCGCTAGCGTTCTGAACGTCGCTATCGGCACGCCACGACGGCCTCTCCGCGTGCGATGCGGAAAGGCCGCTTCCCAGATAAGGTGCGGTGGAGCTGGCGATGATGCGAGGCTGCCGCCGCTAGCCTTTGCAGCACTTCTGCGGCCCGTTTTACAGGCTGCTCGGCTCCGGCAGCAAAGTGCGGCGGTCTGTGAATTGGTAAACTTTCCGAACTTAAATTTTTTTTTAATTGTTACACAATTTCTTTTTGCTATATCCGGGAGAAGCGCTCATTTTCAATCCCTAAAAACACAGAAATACACCCAAAAAGTGTAAACTGAAACGAGAAATCGTAATCGCTTCGTCATAGCCGCTATTTCGCTATAACCGACTTCGTTATAAACGTTGGCGACAGTACTCTTCACGTGTTTGCGTATTCTTTTTTTTAAATATCAAGTTGCGCAGTTTTTTTTTTTAGACACCCTTACGCTGTTTTTGGCAACTTTGTTTTTATCTGCCCCCCCCCCCCCCCCCCCCCCCCCCCTCTCCTCCTCCGAACACCACATTGGAAAATAAACGAATCGAATGAAGTTGAATCACCCGCTTCGTGCAAAAGGAATGGCGACTGCCAGGGTTGCCTGATGATGTTTCGAAAGGGGGCTATTTGTCAAATTTGAAACTGTTTTTTTTATTTCTTGAGTTACCATGTGGCACTAAGGTTTTTATACGGGGTTATTGTCACGCTTGTTGCGCAGCGAAATATTCTGCAGTAAGCTGGTGAACGGGTCAGTGCTCCGCATCAACGAGACCCTGCGAAATCCCGCGCTTGCCGATTCGCTGAGCCTCATCGCCAAGAATGGCGACAGGGCGTTCTACAACGGCTCCGTCGGGAGGATGCTCGTCAAGGACATTGAAGTCAACGGTAAGCGCGTAGATACACCGAGTAAGCTAATAATAACTTCAATAACTACGCTTACGATCAACGAGACATCCCCAACTTTCTTTAGGCTATCGGTGGCCGAGCGAACTAGCGGTCCCCAAGGGCCCTTTCTGGACTCTTGGCGAAAAAGTCGGCGAGAAATCCGGCGGCTATGATTGGCCGGCGGCAAGGTCAAGGGGCGTTGGCCGATCGCGGCCGCCATATTTCTCGCCGACGTTTTTCGAGGTTAGGGCCCCGGCTTGGAGCACGTGAAGCGAAAGCTCGCGCTGCATAACCCAGGTGTCCAGGATGTAATTCCTATATCCCGTCCTGAGAAGGCATCCCGAACGTTTCGGTGACAAATTTAACAGTAAGCAGCCGACACAAGCCAAGTATGCCGAACGGTCGGACAAATGATTCGGGGCAACACATCTCTGTACTTGAAAAGGGCGTTGGCAACTGACAACAGCTTAGGAGATATATTACGAAGGCATGCTATAGGCGCATTCAAGCCGCGACGTTGAGCCGTCGGCGTTTGCGAAGGGATCGCGCCGCAGCGCACAGTTGTCAGGCGCAGCAGCGTTGCATATGCCTCAGCTTCGCAAACATTCGGACCAATGGTTCGCGGCGAAAAAGAGGCGCGCTGCATCTTGGTCAAGTAAGCGGCCCTTGAAGGCATACGCTGCAGTGCGAGTCATCAGAGCGAGCGCGGGCGGCCAAATCCCAGCGCACTCGTCTCTCGCGTCGCGATTGACGATTCAGAGCTCTGCCTATAACCCTATGAAATGTGAGCGGGTGTTCATAAACGACTCCTCTCGACTACACGCGGGTCAAATGAATAAAAAAATGAACTGCTAACAGTGCGATGGGAATGGGTAGCAAGGGTAGTACTCACCCGGGAAACGACGCGCGAGGCGGCGTGTTGTTCGTCGGCACTCCTGTCGAAAAATTCAAAATAAAGACACAAATAGCATATATACACAAGACATATCGCGCGCAGAAGAGAAACACTTAGAAGCAATAAAACATACACTGGAATAGATAAAAATAGGTAATAGAATCAAAAACATAGGATTAGAAGGAGACAAGCGGCCAGGCGAGGGACAGTTTCTCCCACAAGTCCTCACGTGCGGGCCTGGGCGCTTGGGAAAATTGAAAATCGTCTATTGGTGATCTGGCATTGAAGTTATTCAAAGCATAGTCCCATAAATACAGGTATTGAGGTACCCCAGGCTGCTCTTGCCCAAATTCCGGCGAGAAACCCGGCCATCGTCTACAATATGTTTACTGTCTGGAAAGTGTAATACACGAATCATCGCGTATTAGACGAGTCATCGCGTCTTGAAAGGATGATTCATAGACGTATCCGGCGAATCATCGCATATTGAACGAATTATTCAGGGGCGTGTTGGAGGAATCAATCGGAGACGTAAAAGAAGAGTCATCACGTTTTGGACAAATTATTCGGACACGTAATGGGCGAATCATTCGGGGGCGTATTAAACAAATCATCTCGTATTAGAAGAACCATTCCGCATTAAACGAACATGCCGGAGACTTACTAGATGAATCGTCGTGTATTGAACGAATCATCCATAGAATTATCAGACGAATCATGGCGTTTTACCCGAATCATCGGCAGAGGTATTTGACGAATCATCACAAAGGTCACCCCTATTGTTTTCGCTCTTTCCTGTTGTCCACGTCTCCGAAGTAATCGAGCCCAAAGTCTCAAGGAACAGCAGAGGCGGCATCGCCGAGTTCTCAATTTGCATTGTCTTCAAGGTGGCATCATTACCATGGAAGACGTACAAGACTACTACGTGGACGTGACCGAGGCCCTTGGCCGCACGCTGCGAGACAACGTGAGCGTCTTCGTGCCCCCGGCACCGTCTGGAGGACCCCTGCTGGCCTTCATGATTGCGCTCATGGACAGCTACCGCCAGCAGAGGCCCGGTGGCTCGGGCTTCTCGCTGGACGATAGCGAGGAGACCATCCATCGCTTCGTGGAGGCCATCAAGTTCACGTACGCGAAGCGGATGGAAATCGGTGACCCGGGCCACATCGACATGCGAAACGTAGGTTCACCGAGCACTAAACGGGTACGATAGACTTTTTTTCAAAAGTGCGCGCCGACTAAAAGTGTCTTCTCCAATTATTCGAGTACGCCATTGTCTGGGAGCGCACACTGATCCTGTACTGTACACGAGCGATGCGTCAACATTCCGGCGATGACTAAAACCTAATCACATGCCTTGTTTCTAAAGAAAACAACAAAAAAAAATGAACGCCTATGTTGCTAGACGCGGTCTTGAAAAGTGTCTATGGCAGGGATCGCCATCCGATTCTATAAATTAAAAAGTAATGTCCTGCGTACATTATACATATTGAGACGCTGCTTACAATCAAGTCCCCATTTGTGCCCACGAACCCTGCGTGGGCACTGCGCTTGCGCAGAATTGCGAGATTCGCGCGAGAGCTTCGCATGCGCCGACCGCAGCGCTACCGTTCTGGCATGACGTCATAGCAGAGAGGGTAAAAGAGAAAAAAATGCACTCCCCCTCTCGCCCCGCATCTCGTCCGCTCCGCCGATTGGGCTGTAGCTAGCGTCCGGCTGGCGTGCAAACTCTGTTTAAAATCGCGTCATTTTGGAACTTTCAAGCGCAGATGCGCAGATTTGGGTATGCCAGTTGTCGTGTAATACTATGCTAGATAAAAAAGACTAACAGAGTCCAATTGCGCTGTTATCTGCGTGCAAATAAAAAAAAATAGGGAAAACTGTGTCAGAGTGGCCGGTCTCTCCGGCGAAAAGTGAATCCGGTGGCTGTACCTTTTTTACCATACTAGGTACGTACTAGTGTAGGCCCTTTAGCGAACATGAGTGGAAGTCTGAATAATAAATAAAACGTGCTCTCGTGCCGCAATACACGCAGTAGTTGAGGGTAGTACTGCCGGCTGACTCAACAGCTATTTAAGTAACGGAAAAAAGATATGCTAGTTGATCATTTAGCGAAATAGAACAACAGAGAGATATAGGCTGATTTTGGAGCAGCCACAACTATTCTAAGAACGCAAACCACTTCACAACGGCAGCCACGAGCGAGAGTTCGATGTTCCGTACTGCCCGCCGATACAGCCCAAAGATGGAGAACGGCAACGTCCCGGTTTGTCGTCTGCTAGCGGAGTCGGCGCGTGCCCTCTCTCTCGTTTTACCCCGCGAACCCTGCGGAACTTCCCGGATGTGTGGAGAGGGCGCTGCGGTCGAACAAAATGGTGCCGCCCAGAGAGCGCTAAATGGAATGGTCTATATACGCCAACAAACAGCCTCCGTTTGCCCGCACAGGATGTGGGCGGCGCGCGTGCGCGGAAACAACATTGTGTGATATGAAGCGTCTGCACATGAGTGCCGCCGACAGCAGCGCCCTCACAGCGATGTCACATCAGAGCCGCGCGTTGGTTCATAATATAAAAAACCTAGAGCGCCTACCTTTGCGCAAAGCATTAGAGAGAGTCAATCTGTGCAATCTACGGAGGGAACTCGGAGAATGAGCAAACTGGTAACACGTATAGATATAAAAGAAGAAACAGCCTGTATCGGGCATTGAGCCTGACGCTTCCTCATGCTCGATGTATTTACACTTACTATAATCCTACTGTGCTCGTAGTGACATTTTACTTGCTCACCGAGGAATGTCCCTACAGACATTGCTGTTCTAAGAGGGTAGTAAGACCTAAAACTTACTGCGAGACGAGGCAAGGTAAACAAGAACTTCACAATATTTTTTTTCTTTTTGCCACCTGTCTTTAAAATAATGCGCCACGTCTGCTTCTTCCTTCTTCAACGATTGACGTGACGACCTTTGTGCCAACTGCTGGTGTGCTTACCGCCCTGCTGGTGTGCTTACCGCCCCATCCCGCCTATGAATTGAAAGTGGTCCCAATGTGGCCACAAGTCGCGTCACAGGAGCCGGCCTGTCACGCTGTCGGATGTCGCGATCCTGGTGAAATAAGGCGAGCGGATGCAAGGGTCGCCGTCGTCGCGGCGTCCCGAAATGTGTCTGCCCTGGTTTTCATCGACAAACTGGCTGCAGGGAGCTGGCTACGGCAAAACGAGCATCTGCAGCATCCCCCACCGCTGCTCTGCCACCGTCAGGATCGGGACAGGCACATTTGTGGCGTATTCAGTCGGAAATCAAGGGACCACATCTGGGGACGCGGTAAACCAATGCCACTTGGAAGACAATGCCTGCCTATGGCGTCATCATTATTCGATCTCCGACGCGCCCCAAGCGGGAAACACCTGAAGCTCAATGAGAGACGCCGCATAGAAGCAAACGCGCCCGTCTTGGCGTTGCCGTGTTTTTAGCGTCGTGCTCATAGTGAGACGCTGGAAGGCGTGGTGGCGGCGATGCTGACGCGCCCTAGGTGGCGCTGAGAGGACCTACTAGACATATCTTTAGATTTATAACTCTATGTTAAATAATGTTAGGGAAAAAAACCACATCGGCTAGGTGGCGCAAGTTGCCGCCTGATTCAAAGGGTTCAGCCTCATCTTTCCAGTGGTTACGTGCACGAAAGAAGGTCGAAGGTCTTGTGTCTTAAATGGAACACACCAGTCGGAAACGTGTTCCGGGCACCATAATGCCAACGGGATACCGCTTTCTTCTCAGGTTCTGGAGCAGCTCGCATCTGAATCGTTTCTGGCGGATGTCAGATCCAAAATCCGCGGCACGCCGTTCAGGGACATGCGCTACTACGGTGTCCGCTACCAGAAGATCGAGAGCCACGGTTCGGGCCAGATCGTCATCCTGATGCCCGACGGAGATGCCCTGGCACTAATGGGCAGCATCAATGGGCCGTGAGTGCAGCACCAACATTCTTTCCCGTAGAATACTTTTACGCCCTGGACTGGGCGAGTTTCGAAGATACGTTGCGTCACATGACCTTTGATCTTGGACCTTTTCAGGTAAATTTAGCGGGGAAGTCGAAAGACTAAAGGACCGATGGAATTGAAGCATATGCCAATTGAACTGCTTCGTGTGTGTGCGTGTCTTTCCAATGCATAACTGTATTCAACGATCCGCTGCCTTTAGGGGGATTCACCCGCTCGTTACTGAATGGGCAAAAGTGAAATTTGGGGGTTTTACATGCAAACTGAACGAAGGGCATCAGGCACGCCTCAGCGGAGGACTGAGCATTATTTTTGACCACCTGGGGATCTTTTGGTGTGCAACCGAAAGCTCGGTTACACGGCACCTCTTCCGCAATATGCCTCCGTCATATTGCGGGCACCTCGGCTGGGATTCGAACACTGAATGGCTAATTGGGCGACACAAGTCTGAGTTTATGGTATGCACGAGAGTGCTGGTTCTTTTGGAGGTTCGTTGTGAAGACATATGCAAGGTCAAACGTGTCCTTTATATGTTTCCTTGAAAACGTTGTAGATTTTTAGTAAATCCAGAAATATTACCGATTTGATTGCTTTGAGCGCATTATCATATGATTTTTAAATTAACAGTACCTAGAAGAAAAACAGCAAAACGTAGGGGGGTTTCCCCGATCTTAATGTTAAGACCATGGCGAGATGACTACATGTAGGAGTATGTGCGTATTTGTGTAAATAAATTTGACGCGACAGATTTGTTTTCAATGAGTTCTACAATTATAATGCAATTAAATGCAATTGTGCAAGTTCAACGAGATGGCGACACCAGCATCACGTACCCTAAGCAAGAGCGCTTGTTGTTGTTTTCTTTTCTTGAGCTCGCATGGATGACGGCTCGCGGCACGTACGTTTGCCGCCAAGATTGGTTCTGCCCATCGTTGAGTTTACCCTGTAGTCCAGACAATGATCCGTGTGTGATTAATGTCGGTTGCGCCGTACAATAACTGGCACCAATGAGAGGCAACTGATGTGCGACGAAGTAATGGCAAGTGGCAACGCGCTATTCGCAATGTCTCACCACCGCGCGCAGCGCCTTTACTTTCAAATAGACTGCGGCGGATACCATAAGCTGTGCCAGCCAATCCAACGATAAGAACGTGCCCCGTGACCTCGCCCTCCGCGTGCCCCCAAGCCAAAAAGAAAAGGCATAGGCCCTGGGTAAATTTCCTTGACGTAATTTAACGGTGTGCTTTCATTTTACTTTTCGATAATAGCGTATACGCAGTTCTTTATGGTTTCGTGCGCGAGTACATCAAGACGATTCGCCCAAAAAATGTGCCAACAGGCTCGGCGCCCTGGCCCTGTCCCCTTCGACGGGCATCCTGCTGAACAACGAGATGAACGACTTTGCCATCCCCGGCGTCAAGAACGCGTTCGGGCTGCTGCCCAGCCACGTCAACTACATCCGGCCCGGAAAGCGACCCACGTCCTCAATCTCGCCGCTGGTGATGACCGACGCCCAGGGTGACGTCACAATGGTCGTCAGCGGAACCGGCGCATTCAGCATCATTACCGGTGCCGCGCAGGTTCGGCCCATGAAAGCAATACACCAGCTTGCTGCTTACACAATCATAAGTCCGCGATGTCCCGCACAAGGCGGGGACATTGCGCGTGTGCAGGAACCAAGCAGGTTTGCTTGAAGCGTCTGCTAACGCGCCGTGACGACGACAGCGCCACCACAGGGGGCGCGGTGATGTCAGAGAGTCGAGCTTTGATTGGAAGGATAGTGGGTAGACACGAGGGCTGGTTACCGTTTGTCTCCGTCCACCGTATTCCTCCAATCAGAGAGAGCAAGGTTGTTGTTGACTCCTCGCGCAAAAGGGATCAATGGCGTCGACAGAATGAGGTGGTCGGACGCCGAACGCCATCGTCATTTGCTGGTCCTATACTTCGATTCCCCTTAAGCTGAGACTAGAAGCTCCGTCTTCAGCGAGAGCTTTTTCTCCATGCTAAAACAAGCGTGAACGCGTAGGCACGCGCAACTAAAGCACTGCGGAAGCCAGCGAGCTCGCGCTGAAGGCGGAGCTTCAATAGTCACTGCTTAGGGGTGAGTATAGCAATGTCTGTCTTCCCTTCCCGTAGCCTTCTGAAATTCATCATCGGTTTTTAACGAACGAGAACTTATAGCCTTTGAGAAACAGAGGAAATGCCTCTAAGGTTTCTTTGTTTTGGTCGACTAACAACTGCATGCCTGACGCTCAACAAAGAACGAGGAAGCCCTGGCCTAGTTGTCTATGATCCCCAGTCATAGAATCTGTCGCTCCTCGCGGTCAAGACAGACAAACACATACACATAAACTGAAAGCGCATGGTCAAGGTACACAATCTGGTTTTTGTTGGATTAGCCGCGAAAAAGACACCCAAAAAATATGCTGAGAGCCGCGACGTTGTGCTTCTGACGTTTATTGATCGAAACCAGACTTCCACGGTACTTGTTCCAATTAATCAAATTACTCGTAGTCTGTTACTTATTGAAGTAAACCTGTAATCATTTATATGTTTGTTAGGGAGTATTCAGAAAAGTAAATTTATTATTTTGGCACTACTAAAATTACTTGTAACAGTCACTATTTTTCCTTCCCCTTCAAGTGGTGCCCTTTGTTTGCACAAGTTTCCTATAATAAAGCAACAATGGACCAAGTCTCTGACAGGAGGATAGTTACTAAAACTGGAGGACTGAAAAACAAGGACTTCAGAGTTGCGTGATTTCAATCGAATAATGGACAGTATAAAAATCCGTTATTAAACCGCAAACATTTTTTTTTTATATATTTGGAGTAATCGGGAATGCAACTTTTACATTTTCAAGTAACGGTCAGTTACTTCTCCAGTAATCAAGTAATCTAATTTAAGACTTTTAACCAATAGTAATCGTAATATATTACTTTTTTTCTGAAAGTAACGTCTACAAGACTGATTGGAACCATCAGCTCGCAGCCTTTGCTGCACTCCGAAGACACGTGCAAGTAATTTACCATGGAATACATCGTATTCTGCGAAAATTCAATAACCTTGGCGGCGCCGATAGCCTTTGCGTGGTAGATGGCTGCTGCCACCTGTAATCGTGTAAACCTCGTTGAGACAGTGGAGACGGCCGTCTCTGCTGCCTCGGCGAATCCGGTATCTCGGTATGTCAACCGCAGCCCTCTCTCTCGCAGCAGCGCGGAAGCGCGGCACCGTGCACTGCATAATGAGTGTGCGTTCTGTCGGACGCGGCGTTTCCAAACCGCTTACCCCCCATTCACACTGGAAGCGGATCCGCGTTCGCGAAGCGGTTGCGAAAGCGGTTGTATAAAGATCCAGTGCAATGCGGAGGGCAAGTTCGTCTGCTTCTCGCGCAGGGGGTAGCGGTGACGTCAGAACTCCGAGCCCTGATTGGCTGATCGCGCCCCCCTATCTGAGCGTCGTCTGCTCCTTTGCAACGTCGTCTGCTCGCAACGTCGTCTGCGTCTGTCTTACCTTTCCTGCGACTTTCGGAATTGCAGAGGCCAGATTCACGAAACGATCTTGCGCCAAAAGTGTGCGTAAGACATAACTTAAGAACAAATTCGTATTCACGAAACGAAATTTTCTTAAGTTTTGCGCAGGTTACGACGAAATCCAACGACAGCTCCGAAGCTGTCTTACGCACTTCTTACGATCAAATCAGCATGGCCGACAACGTCGCGGTCGCGACGACCCACGGACGTTTATTTTTTTTGCGTGCGGTTCTGACGCGTCCCGACTTCAAGCAGCAAGAAAAAAGTAAAAAGTACTTGAAACAGACCACGACGAACAAGAACGCTGGATCCACAAACACCCGGGAAAAGCTCCCACGGCCACGATCCCACCGAACGCGACCGAACGAGCTGGGCAGTTAGGCCTAGCAGGCTCTCGCGACTCGGTGACCGTCTGCCCACTACCGGCTGGCGTGCTGAGTGGAATATGCCCGCGCGACCCTTGTGAACCCTTCCCGTATAATATTTTGATTGCTGACCTCAATTTTAGATTAAGGGGTCAATTTCTTCCTCTTGTTATCTCCTTGTTTCCCGAGGCAACGGTGACTCTCGCCGATGAAAAAGCGGTGAATCTCCGACAGACGCAGCAAAGGTAAAGCAGCCATCGCTTTGACCGCTTTGACTAGCAGACGTAAAGCAGACTACGTTAACTGCGCCAACCCGCCGACGCCGTTAAAGAGTGAGGGGTCTCGCCGCACACGAATGGAGGGAAAAAGTATTTGGGAGGGAACTTGCCTCGGTTCTAAGCAAAAAAACCTCGGCGCCCCGGGACACCTCGCCAGTGAGTCCTTTGACTTCTTTCCTTGATGCGCGTCTGCTAGTTGTTAGACAAAAACAACGTACCGCTCGAGTTATTTCGTCTGCCCTCTCTTAAATGCGAGGTCGAGTTCGCTCCGAAAGTCGCAGGAAAGGTAAGACAGACGCAGACGACGTTGCGAGCAGACGACGTTGCAAAGGAGCAGACGACGCTGAGATAGGGGTCGCGATAAGCCAATGAGAGTTCGGCGTTCTGACGTCACCGCTACTTCCTTTCTTATGCGCAGAAGACGAAAATGAGCCCACTTGCGAGGCGTATTGCACGCGCATTTGATGTCATCAAATGCGCGTGCAGTTGTACTGAATCCTTATAGACGCTTTGCAGCAGCTGTGCATGGGCGCCGCCATAACCGACCTTCAGTTCTTGTTTCCTATTATTACATTTACTTCACTTCATCGTTACCATAGCGGGGCAGGTTATTGCCATTTTAGTTTCTAAAGTGTCCTTCTCCGCAGCATTGGCCTTTCTGGAGGCTTGTCAACGTCCGCTTTAGTGGCTGGGCAACTGGGAAAGACAAGAGAAGGGCAGCAATGGCGGCCGTAATTTGGCGCGTGTGTAAAGCGTCTATACAACCGCGTTCGCAACCGCTTTGCGAACGCGGATCCGCTTCCAGTGTGAATGAGCCCTTAGAGAGGATTTAGAGTTGTACACGTGCCGTTTAATGCAAATGAGCGGAGTAGAATATACACCTATACTGAAGTATTTGACATGGGCATTCCTCTTCCTCCTGGTACTAAACCGCACGCATTATTTCATCCTCTCTCGCGCTCGCCCTCAATCACGATCGTCTCAGCAAAGCAAGCTGCGTAGTTGAAAGGGCATAGTTGCTTTTCGGTATAAAGAGGCTTTAACTACGGTGTCTCTAGGAGTTTTTAGAGCGTTTTAGGGAACGCCTTTTTGCATATCCGATGCGGTACGACGGGCCCTCCGGTACGAACTTTGCATGTGCCACTGCGGAAGTCTCGAACATGTACAGTTCTTACCCTTACCGGAGTGCCCACCGTACCTCATCGGATATGCAAAAACGGTTCCCTAAACCTCTCTATTCTAGCTTTCTTTTGAGTTAAATTTTAAATACGCAGGTGGTGATGCGGGCGCTGTGGATGAACCACACCATCAAGGAGGCCATCGACGCACCCAGAGTTCACCACCAACTGTTCCCCGACGAGGTGTTGGCTGAACCTAATCTTGACGTGGTAATTAGAGACGCCAAGGGAACTTCCCTCGCTCGCCGCGGTATACGATTATCCTCATTAAAACGAATTCATCGATTAACATTGTCTCTAATAAGCTTTAGTGTAAGGCCTCGTACTTAAGACGAATTGTGGTGAGAGGAAAATAGGGAGAGTAGATACGGGGTGCAATTGGGGGGGGGGGGGGGGGGGGGGTGATCTTAAAAGGGCTGTAGCTATTCGCGACTCCAACTAACTATAGGTGGCGCCACTCATTTTACAAGATGGCGGGTTTAGTGAGGGTCAAAGATGCGTGCCGCTGTTGAGCCTGTCTAGTGTGCTGGCTTCACTAACCGACATAAATTATTTCTGGTAATACGAGGAAGCTAATGTTTTATGAGCGCAGGTCACCTCTTTAACCTGAAACAAGAACGGTGTTTAGCGTATTATTTACGGAAGGATGCGCGTTTTAATTGTGGAGCGAAACCGAAACTTACCTCTATTTTGGATATATTTTCTCGATATAGGTCTTAATTTCGGATTCTTCCATGACTCAAGATGTGTCTCACATCGTAATTATTTACTTAGAAAAGTTGTTCGCGGAAACTTTATTTTGTGACACATACTGTTCGATCCAGGCTGAGATTTGTAGTTGTTGAAAAAATCAGTGCTAATATCTGTGCGTTCTCGTTGCCTTTTTCTCGCTCAGATAATTGTCATGGGAAATAATGACAATTATCCCAGCACAAAAATAAGAGAATAATTCAAATTTTACATTATGTCCACGAAACGCATAAACTAATAAACGCTGCTCTCACTGCAACAACCCAAAGATGGAATCCGAGTCAGACAGCTGAAGTGAGTGCGTGTTTTTATAGCACCGCGTGACGCGTAGGACTTCATATTACATCCAGTGTTTGACTGTCTGTCTATCTTGATAACTATGTCAGAGTTTTTCATATGCTAAAAAGAAAACAGAATCATACCTTTCTGGAAAGACTATTTCTCGTGATCTTGGCGTTAATTGGAGGCATACATTGCCACGATTTGTATTAATAATAATAATATTAAAATTCATATATTTGAATCAGTAATTCTTCAAGCTCTAATATAATTTGTTGCTTATGGTCTAATTTTAAACGCTCGAAGAAATATGACAATGAAAACTGCGCTAATTATCATCACTGGTTCCAATTGCTGCATTTTAGTTACCAATAAAATAAAAATAGTCTAAAATCAATGAAAACATTCTAGCTAATGTGAGAAATCCATGTAAAATTACATTAATTGTGGGTAAAGTATATTGTGCTATCAAAGTCGCGACTTTTGACAACCGGCGAAACGTCCAAAGTCGCCGCCAATATACTTCTAAACCAAATGCCCAAAAGTAAAAAAAAAAAAAAACTTTTTTTTCTAATTATTAGTTTTTTTAATAACATTTATTTACTTTTGTATTTGCTTGCCGTCGTTTTGCCAATCTCAGCCTTTCCAGTTCGAAGGAACGCCTACCTGCTTGCACGTCTGCTCACTGCAGCGCGTTTCGAAGGCGTTGGAAGCTGGTGAAACAGTAGTGAGTTTTAATATTGCGTATACGAGCGAACTCAAGCCCTGTGCGTTTACGTTAGCTTTGCGTATTCCACACTGCGCGTGCGCGGAGCCCGAAATTGCGGTCTTGGACGGCGCATGGCGATGATGCGCACGCACGTGGGGCACGCAACTCTAACGCAAAAGCACACCGCTTGCGTTTGCTTCTATGCGCAGTACTAAAACTCTCTAATAAGGTACATTCCCATAACCGACTGCAGCACCACGTTGGGACAGTGAAGAGTGTTGTTTGCATTCGGAAATGACATTTAGCGAGCCATGATCGTGAGCAGTTCCGCCGTGCCCGCTGAGCAGGAGAATCGGCGGAACCTCACTAGAGCGCTTCCCGTTTCCGCCGCGGGAGGGCGAGCGTCGAACTGGAGACGCGAATATATAATGGTAGCAAGATCTCTTCCGCAATTTAAAGAACACCGAAGACGATAAGCATTTTGCTATGGGAGTCCTGAATACCCGTGCACTCTCTTTGTTCTATCATAAAATTCTTGCCAATTCATCGTAGTAAGTTACGCTCTTCAGTTGGTGCAGCATCACGCACTGCTAGGTCAAGCCTCGTTTATAGACCAAAGTTTGAAATAGTCTCTCAAACGCAGGCTATTGTGAAAAGAGGTACTGAACTTAAAAAATATATATATATATATATATATATTTGCTTTTTATAGCACTCCTGACATCAGTGTTGTTCCCGGAGCTTCGTGACTATGCATTTGTGACCAGTGATTTCCCTACACACCCCCTAGGGGGGGGGGGGGGGGGGGGCGTACAGCCAACTTGTTTTTCTGAAGACACCCCCTTGTTTCGCAACGACTCCTCTATTCTCAATGCCCCCCCCCCCCCTCCCTCCCTTCCGACCCCCGCTCCCCCTAAACTTTTAGATACGCTCCCCCCCCCCCCCTAATTTCAATTCCTAGGGAAACTTCTGTTTGTGACGTTCTTGCACCACGTTATGTGCGAAGGCTTCTAAGAAACGGAGTCTTGCAAAAAGAGCAGCCCCCTATTGTTTCTTGGCGTCAGCATAAACAAACATGGCGGCGCCCATGGAACAGAGCAGACACTGCTCATTATAGACACCTCTGTTCCCCCGATAATTATTCACAATGTGAGTCGTCTGTAAGAACGAGCCAGAAAGTTTTGCATTTTCCCAGTTCTTCCCTCAAAAATGTTGTTTATACTGCGGCGTATATATTCACGGGGCTCATATGAACGAAACGTTAATATAAATTTCGCGATTTGGTGGTTTTGCCATATTGCCCTAACTCCGAAGCTGTTCTCGCTGTCTTTTCAGTGCCCCTAAAGTCCTTATGAATTTAATGCTTTAGCAGTTTTTTTTTTTTTTTCTCGAAATGAATTGTTCAAAATTATATCTATGAAACTCATTTTTCGGTTCGTTTTCGTCACATATCTGTTCTTAACTCAGGTGGACTGTGCGTAAAACTTGCGTGCCGAGATTTGAGAGTGACTCCAAGCACTCGGTCGGCGTCACGTGGTTTACGGGCCTCGTTTCCAATAAGAACCGCGAGTAGAAGGCGAAAGCGCCGGTCGTCCGCAACCGTCTCCAACCTAAGTGTCCCCAGCCTTCGCTCAGCCACTCTTTGTCCACTACCCTCCTAGCCACGCGACGTGGACGGATGCACATACGCAACCAATCTACGAAGGAGGTGTCTATTTCTTGCGAACGCCCCCCATGGCTTGAGTTGCCCCCTCTCTTAAATCTAGGCTCTTTACGTCAACCTATCGCCTACGAGCGCATATCTCGTAATACCTTAGAAATATTTTGCTGCTCCAATCTCGTGTTCGAGTGTTACCGTGGACACGATTGGCTATAACACGGACAAGTGCTTTGACTTCGTCTGCTTCGCGCCTATACGGACAGAAAAAAGAGAGAGGAGGAGAGGAAAGCTCGCGAAGGTGTCAGAACTACGTGCTCTCCTTGAAATGATGAATGGATAGACGTAAAGGTCTCCACCGCACTGCCTTCGTTTCTTCTGCACTTGTCGAACAGGTTCGAATGTGGAAGACAGACGCCGAAGGCAGGCGTTGTGCATTCTAACACATTCGACGAGTGCAATGGAGACCAAACCAGCTATAGCTTTGCGTCTACCTATGAATCTTGCCAACTAGGGTGCCTCAATGTGCTTCTGTATTGGAGAGAAGATCGAACAGTCACGCTTCTAGCGGTGTACGCTTCAGTTGTGGAGACAACAAGCCGTATTCTCTCGTTTGGTTTTCATCTAATAAATCGAAGATGTCGATTCGAAGGCCGCTCCTTGTGCAGCCGAAGCACTCGTCAGAGCAAAGCTCTCGTGCCCAAGTCCCGGAGAAAAGCTCCGCTACTTTTGTGCGGGCCCGGAGAAAAGATCACCAGTCTTTAGACAGACCCGGGGAAAAGCTCACCTAGAAATCAATTTTTATGTAAGGTAGTCTTTATCTATTCAGTGTTTATTCTATCGTGTGAATTTGTTCCTCTATTCTTGGACTGGGTTGAACATTTTAGAAGCAGTAGTGGAAATAACTCTACAGGCGTTCCCGTGCAGGGGGTAAACATTAAAAAAAAGCGCTTTGCGGCAGCCATCATTCCGCTTTTGTGTCCAGCGTTTTTTCGCGTGTGTTGCCATATTTGATTGTGACATTGCCGAGATAGAGGAAATATCAATTTTATTTAGCTGCTCATTGGAAGAGCTTAACATATTAAAACCGTGTCTTTTTAAAAGTCGACATGTGAAGTTTTGGAAATGTAGCATACGCAACTAGCACATGAAAGGTAATTTAATATATAACAATTCAGGAAGGAACTACTCAGGCGGCAGCCTACTACACTGGTTATATTTCCGCCCGGCTATTTTTCAATTACCGGTTTATATATTTTTATTCGATTTCAGTTTTATTGTGCTACGAATTCTGTAAATAGGTATTCTTAAACATATAATATTTGTTCGTGAAATGCAGTATGACCGCTTGCACGTATGGCATCCGAACATGCTTCTATTGAGGGAGCGAATTTCAGTTGAGGGAGTGCTCGGTTCACAGATTCGAAAGTGAGCTTGTCTCCGCGTCCGTCAAAAGGCCGGAGAGCTATTCTCTGCATCGGACGGCTTGGCGGTGAGATTTTCTCCGGTGAGTTTTCTTTTGGCATTCGGGTCAACTGAACACAGAAAAAACGAGGACACGAAAGAAAGGTCTGAACAAACACACCGCTGACTAACAACTGACTTTTACTTTTTTCTCTATCCAGCCTAGGCTCTTTCTTCTTCGTCCTATGGCAGATTAAACACGTTTAAAAACCTTTTGGCCTACCACTCAATAGGTTGTGGCAAACCGCAAATTCTGTCGTTCTATTCCTAAACCGTAATTGACGAGGTGCTCACGCAATCTTCAGCGTGTTTCACATGCAGCGGTTTTGGCCCTAGAGCGGCGCAATTTCTGCCGTCGCGGCGCTCTGGCCAGCACCAGCGGTTGAGCGGCACGAGCTCCGCGACGGCAGAAATCGCTCCGCTCTGGGGCCAAAATCGCTGTATATGAAACACGCTTTCTTCTGTTTCTTCAATGGCCAAGGCCTCCAGCACTTCACGCGCAAAGAAGTTCTTGTTCTTATGAAGGACGGCCATGGTGAGCTCTGCATTACATCCACGGGTTCGGCAATGAGCTGACAAATGTCCCGCCGATGTACTTTTCACCAACGCTGAGTGCTCCCTTGCTCTATCGTTTATACATCGGTCAGTTTGGCCGATGTAGCTCTTCCCGCAAGAGAGGGGAATATGATAGACCACCCCTGTTTCGCATTGGGCATAGCGTGTTCTATGGGCTGTGTCACATATCGGCTGTTGATCACATCCTTTGTTGACCCTGCGGCACATGGCATTTGCTTTGTTCGGTGCCGAACAAACAACCTGAATGTCATGCGTGCCCGTGATCTTTTTACAGCGGAGCTGTTAAGGGAGTTTCCCCAGTTTCGTCTCCGTCACCAAATATATGTCGACACAAACCTCTGTACAGGTACCAACATCTATGAGCGATGGCGTCATCCAGACAACCGAATTTCCGTTTGTCTGGTGGCCGCCGTTGCACATAGATGGCGGCAACCTTTCCACTCTGGTTTTCACCAGCGTGGAAGGGCTGAATTTCTCTAGGCGTCGTCCTAGAAGTCGTCTTTAACTTTGCCCTAGACGTCATCCTTAAGGTCGTCCGAGAGGTCCTCCCGGAGGTTGTCCTCGAGGTCGTCTTAGAAGTCATACTCGAGGTTGTCCAAAATGTCGTCCCTGAGGTCGTTTTAGGCGTTATCCTAGATGTCGTTCCTGAGGTCGTCCTACGCCCAGTCCTCTAGGCATTGTCCTCGAGGTCGTCTTAGAAGTCATCCTTGAGGTCGTCCTTAAGGTCGTCCTGTAGGCGTCGTCCTTAAGGTCGTCCAAGAACTCGGTTCTTGGGGTCGTCCCACCATAGTACAGTTTCGCTGGTCTTCCTTCTTCACCAAATCGGAAGGGCTGAAAGTTTTTAGTCTGTGAATCACTCCATTGATGTAGGGCACAACCGCGATTTTGCATCGCATTAGTGAATTCACCACTTCCTCGCCGCTTGCTTCTTTTCGCTTCAGTTTCTTGGAGAGGCTCTCACATGCGCTTCCTAGGAGAGCGCTCGGGTAACCAGAATAGCGTAGTCGAGTGATTTATTTTTTTAAAGCTTGTTTCAAGTTGATGATGACAAGACTTGCTTAGCGCAGAGACAAGAGCAGCACTGGCAACACTTTTTTTTTGTGGTCTTCGAATGGCCTGACACCTAGGGAAGAAACCTCTTACTCGATCAGGGTTTCTTAGCGCCAACAGATGTGACTTGCTTTGACCTCCAAAATGAGGTCCAAGAACTTGACTGACCAGTTTTAGCTCGTAAGTAAACAATGATTCAGGGCAACTTTTCTTTTTTTTGGAAACAGGTCAAAATTCTTTTTTTACATCCGTTCCCTGGATCGTCCCCCTTAGTGTCGCATAGCACCAAATAGTCATCAACGTACTTAAAAAAGGCTTTCACCCGCGCGCCATTCAAGTTCTCTTGAATGTTCCTGCCGGGTGCTGCAAGCAACAAATCGCAAAGATAAGGAGCGACCCGAGGGCCGCTCCTCATCATTGCCGCTCTTTTGCACGAAGTGTTGCCCTTGATGGGCCACCACTGTCGCTGCCAAGTATACACTGAGTAGTTCCAGGAAGGCGTCGACGGTAAATCCAGCCAAGTTTTGGAATGTTGTTGTTCCTTGCTCTTCAATGGCTGTTCGAAGAATCAACAAAAGGCCTGTGTGTGGTATTGAGTAATACATATCCTGGATGTCGACTGCAAAGGCAGAGACGACACCAGATCCATGCTCCTTTATATAACCTATAAGTTGTTCTGAACTTTGAATCCGGTAAGGATCTTTGCACTGAGCCAGTGACAGCTGTTTCGCCAAAAAGGACGATCCATGGGCCTGCCATGTTGCCCTTTCCGGTACAATGGCCGACCCTCGAAGCCAGACCGTACTAGGCGAGGTTCAATTTCTTTGTTATGCTGTGTTAGTAAAGATCGGGCTGTGCGGACATCAACCTCGATAAAGCGTCTCCTATTGTTCGATCTCCTGCCCAACGCTGCGATGCCATCCTTCGTAGTACCTAAAGTCACTAGATCTTTGGAAAGTAGCGCCATTGTCTTCTCTACCTGCTAGCCAGATACAAACGGATGCTAAGATATAGACGACCAAAACCTTGCAAGGCGATTGGCTAATCTGTCTTCGTTGCCATGGAAGTCGCCATCTCGGTCCGTTCAAAACTTCGAAGAATCCAGAGAGTTCTTCGAAATCAGTCGCGCCAAGATCACCATGAAGCATCATCGTACTGGAAGCGTTCCTCGCCAATATAAGCGTCTTTGGCACTGTGTATGCAATCAACTTATCAATCATGCCCATCTCCACCCATCTCTTACAATTATATTGTTCTTTTTTGCGTATTTTAATATAGTGCAAAAGCGCTTGTTTCGTCGGTGGGTGGATAGAAAGAGTTCTGCATACAACAAACGTCTCCATAAAGCTACTCGTCGCCAGCAAATTTAGATCAGCTCACCAAGAACGGAGTGGTCAAGGATACATTGCTCATTTCACGGACCAAGTTAGCGACCACACGGGGAGCTTGGTGCTACTTTCCCACGATCAAGTGACTTTACTATACTCCGTTTCCCCTCATGTTGTACAGCGGAGAAGGCTAGAAGCGCGAGCTCATAGCGTTGGAAGCTGCTCTTAGTGCACGAGAGCTTGTGCCGCAGTGATGTACCCTATAGCAAGGAGCTTGTAGGCTTTCCTGCGGTACATCATAAGGTGAAACAGGGTATAGTACTTGATGCCGACAGCACGAGCACACAGGGAAAGGGCGAAACAACCGTCGAAAACATGATGTCGCCGCAGCACAGGCCAGGGCGAGAGCGCGTGCAGGGACGCGCTCTTTCAGACGCTTTAAAACAAACAATACTGATAGGCGTTTAGAAAAAAATGGCCACGTGCCACCACCCTAAACAAAACACACACGAAGGCACCCAATTCCAACCAGAGCTCGGCGTTTTGACGTCCTCGTGAGCTCTTGTCTCCTCCTTTCTCTGAGTTTCTGCCTATATAGCAGACGACCAAGTTGTGGCGTGGTCGCCAACAGACCTATTGCTAAATTACCCAAGCATCAAGGAGAATGCCGGGATTGGTGTTCCACGCTCCACACACGCACGCCTTCCCCGCATAAAAGATTCAAAGTAAATAACCAAAAGAAAATGTTGGCAAACTCCAGTAATGTTTGGAGGTGGGCTAGTCGGTGATGCATTGTAAACATAGAAATAAAACAGCGCAAACAAACACAAGGACAAGTAGAAGGAGGGACACAGACACAGCGCTGACTCACGACTTATTTTCTTTCTCATCTTTTTAAAACATTTCAACATAAGAAAACAAGAAATGAAAAATAAAAGAAGAAGAATCCAGCATGTAAGATATCCTCTCTGTCATATGCCATCTGAGGAATTTTTTACACAAACTAAACATTATATACCATTACAACAAAAAAACAAATTAAAAAAACAAATTAAAAAAAATTAAAAAAAGCCAAAAACCACAGCGCGAGCCCTAATGCTCTGTGCGTACCTGTCTTGCACGCGGACTCTTGGTATGTCGGAACCCTTTCCTGGCTGCATGTAGGCACGCGCCTGTGGTTATAGGATCACTCCCATGGAAGCAGAAAGAAAGTGTTAAAGAGACGTGCCTAAACTCCGAAGAAACTCGTACTCTTCACTGTATAACGTCACTGACTCTGAACTGACGCATAGACGGGACCGTGTTGTCGAATGTAAAACGCTTCATGAATTTCCCTTGCCATTTTTTGTGAATGTTTAGCCAAAATGTCAATGTCACTTAACCGAGGGGAACAACCACACCTATCACAATGAATGGCTAGGTGACCCGAAGGTGAAGACCTCAAAGACAGATAATGCTCCCGAGCTCGAACATTAATACATCTGCCCGTCTGCCCAATATACAGTTTCCCACATGAAAAGGGTATTTTATAAACGACCCCCACAGCACAAGCTACATATTTGATGCGATGGTTTATTCCGCACCCTACACGCTGAAGTCCTGCTCTCTCAATGGACGCACACAAACGGGATAGCTTGGAAGGTGCTGAAAAGACTATGGGAACTCCGTATTTAACAGCCACTTTTTTGATCCTGTGGGAAAAACTGTGCAAATATGGTATTACCACCGGTCGAGAGGCAGGCTTTTGTCTAACATTGTCAAGTATGTTAAGGGGATTCCTGAATAATTTTAAAAGAGACTCCGCTACCCCCACTATGACAAGTTTCGGGAAACCCGCTTTTGTTAACCTATCTACTTGACACAGAAAGCTGTTGAAACTTCTGTGAACACAGGATTTCAATAAAGACGCTCTCAAACATGATTTTGCAATAGCTCTTTTTACAACTTTTGAGTGCGTTGATTCATAGCTAAGGAGGGACTTTTTTGTTCTAGGCTCATAAGCCCAGCATAGGTGACTCGTTTCAAGACGAATGTTGAGGTCCAAAAATTGCAAAGCTTTTTTAGTTGGAACCTCATTCGTAAACCGCAGACCTCCAGAGCACTCCCGAAAGGTGTCTAATGACTCTGAGACCAAGGCCCTATTACTTCTTTTTTCAAACACTGTAAGTTAAAGCTGCTGGTTTCAGATAAGGAGGGAGGATATGCAGTTGTGCCAGAACATATATTTAAGGAAAAGTCTACACAAGCCGTGTCAAAAAATTTCAAACCTGTTCCAGATGTGGTACTGGGCAAGGTGAAGACGCGTGCTGAGCAACTTTGTAAGCAGCTTGGTTTAGAAAGGCTCAGGAAGTCTGTCCAGGCGGCTCGTGGTCTCAATCTGGAGGTTTTCTTCTCTGTGAAGACCCATAAGGACACTATGCCGTTCAGGGCGATTGTTACACAGAGAGAGTCATGGCAGCTGCATGTCTCGAAGTATCTCCAGCATCACCTATCTTCTTTGAAGTTAACTGATCCTTTTTTAGTTCGAAAAGTTCGAAACGAAAAAAAACGAAACATAGTGGGGGTAGCGGAGTCACTTTTAAAATTATTCAGGAATCCCCTTAACGTACTTGACAATGTTAGACAAAAGCCTGCCTCTCGACCGGTGGTAATACCATATTTGCACAGTTTTTCCCACTGGATCAAAAAAGTGGCTGTTAAATACGGAGTTCCCATAGTCTTTTCAGCACCTTCCAAGCTATCCCGTTTGTGTGCGTCCTTTGAGAGAGCAGGACTTCAGCGTGTAGGGTGTGGAATAAACCATCGCATCAAATATGTAGCTTGTGCTGTGGGGGTCGTTTATAAAATACCCTTTTCATGTGGGAAAGTGTATATTGGGCAGACGGGCAGATGTATTAATGTTCGAGCTCGGGAGCATTATCTGTCTTTGAGGTCTTCACCTTCGGGTCACCTAGCCATTCATTGTGATAGGTGTAGTTGTTCCCCTCGGTTAAGTGACATTGAAATTTTGGCTAAACATTCACAA
Source organism: Ixodes scapularis (assembly GCF_016920785.2). NCBI lineage: Eukaryota > Metazoa > Arthropoda > Arachnida > Ixodida > Ixodidae > Ixodes > Ixodes scapularis. Next base: position 110,143,645 of record NW_024609881.1, read on the forward strand.
AAAATGGCAAGGGAAATTCATGAAGCGTTTTACATTCGACAACACGGTCCCGATCTATGCGTCAGTTCAGAGTCAGTGACGTTATACAGTGAAGAGTGCGAGTTTCTTCGGAGTTTAGGCACGTCTCTTTAACACTTTCTTTCTGCTTCCATGGGAGTGATCCTATAACCACAGGCGCGTGCCTACATGCAGCCAGGAAAGGGTTCCGACATACCAAGAGTCCGCGTGCAAGACAGGTACGCACAGAGCATTAGGGCTCGCGCTGTGGTTTTTGGCTTTTTTTAATTTTTTTTAATTTGTTTTTTTAATTTGTTTTTTTGTTGTAATGGTATGTAATGTTTAGTTTGTGTAAAAAATTCCTCAGATGGCGTATGACAGAGAGGATATCTTACATGCTGGATTCTTCTTCTTTTATTTTTCATTTCTTGTTTTCTTATGTTGAAATGTTTTAAAAAGATGAGAAAGAAAATAAGTCGTGAGTCAGCGCTGTGTCTGTGTCCCTCCTTCTACTTGTCCTTGTGTTTGTTTGCGCTGTTTTATTTCTATGTTTACAGTTGGCAAACTCGCCTGCAAGATGTAATAGACCGATCTCACCAAGCGTTCGGCGCATGCGTGACGCCGCCATAACTTTGGTTCGCGGGAGGCAGGCAGCAGTGCACAAGACGGCTCGTGCCGCCTCATGCTCCACACGCGCAGAGCTCCAGCGAGCTTGTCGCACGTGCAGAAAGACTACAGCTCCCTCGATGAATTGCGGCGGCGGTGGCGTAGTCAAACTGGCTGGTGAGATCGGTCTATTTGTTTTAGGTATTTGCTTTAAAAGATTGCCACTGCGGAGGCCAGCACGTGCGGCGCGTGGAACACCAATCCATGCATTCTTCTTGATGCTTGGGTAATTTAGCAACAGGTCTACTGGAAGAGCACGATCACCGTCCTTCGCATGCACGGCTCGGGAAATACGAAACGGCCACCGGTCGCGTGTTTCTATTGCCGGCTGTGTTCACGAAGCTACATTTTCTCCTTCCTTCTCTCACCTTTCTAGGACGTGAAGCACGGTCTCAAGGCACGAGGCCACAGGGTGGCCGACTACAGCTGGTACGGGACCGTAGTGGGCATCTCCCGCAAACCGGGAGAGATCATCCACGCCTGCCGCGACTATCGCCCCTACGATGTCAGCGGAATAGACGGGGACTGAAGCACACCGCTCACGACTATAACGTCACCGACAGCATCAGAACGGCGAGGGGTCCCTCTCAAAACGCCCGGCCTCCACCACGCGAATTCCGCCGTGCCTTGGCTATGCTTGCAAAGCACGCGCGGGCACGCGTAGCCGAACCGGCTGCGCGTGCATCGTGTTGGAGGCGGGAAAGCTGAATGACCTGTCCGCCGTTTTCATTCTGTTAGTGATTATAGCCGTCTCGGACTACCGGAAGCTTTCGGCTCAGGAACCTGTTGACTGCATCTACGTCTTCTCCCTTCGAGAGAGGATCAAACTAATTTTCCGATTGTGAATGTATTATATATATTTTTATTGCGATACTTTATGAAGGGTGCGTGCAGAGCACGATAGTGAATAGCAATTCAGCTGTATTCACGATTCGAGCGGAATGGTGGGCTGACAGTTTTTGTATTTTTATTCGTGAGTTTCGAATTTTTATTCGAGCGCCTCCTTCATCTTGTATTTTGTGTTAATGGGTGCAGTCGCATCTTTGCGACAAACCAACAAGATATGAATGTCGCTAGCCTGGTAATTACCTTTGGCGATTGCCGACTCGCTGCTTCATTGCTAATTGCCTGCTTGATCGAGCTCTCCTCTCCGAAGTTGTCTGTCTACTTCCAGCTCCGAATTCACGGAAGAAGTATGAAGCTTTGTGGATCGTTGTATTTGTGAAGTCGAAATTAATTCCAAAGTAAATTACTACTTTTGACGGAAAGTGTTTGTACTTGTAATTTAACCAAATTTTGGCCTCACTAATTTTTACCCCTAAATTACAATTACATTTTTCGTAGTTCTGAAAATCTTTAGCTTCGTTTTATGAGTCGCCGAGAGGCAAAAATAAAACGGAGCATCTGTCTCCTATTCGTTTCCAAAGTCGAGGGTTTTGAAAACGCGAGACTGCACCAGGGCTCCGATCGTGGACGTGCAGCTGAGTAACTCACAACGTCACGGTACCCGCAGAGGTGAGACAGAAGTTGCCCTACACAGAGACACGCAGCGAGAGCGATTTTCAGTAGAAATCAACCAAATATTGTGATTGTGACGTGTATATTGAATAACGTATTAGGACTTATGTCGGCCAAGATCACTGGGGAGATTTAGTCTCTAATAAATTTTCTCAGTGCTTACTAGCGATCATAAGCTCTTTTTACTTTAAACTATGGCGGCAAAAATAACGCTAATATTCTTGATGATGCTGTAAATGATAAAACAACTGCTCGGATCATACTTAAAATTACACACCCCTATCATCAATAAAATCTGGAAGCAAAGACACTATGTGATGAACGTAAAACGATATAGTATACTGTATGCTAAAGGTTCAGCTAAGAAATGAACAAATGTATTTCGGGACTGAAAGGAATTGCGAAGTCCTATTTTAATTACTTTCTAAAAGCAATGCATAGTTGTAAGCAGTGCATTTATGTTAGATGAATCCATATTCCAATTGAACAAGGTGTGTTCCGTAAAGTTGTGATTATAATGAAATTACATTTTAAAGTAATTCACCCAAATTTAAGGGAAAACTAGATTAAGTGCAAGTAGTCGGAGTGTTATTCCTGCCTCTCCATTGTTATTGTTATTTTGGGAGCCTCGCCATGCAGGCCACACACCAGATCATGACCACGGTTTAGCAATCTTGGAGAACATGATCCGGAGGCCGTCTTTGGGCTCGCAGATCATGGCGTAACGCAGCATTTCATTCTTTTTCTGTGGCAGGAAGGTGAGAAATAAAGCAAAGATATGATTATAAGACATGCACCCTACAGGAACTGAATGGGTTTGAAAAAAAAAAGCCGTGAAAATCAATTAATGCGGCTTGTAAAGGTGAGTTTGCAGTCAATGGTACACGATATAAGAGGCTAATCCTCACAACAACTCGAAAAAAAATTGTTAATAAACTTGATTGCATTCGTGAGATTATACATGGCTCCAATTAGAAACTTGCTCAGCGTCATCGAAAACTACTAAATAGGCTTTAGAAATACTTTGAGCGCGTGGGAAGCCGGGTAGTATGCTAAAGGTACCATCTGTACAAGACGTGCGAGGCTGGGGCTATGATAAGCCCCAGCCTTTTACCTTGCTCCTGCTGCACATGTGGTAACTTTACCGCACTACTGCGCTTCTCGCGCGCTCAAAGTCATTCCAAATATTACTGATTTGGTGGTTTTCAATGACGCTCAGCAAGCTTCTAATTGGACCCATATGTCTATTTTTACTAAATAAAAAGTTAATGAACACATTTTATTTCATTAAACGACTGATCGTTGCGATTAGCCCCCTATACTATTTCCTCCTAGCCGTATAACTCACCTGCTCAAGCCACATAAGTATAGATTGCGCGTCGTTTTTTTAAACAAATATGTTAAGTTTAGAAAAATAGCCTGTATATTCAAAAAAGAAGCTACCACCATACAAAATATCCAATGGAATATGTTTATGCATTTTGCGTTACAGTTCTTATTGTTCGCAGTCTAAGTGTATTTGGGTGTTTTTAATTCATGCACAAAACTCGCCAATAAAAAACTATTTGCACTCAAATAAAGATTATTTTTTTTGTTTGATCCCTATCGTGTTCTCATTCAGATCTGAATAAGCATTGTACTTGCGTGCGGGCTTTGAATTATTTTTATAGTTGGGTCTTTTAGCAAACCGTTACCGTGCTCCGCGTACCGCACTACCAGAGCCTTTAAACATGCTTTTAAGTACGCGCCCGGGTGATGCCGTGAACGCGGGGAGTGCGCTTAAAAGCACGCTTTAAAGGCTCTGGTAGACCGGTACGCGTAACACGATACACGATAAGGGTTCGCTAAAGGTCCCCACTAATCCGGGATGCGCGTTCAAGACCGAGATACCCTGTGGTACTGCGCAGGACTTCCTTTGCTTTTCCAGCGGAGGGGGGATCGGTGTCCGAGTGGGCTAGCGCCCACCAGCTCGGAGCACGTGGAGCGAAAGCTCGCGCCACAGAACCCAGGGACCCTGGGTTCAATCCCCACTACCATAGCCAGCGATGTGCGCGACCAAAAGGGTCGCTGCGGTCAGCTTTCCACGATTGGCCAAGCCATGGGCATATGAGCGTTGTCAGATTGTCAACTTTGACGGTGTTAGTTTCGGATTGCGATGGCTCTTAGCTTTCACTGTGCTTTTTAAGCACACCATCGAACTCGTCGTCGCACCTGAAGGTAAGTAGCCAGGGTAACAACTGGTGGACGTCACGGCGATGCAAATCCCAGTCGTCACGTCACGGATGGAAACCATAAGAGGGCACCACCTAAACATTTCGGCGCTAATACTCACAAAGCCTGGCAGTTCGATGAAGGAGCCATAAAGTGCCCGGTCGCAGATTGGGAGCGCGAGGATCTAGTAGCACAGAGCATTTTTCGGGGAGTCTAGTATTCAGCACACAGCTTTTGCAGCGGCGAGGACCCGAAACATGGTTTTCAAACCCGAAGAGAAACGAAGCACGAGAAACGAGTACGAAATGAGCGGACATTCCATCGCTCGGGACAAGTGTGCTTCGGCGTCTCGCCGCAGCAGGGCGCCCGTTACATGACTCTTGTAGAGTGTCTTCATACACACGCGCGCCTTTGCTTGAGTGGGGACATCTCAGCCATTTTTCCGCTCAATTGTTTTTTTATGCCTTTTGAAGTGCGCGCAATCCGGTGTCACTCAGCTCGAGCGCGTAGCTTTGGCTAATGCATAGACGCCATTTTACCGCCCAAGTCATGCACCGAGTGCGCGAGAGCGTCACGCGCTGGCACATTCAGTGCAACAATGGATGTCTTCACCCTGAGACAGACAGACATGCAGGCACCCTATACTTCGTTTCAGCTTCGGTCCAGACGCAGCCGATGCTACAAGCGCGAGCATGTGGCCCAGAATAGTGCTTGCACTGCACGAGCGCGCGTGCTTGGCAGGAATGCTGAAAGCCCGGAGCTCGCGCTTGTAGCTTTGGCTGCGTCTGGACCGAAGCTGAAACGAAGTATAGACTCTTTTCACTTTCGGTGACCGCGTCACGTGAGGATCTGCCAGGCTTTGTCAGCGTAGAGGAGGCTATGCCACTACCACTGATCTCTATGTCTATTTGCTGGATCGCGTTTGACCAGCTCCGCCTATGGACGGGAAGGCGGCCACGTTCGTCCATCTTTTTGGTAGAGTTGTATCATCTCTAGCTATCATACAATATGGCGGACAGCGCTATGGCGGCAGGCTGCCATAAAATAGTCGTGGATCTAGTACACTGTACCATGGGTGATATTGCGTGCTTGATTGAGTTGTTCGACGAAGCAGATTCTTGAAACCCGGCGTGAACGGTAGCCTCATCTTTGAGGACCCGGCGAAAGTTCTACGAAAGTGCAGTACCGGAGCAAAGCAGCTCAGCTTGCATCGAAAGCAGACTCTGTACCGGCGTCTGCATTCGATGCTTCTTTCGATGCGACTTTCGATGCGTGCTGTGCTGCTTTTCCCCGGTGCTGCCATTTCGTGAAACTTTTACCGGATCCTCAAAGATCGGGGTAGCGTTCACACCGGGTTTCAAAGATATGTTTCGTCAAACAATTTCAATCGAGCACGAAATATCATCCACGCTATTTTGATGGCAGCCTGCCACCACAACTGCCACAACGCTGTCTGCCATGGATGGATGATAATGGCCGCAGCAGCTGTACGTTGGCTAGAGGCGATATAACTTTACCAAAAAGATGGCCGCCAGTGGCCACATTTGCGGAGCGGGCAAACACGATCCAGCAATTGTCATAGAGATCAGTGGCCACTGCTGATCTCCTTTGGGGCTGGATGGTGACATCGAGCAAAGAGGCATAGAGCCACCGGAAGTAAGCGGCTTGTCCCGGAAGAGAGCGCTTGAAAGGCTTTGAAACTCTCTCAAGTGCTGGTTCGAAAAGCGTCCAGGGAGCTGGAATGTCGCTTGTCATCTCAAGAGACTCTGGTTGTTGCGCAGTAAGGACGCATGCATAACCGAAACGTTTCCTGCGAAGCCATTCAATGTGAAAATTTAAGATTCTGGTTTATCAAGTGTGGAAATGTTCCAAGTTCAAATGCCTCATTCTCGGGATTTAACTAAAAACGGGATTATTAAAACCCATTCAAAGACACAGGAAAGCATAGACCAAAAAGATGTCCGTTTGCCGAAAAGTCCACGCACCAAAACGTCCGTGCACCGAAATGTCCGTACACCAAAAAGTCTACATTGATAGGTCCCGCATCGAAAGGTCCTACACCGAAATACCCTTGAGATCCCACAGATCTATTCCTCTTTGTTTGTGATATTGGCATCGAGATCGACCTAGAGGTGGCGCTAATGTCGCGCTATCATCATCATCAAAGCGGGGATAGAAGCATGGCCGCCCCATACGCTCTCTACGTTCGCGCACGAGACGGTGTAAATTCTTGCGTTTAAGTTGTCGCATAGTATCCGTAGGAAAACAATTTTGGCGCAAAATGGTGCGGTACCGTTTGGCGCTTCAGTGAAGATCGAATCGTGTTACCAGCGCACGACCTAAATTAAAAAAAAAAAAAAAAATCACACGTGTGAATGCGTCATTTACTCAAGGCAGACTTGGGGAAGCATGAATCACCGCGACGGATGCCTGTCTCCGTGTGAACTGCAGTATTTATGTTAAATATTTGTCACTTTACAAATAGATGTATCGGTTCACCATTGTGGAAATTCAAGAAAACAATGAATTCCAACCCGGATAACATAATACGGGTATGATGGGCTGTGAAATCGCAGGTGCTATGCATGTTTGTTTTTGTAACTTCTAGATTGCAACTTTGTAACTTTTGCAGCAATATAGATGTTTAGCATAAAGGTAAATTAGTGCTGTATAGTAAATTACCGTGCTATTGAGTTCAGCTGCAGTCAATGTTTCCCTTTACTGTGCCATAGCATAGGCCATAGTGTTGGTAAATGTTCCGGAACCGAAACAATTTTACTAAGCTGCGCTGAGGAGAGAGTGTTTCTTTAGTTAGGATCCGGAAACTCTTCGTTGGCAGGACAACTGAAACAAGTGAAACAAACTAATCTAATATGCCTGCCGCGAGTGTGACAAACCGGTGTAACCAAACAATGCTGTAGCGTGCGTGTTATAGATGCTTTTCGTGGTAGTGTGGGTTCACCCGCTTCGATTTTCTCGGTGAAGGCCACGGATATCAAAAGGATAATATTATAAGTTTCAGGCTAAATAATATTATATTCAAACATAGTAGACCCTCCGACTCCAACAAACGACTCACACCACGACGCAGACGGCATCGACCAGAGCGACACTCTTTTACTGATAAAGGCTAGCGACGCTCACGAGACTTTCCGATCAGCCTCCGCCCTCACTTAACGCATATCAGAACTGGGCATTTAATCGATTAAGCTTCAGACTATTCAAGTGATGATTTAATTGGAATATTTTATTTTTACCGTTTAATCGGTCACTTGTAATAAAAAAGCCAGGAAAAAGTTAAAAAAAAATGTCTGCTTTAATATTTTTGACGCTTTCATCTCTTTCAGGACGAAGCTAGGCTTGCACTGTAAACCACTTCAGCATGCTTGTGATTGTCGTCCAGGGTGATTATATTGTTTAAATGATAACTTAAAAATTACTTCAGCTTAAAAGGCTTCCCGTGTTCATATTTCTGTAGGCGACATAACCTGAAGTTTAAAATGGGAATGCAATATGCCATTTATGACATACTAAAATTAGCAAAAACAAAGTGTAATTTAACGTCTTTTGTGCAATATCACCGGTGAAAAATCAACTAGTGTATTTATTAATCGATTAGTCCATTAAAAGGTGGCGATAAGTTGGCTTATATTTCTTAATCAAAGCACAGCTGTAATTAACATTGAATATTTCATGAAAGCTATGGTTTCTGAGAGGTAACAAAACACGTGGGACCAGTGGTTGTATACAATACACAACACTAAGATCCTGGAAGGATGCGACTCAAAGGGGCCATGAAACGAATTTTGGACTGGGATAAATGATTTTAAATTGGGACTTTACTAATCGCATATCGTTTAGTTGGCCAAAAGAAAGAGGCTAGAAAGTCAAAAGCCAGCTTTTCGGTACGAACATTTGAAAATATAGCGGACTATTTTGCTTCTTGCCTACGACAGCTCTCCGCCTTTTCACTATGATACATCCGCGGTTCCCAAAGCGTGTCACCGGTGCCAATCTGACGTCAGCCGAGCCCAGCTCACGCATTGGACACGAGAACTGCGTCACTCGGACGTATGCGCTCGTCAACAATCAATCCGTCGACGAATATTTGGATTCGCGTTCGTGGCCAATGAATGCCCTGACAGAACTTATCGTCACTGGGGAATGACAAATTCTATGGTGTGCATAAAAAGCACGGTGGAAGCTAGGAGTCATCACACCGGTGACGAAGAATGTCACGACGACGTGTTTCCCAATTCGCATTTGAGTTGAGGATTAAAGCTAAGGAGGAAGAAGTAGGAAAATCGTTTCATGACCCCTTTAATATTAATCACTTTGCTGAATTTCCATGCATGTGAAGCGATACAACACGACCTTTAGTAGGAAGAAACGGCAACAAAAACAACAAGGGCTTAATGAGGAGGCCTCAGCTCGGCCGGAAGTGGGCTTGCGACGTCCAGATCCATGCAGATCTTGTGGTTTGGCACTTGACCTGTGTAACGTATTTCTTCTGCTGGTGAACACCAACACTATTATTATAGGTCGTCAGAGATTTTATTCAGCTCGTCAAGTTCGAGCTCGGGCAGGTTCAAGCACCGGCTATTTTAAACAACAGACCGTCGCCGGCGGGTCGCTCCGAAAATGCGACTTCATCGTCCGCGCGTCAATTTGGAGCAGGTGCCCCATAGCGGTTTGTTTCCTCCCTCCCGGATATTGAAAAGCGATCCGGATCTACCAGTGGAATTTGTCACGATCTTTCTCGAACGTGGACGAAGGGGGCCGAAGCACCCGCCGAGGAGAGACGACACGCAGCCTGGTTGTGAGGGTGGACGATGTCTGACCGGAGCATGTGTGCTCAACGGTGTTTATTGTCGCGGTGAACAATGTTGCCCGCCGAGCCTGGCGGCCGCAGACGGGCGGACTGGAGGGGGGCGCCACTAACTTGTCACACTCCTCCCCCCCAGTTTGTTTGTTATAAAACAAAACTAAACACAATGCGCACGGCCGACACCATCTCGGTGTCTGGTCGTGCCAAGTCCTGGCCGGTCGATGGTGAAGATCACCCCGGCGAGTACCGGTCAGGTGGCCTTCGCTGCCGCGTACTCCGCCTGGGCCCTGGAGTCGACGGGCCAGGTGTGGCAACGCCGGGCGCTGCCTGTACAGGTTGCGCTCCACCCAGTGGAGCCGCAGGGACTGGATTTGGGTGTGGCACCGGTCCAACTGGTGCCACAGGACTGGCGACACTTGTCGCCTCCGGGGTGGATGGCGCTCCGCTGGCCGCTACTGGTGCTGTGGTTGGGCCCCCTGCAGGCTGGTCCCCTGAAGCGACGGCCGAGGGTGGAAGCCAGGTCTCGAGGCGAGGCCTGACATGGTCGGCGTGCCGGTGCCAGGTGGTCCCGTCGGGCATGCGGACGAGCAGCGATGAGGCGCTCGCTGGTGAAACCACATGTCCGGCAGACCAGGGTGGGCCAGGACGGAAGTTCCTGGCGTACACCGACGCTCCCGGCTCCGGCAAAGGCCCGGGACGGCACCCTCGGTCAGCAGCCAGCTTCTGCTTCAGCTGCTTCAGGAGCGCCGTGGACCGGAGGTCTGGATGCAAGACGTCCAGGGGGGTCTTGACCATCCGGCCCAGCAGAAGCTCGCAGGGGGCACGGCCAGTGACCTCATGCGGTGTGGTCCGGTACTGAAACAGTACCCGGGCCACCTGAGTACGGAAATCCCCGGGCTGGCTCTTCTTCAGCTTGTTCTTGAGGGTCTGGACCACCCGCTCAGCTGCACCATTGGAAGCGAAGTGGTACGGCGGAACCAGCATCCGGCGGATCCCATTCCTCTGCAGCCGGTCGAGGTACTCGGCGCTAGCGAAAGCGGGACCATTGTCGGACACAATGATGTCCGGCAATCCCTGCGCCGCGAAGACCTGCCGCAGAGCCGCAATGGTCGCGCTTGCCGATGGACTGGTTACTGGCAGTGCCTCCACCCACTTGGAGAAGGCGTCCACTACTACCAGGAAGTAGTGGCCCTTGAAAGGTCCCGCATAGTCCACGTGTAAGCGGGACCACGGCCTCTGTGGGAACGGCCAGGGGGTGATCTCCACGTGGCGCGAGGCTCGCTGGTTCTCCTGGCAGACTTGGCAGCCTTGCACCTGGTGCACGATGTCCTGGTCCAAGCCAGGCCACCAAACGTGCGACCGTGCCACAATTTTAGTCTTTTCAATGCCAGGATGCCCCGCGTGCAGAAGCTGCAGCACCTTGGCCCGCAGACTTTGTGGAATTACCACCCTGGAACCCCACAGGAGGCAGCCTTGCTCCAAGCTCAGCTCGGCGGTCTTGTGGCTGTACGCCTGGTGACGCAGCTCCTCCCCTCGGGCAACCGCCTTGACCACCTGGGACAGCACCGGGTCCCAGCTGGTCGCCTACGCCACCGCAGTCCTGGTGAGCACCCCCGGGTAGGCCCGCTCCAGCAAGAACACATCAGCTGGCTCCGGAACGGCAGCAGGCACCTCCGGCAGGGGCAGGCGGCTCAGGGCGTCTGCAGGTCCCAGGTCCTTCCCAGGGCGGTAGACCAGCTTGTACCTGTAGGCTGCCAGCGTCAAGGCCCAGCGTACCACACGAGGCGATGCTTGCACTGGAACTGCCTTGTCAGGTTCCAGCAGCCCCAGCAGCGGCTTGTGGTCCGTGACTGCCTCGAACTGCCGGCCCCACAGGTACTGATGGAAGCGCTGGACCCCGAAGATGAGGGCCAAGCCTTCCTTGTCGAGCTGGCTGTAGCGTTGCTCCGCCGCATGAAGCCGACGAGAAGCAAACGCCACAGGGCATTCCTGACCATCCTGACCCCGGTGCGACAGGACGGCTCCTACCCCGTACGGCGACGCATCCACGGTGAGGACTACAGGCTTGGCCGGGTCGAAGTGCACCAGCACTGGAGCCTTTATGACCAGCTCCTTGCTGCGCTGGAAGGCCAAGTCCTGCTCCTTCTTCCAGGCCCACTGCTGCCCATCGCGAAGCAGGCGATGCAGTGGCTCCAGATGCGTCGAGAGGTTGGGCAGGAACCTCCTGTAGAAGTTGATGAGGCCGAGGTAGCTCTGAAGCTCCTTTTTGCTCTTGGGCTTCGGCGCCTTGAGCACGGCCTCAATCTTGCGGGGAGCCGGGGCCAGGCCAGCCTGGGAGATGATGTGTCCCAGGTGCTCCACGCTGGGGGTCAGGAACACGCACTTGTCCAGCCTCAGCTTGAGACCGGCGTCCTGTAGTTTAGTCAGGACTTTGCGCAGGTTCTGCAGGTGGTCCCCGTCGTCGGTACGGGTAACCAGGATGTCGTCCAAGTACACCGCCACGTGCCTCATGCCCCTGAAGAGGTTGTCCATCTCTCTCTGGAAGATGGCTGGGGCTGAGGCCACGCCGAACGGTAGGCGCGTGTACTGGAAGAGTCCCATGGTTGTCGAAATGGTGACATACTTCCGGGCGGCATCCTGGAGCACCAGCTGCTGGTAGGCATCTCGAAGGTCGAGCTTGGTGAACTTCTGTCCCCCGGACAGAGCCGACCAGAGATCTTCTACCCGAGGCAGCGGGTACTTCTCGACGGTAGCGACGGGGTTGATTGTGACCTTGAAGTCCCCGCAGATCCTGACGCGGCCGTCTTGCTTGAGGACTGGCACAATCGGTGCGGCCCACTCGGAAGACTTGACGGGCACCAGGATTCCCTCTCGCTGCAGCCGTTGCAGCTCCTGGGTGACCCCGTCCTTCAGGGCGAACGGCAGCGGACGCGGCTTGAAGAATCGAGGCCGGGTTCCCTCGGGTATGTGGATGCCGACTGTCGTGCCGGCAAAGGTGCCCACCCCCGGCTGGAACAGGGACTGGAAGTCGGTCAGGAGGCTCGGGACGTCCTTCACCACGTGCAGCGCAGCTTCCTGGTACTCCGGCAGCCGAACACCCAGCGAGTGAATCCAGTTCCGGCCCAGCAGCGTCGGCGACGACCCCTTGGTTAAATAAAGGGGAAGGATTGCCTCCCTGTCGCCAAGGCGAACGCTGACTTGGGCCCGACCCTGGACCTGGGAAAGCTGCCCGGAGTAGCTGCGCAGCATGACGTCAGACGCCTCGATGGGCACGCCGGGGAAGGTCCGCTTGAACAGCTTCCCGGGCATGACCGACACGCTGGCCCCGGTGTCCAGCTCCATGGTGATGGGGTGGCCGCAGATTTTGACAGACACCAAGTAAGGTGGCACGGACGATGGAGGCTTACTCGTCTGCCACACGTCGAAAATCTGCGGGTCCTCGGTTACGACGTGGACCCTGGCTGAAGACGAACCCGGGCCTGGTGCCCGGGTTCGTCTTCAGCCAGGGTCCAACTTAATCACAAGTTACAAGTGAGGTTCTTAAATTTTGAATAGAAAAAATGGTGGCCCGACGGGGTTCTCAAATATATATAAAGCTCTATCGTAGCTCTATAGCGCCAGTTCATGAAAATGAGCAAAAATGGTCCCCATTATCGCATTAAAATTTGCAGAAAATCACCTGTAACTTTTAATTGAGATAACGGCTAGTACTGAAGCCTTGGCAGGTGGTTCGGGCCGCTAGCGATACATTTCGGCCGAGATTGAGCCTTCGGCGATATGCGTAATATATCTTTGCAATGAAAACAAAAACGCCGTCAATTTCTTTTTCGAGCACGCTCTTTGTACTACGCTTGCGGAGCCATATTTAGTTACTCAAGAAAAAAATTAAAGCCCCTTGATGTGTTTGTCTTACAAGTAGAATTATATGTGCCAATGCACGAGGCTCGTACCTGGTGCCGGGCCTTGGAAGCGAATGTCATTGTAGAACTCGGTTGTGACACGTGTGTCACGCATTCGCAGAACAATGGTTGTCGATACTTGCAAGAAACGCGAAGCGTGGTTTTCTTCGAGGAGATTTAAACCACTTTAGACGAGATAACACTGGCGCTATCTATCGTGTACCTGTGGAACACAACATATTTTCGCAGATTTACTCATTTGTGCGCATCATTCTTTCATATGGCTTCAAATAAGTCTGACAATGTTATAACTTATAACTCTATAGGGTTCCGTCTTTTCGTGGTTTATTTCTTCTTCGATTCGGGGGGTGCTTTTTCGGGGTTTATAAATGCCAAAGCCTTGATTTGCCCATGGAGAGTACCGACGTCATTGTAGTCTGTTGCGTGTCAAGTGACGAAAGAACGTTTATTGCCAGGAGCAAGATAATATATACAGAACATGTGAGCAGTGAAACAGATCATAACTCGCGTTACAGTCATTAGCTTTGAAGCCGCGCCAAACGGCATCTAAACTCCCCTTTCTCAATGGAGTGAAGTGAAGCCGCGATCTGATGAATAGGATCCTATTGGCTGGCGCACGTCATCAATAAACGAGGCCCCCGTTGGCTCTCGCGCGGCGTAGTTCCAAGGGACGCCACCCGAGAAGCCGTTTCTATGGCGGCGCAGCGCACGCAGCGGCCCGGTCGCTGGTAAGAGGTGCGGGCCTGTCCGCACAGCCCGCCCGGACAAACTCCGGAGAGGCTGCACGGCCGAGCTCAGCGCGGCACCACGGTGCGGCCATTTCACGAGAGCGCGCGCTCGGCCGTCGGCCACTACCTCGGCAGTAGGGGCAGGCTCTTATGAAGAGAGGGACTGCTCATAAAACGAAATTTTTGCGCTTTGCAGCACTCTACGCATCGGTGTTGTTCTTGGGGCTTCGTGACTCTGCATTTCTGACGTTCTTGCACTACGATATGTGCGAAGGTTTCTAAAAAAACGAAGTCCTGCAAAAAGCGCAGCACCCCTGCAGTGTCGTGGCGTCAGCATAAAGAAACATGCCGGTGCCCATGGAACAGAGCAGACATTGGTCTACTAGCGCTCACGCTCCTTTATTCCATTTAACGTAATATCGAATGTTTCAGCAGGGCGAGTTTTACTAATGGCATATTCGGCGGGTCGCTTTGCAGCGTTGTGGAGCACTCTGAAAAGCCGATGCCCTTTCGGCTGGTCGAAGTCGGGCACTCCCAGATTTTCGGATCGCGACGTCCTCCGACTTGTAGCCCTGTGAAGCGCTCCAAGCTCGAAATTTACGTCACGCCTCGAGCACCTTCGAAACATGCTTGCTTTGTGCATAGGTTTGGTTCTAACATCTCTAAACACAGTTATGTTTGTATTACCGACAATACGGGACCGTGATACGACGGAGAAAAGCGCCTCAGGCAATATAGAGTTTTAGAAAACCGTTTTTGCGCAACCGATATGGTACGATGGACACCTCCGGTGCAAACTGCGCAGATGCTACCGCACAAGACACGCACATTGGCAGTGCGTACCGGAGGGCCTATTATACCATATCGGGTGTACAAAAATGGTTCCCTAAAACTCTCTACTGTCTGCAGACGGTATTTTGTATGGTGTGTAAACAGTGTGACTGCGGTACTGTAGCTCAGCAGGTGCGACATATAAATTAGACCAGGCACGTCCACGTTTAAACGATATTTTATTGCTCCCCTGGTCCAGTGATAACGTTGGCTCTGGCTGAACAATAGGTACTGCGGTGTCTTCTAGTGCCACTAAATAAGCTACGCTTCAGAGCACCGACACTTGGCCATATTGTGTCTTAAAATCATGGTTGCCAGTTACCCGAAGCTTTATCTGAAATCACAGAAAACGCTTTTCCGCCCTCCAGAAATGCTTAAACAGCTCCCGACAGAGCAAAGCAATGTTGCATGACCTTCCCCTAAGATCTGAATATTTGCTTTGCTTTACCTTAGTTCGGAGCGCAGCAAACGCTGCGGGCTGATGAAGCCACTGAAGCAGCGCCAAAAGCGCGAGGTTAAGCTGCTCGTTCTCTTTCTGTGCCTCTGCGGTCGAGCTAAACTAGAGCCACTAAACAAGCTACGCTTTATACACATCTTGGTGCTTAAAATGATGGTTGTCTGTTATCTGGAGCTTTATTTGAAATCACAGGAAACGCTTTTCTGTCCTCCACAAATGTTTAAACAGTTCGCGACAAAGCAGAGCAATATTACGTGAGCTTCCTGACACCGAAACTAATGCCGAGGAAGTCGCACTTTTGTATCATAACGATCGGCAGTTGCGTCTGCTCTACATACGAGCAAAAATGGTGGCGCCCACAACAATGTCGGGGAACAGAGTGCCGATACTCTAAGCGCAGCTCATTTAATGGCTCCAGTGTCTTCTAGAGACACCTTACACCAGGCTATTGTGCCTTCCGTGGCTTCTTCATTGTATTTACTATTTATATGTATTACTCAGGGAACAACTTCTTCTTCTGGCCTTAGAATAGCAAACAAATGATTACTGGCCCAGTCCACGATACAAAATGCCGTCATTCGATGGGACGGGGATTTGACGAAAGAGAGTTCCGATTCCACTCGGAACCCAGAAAGAGACGTCCGTTTGCAAGAAGTCGTAGTTTTGTCCCCACATTTCGCTTGTGTGTGTGTGTGTGTGTGCGTGTCGTTACAGCCACTCTAACAATGAAGACACAGGCCAAATCATGACGTCGAGTCCGCGATCTTGGTGAACTTGATCCAGGGTCCATCTTTGGGCTCGCAGACCATGGAGTAGAACATCATTTCGTTCTTTTCCTGTATCAGGGGGATGGAAAGCAACAAAGAGATGCGATTTCAAGGATACGTGCAAGAAAAAGAAAGTACTGTAGAAAAAAAAATTGCCTTAAAACAAATGTTGCCGAAATTTCTGCGCAGATGGTCGTTGAAATGCGATTTCAATAAGCAGCGTCTCCATACCGGGTAAACGCTTCTTTACTAAATAGCTTAGAAAACTGCTATGGAAACTCCACAAATCTTTTTAGTCGACGTCCATAAGTTCTGCAAGCGTAAGTAAAATCGTTCACACTATATTCTAATTCAACTCCCTATCTCTCGCGGATGGAATCCGCGCAGGAAACCAACGAGCTTTGTTGTAGCAATCCGACAATTCCATTGTTTCTTTCCCACAATATCTATGGAAACATAATAAGGCCTTTAATAACGGCATTTGCCCTCCAGAATCTAATATAACACTTCACATTCGTTGGGAGCATTATCCCCTGTATGCATAATTGAAGTAGGTATAGTTAAACAAATACGTGCCACCTGTTTCGGTGGTTACAGCGCACAGGCGGACCCGAAAGGTGTGGAGGGTTTGGCCCCGGAAAGGCTATCGCATTTACTATTGTGCGCCATTTGCGTCGCAGTTTTTATCTTGCTGACGCAAATATGCACACGCCCAGAAATGAAGAGCATTGCTTTACGTAAAAAAAAAACTGAAGGAGAGGAGGAAAGGAGAGGAGAACACGGAGCTCTGATTGGAACGATAAGTGGATACACGTAAAGCTAGCCCCTCCCTTTGTCTCTACTTACAGCTCGAACGCGTTTGACTGCCAGACGCCGGCATCCAGCGTTCCGCGTTCACGTTCGAAGAGTGAGTGAAGACAAAAGCAGCCGACTTTACGTCTACCCACTAAACATTCCAGTCGGAGTTCGGCGTTCTGAGACCCCCTCGCCCGGTCGTTTCCTCCTCTCCATCAGTTTCTCGCCGCATGGGTTCGATTCGTCCACCTATTCATTTCTATATCAATGGGCATTGTACCGGCGCACGGTCCCATAATCACTAGTACTGTTACCGGTAGTACTTCATCGGCCAAATCCCCAATCTACAACTGTGACATCAGACGCCATTTCAAAGCAGCTACATTTCCCC
Source organism: Ixodes scapularis (assembly GCF_016920785.2). Lineage (NCBI taxonomy): Eukaryota > Metazoa > Arthropoda > Arachnida > Ixodida > Ixodidae > Ixodes > Ixodes scapularis. The sequence goes on from NW_024609881.1 coordinate 110,160,754, forward strand.
GCAAAACCCTAGAAGGCGCTCGAGCGCAGGGTGAGTACAATCTAAAAAAGAGAAACGATTTATGGTTTTACTTCCTTGCAGAGCATGGGAATTGCCAGTCACGAGGAAGGATAAAGGGATCCCAGCGAATTGAGAAGCTTGGAATACGATTATAACTAAAATTCACTTGTATGAATATAAAATAATGAAGTGGTAACTGAATGATTTTTTGTGTGAGTACCGTGCTTCGATGATGCGATGTTAATTAATGCTTTTGTTGCTTATTTTGTGTCCTTCGCTGGTGCAGTGTGCGTCGCTGGTGTAGCAGATCATTGATATGTATTCTCTATTTGTGCATGTTAATGTCTAAACCCCCCCCCCCCTATACGATAATGCTACATAGGCGAATTGTAGGTAAGAAATAAATTAAATAAATTAAATCAAGAATTCCATCTGAGCAGAAACTCCGGGCAAGGGAAACGTCATGCGCACTACACTCTTTTTTGTGTCTGATCGTATTCTTAGCTTTGTAATTTTCTTGCATGATTTCATTCCTCGCGCGGTATTCGCCTGTCTCCGTGCTCTGCATAAGAATTCGCTGAAATATTTTTTAGAGTGTAGCTTTGCGTGTTTTTATTAAAAATTTTATCACAAATTTTCTGTTCTAGCATTTATATACGAGCTGACATTAAAAAATTTTCGAGAATACTTTTGTAAGCTGAAAAGAGAAGGCAGCATAGAGTGCCTTCATACACACACCCGCATTTTCGTGAGTGGTGACATCTCCGCCATGTTTTCGTCCGATCGTCTTCTTTTTTTAATGTCTTCTGAAGTGCGCGCAATCTGGTGTGATTCAGGTCGAACGCGTAGCCTTGGCTAATGATTTAGAGGCTATATATTCTACCTCTCGCACTCAATGCGAAAGCTGGTCACGAGCTGGCCTTTAAATGCAACAAAGTATTTCTTTACCCCGAAAGAGATAGATATGTTCCACCCAAAGGGCCTGTTCACACATACAGCGGAGTGCTAAGTTAGCGCCTCATGAGCACTGTAAGCAGCGCTCATGTGACGTAGTGCTCGGTTAGCGCTTCGTCAGCGCTTCATCAGCGCTTTATCAGCGCTTCAGCAGCGCAGTGTATTCACGATCCTTGTGCTCTCACGGTCCTTGTGCCGTGCTTGTTGCTGCGGAACAGTGCGGGCATGGCGATTCCATTTTTGTTGTCTTTCCTTTGGTGGTGAAAGAAGAGAAAGTAAAAGAGCTGCTCTCCAAGCAAATGGTCGGGCGGACGATCCAGAGTCATGAACTTTGAGCGACTGATTGATTGGGTACGAACTCATCGCTGTCTACTCGACACGCGTGACCCTGGTTTAGAGACACACAGTCAATAAAATAATCACCATCGAAAGAGCTTTGTGTCTCGATCCCTCAACCTGGGAACAAGTTCGCTAGGAACCTGTCTGTATCTCGGTGGCGAAAGATTTCGCGCACCCAGAAGACTCTTCTGGATTTTAAGCCGTCCATACATATATACACTCATTGCGTATGCAACAGCATTCGTAGCGTTTCAATTCCAGCGTCCCACTTGTCCGTCATGGTGCTTCTGATGCACACCTAACGACAGGAACCGGAACCGCAGTGCACGCTCTAATCCGCAGCAGTAACCGCGGTACAACAAGGGCTAACAAGGCGCTACAGAAGCGCTAACAAGGCGCTACTAAAATTCTAATCGGAGGGCTCGGTGGCCCAGTCGGCTAGCGCGCATCATGCAGCTCGGAGCACATGGAGCGAAAGCTCGCGCTGCAGAACCCATAAATCCTGGGTTCAATCCCCACCCCTGCCCGTTTTGTAGTGGATGAGCATCGTACCCTCGTGCGGTCGTGTATCACTACTGCGTGGTGCACGTTAAAGACCCCAGACTGGCGGATGTACTGCGCTAGCTAAATTGCTCATCTACAGCTAGGAGACAAGTCGCCCGTTGAAGCACACTAAGTTCTCGGCTGTTTAAACATACACAAAAAACCCCAAAAGTGCTAATCGCGCGCTATATTAGAACTGAGTCACGCATTGGGAAGCCCTACATGAGCGCTCTTTCGAGCGCCCACGTGGCACTGACTTAGCGCTCCGCTGTATGGATGAACAGGTCTTAACGCAGCACAATGATGCGCGCTCAGCAGTCAAAGACATACCGCGAAAATTCATTAGCATGGCATCCGGCGAGTTTCGGTTTGAAAGAACGTCACGTGAAACCGCCCTATATAAAAGTATACGAACGACACCTCCCATGCCTAGCATAACTAAACCGTAGAATTTCCGCTTTCCACCGAAAAACACAAATAAACATTCATCGGTGTAAAAAATACCAAATCACATACAACAAACAAAATCTAAGCATCCGTTCGTTTAAAAAACTCAAAATTCGTTAAAGCCGAAAACTGATTCCTGGAAACTTTTGTTCAGGACTAATTTCGTCGAAGCCTTCCCATTTCAGACTGTAAGTGTTTTTAAGAGATTTTTGTTTTTTACCAGGAAATAACCATTTTTAGCGACCGTCCCAGACTGATTACCGAAAGCCACCGATATTCGAACGATACATAAAAATAGAAAATCATCCGCCGAATTTCTCTTATACTTAACATATACCGAAAAAACTACGGACTAAATATCAGCTCCTTGCTTCCGCATACCTTCTGAGACTCTCCAAGCTCGAAGCGGAACTCGTGCACCATCCGTGCCGCCGTGTAGATGGTCTCAAGGAGCGCCAGCCTCTTGCCGATGCAATTGCGGGGTCCCTGGCCGAAGGGCTGGTAGGCCATGGTGTGCTGCAAGGCCACGTTCTCCGGAAGGAACCTGAAAGAACAACAAAGAAAACAAAATCGCAATGACGGAACGCTTTATGATACACGTTGCAGATTTGCTCGCTCAATTTCAAAGTAGTGAGTAAAAAACGAACTTTGGTGGCAAATTGTGTTTAGGGTAGAGGGCTTTGCACACTAAAGCCACAGTCACATTGCTCATTGATAGTACAAAATACGCTGTGTTCGCTTCATACATGATGACAGTATTATTATCCGTGGAAAAGCCTACATCATGCTCGATGCTGGTTTGCTTCTGACATATCGATGCCCTAAACATGTAAATAGTATTTTTTTTCTTTTTTTTTTTTTTACAGCGGAGTTGTGTAGTGCTAGGTTCCCCAGGATCGTGTCCGGTACCGAACAATTGTCGACTCCTGTGGTCGACACAACACTCTGGTTTCCGCCGTCGCTCATAGATGGCGGTAGCTGTCCATAGTGTTGTGTTTTCCGGTTGTCTGTTTGCTGGCCGTCGCTCATAAATGGCGGAAACCTTTCCAGCTTTTCCACTCTGGCTTGCCGACTTGCGGAAGGCCGTTACTTCATTCCCACCATACTACAAACCTTCTCTGGTCGTTCTCCGCCTAAATGCAAAGGCTGAAAGTCTTTTTTTTTTTCTATGAACAAAATGACGGGACAGTCATGCAAGAAAGGTACCCGCCACAGACGCAATGCCTGCAGACGGTCCTTTGTACGATGTATTGGGAGCCTTGCCGCGGCAATAAATACTGGTCCACACACTCGAGTTGGACTCCGACAGAGCGTGTCCTTGCGTTCGCTTATGACAAGGGAACACACTGGTAGGTAGCGCCATCTACCAGGTAGAAATAGAACTGTGTATCATTAGACTAAATGCGCTTGTTCTTCAGCATTTGCGAGATCGGTTCTAGCTTTACCTCTTTATCCCACACCGAATCTCGGTAGCGAAAAAAAAAAAAGAGCAATGTTAAACAAATTCGATAGCCTATTTTAAACGCTTTTTTTTTTCCGCGGTGCATTACGAATAAAATTAAATATCGAAACGAGCAGTTCTCACCTGTCCGGATCAAACTTTTCAGGTTCCGTCCAGAATCTCGGATCTTTTTGTATCTCGATGGTAGGGGACATGATGCTCAGTCCCGCCTTGTACTTGACGCCTTCATACTCGAAGTCGTTTAAGGCCGATCGTGTGTTGAACCTAAATGCAAAAAAAAAAGGAAAAAAAAACAGTGCTAGTTGTTTGTTTTTTGTTCGTGTGTACACCACAAAAATATGGTAGAAGAAAAACTGCGTCTACAAGACCGCAATTTATGTATGGCGTCGTCAAAGCCACGCGGGCCTAAAATATTCTAGAAAGCAAGTCAGGTTATCTTAATCAAATATATAAATACGGGACAGGCGTAACTTGCGGCATCTTTTGAGCCGCTCTGGATTAGCGCGCAATGTACACGTTGCCACGTGCCACCATGACGTCACATCACTTGATGGCGTCACGTGACGCGACTGGGGCATTTGACTACCGCCTCTCCGATGACCCATGACTACCGTCACGCTGACGACGACACGTAACTAATGCTCTTTAAGTGCGTCGGACGTTTACCTCAACCGCCATACTTAGCATTTTTGTAACACACTGCCGTGGCGCCGAAAATTGCGGAACAGAGACCGCTAAGTTTGGCGGGCTTCTTACGGTGTTGGAAGTTAAGCTATAGAAATGCTTATTTTTTGACGATAATGTTCCTGTTCAATTTATTGCATAGTTATACATGCGATATTGTGTTTCCTGACAAACCATAAAACGTCCGAGCAAATTTAGTAAGGGTGCAGGCGAGCTGGTGAATATTAACCTTGTTGAACTATCCCGAGACTGGTGTAGAAAGATAGACTGGTGTCTATATTTTGTCCCTTCTACGTTTCAATGTTTCTTTTCTACACCAGACTCAGGTTAATTTAACATGGCATAAATTTAGTCTCCGAAAAGTACATGCAGATACATTTATTTAAGATTCGGAATTACAGAAATTTGATTCAGAAAGAGGTACTTATATATTTCTGTTATACACATCCTCAATAAAAGACACTGTTCTGGAAATCAGCAATCACCTCACGCAAAACAGTCAGACTTTTGCGGACTACGCCGATTAATGTTACCGCACTAAATAAAAAAAAAATTAAAAACCTGGAGAGAATTTAGTAACGCACTTTTCGCAGATACTCAGAACTGTAGAATACAGATTTCAAAACTTGGTGAACATTGTGTTACGTGTATGTTTATTCAGCCGGAAGTTCGTCAGCCCTATTGTGCGCCTGGTGTCTCAGCTGTAGATGAGAAATTTACCCAGAGCAGTACAACCCCTCTCAAGGGATCTTTAACCTGCACCACGTTGTGAGATACGTAACACCTCTGCGAAATAAAAAGACCCTCAAACCAAGCACCGCTCTGGAAAATCAGCTCGCTGCATTAAGTCCTCGTGTTCTAATCGTGACAAAAGCACATTGATGCGCACCTAATTGCGCATCAAAGACTAGTGTAGCCTAGCTGCCGAAATCTGAAGCTAAGGAACGAGGATTAGTTGCACGTGTTTGCAGCTAGCGAATAGCATAATCAAGAGCGGTAAAGATAGAAAATAAAATAAAAAAAATTGTTTTGCAGTTTGTACGTACGCTACGACTACGGGGTAGATACGCAGAGTCTCGTCCACGACGTTAGAGAGGTACTTGAGGTCTTCGGTGACAGCGGCGTAGTTAATGCGGCCCTGCAACGACGGCAAATGTTGACAAAAATAGAGGACCACATCAATAATTGCTCCCCGCTGCAGTACGAACCTTAAAGGGGCACTGACACATCAAAATCATATTTTTTTTTATTATCCGAAACGGTCGAAAACGATGCCGGGACATTACCCTCAAAATTTGAAATTTGGGAATTCAGTATTCGTGAAGTAAAAAAACAATTTCCAAATGCCGAATTCGAAGTTCCCGCGCGATCGGCGCCGGTGCCTTGACGTCAAAAATTGCGGAGACCTGAGAGTCCCCTTTCCTGTCACCACTCCCTGCTGTTGCCATGGCGACCCAAAGCGAGGAGGAAAGGAGCGAGCGCCGGCTAGCGCCGGCGTTGCGGCGGACCGGTTTTGAGCGGTGTCGCCTGTCTTCCGTTGGAGGATACAAATCCAGGAGACGGCACCACAACGAACTCCCGATTTTTGGTATTTCAAAAAGAAGGGCCGTAGTGCGTTCGCAATTGCGTTAAAAAACATGTTTTGGGATTGCCGTCATTAAATGTTATAAAGATGCCGCCTACAAAGCTTCTAAATTTCCTGATTTTTGACGTCACCGATCAAAAGAAGCGAGGAGGCGAGAGGCGGGAAAATCAAACGCCAAAAATAAAAAGGCGCGCGTGCGCGCGGGAAAATTTTTTTTCGCGATGCGTTTTTTTTTGCGTGTCTATGGCTGCAACTTGCATCGTTTTAGACAATAAAAATAAATACGAGCTTTGGGGTGTCAGTGCCCCTTTAACATTTAGAGCATTTTCTTAATCTTAACTGGGCGCTTATAAATTCTGCTTTACGTTCCAACATCGATCCGGAGCGGTAGCAATTATTGACCAGTGAAATTTAATTTGACGAGTCAAGTTCAGCATTAATGTCATACTAATACACATCCTGTCAAATTAACCATTCGTCTTGCAGCTCAACTACAGTCATGTTGAATATAAATTAAAACATGCAGACGCGACTGTCGTCAACTACTCGTCTTGCATGTCAGATCGTCCCTATGTTTAAACGAACAATCGTGCAGCGGGAGCACGATCCACAAAAGCTGGTGCTCGTGGCCTTTAGCAGAGCTTAGTTCATGTTGAGGAGAAACAAAGTGATCTTGCTAATGTAAACGACATAGAGCGTTTTCCCTTTTTTTTTTTACTATATTTGATGGTTTTATTTGTGTACTTCATTACGCTGGTTGACGTTCACTGTTTGTCAAACTAATATAAAATTTACCATTCTCCACATTCATTTGTATTTTTAGGGCACAATCACACGACACTAAATGTTCTTTTCCTCGCGTACTAATACTTTATTTTACTATTAGTCGCCTATTTCTATTTCACTAGGCGCTAATTTATAAGTTACGCGTCCTGTATTTATTTTCACGGGTCGTGTTTTACTTGTACTAACCAAGTGCGACATAACCATCAAATTCGTTCCGTTTACCAAAACTGTCCATTATCAAACAACATGATTGAGAAGCAAAATCTCACGTGTTTCCTCATGGCAGCATTGACCTCCTCTCTGACCTTGTCTTGCACTTCGGGGTATTTGGCAAGGACGAAGCTCAGATTGCTCAGTGCCGCAGAAGTGGTTCCAAACCTGGTCAAGATGAAGGTAACAATTTAACGCTGTCAGTCACTGCAGCCAGAAAGCTTACTGAATGTTGACCATCAAATACTCTTAAAGACGGCAGTTCGCTCTAAAAAGAAAAAGAAAAAAAAAAGCCTTTTAACTGTCTGGGTAGGTTCAACGCCACCAGTTTCTCTATGGAAATATTCTTGCATTTATTGTTTAGATAGCGAGAAGTTAGTCAGCCCCAACGAACGTCTGATGTCGCCGCCGTGGTTGAGAAACATAGCCAATGTCTAGGGTCTTTAAAGTGCACCACGCAGTAGTGACACATCACCATACTCGGGTATACGATGCACATACATATCGAAACGGGCAAGGGTGAATATTGAACCAATACCCCTTAGAAAACAATCCTGTGTTTCCGCCCCCTCCCCTTTTTAAAACTACAAACCTCCTCACTAGTGGGTCGACAGAGCGCTGCCTATACGGAGCGCAACTTTGTCTTCTTCTTGCCCAAGGGTTGCGACGATGTCAGAACGCCGAGCTCTTATTGGCTGATTGAAAGAAATAGGGGGTACACCTCAAGGCGTCTCGCATTGAGGTCTACCCACTATCCTTTCAATCAAAGCCAATCAGAAGCAGACGGATTCTCTCCGCCTAGCTGGCGTCAGCGTCGCCGCCAGCGCGGCTTGCGGCGTCCGACAACGGTCGCCCCGCTAGCATGCGACGACGCCAAGACGGATTCGTCTGCCACTTTGCGGCGACGCTCGACGAGCTTCGGTGTGTTTGCCGCTTGGGGCGGGTCGGTCGGGGGCTCACTAACAAGCCACGCTTTCTTCACTATGTATATATTGCGTGTTGCGGTTTTCGCGATGTTACCGTTATTGTTGTCAGTATATTTTTTTTTCTATTCATGCTGTAAATAGCAGTAGATAATTGAAAAGGGACCTTCCAAGATGAATATTGTTCTCTTTCGGGCTAAAGTTTCTTTAGTGTGTAATTTAACTGCATGCTTGCATTTTTTTTTTAAAATGTGTACTGCATTTTTTTGCTTTTGGGAAAATATACCTGCCCCCTCCCCCTTTCTTGCGATGATGCTTCTAGTGCTGCGAGGTAACCTGGAGTAAATGAATAAATAAACTTGACTCTGATCGACTAGCTGATGACAGCGCTTACCCTGCGATGAGAAGCACCCCAGTGTTAACGGACACTTCCGTTCGGGTTAGCTTTTTCTGGACCTTGATTTGTCCTGTCGAAAAAACAGTTAACATCGATTGTGATGACAAAGGCTTGTCTGTCTGTAGAGTACACAGTACTGTTTGTTTTTAATTATCTGTCAAACTTTTTACACTACATCAAAATATAATAATGCTCGAAGTTTTATGTTGCGGGTAAGCAGAATGTTCAGTCTAAGTAAATAACGTCTTCTTCATGAAGGGTGTACTTGGTGTGAAAAATGACCTGTTTATTAAGTTTTGTGTACTGTCGTGTTTTTATGTGATTTTAATACCTTTTCGCGCATTGTTTATGTTTCACACTTTCCAAGGCAGGAAAAAAATGATGCGAAAGACCAAATTTGTGTTAAAACAAATGCAGCCTAATTTTATATTCGGTTAATACGCGAAAAGATGAAATCCTATTTCATTGACGTATCACCCACAAAATGCATTTAATGTGCTCCGATGTCTCAGAATTCTCAGAAAACTTATAAAAACGTTTAATCATGAAATAACGACGTGAATGTTTCTGGGCAACTTTATCAGATTTGTAATAATCTGTTTTCCTATATTTATTTTGTTTTAGTAAGTTTACACATAGCAGTTTATACAATATTATCTTATTTTAACTAGGTTTCTCAATTTTAGTTGATGTATAATGATTTGTATTGGCGTTAAATCGCCAGAGGTAAAAATTACCAAATTATTAGCTTCGTTTTACCCTATAATGAACTATAGCAACACCTAGGGGATGCCGTGTTCAATCAAGAGCCAGTAAAAAGGCACGTGGTTTGTTGATCATTCAAGGGTGTCAGAGCACTAAATGCGCGCACAGGGAATATATTACTTAGTTGTTAACAAGCTCCTAATTGTACTTAATGGCCTGCTCTCTGGAGCATTATTTATTGTACAATTCGACGAAGTTTCGCTACATCATTTTGTTTATACTTAACTTGAAAATTGTAAGTTATATAAGCAACGTACCATTCTTTACTTCGGTTCCTTCGAAGTTCTCGTCGGTCTCAGCCTCCAACATGATTTGCAGAATATCCATGCTCCGTGGCTGTGAAGACGAGAAACGTTTCTAATCTTACTCTCCTCAGTGCAGCCAATATATATCAGAGTATACTACAAAATAGTCTACAATTATTACACTACAATGAGAAGACAAACTGCCTTACGTCCACTTAGATGCAAACTATATACGATTCTCACGGATATGGAGGAGTCAAGTTTTGTTTTTCAGTCAACACGGACGCTATCAAGGCTTTATATGAATATCTTCTTCAAGGGCCGCACAACATTGAGTTGAACACTGTCCACATGCAAAACTCTTTGAATAATTTGGTAGCATTCTGGATCAACATACACTGTACAGACAAGTCAACGTCTTCCAAGCTTCGAAGAAATGTCCCCTTGTTTTTATACCATATGCATATACTCTAAATCTGTGTTTCTTATGCAGATGGTTTCTTATCACTTTCCCGAGTGACCACTTTATGGATAGAACAGCAAGGCAAAATAAGTTCTGTATTCTTGATATATATATCTCATTATTCCTCTAAGTGTTAATTTTATCATTCTTTTCCACGACAACCCTAACGTACCGCAATACCCAATAACAATGATATCTTATATTGCAAATTGCTGATTTGGGAGTTTTACCTGCCAAACCAACGAAGGGCATCTGACACACCAACATACAACTGATGACTGATGTCGACTATCTGAAAATCTTTTGAAGTGCAACGGAAATCTCGGTTACAAGGTGTCTTCTCCGTGAGATTGCGGACACCTTGGCCTGGGTTCAAACACGCTACCTTAGGATACGTAGGCCGGCGCTTTGCATCGCGTAAAGGCACCGAGGCGTATTTCATATTGAATTTTGTACACTAACCTAGCCTAAGCACCCCTAGAGCCACTAGGCCCACCCAGAGTACCGCATTTCGTAGAGAATTAGCTTGAACTGGACAATCAAACGAATTGCACCTTCTCATTGCCGGGTTTCAATTAAATTGAACCATGCAAAAAAAAAGTGAAAAGAAAAAACGTTTTGCTGGAACTGTGTAGAGCAGGAGATTTACTGTGTGCCGGGATGTGACAGCTAGGCTTGTTGACATCAAGTAGCGGAATCAGCACTCCGTTTCGCAGCATACGATAAAGCGCGGCAAATGCTACGAGCCATCGGACCTAATCAAATGCCGCGTGAATGTTACGTGACCGTTCGGAGGAACGGGGTGTGTAGGAACGTGGCACCATCTCAGCGCTGGATTAGCTGGGGTGGTTCGTGCAAACAGAATGCCGGTTTGATTTACCGCTGGCGATCAAAGCCTTTGTAGTTTCGCCCACCTCGAGGAAGGGCTGCCATGTTGATGACATCGACAGCAGCGCTGTGACGCGGTTCAGAAACAAAGCTTGTTCATTTTTAATTCCAGGTTCAATCAGTGACTGCGAGACAAGCAGAAGGTCTCTCACCCCACGAACCCAAAGGAAACTCACCGACGGATTTTTTCTTCTCGCTTCCACCGCTTTGTAGGCGAGTTTGGAGAACTTATCGTAAGTAAAGGAGCCCAGTTTGGAATTAAGCCACAGCAGTGGTGCAACCAGATCCTTTAGCGTTGTTGTTGCTTCTGTGAAAAAAAAAAAAGCAGTAGAGTAAGATTTTTGGTGCAGGAAACGATATACCAAACTATATAAAAATTTTTAAATATGGTACGTCATAATGCAAGAAAACAAATCGATTATCAAACCCCCGTCAAGGGTGCTCAACTCCAGAGATCCCTTAATTTAAGTATCGATGATATAAATTACACAAATTGCGTTAATAAATTATTTGTACTCTGTTTTAGGAACTGTCGGATTGTCAGTACCAGGAGAATCCAATAACCTGTTTACCTTAGACACTTAAGACTGCTTACGTGTAAGAATCCGAAAGAATTCATACACGCAGCGTATCCCTACAAGCAGCGCTCCTCGTCTTCCTTTTTCACAGGGCTCTCCAGTGGTGACGTCACGCTTCTCCACTGCGCACGCGCGGCGCCCCCGCCGGCTCCACGGCTTCCATGACGAAGCATCTGCGTTGCTGTGCTTTTCTTTGTGTTTTACTTCTGAGGCCCGTTCGCTTTGACCTTGAGCATCTGCGTTGCTGTGCTTTTCTTTGTGTTTTACTTCTGAGGCGCGTTCGCTTTGACCTTGAGCATCTGCGTTGCTGTGCTTTTCTTTGTGTTTTACTTCTGAGGCGCGTTCGCTTTGACCTTGAGCGTCTGGTGCTTGATGACGTATTGGTGTGACCATCTTTCGGGCACAACGCCACCGCCTTTTCGCGTAATGGGACAAGTAAGGCTTTTGCCTTAAAAAAAAGATTAGAGGGCAATTAAAGACCGCAGAAACACGACCAATGTCACGGCATTATGCTTCGGTGCAGTTCATTGACTCTATTGGCTCACATATTGGCTGTTTTCGGTCGTGAGTAAATGCGAACAGAGAATGAGAGATGGTCTTATGAGGTGCAGCCCTGCTGGTATGCGTAAAGTTCTTAGAGTCACCGATAGTTCAGAAACGCTTGTGGTGGCGTCGTCAGAGTATTTCATTAACACTCTGCAGCCATGAAGATTGCGGTCTCAGTCAATAAGAACGCAAAGAAAGAATCACGAAGCAAAAGGAGTTAACATAATCTCTCACGTTCTCGGTTTCTTGAAATGACTTATGTTTAAAACATTCATATAGTTACAGACATGACTATGTGGATAGTCATAGACTCCCGATGGCAGCAACGCTTAGCCCGTTATCCTACGTTCAAGCCCGGCCGATGAACGACACCCGCTTCTCAAGAGAAGACGGCCCTTACGTGCGATCATGTGGAACGGGCCGGTCATGGTGCCCGGAAGAACCTTCTTGGCCATCAAGAAAAGCGGGTGGTTCTTCTCTTCCTGGAAAGAGGTCTGAATGCCGAAGCTCGCCCCGCTGATGTAGTCCATGGTCAGAGGTTTGAAGAGATCGCCCACGCTTTCTTCCTTGCCGCTGTTTGCCCTCTCCCTCACCGCCTCGAGAAGGCGATCGCATGACCTGTCCATGTGAGGAAAGACCTGGCAGAGCAGAAGCAGAGTGAGAGTGAAGCTTTGGGGTTAGGACCCTACTTACGAAACTGACGGATAGCTTAAGATATATGCATTAGAGCCAGTGAATGACTGAGGAGCCATACTCCAACGAACCCTTTCAAAATTTAGACTGTCCAATTCTACAACAATAGGATGACCACAGTCCTCCCTGTGCTGTAAAACGAACGGAAAAATGGGGGCTTCGACATAAAAAGCCCTACCTCTCACCGAATGTATGTACATTTAGGTGGTGGATTTTACTTTGAAGAAATGCAAGGTGTTGTTTCTTCTCTTAAAAGAAAATAATTACACCAGCAAAGTTGCCAAAGTCAACGACGGACGTGTTGGCAGACGTCTGGAGCCTAATACACATGGTGCGATTTATCTTGAGACTTCGCAGGTGCGACACTGAACACTGCAGCGTCCACTTCGCTCTTGCCGTGCAACCGACGTCACAACTGCAAAATCGCAAGTAAAATCGCACCCCGTGGATCAGGCATGAGTTAATAATGAATGCGAATTATGGCGCTATCTTCCGCTGGGTGAGCAGTAAGACGATAACAGAGTGAGCCGCCTGCACGCTGCGCCTATTGGGAGATGGCATCACAGGTTACATTGTTTGCAACTTGGTCGTCTCCGACCAGGTTAGCAGCTGATTATGGCAAGCTTGTTAGTCTAGTTTTTTTTACAAAGATAGAACTACACAGTGAAAGATGACAAAGTAAACTCCGCCACATAAATGCACAATCGGTGAATGTGCCAGGATCTGCAGGCACTAAGTTTTCCGGTTCGTCTTACAACGCAGAAAACGCTGTGGCCGTTCTATATGATCATAGCAGTGTACGGCCTCCATTCTCGCATTTGTTGCAGGCTAATGGCGACATTACTGCGTCTCATAAAGGGAGATGTTTAAGATATGAAGCGTAGTCAATTATACAAAGCCTGAACATTCTAGAGGCTAGATCGATGCGAAGCACAAATTGGAGGCAAGAGCCTTGTCTGCGTTCACTTCGAACTCGCGTCCAACAAATTAGGTTACGCACACTCGGCCCACAAAACCCTCGATGTGGTGAATTTAATCAAGATTTTTATGGGGGCGAGCGCCTCGCACACAAAGATAGTTTCTTGTAATCATCGACACAGAATGGACCTTTTCCGAGAAGCGTTCTGCGCACGCGCGAGCGCCCGATGCCAAGCGGCGGAAGTTGAAACGAAACATCGAGGAAATTCGGATGGAGGCTGTATATCAGCGAGTAGAACACGTAACTGCAGCATATATATAATTGTGTTACACAAAAAAAGAACGTCGACGGAAAGGAAAACACGACGTTTAGGTGGACGCCACGGATGCCCCTCTTTCAAGATGCTGTTGGGCTGGCGCCGCTGCTCAGAGTGCGAAGAAACTGGTAGCGTAGCTCCCATTACCGATTGGTAGCGCAGGTAGGTCACTTCTTCCATTTTTAGGCCGTGCAGCCACCGCCTGGTGCCGTCGGTATGTGGAAAAGGTCCATTGAGAGAGAACTGAACAGCAAAGAACACGTATACCCGTCTGCTGCTGACAGTCTGAAGTGCCGGTGCCCGATTATCCTCTGCATTTTACAGCCAGTAGCAATTCAAAAGTTATACTGATATTACTGCCACTAAATGGCACTAAATTTGAGAACGTGCATGTTGCAAGCAGACCATCTTGGCTGGTTCCCCATGCGTGCAAGCACATAGATAATGTGCCTAAAAGTCACTAGCAGAGACATAGCGGCGGCCAGATGCCCTGCTTGCAATTGAGCACTACAGCTAGACCTTCTCAAAGGTTGTACTTAACTTTTATTTGTTTATCGCTTAAGACTTTACATATATTGTGCTCGCTATTTGTATAGGCATACGATTCCCCCAAAAATCGGGCAGTTCACTACCGGCAGGCAAGCAAAAACTCACGCTTTCGAATGAATTGACCCCTAGGAGTCGTTGTCCATGCACTTGTGCCCCCCCCCCCCCTTCCCCCCTATACCCATCACACCATCATCTTCAAGTGCGGTACCTCATGGTCATCTTGGTACGGGCTACCCACCTTCCTGTGGCATCGCGGCTTTAGATAGGGAAACAAATGTTACTATTACTGCTCGTGTTACTGATACTATTAGCTATTTTTGGACACCCATAGACGCTTTACACACGCGCCAGATTACAGCCGCCACAGCTGACCTTCTCTTTTCTCACCGAGATACCAAGCCACTGATACGGGCGTTGGCGAGCCTCCACATGGGCCAAAGCCGGGGAAAAGGACACAGAAGAATCTAAGATGGCAATACCTGGCCTGCCATAGTAATGATGAACTCAAGCAAACGGAACAAGTATAGACAAAAACTGAAGGTCGGTTATGGCGGCGCCCATGCACGGCTGCTGCAAAGCGTCCATAGCCCATATTTAACCGCTCGCTTGGTCTCACCTGCTTAAATTTACTCGCGGTGAACGCGTAGGATACGCAACTCCTCGTCCGCTTCCACTGGAGCCCTTGCGCATGCAGGAGACTCCGGCCAAGCAATTCGTGTTGCTCGTCAGTCCTCATTGTCACCTTCACATTGCAAAACAAAAGGGATCAGACAACGCTTGAGGAAGCTAGAAACGCAAGATTTGATAACTGACTGTTTATAAAACGAGTAGGCGGCCTGAGACATGCTCTGTAAATATATCAACTTGAACTTTAGAACGAAGAACGAAAGGGCACCGTTAAACATGCTTTGGTTGATCTAGTTGGTTTGTTCTTTTTTTATGGAAACAGCTTGTAAATATTTGGACAAATTATACAAAGATGACGAACTAGGTCTTCGTTAATTTATTAACAGTCGTGTATTCGTCTCATTTGTTCAAACTGTCTATAATGACAAAGAAAAAAAATAAAGTCCTTGAAGGTTTCAGAGCAGCATCATCCGCTTCGCTTAAAAACAGCTGTTTAAGCTCTTTGACAAAATACCGACTGCCATTCTGACATACGAGAGATCATCTTCAAAATCCTTCAATTATATTCGTTTTATTTTTGCACTTTATTAAATAACAAAAGTAGGGGACAGAATCAGTGCGTTCACAGTAAAAGATCTGCCAGGCTTAAGTAATATAAACAAACGTGTGTATGTGCAAAATGTAAAAAAAAATATTCACAAGTGCGTGCATTTATCAAGAAATAAAAAAAAGTTACTTCAGTATTAATGCATCTTCGCATAAGCTTAGTGATGCACCTCTACACAAAAAACAATCTAAAAATATAAATATCACTTTAACGCGTATTAGCTCGGAGCGTGGACTGAAAGCTTGCAGCGCAGAACCTTCTGTGTCCGATCCCGACCACCTGCCCGTTTCCATCTGGAAGAAATAGGTACCGGCACGTGTTCGTGTGATAACTACTGCATGCTGCACATTAAAGACTCCAGGTTGGGGTTGTACTGCACTGGCTAAGCTTCTCATCTACAGCTGAAAGACAAACTACCCGTTGAGGCGTACCAACTTCAAGGTCGTTTAAACATTCAAGCAACACAAATATCACTCGGGATTTTATAACTGGCGATGTACACACCTTTTCTATGACAGAATATCATACTAATTATACTGTCATATCATTCCTATGACAAAGTATCATAGTAATTATACTATCATATCATTCCCATGAGATATCGCGATATAGTCGAATACGAGTTAAAGGGGTCATGATACAAAATCGGGATGGAATGTTCATGACTTTACAGACGTGTACTGGCCCTAGTCTGGCCAAAGTATACTCGCACGGACCGTCACTGATTCAGCAGCTTCTTGCTCGCGGTGAAATTGCGAGGACAAAAGGGGACTATTTATTTCAGTCTTGACTTTGCAAAGCTTGGTGACGTAATTGTGGGATGGAAACATCCCGCCTGACGACAGTTGAGCGCGGCTAATGAATTGGACATGAGAACTGCGTGAGCACTGCACTTCGGCTCGTAACAATCAATACCTCGGCGGACACTCGGGAGTGGCTCGTGTCGAACCAGTGCAGTGACGAGAATAGCCTAACTCTAATGATGCCTGGAGCTCAGTACACGTTTTCTACTTTGGTGACCCCAGTGCGTGGCTACGATTAATGTTGGCGGCATAGGATAGGCACCAGGTCACGTGGCCGCTTGATCTAGCTCCGAGCGGAGGGGATGAACGATGCTCATATTTCTCGAATCTGATTACCAACTACCATAGGTTAGAGAAACAAAAAAAAAAAAAAGACTAGGTTAAGTTTTTTTGGTTAATAAAGTCATGGAGAGATTCTGAGAAGTATTTAGCGCAAGTGAAAAAATCGATTCATGGCCCTTTTAAGAATGTGTCTGAAGCTTCTCCAACGCCCTTATTACCGTCGGGTGTTGCTTGTTACGATAGAATCTTCCAGGTACGCTACATTGTGGATACATTTCTGACCACGAAGATGCTGGACGTGCAAAGATGTTTATTACAATGTTGAGAACAACAACGAAATCTATCACGCTCTACGTACCCCTCGATTCATGAAGTTTGAGAAGTTCTTGATGAAGACGTACGACAAAAAGTCCAAGTCCTTCACAACGAGAGTGGGAACGTCACCATTATAAAATCTGCAAAAAAATTCATGTAAAAGAATGTCGGTTACATTTACCAGCAAAAAGTACGTGCGAGTTATTACTCTTTGATAATCTCAAAGTGTTTCGATACGCTTGGACAATAACGTATTTAATTGCTATGTTTATCGACAGCTGGGGGAACGCAGTACGTGCGGAGCCTTGAGCACCTTATGGCGGCTCGTCAGCCAATGACGTTGCGGCATTACACGAATGAAACTCAGAGGAACGAATCATGAAACAAAAAACGTAAACATTTTATGCCGCGACCTCTGTTTCTTAAAATGGCAGGGTCTTTAGGGTGTCATGTTTCTCTGGTAGAAACCGAAAAACACCGAAAAGTAGGGGTGCGCGAATACCGGTTCCAATCGAATAACACCGCGTCATTCGTCAGCTTCATAGTGGAAGCCACAGCCGTGACAACCGGTCTTCTTAACTATGTTAAACCTAGGTACGACGGTGCGCTATTCAATATTTGAACCGGTAGTCGCACACCTCTACCGAAGGTTAATCTTCGAACCGGTTTTGTCGAAATTGAAGAAAACGGAAAAAGAAGCCCTTATTGGAGGGCTTCTTTTCGGTTCTTTCGACTTCGATAAAGTTTGAGAAAACTCTCACACTTTCCGGGAAAAAGGTTTGTCTGCAGTTTTATGTCGTGTTCACACAGAACGCAGGCGTGAGGCGCACTCTCCATCTCGTTTTTTTTTTTTTTTTTTTATTTTATCGGTACAGAGACTCTTCCCGAATATTGTGGTCATGGGCATGCTCCCTCGAGGTTAGAGAATCCTACAGCTGTGCGCTCACCAGTCACCTAGCTGTGTTTGGAGATTTATGTTTGTCCTTTGTCCCTCTTGTTCCCCTTCTCCAGGGATTCATTTCGTCATTCCTGTCCAGCTCGCTTGCACCTTTGCATTTTAATTGCATTATAATTCTAACCTTGAATTTGCAAGCTTCACCCTTGTTGGTGTTAGATTGGTGGCAGCTGATAAAACCCGTTTGCTCTACTGACGTCTAACCCCTGGTTAGCTCAGTTGGTAGAGCGCTCCACTTGGAATGTAGAGGTCCCGGGTTCGATACCCGGACCAGGCGGATTTTTTCGGTCGCTCACCAGTCACCTAGCTGTGTTTGGAGATTTATGTTTGTCCTTTGTCCCTCTTGTTCCCCTTCTCCAGGGATTCATTTCGTCCTCTTTTCTTCAACGTAAAACCCCGACAAAAAACTTAAAGTACGTTTAAGCTTCCCCTTGAAGAGTGGAACGCGATAACGTTATCGGGCCCCGTTCGCATCGCATTCTCATAAGCCGTGCAAGCCTCCCTTGCATGGCCCAGCCAGCAGCGTGTCTGGCTTACAACCGAAATTACGTGAATTTGAATCCCGCCTAAAACTCTACAAATTTTTCTTCCTGAAGGCAAATCAAATACGTTATAAAGTAAAATGATTTGAGGCATACGGCGACCTTTATTTCGAATTACTTGTCGTGTTTTAATCACTTTCATTCCACGCGTGACGTCACGATTCACGTGAGCGTCTTGGGTTGTTTGAAATTCGCGCGCGAGGTCACTTTGCTATGACGTCATGACCCTATCGACCATTCAGGATTTTCCCGTCCCGTCGCCGACGTCGGAAAAACATTTCTTTGTCCAACACTAGAAATGAGCACTAAAAGACGCCGCATCTTCGGAAAATATTACACCCCCAAAAACAACTAAACAATATATAAAACCTGAAAACACAAAACCCTTTTTGATAACGGAGGCCAAACTGAAATGATGTTAAAGAAATTTATTTTGAAATCGGGGGCTCTTTCGACTAATGGGAACGAGAAAGGGAGTGAAAATAATAAAATAAAGAATAAAGAGACCGCGAATGATAACTTCCGGGGAAGCACTTGCGAAAGCATTGTCTTCGTTTATTTTTAACAGAGCCTGATAGGGGGCGACAGATAAGTGGATGGTTATTTTATCTTGCTGGCTCATCCGGGCCAGCTGGGTAACTGGATCGCTACATAGCTGGCACTCCCAATCAACAGTATAATCAAATCTCAATCAGTCGAACTATTTGTAGCAAAGTGGAAAGTTGGCTGAGTTCGTTAAGCGTGATTACGAAAAATAAGAGCGATAAAAATGACGAAAGACAGATAATAGTACATAGACTGAAGGGTTTTACAGCTTTTAGACGTTAAATTAACTTTCACTGGGTCCCACGTCTGCTGGTGCAACTTTCCTATGTCTAAAAAAGGTGTTACTTCCGTTCCACTCCAGCCACTATAATAAAGAAAGGAATCCCAACTGGTTGTCTACGGGAATTTCTTTTCAAATCGTGTCCCTCCAAATGGTGACGAGTTTTTGTTCTCAGGCCGACAGGCTTTTGGAGGACGGCCACCCAAACAGTCTCCCTATAGGTGTTTCTGAGAGTCTCATGAAATGATGGGCGAAATTAGGAGGGTATTATGTGTAAGGGACCTACGCAGAGACCCGTTGTAATGCCTATTATTTATAATGTGACGCATCGGAGAAAAACAGGTGCGCAACAACATGGCGTTCCAGTTTTTTTCTTGGCACCTTTTAAGAAAACAACGGACAAGTAAAAGAAACGAACAACACAGAGCGCTCTGTGTTGTTCGTTTCGTTTACTTGTCCGTTGTTTTTAGCGCTTTTACCCTCACAGGCATAGAAATAGATTTGTCCCTTGCGCGGGAGGCGTGGTCTATGGCATCCCTCTGTCATTTAAGAAAGTGTACATCGGTCGGACTGGACGCCCTATCAATGGTAGATTAAGTGAGCATGCGAGTTTCATTAAGGCATCACCGTCGGGAAATTCAGCGCTTCACTGAGGTAGACGCGGTTCGACTTTTGTTTTAGGTGAAACCACAGTTCTGGGACGACATCGTCACCAGTTGACTATACTTCGTTTCAGCTTCGGTCCGAGCGCGGCCGATGTTGCGAGCTACGGGGCCAATCAAACAGCGAAAGAGGCACAAGGTCATGACTTGCTCTCTGCAGTTGATAGGACCAGCCGGTATTCGCCGCCTCTCTGTACGCGCTCCTCTGCCGGTTAGTTCTATCAAGCGCAAAGAGCACACCATGACGCTGCGCTTTTTGCGCTGTTTGATTGGCCCTTCGGCTCATAACATCGGCCGCGCTCGGACCGAAGCTGAAACGAAGTATAGAGAGGTAACTGAGGCCTTTGTCATTTCGAAGATTCAAGAGACCTGTATCAGCACTCCTTCAGTCGCTCATTATGTCTGCGAGCCTTCGTTTGTGAGTAGTTTTAACATGTGACGGTCATGTGATCTGGGGTATTTCTGTTCGGTGTGGCCACGCCGATGGGCGCTACTTCCAAAATAAACACTTGACAGTAACCTTGCCGTGTGTGTACTCGTCTCTGTCCTTCGTTGTTTCTATCGCGCCTTTTTTTTTCGCAATCAGGCAAACTAAACTAAATAATTGAGCACACTCAAAACTGAATTTGATTTGTATAGACCATTGCAATTACCGCCTACTGTCCTTCGCCATCTTTGTCCATTGGGCTCTTAGACGCGTTTTGAGCACGTTCAGTGACTACTGTGCGGAATGTTAGAAGCCGCGCTAGCGTCCAGAGCCCAGCAACTCAGCATTGTTTTGCCTGGGTAATGAGCGCTGAAAAGGTGTCGTGGACACCGGCATGACTAATCATTTGCTCTATCGACCCCTTCTGAAAATCACGTGCCATTATTAGAAGGTCGTGACCCCTGCACAATGGCGGACCCACTGACATCGCGGAACGTGCAAGTCATTCCATAAGACAGCGAACGTCGGATCGCGATCCCCGCCAGGAGCCGACAAGTCAATCAAACAGCGACAAAAGTGCTACGTCACTGTGCTCGTCACTTTGTTCTGTGAGTGTGTTTTTGCCTTCTAATCCAACAAAACCCATAAAGTGTGCCGTGACGTACGGTTTCAGTCCGCCATTGTGCAGAGACTCCACAACGACCATCAGAGGACAGACTTTCGAAAAGTGTCCCTTATAGTAACAGCTGTAGCGTAAACACTTACCCAAAGACGTCGCCATACTTTTCGCACCAATCGTGGATTGCATGTATGATTCCCTGCGTGATTTAGGAGTAAGAAGGTTGATGGTCAGACGCATCTCTATACTCGTTGCCAGCTTAATACCCTAGCTGCACGGGCACCTCTATTTCAGAAGTAAAGAGTACGCGTGCACAGCTCTGATGGGCGCTCAAGATGCGCCAGCACATGTGCGCCCGTAGCTTTGACAGCATAGCCGCAGAAAGTTGTGATACCTTATTGCATGGTGCACCCTTTACCGCCGTTAAGTCACCTTTAACTGCCCTTACTCTTAACCAGTTTCCACAATATACTCTTTCATAGCTATTTCAGAAAAAGGTAAGAGCGCGTGCAGAGCTTCGTTGGACGCTCAACTTGCGCCAGCACATGTGCGCCAGCGCATGTGCGCCCATAGCTTTGACAGCATAGCCGCAGAAAGTTGATCACACTGAAAACTGAATAGGCAATGAATCACCCTGCAGTGCGGAGGACAACGCTCAAGGTTGCGTGCTTTTATTTTTGTGCAATCTCTGACGACTGTTTATTCATGATGTCAAGTGCCGCGCCACGTGTAGCCAAGAGTAAAGATAGTGCCCAGGCGGGAAACACCGATAATAATATGGCCGTAGAGATATTGCCAACTTCTAAAAAAGGTTCTGCTGGCTCTGGACTCATATGGCAAGATACGCCAGAGCATGTGCGCCCATAGCTTTGTCAGCATAGCCGCAGAAAGTTGTGATACCCTATTACACGGTGCGTCTTTAGCCGTCGTTAAGTCACCCTCAACTGCCGTTACTCTTAAGGCTGCGGTCCCACGGCAGCCATCTTGAACAAGGCGTTAGTTCAACCAATAGATGGCGACACGCACCCGTGGGGTGGCCGAAACATTGGTTCACAGTGGGATGGCTCGAGCACCATCACGTTCCCCTCGTGGCCTTGCTCGCGCCACTGCCAGCTGTGCTCAGCTAGCTCAAGTAGCGTGGCCCAGCAAACGGATGTACGCGAGGATGTTAGGCTGGGTATAAATTGTTCTCTGGTATAGGGACATGCGGTTCGGCGGTTGTAACGGGCTTTCGCAATAAATCTTACTAAGAAGGAATCAAATGTTGATTGACGTGTCAATATTCTATCAATGAAGATTTCTTCTGCAGGAATGCACGCTCAGTAGACTCAATCTTCCAAGACACCAGTGGAAGCGGACGTCAAGTAAACTGCTTCGCGATTTACGGTACTTACCTCACCGTTTTAATGACGACTAAAAAAAGGTCACGAAATATTATGTTTCACGGGGTCCGGAAGATGTTGTAAAGGTTGTTACATTATAGGGTTCCCAGAAAACAAACGCCTTTGCAATATTTTCGGAAGTACCGACACACATAATGTTGTAATAACAGCTTAGGAGGATTATGATGAAAACCATCAGAAGAAACAGGAAGACGTTTATTTGCAATGAAGACGCTATGAATGAACGGCGTTTAGCGACGGCAAGTTATGAGCGTTCGGGAATTTATAAGTTGACGTGATTGCTAACTATGGACATGCGGACAATGAAGACGTGTTTTGTCGGGAGATGGTGTTGCGGTGATGTCCTCATATCGGACGACTCATGGCAGACGAACGAGCAAGTTTCTTCTCAGCGAATGTCAAGCACAACACGTGGCTACCGACGTTGTCGACGTTTCGAACACTTACCGCTTTCGACAAAAGTCCTGGCACCTGGGCTAACTTTGTGGAAAGACTCGAAGTTTTCCTTGAGTCCAACGCCATCATGAACAGTAACTTAAAACGATCCACTATTCAGTCAATGGGTGGCGAAACGTATCCACATCTGCGGAGTCATGAGCGATGCGTACTCTAAGTGGCTGGAAGTTTACACGATGCCTGCCACGACGTCCAAATACGTCATTGACGTTCTACGGTCTCTTTTACCTACTTTTGCTCTACCGAAAATACCTTTCTCTGATAACGCGCCAAATCTTGCTTCAAATAAAATAAAAAAGTTTTTGAAGGAAAAAAACCGGCATCAGGCATCACATTAGTGCACCATACCATCCTGCAACTAACGGGCAAGAAGAACAAATGGTGTGCGGAGCGAAAAAAAAAGCCCTTTTGAAGCTTACGGAAGAAGCAGTTCAGTGAAGAATCGCCAGGTTCTTGTTCCGGCAACACGCGACGGTTTCATCTTACACAGAAAAACCTGCCGAAGCAATATTGTCACCAAGGACAAGTGATGAGGCGGCGAATAACGAAGTAAACTGAACGTTTAATCGGGCGAACTTGTGCCCAAGAAGTAAAAGCAGAAAGAAAGATAACAACAGAGCGTCGCGAGCGTCGAAGGCGGCGAAGCAGCACGATCGAACGCTGAGGCGAAAACTGACTCGACAATGTCGCGAGCGGCGTCTTATCTAGAGTGAGTCACTATCTCGAAGATTCGGCGAAGAAGGTTCGAGCGTAGCGCGCTCGGGGCGAGAATGAACACGCACTTTCTAGAACAACATAAGCAGGGATAAACGACAGAAGTTATGTACGGAGCAAGAATAAACAAGAAAGTTCTAGAAGTCCGTGACCCTGCGCGCGGCATTATCCCCCCCTTTAAAAGCGCATCGTCCCGATGCAGCACAAAACAAAAAAACAAAACAAAAAAAAGACAAAAAAAAATCTTAAACAAAAAGACAGCAGAATCGCGAGCCACAGTTCACAGTTCACAGTTCACTCGTCGACAAGAGTAAAAAGTTCTATCGTTCGTAATACGGCTTCAGCCGGACGACGTGTACCACCTCGGGTCGCGGCTGACGTCTTGCAGATGGGCGCGTTCCGTCGGGAAGGACTTCGTAGTTCAGATCGCCGAGCCGTCGGATGATCTTGTAGGGTCCGAAATAGCGTTTCAGAAGCTTCTCGCTGAGACCGCGGCGCCGTATTGGTGTCCAGACCCACACCCGGTCTCCGGGTTGAAAGTGGGCGTCACGCCGGCGAAGATTGTAGCGGCCGGCGTCGACACGTTGCTGGTCTTGAATTCGTAGTCTGGCTAGCTGGCGGACCTCTTCTGCCCGTTGAGCAACCACCTGGGCGTCATCACTCCCGTCGTCGACTGACTCGTGCGGCAACATAGAGTCCAGCATAGTCGTCACCGCCCGGCCGTACACCAGCTGGAAGGGTGCCACTCCTGTGGTCTCTTGCACTGCTGTGTTGTAGGCGACCGTGACGTAGGGCAGCACTTCGTCCCAGGTCTTGTGCTCCACGTCGACGTACATAGAGACCATGTCGGCGATTGTTTTGTTGAGCCGCTCCGTCAACCCATTGGTCTGCGGATGGTATGCCGTTGTTCGACGGTGTTCCGTGTGGCTTAGACGAAGGATCTCTTGGGTCAACTGTGCCATGAACGATGACCCTCGGTCTGTGATCAGTACTTCGGGGGCGCCATGCCGGAGGACGATGGACTCGATGAAGAACTTGGCGACTTCGACCGCAGTCCCCGACGGAAGGGCTTTCGTCTCGGCGTAACGAGTAAGATAATCGGTGACGACGATTATCCAGCGGTTCCCCATCGTTGACGGTGGGAAAAGACCCAGCAAATCCATTCCAATTTGCTGGAAGGGCTTGGTTGGCGGGGTAATCGGCTGGAGGAGACCTGCTGGCTTTGACGGCGGTTTCTTGCGTCGCTGGCACTCATGGCACGATCGTGTGTAGAGATGGACGGTCTTCGGAAGCTTTGGCCAGTAGTACTTGTCACGAATCCGGGCAAGGGTCCTGCTGTAGCCGAGATGTCCGGCCGTTGGGTCGTCGTGGCACGCTTGAAAAATTTCTTCTAGGAGGTTGGCGGGGACAACCAATAGCCAAGGAGTTTCGCTGGTTCCGAAATTCTTTCTGAAGAGCACGCCTCCCCGTAGGACAAAGCTCGGTAGGTCCCGAGAAAAGACCCGTGGGACAGAGCTTCCTCGACCTTCGAGGTGGTCGATCACGGAGCAAAGTTCTGCGTCGTCGCGTTGCAGTGCCCTCATGTCGGTAGCGTTAACTGCACCTAGAAAAAGGGAGTCGTCATCGTCGTCGGCGCCGGAGATTGGAGGTTCGACTGGAGCCCTAGACAAACAGTCAGCGTCACTATGCTTCCGGCCGGACTTATGCACAACGGTTACGTCGAATTCCTGCAGTCGAAGGCTCCAGCGGGCGAGGCGTCCGGACGGATCCTTGAGGTTTGCGAGCCAGCAGAGGGCGTGGTGGTCTGTGACCACGCGAAACGGGATCCCATACAAGTACGGGCGGAACTTGGTTATCGCCCAGACGACAGCAAGACATTCTTTGTCGGTCGTTGAATAATTTTGTTCTGCCTTAGACAGCGCCCGGCTTGCGTAAGCGATTACTCTCTCTGCCCCTTCTTGTCGCTGAACGAGTACCGCACCGAGACCGGTATTGCTGGCGTCCGTGTGGATTTCAGTCTCCGCCGACTGGTCAAAATGTCCGAGGATAGGGGGCGACTGGAGCCTTCGCTTGAGTTCGCCGAACGCTTGCTCTTGCTCCTCTCCCCACTGGAACTGCACGTCGTCTCTCGTCAGATGCGTCAGCGGTGCAGAAATTTGTGCAAAGTCACGAACGAAACGTCTGTAATAGGCGCACAGCCCAAGAAATCTTCGAACGGTCTTCTTGTCTGATGGCTTCGGGAACTCGGCGACAGCGGACGTCTTTGCGGGATCAGGGCGTACACCCTGCGCACTCACTACGTGGCCCAAGAATTTCAGCTCACCATAGGCGAACCGACACTTGGAAGGCTTGAGGGTCAGCCCAGCAGCCTTGAAGGCCTGTAGCACGGCTCGCAGTCGTCTCAGGTGCTCGTCGAATTCGCTTGCGAACACCACAACATCGTCGAGGTAGACGAGACAGCTTTGCCATTTTAAGCCGGCAAGGACGGTGTCCATAACGCGCTGGAAGGTTGCCGGCGCTGTGCACAGCCCGAACGGCATTACCTTAAACTCATACAGTCCATCCGGCGTGACGAAGGCTGTCTTCTCACGATCTCGTTCGTCGACCTCAATCTGCCAGTACCCGCTCTTTAAGTCCATCGACGAAAAGTATCGGGCGTGGCGCAGCCGGTCCAGGGTGTCGTCGATCCGTGGCAGCGGGTAGACGTCCTTTTTTGTTACGGCGTTCAGTCGGCGATAGTCCACGCAGAACCGAAGAGTTCCGTCTTTCTTTTTCACCAGGACTACCGGTGAAGCCCACGGACTGCTTGAGGGCTGGACAATGTCGTCGTTGAGCATTTCTTGTACCTGCTGCTGGATGGCTTCCCTTTCTTTCACGGAGACCCTGTACGGCGGCCGATGCATAGGGAGTGCGTCGTCATCAGTAATTATCCGATGTTTCGCAACCGTCGTTTGGCGCACCTTCGACGACGCGGAGAAGCACTCACTGAACTCGGCGAGAAGGTCACGAAGTTGTCGTCGTTGTGGGGCTGGGAGGGACGGGTCGATGTCGAGCTCTGAGGACGTGATTGTCTTGTTCTGCGTCAGAGAGGCGTCTTCTGAGATCACGGCGATCGCGGCTGAGTCTTGAATTTACTCGACGTAGCCCACAGCTGTACCCTTTGTAAGGTGCTGCGACTCTTGCCGGAAGTTGGTGACAAGGGCTACGGTACGCCCGTCCTGGAGCTCGGTTACGCCTCTTGCAATGCCAATCCCTCGTCCGAGGAGAAGTTGGACGCTTCCTTCCAGCAGTGCTACACCGCAGGTGGCTCCTTCGGTCCCGACGGGCACAAAGACACTCGACAGTGGCGGCAGGTTTACGTGGCTGACGAGGACTCGCACCGCAGCTAACGTAGGTCTGGGATTTTCCACCGATGGCACAGGCTTCCGAAGCGTCAGCTTGTTCTCCGCAAGGTCGATGATGGCGCCGTATTCACACAGGAAGTCCATTCCGAGAATGACGTCCCTCGAGCAGTCTTGCAGAACGACGAACTTCACAGGGCATGTTTCGCCGTGAATCTCGACGCGAGCGTTGCATCTCCCGACTGGTGTAATCAGGTGTCCTCCGGCAGTTCTTATTTGTGGTCCATCCCACGGCGTCATGACTTTTCGAAGGCGGCGGGAGAGCCTCCCACTCAAGACTGAGTAGTCTGCTCCGGTGTCCACGAGTGCCGATGCGTCGAGGCCGTCGATCACAACGTTCAGGTTGTTGGACACCGATGCAGGAGCGTCGTTGTGATGCGTGGCGTCGGGAGAGTGGGAGCGCTCCGTCGTTCTTGGAGGCTCTTTACGTCGGTCGTCTTCGGCAACTCCACCTCCAGGGGTTGCCGCGCCTAGTTTCCCCGGCGAGTAGCGAGGGGTGACAGGCTTTCACGTCGGGGTCGGTGCATTGGCGAAGCCGGACGTCGTGGCGATGGCGACCGGAACTCTCGGCGGGAGGCAGGCTCGGGGGACTGAGGTCGTCGAAGGTACTCGTCGATCTCCCGAGGGCGTTCACCGTAACGGGGGCGTGGGTCATTCGGGTGGAACCCCCGCAGCCCGAGTCGCCGGTATGGGCATTGGCGGTAGGTGTGGTTCGCTTCCCCGCAGTGGAAACACAAAGGACGTCGGTCGGGTGTTCGCCACACGTCAGTCTTCCGAGGTGCGCGGGGCTCTTGGGCGGCGTACTGCACGTGGTCGTCGCGGCGGCGGTCGTGCTGCAGCGCAGGAGGACGACGTCGGGGCGGCGCAACATAGGCTGGAGGAGGAGGCGGTGGCCGTCGAGCCACTGCGGCGTAGGTCAGGGCGGGCTCTTCGGGTGGTGCTACGCTGGCAGGAGCCTCCGGTTGAATTGCCCGCTTGACTTCTTCGCGCACCACTTCGGCTATCGACAGCTCAGCCGGCTGGTTGGCAGCAGGCAGAAGTTTCCGGAGCTCCTCCCGGACGATGTCGCGGACAATTGCACGAATATTGTCAGCACGGGCGCCGCCCTCGTCGAATCGGGAAGGTGTCAGCGTCGACGCAACAGGCGTGCCGGCGAGTCGGTTGTAGTGGCTGGCTCGGATTGACAAGGCACGCTCGATGTTGGTTGCCTCGGTAACGAATTCCCCGACAGTTGTTGGTGGGTTGCGAACAAGGCCGCCGAAGATGTCACTCTTCACTCCTCTCATCAGCACGCGCAGCTTCTTCTCCTCGGTGGACTGAGGGTCGGCGCGGTTGCTCAGGCGGAGGACGTCTTCAACGAAGCTGGTGACCGTTTCGTTGGGCCCTTGGGTTCGTACTTGCAGAAGGTCTTCCGCTCGCTGTCGTCGTGTCTGGTTCGTAAATGTGTCTTTCAGGCCGGCGATACAGGTATCCCACGACGTAAGCGACGCCTCGTGGTTCTCGAACCACTGCCTCGCGGTACCCTCCAAAGAGAAGTAGAGGTTTTGGAGGCGCTGCTCAGTGGTCCATCCATTATGGCGTGCTACACGTTCGTAGTGCTGCAGCCAGTCTTCTACATCCTCATAAATTTCACCGTGGAACGGCGTCGGCACACGGGGAACCACAGGCAGGAAGACGTAGGACGGTGCTGCTTGGGGGATTTCCGTCGGCTGCGCCGTGGAGTCCATCGTCGGCTTGGGTGGCTTCTTGGCGTTGTCCGGCAGTGGACCAAGCTCTGGTGGTTGTCCTCGGAGACGCTGGCTTGCCTGGGGCCCGGTCTCTTCTTCAAAAGGTCGTCTTGGAGTGGGGCTTGCCGAACGGGTCCTCGGAGGGGTACGGCGAAGAGGCATAAGGTGTTACCCCGCACCTCCACCAAAATGTCACGAAGGACAAGTGATGAGGCGGCGAATAACGAAGTAAACTGAACGTTTAATCGGGCGAACTTGTGCCCAAGAAGTAAAAGCAGAAAGAAAGATAACAACAGAGCGTCGCGAGCGTCGAAGGCGGCGAAGCAGCACGATCGAACGCTGAGGCGAAAACTGACTCGACAATGTCGCGAGCGGCGTCTTATCTAGAGTGAGTCACTATCTCGAAGATTCGGCGAAGAAGGTTCGAGCGTAGCGCGCTCGGGGCGAGAATGAACACGCACTTTCTAGAACAACATAAGTAGGGATAAACGACAGAAGTTATGTACGGAGCAAGAATAAACAAGAAAGTTCTAGAAGTCCGTGACCCTGCGCGCGGCAATATTCGGCATACGAAGAGCCACACCCCTCGATCTCATGATACTATGGCCTACGAACAAAGATCGAGAGATTCCCAGATCGGGAGTAATGGCAGTCTATTCGGTCGGACAATCGTCTACGTGAGGAATTTCAGCGGAAGTGGGGCCTTTCATGTAAAACTTGAGTAGAAAAGGCTCTATGTTCGTTGACCAGGAGGTGTCATCTCTCTGAATACGTTGGATATCAATGCCCTTAAGTGTAAATATAACTAAATCACAAAACTCTCTTTGCGTATTGTGCAACTGCCCTTGTATATTTGATAATAGGAGCTATGATGGTGATTTGGACCTTTCACACCAGGATCCTTTTTCTTATTTTTCGCCTCATACTCCTTTGCGGTTTAAGTATATTGCTTCAAGAATCTTTTGGAACGGGGACACTTTACGTCAACGAGGCCATTTGTTCCAAGTAGTCAATCAGGGAATGCTGCTAGAAATCCGACCCTCATATGAACGAATATGTTCATTTTATATCACTGCAATTAGTTCTGTGTTTCACTTATTCATGTCATAATTTATTTTCTATTCTGACTGCTGTAAATTTGTTTTATTATTATTGCTACCATTAACAGGAGGTCCCTTT
Organism: Ixodes scapularis; assembly: GCF_016920785.2. Classification (NCBI taxonomy): domain Eukaryota; kingdom Metazoa; phylum Arthropoda; class Arachnida; order Ixodida; family Ixodidae; genus Ixodes; species Ixodes scapularis. The sequence continues at coordinate 110,190,591 of NW_024609881.1, forward strand.
CCAGTCTCTGACTCTGGGACCTCCTTCTGTAATATTTCTAATGTATTTACCTCTGATCTACGCACAATAAAACCTGAAACCTGAACCTGAATAAGACGCACTTCTGCACAGTGCATTTTTCCTGTTCCGCGTACAGTTGTAAATCAGCATCCTCATTGATCCTACCATATTCTGTTGCGGGTAAAGAAAGTCTTTGGGTGCACGATACTTGAAACAAGTCTGGCACTGTACGTTGTGGTTCGACACCCACTAATGTCGTCGTCCTTATAGCGCCTCATCATTTAATCATTACCTCGTCACTTCATATTGCTCTTCATCAACAATAAGTACAATGGGCTATACCGCCATATTACAATCCAAGAATAGAAAAATTTAGTCGTTCAGTCCTTCAACAAGTTTATTATTTATATAATGTTATTACGTTACATTACCTCGAGACGATCGACGACCATCGTCGATATAAATTAGACGTATAAAAGAAGGGGGGGGGGGGGGGTCGGTGGCCGAGTGAATGGTTTAGCGCACACCAGCTCGGAGCACTTGGAGCGAAAGCTCGCGCTGGAGAACCCACCTCGCCCCTGCCCGTTTCGATCTGGAAGAGCATCATACCGGCGTGCGGTTGTGTATCACTACTGCGTGGTGCACGTTAAAGACCTCAGGTTTGCGGTTGTACCGCACTGGCTAAATTGCCCATCTACAGCTGAGACACCAGACGCCCACCAAGGCAGACTAACTTCTAGCTGTATAAACATACAAATAACAATTTGCAGTTAGACGCATATCAACATTATGCGTCCAAAGAACACAGCGTGCCGCCTCTGTTCTTTGGATGCCTTTTTTTTTTTTTTTTTTTTCTTTTAAACCAGCGCAAGCTTGTTCGTTTTCTTTTTTGAGACGGTTAGAACGGTCGCACATAAAACCCGCGTTTCTCCTACCCGCCCGCTTTCTCCTCTCATTATGTGTATTTGGTTATAACTAAATCAGCCACAATAATGGTGTATTAATCATATTTACATTCATTTTCAGTCAGGGAAAAGGAGTTTCGCGGGAACTAGAGCCAATAAATGAGCTGCGCTTAGAGTATCGGCACTCTCTTCCCCGACAGTGTTGTGAACGCCGCCATTTTGGTGCTTGTGCAGAGCAGGCGCAACTGCCGATCGTCATGATTCAAAAGTGCGACATCGTCAGCATTAGATTCGGAGTTAGGAAGCTCATGTAATGTTGCTTTGCTTTGTCGCAAACTGTTGAAGTGGAGGACGGAAAAGCGTTTCTTGTGATTTCAGATAAAGCTTCAAATAACTTGCAACCATGATTTTAAGCCACAATAAGGCCAAGTGTCGCTACTCTGAAGCGTAGCTTATTTAATGACACTATTCATGCTCTTGTTCAAGAGGCTTGTAATACCTGGAGGGGCCATAACGTAAACCCCGTGGATTCCACAAGCCACTACCTTTAGACACCTGCCTCTTCTTCATTGTTCCCGCTTGTGCCAGTAAATTAGCTACGGTTCAGAGTAACGACACTTGGCCATATTGTGCCTTAAAGTCATGGTTGCCAGCTATATAAAGCTTTATCTAAAATCACAGGAAACGCTTTTCCGTCCCTCACATATGTTTAAACAACCCGCGACAGAGCATTGCAATATTTCATCAGCTTCCTAGCACCGCATCTAATGCTGAGGAAGTCGTACTTTTGGATCATGATGATCGGCAGTTGCGTTTGCTCTGAGCAAGACCCAAAATGGCGGCGCCCAAAACAGTTTGGGGAACGGAGTGCCGATACTTTAAAGCTCATTTAGTGACTCTAGGCATAAAGTGAACTCGGGTGTATTCTTTTCCTCTTCGTCTTCATTGTTTGTTGATTTCAATCATATCGAATAATGAACACATTATATCACGCCACGCTTGTGTAATTATTTGTCTTAGATTTATTAGCCTGACCCAGTACTTAAACCATTCAGTTATCGATAGTAAATCTTCCAGTATATTTTTTTTAAATGTGAGGATAAAAAGACACGGAGATTGATGATGATACAGACGCCAACGCCGCCCTCGGAAATTTTTTCAACATTAGACAATCAGCAGTTTGTCTGCCATCCGCCAGGTAGCGCAACAAAACACCCAAACAGTTTTTAATTGTTTTAAAATTAACTAAGCTCTACACCTATTAAGAAACCAAAGCAAGATCATTGTGAAACTTTAATACGTCGCAATGTATATCTATTCCGAACAATAAATATTATTAGATGCCAATAAATCTGTTTGATGTCCAAAAAAGACATGCGTCAAAACAGGTAAGTTTGAAACGCTCCTGGAGCGTTATGACTTTGAAAATGAAAAAAAGCCATCGTCCACCTCTTGGGCAACCATTGTAGCTCGAAATGCTAAAAAAGATTGTGTCATAGATAAATTATTTCCTCAGCGGCATTTGAAGTACCATGACTCAAAGCACAAAAAAAGTGCTGCGTTTGATATAAATATCTAAACAAAAAATTTTTACACAACATTAACTTTTTTTTGGCATATTACCAATTATAAGCACTACACCTGTAGCTAATTTTATTGCCCTAGCGCGTGTCATTAAAAACATATTTGTGCTGAAAAATGTCAATTTTAGGGCAATGTTTGGAGGGATGAAAAAAACAAAGTAATGCAAATACCAAAAAAGTTTATCGTTACATTCTGCTCCGATATCATCTTAACAAAACTGCTATATTGGAACCGTGTTATCTTTAATGGACCGTTCATAAAACATGAACTAGCGGAGCAAGTGAGGGTCCGCGCCATCATATTCGCAACGCTACAAATGCGCATGAACAGTAAAAATCAACACATACATAATATCAAATGAAAGAGGATTGCATTGCCTTTCGAGTGACATCAATCCAACAAAACAGTATTTAAAAGAAGATGAGTAATGACCTGCCAAAAAGTGCCTAAACTGCCACATTCAGTGGGACCGTGGCCTTAACCAGTTTCCACATTATTGGCGACGTGAGCGAACGAAAGCGTCGCTGTGGTCGACCCATCACAAATTGCCGATTGCTGACTATGACGTCAGCAAAGGATGTCTCATCGACGGAACTTAGAGGAATGTAAGAACTTGATTTCGACGGTGTTGGCAGTGTTGTTTTGAGAGCGCTATGATTTCAGGCTTCCACAATGCCCATTACAAGCACCATCGAACTTGTTGTTCACAAGGTAATGACGTCACGAAAGGTAACCGAACGAGGGCGCCACCGAAACATCTCGCCGCTAATGCCCTTTAACAGCTTCGATGTGCGCTCAAGATGCGCCAGCGCACGTGCACCCCATAGCTTCCACTACATATATACGCAAAGAAAGTTGTCCAAGAGTAGGGTATAGATTGTGTAGCTGTGGCTTAGCGTAACTGCAGTTAGCTGTGCCCGTGTAACTAGGGCGGTAACCGGACAAAAGCTCACCGGACAGAAGCCCACTGGACAAAAGCTCACCCGTTTTTTCACAGACCCGGACAAAAGCTCACCTATTTTTTATTACTGCCAGGGCGAAACACGGGCTGGAATAAAGTGCGGACGCGATGAACATTGCGCCATCTTTAGGAGATCTGGAACCCATCACACGCATAGATGTCGACAGATAAGCCATAACAGGTGGAGAAACAACGATTTGGGGGAAAAGATTAGGTCACCGAAATTGAGTGGAGCTGATAAAATCAAGCTTGATTGACTCAAGGTATGCCGGAGCACCCTTTTGCCACGCAGAAGAAACTTCGTGAATCGATGTTTTTAACCCGAAGAGCGATTGAAGAAGCGAAGTCCCCCTTCGGTGACCTTGCTTTTTCATTGTGCATATGTCACGCTAAAGGCGCACATGAAGGTTAAGCAGAAAGTCTGTTCATTACTAATGAATGGGTTTTATGAGGTTTCAGGTTAATATTTGAGGTAGGTGAATGGCTAAGAAAATTATATTGTTTCCTTCATTGTGCGTCGTACATGTATTTGAAATCAAGGATTATCTCAGGGTGATGTGAAAGGGAAACTGGAGCAAAACTGTATTATGCAAATCATTGAGTTTCCAATTTTTAAAAATATGTTAAAGAAACAGAATGTAGGCCTTTTGGACAAGTACAAGAGAAATGACCACTTTAAGAAGCTGTGCGGAATTTTGGATAGGCTGGCGTTGCTTCCACCACAGCTTATGTTCGAAGGACTATCCTACACCAGGGAAAAGTCTACCGGTGACATCGGTGACCTGCTGTACTACTTGATTGACTTATGTCAACGCCCCCTTCATTTATGCTTCAGCTCCTTCTGCGGCGGCACCCAGAGCTGACTGTGCGCCGACGACGACCGGAGTTTCCCCCAGAACGGTGGAATATGCACGACGCCACTCTTCAGGATAAAAACTGGACGAACAACACCTTCGAAGGATCGAATACCGGGTTCCAGACGCTCGTCGGCGACGACCATCCAAGCGCCTGAAGGCTGAATGAATGCCTCCAGCAAAATCAAGCTTTCGTTGCCACGGCATAAAACCACTCTGCGCCTGCAGAATCCTCTGAAAAATATTTGCGAGGGGTTCCAGGTACAGTCAGATCTACGAAGACAGCTGGAGGTAGACATGGAACTGCGTTCGCTTCTCACCACTCGAAACTTGTTTCCACTCTAATCAAGAAAACATGAGCCTGTCAGATTTAATTTATCGTAGCATTTTAGTGTCGCACGGATGCACCTAAGTTGTCCGCACTCGTGTTAAGACCAACATGGAATTATCGCCTGGCGAGCTTTTGTCCGGGTCTGTGAAAAAATGGGTGAGCCTTTGTCCGACGAGCTTTTGTCCGGCGAGCTTCTGTCCGGTGAGCTTTCGCCCGGTGAGCTTTTGTCCGGGATTCAATTAGGGCAACGCCAACTCAACGCTCTGACGTCACGCCACTACGATGGCGCTGCTGTCGGTACTGCGCATGCGCAGACGCATCCCCTCGCGCAAATTCGGTTTCTGCGCCCGCGCACTGCCCAGACCTGTGAGGGGAAACTGGGGTTTGTTTGCAAACAGCGCGTCTGTCTATAGACCAACACGCGGCCCCACCGTCACGCAGCTGCGGTGGCGCAGTTGACGGCACTGCGCATGCGCAGACGCTTCAATTCATGCGAATGCGATTTCTGCGCACGCGGAGTGCCCACAGCTAGTGTGGGCAAATGCGGGTTGTTTGTATACAGCGTGTCGGTCTATAAGAAACGCGGGGCGTCGTGAGTTGTCTCAAGCATCTTATTCCTTCGCAGACATTGAGACTGGGGCATCAGCTGAGTAGACCGTCGAAGAACGAATTGCGGTGCTAGAGTCTGGAACAGAGCAACCCACACCCTCGTTCTCTTGAGCTGTACAAGTAAATTCCCATTCCGTCAAGAACATTGTTCAAACAAGTTATCATTCACGCGATACAAAATATTCAAATGCCAGATCTAGTTCCTGTGGTATAGGTGCTTGCAAGTACGGCCTCAGGGTGCCCCCATCTTTCTGCTGGTATGGGCAGATCTTCTGATATTGAAGCATTGCTGAGGCGCACCAACGTCCTCAGCAATGCTTGACCATCAGGCAATCTACCCACACTAGCAGCAAAATGGCGGCGTCCAAAGGCCGTACTTGCGAACGTCAATGCTAACAGCGGAACGTGTGCCGTCCTGAAGCGGCGGAATCTTTTCTTGGAAGTTTGCGATATTTCTACGGCGATATTGATATCGGTGTTTCTCAGATAAATGTTAGGGTGAAACAACCTGGTGTATATTAAACATGACTAAAAAAAATGAATGCAGGTAACGAAAACACAGCTGAAACACAATGACGGCCTCCGCGACATCTTCCTCCTGTCTTATCTCTGAACCTTGCCACCCTCTCTTATCTTTGAACAAGCTGCTTCCCGGTGTTTTTCGCCGGTAATTATCTTCACTCTTGGCTCCACGTGGCGCGGCACTTGACGTTTTGATGATAGGCGCGCCCTTGTTGTGCTACGGCTTATAAACGAATCCCGGAGAATGAGTCACCGGAGAAAAGATCACCGGAGATAAGTTCACCGGAGAAAAGCTTACCGCAAAACCAGCGGATGCGGAGAAAAGCTCACCGGCCATTGAGCGTATGCGGAGAAAAGCTCACCGATTTTTTTTTCTTCTTTTTATTTGAAGGCAGTTGGATCATGCGTAACATATATCAATTTATTATCATTAAAATTTGTGTAAAAAAGGAAATGTTCTTTTTGTATAATTTGTTAAGCTTATTGGGTATATTGCTCCCAAATTTATAAATGCGGGCGAGTGTTTTTTGTGGTTTACTCTCTATGCAACGAAAGCCTAACTGAAAACTTTATGAACTTGAAGAACAGGAAAAAGTTCGAAAGCTTACTAATGTCTGCCTATAACCTAAAAATTAAAACTGTAAATGCCGAAAATCCGAAAGTGCATGCGCAACAACGCGGTGCCTGATATCCTCTTTGAAGCTTTTGTTGCCCTTTGAACAGGATAAAATAGTCGGTAGGATATTGAGGTTTCATTTTCCACAGACATGCACGTTTTCTAGCCGTTCGTGCTGCTGTTTCCACACGTTGCCTTTGCGTAATAGTGTTCTTCTACGGCGAGCCACCCATGACCTTTAGCGCTGCACACTGTCACCGTTGTTACTCGTGACCTTTATAAGAACTAGTCTTCTGTAAGGTAGCCAATTGGGCGAGTTGGTAAACGTTATACATGATGAAAACCGCTCAAACGACGACGGCGAAGTGAAGACAACAAACACGACAGGACAAAGCTGTTCTCGCAACGAAAGTTTTGTTAGTGAAATGAACAGAAAGAAAACAGCGCAGCCGACAGTGATTACATCAAAAAACGCGTACTCATCCATCAAGCACTGCACAATCTTTGTAGCTGAAGCGGTTCACACACTGATATTCATATCATCTCGCATAAAATCTCTTTATCTGACAGAGCTACCGACGGCGCACTGTCAGCTGTCAATAAATCGTTTTCTTTCTTACCGGTGTCCGATGTTCTGATTTTATACTTGCGGCTCCATTAATATACAGAAGTGGTGATTACTAATTTTTGAGGGATCAGTAAATATGCCCAATGAACTTCAATAATATTACAAAAATTATGATATATTTCTAATAAAGTGACGAATCCGAATTGTGTTAAATTGCCACGTGTGACGCAGAATCCGCTAAGCTAAGAAAAAAATTTAAAAATCGGTGAGCTTTTCTTTGCATTCGCTCAAAGGCCGGTAAGCTTTTCTCCGCATCTGCCGGTTTTGCGGTCAGCTTTTCTCCGCATTTGCCGGTTTCGCGGTGAGCTTTTCTCCGGTGAGCTTTTCTCCTGTGAGCTTTACTCCGGTGAACTTTTCTCCGGCGAGCGTTTCTTCACCACCCCTAATAAAGAAAGGGCTGTCAGGGATTGCGTAAAAACGAAAGCACGCAAACTGGAGCGTTGTCCTCCGCATTGCAGGGTTATTTCACCGCGTCTTTTCTGTTTCAATCAACGGAAGTCGTCTTTAATGGCAATAAAATGATCGCGTCGACAGCGCACAAGCCGCAGTGCCAGAAAACAACGCCCTTTCTAAAGGAATTGGTATTATCTCAATCAAATCACTAGGCGGAATCTGTCAATAGAATGTTCAACTCTTGCGGCTACATGTCTTGTCGCCACGGGGAAGCAAAATCCTCTCAAAAAGCGGCATCATTCCCGCTGCAGGTCATTCGAGACCACAGAGCAAAGGGGGCGCAGCGGGCGTTGAATCAGAAAGATATCATTTTTCTCGATAAATAAGAAAATAACAGGTTAATTGCTTCAAGCACTGCCCGCATTCGCCGCTATGAGTCACCACAGGTATTGTACAATCGCTATTCTATTGTTCGTATTCCTTTTGGCCATGACTGCGCATATCACCGTAAGTACTATAGAATGTATTGAAGGTATTTCAACAACTTAGGGGAAATAACATGATTTCAGGCTTTAAAGGGTACCACGACATATTCTTAATTCCTTATACAGGACATTGTTATCCCAAAGAATCAAGAACATATCATCTTCATATGTCATCCTGGTGGAGAAAACCAGGTTAAGGTCACCACGTTAGCAGTCAGACATAATGTCACAAAATTATTCATAAGACAAAATTCAGGGTTCTCTCAAAAAGCAAAACAAAAGAGAAACAAAAAATGACCGATCATAAGTTGGATGAAGGTATACTTCCATTCGATAACTAGGATTTTTCATATTTTAGACTGAAACGAAAACTAACTCCAAAAATGTATTTACTTACACGAACTATATACCACATTCCGTGGGAAGGCATCGTAGGTCTGAGTATTTATGCCCAAAATTTAAAAGTACAACAAACAAAATGTGCTAATCCGACAAACAAAAAAAAAAAAAAAAGAAACATCGAAATAGCAAGCAATAACGGCATTCTTAAAAGGCGTAAAAATTCAGCAAAAAACGTCGATTTTGAAAAATCACATATTTACATCCATCAACATCTAGAGAGTATTCCCAGATATTTTCACTAGTTTACACTGCATAGTTAATTTTTTATAAATTATTGTCTGTCCACCGAAGCTAAAGAGAAGGTAGGGTTTGGAGCACTTTGAACACATGTTTCTCCGTTCCTCTTTTAGGTATAAATTACATTTTAGTCAACCTATCGTTTGATAATGGCAATACAGGGAAGGCTCATTCTTCACTTTTCCTGACTGAAATTTAATAAGGAATGCGGCTATGGAATGTTTTTGTCACTTTACAGATGTCTTTTATAAAAAATGTTGACATTTTGTCAAAAACAAAGAAGACCAAAAAGTTGACCAATTTTGCAGAAGATAAAATTGTTAGAAATAAATGACTTTTTACAAAAACCTTTCCAGAGCCGCACCTCCTAGGCGTTCTGCTACATATCTAGCAAATAAAAATTTGAATATCGTGATAGTTTTCCGACGATAGATTAACTAAACAATTTAGGCGTGTTCCTGATAAAAGCTGCCCTAATTTCCTTCCCACTCAACCGACAGACATGCAATTTTGTTATGCACCCTGTAGCATGACCACCAGCCTACCTTGTAAATTTCGTTAATGTTAAGCCAAGGGTTCAAAAGTGGACCCTCCTAGGGGGTGTGCCCCCTTAAACAACATCCTTTAAAAATAAAGAGGTAATAAAGTTCTTCTTTCGTGTATGTCTCAAAGCAGACCAAAAGTGGTGAGAAAGGACGTGAGAAGTGTACACTAAAATTATGAAAAGATTGCAGATAACAAAAAATACTGGGGTTTCATTTCAGCCTTTCTAACTTCCATAAGACTGAAACCTCGAGCAAACTTTTAAGGTATTCGACAGGTATTCGACACCAAAATGACCCAGAGGTCATCCTGGTGACATCCCATACCCCCTGGTGACAGTTATAAAAGTTCAGAGAGGAAGCAAATTGACTCAGAAAGGAAAAATCATAACTGTGTTGTTTTATTTGATTTCGAGGCTAGGTGGCGCAAGCTACTGCCCGTTCTAATAGGTACAGCCGTTAGCATCCATCTATCCATCTGACGTCACGCCACTGCGCTGGCGCTGCTGTCGGCCCTGCGCACGTAGAGACGCTTCAATTCGCAAGAATCTGATTTCTGCGCGCGCGCAGCGCCCACGCATTGTGTGGACAAACGCTGAGGCGTGCTTGTAAAGATTGTGCCTGGCTATATAAAATGTCTCACGTGGTCGGTCGCTCACCTTTCTGTGGTATTCCCAAAGGTTTCCCCAAATGAGGTTTGGTGGTGGGCCATCCACACCGATTTCCTTGAAGTACGAGAATGTCTTGCGTCGGGAACTGAAAACAAAAAGATAGAGTGACTATTACAGCGCACGTTTTTTTCTTTTTATTTAGAAAGCATTCACTGGTCTCACGTGTACTTAGGCTTTCCGCATCTCATGTAAAACGCTAATTTTAGAACAAATACTTAACTATTCAAAACGCCTTGAAGATTTTCATTATGTAGCAACTTATGAGGGGAGTTCGATGATTTATCTGCCTGGGCATGAAAGTTAAACAGCAAATGTGTTAAAAAAGTCTGGGCGTGTTGAGACGTGGCTCGAGGTTCCTCATGTACAGCTGAGGCCCAGTGCGAGTCTAGCATTCTAAGAGAGAGGATATATCAGGAAAGTCTCGTCACGAACGTACTGTCAGAGATTTTCAAAATGCTGATGATGTGTCCATCCTCGATTATTTAGATGAACATTTTGACCATTTTAGTCAGTTAAGTGATGTTACCGAATTATGGAAAACATTTAAGAGTATTGTTTCCTACTGTACATATCACTTTGTTCCGACAAGGGGCGTGAGAGCACAACGACATCACCCATGGGTAACAAGAGAAATTTTGCAAATAAAGCGAAAGATCAAGCGCAAAAGGAAAGCAAAACAAAATTCCTCAGACATTGCAAATTTGGGGCGACAATTGAAGAATCTTATTTCCCAAGCTAGGGAAAATTACTGTGGCAATGTGCTCTCTCGTTTCTTGCTGGAATCTCCGCAAAAATTCTGGCGGTTTTTCTCGTCGAAAAAAGAAGTAATAACAGAAGTGATGGTAAGCGATGAGGTTGTATCATGTCCCATTAAAGTGGCAGAGGAATTTAACACGTATTTTCAGTCAGTCTTTACAGTCTCGAGTGACCCGCCGGTAGACCACGTCAGCAGCTCTGATGAACCTTGTATGTCAGATTTGGTTGTCTCGGAAAGTGGTATACTTAATTTGCTTTTGAATATTGATGTAAAAAAGGCGTCGGGGCCAGACGACATTTCAAATGCATTTCTGAAAAGATATGCTGAGTGGGTGTCCCGATATCTTTTCATAATATTTCAAGCCTCTCTCCAACAATCCAAATTGCCAGCAGACTGGTTGTGTGGTAAAATTATACCCATTCACAAATCTGGAAACAAAATGACAGTCCAAAATTACCGTCCTATATCATTAACGTCGACTTGCTGCAAACTGCTGGAACACATTATTTCAAATCATGTCACTCAGTACTTAGAAGAAAACAACTTAATATACAAACATCAGCACGGTTTTAGACGGGGTCTATCGACGGTCACACAATTAATTGAGTGTGCGCATGAGTTCTCATCTGTTGTAAATGAGCGGGGTCAGGTTGACGTCGTGTTCATGGATTTTTCAAAAGCGTTCGACCGCGTGCCTCATAACAAATTAATTGAAAAGCTTCACCTTGTGGGTCTAAACAGCAATATAGTGTCGTGGGTCCGGTCTTACCTAACTAACAGAACACAGTATGTCTACTGCAATGATGCATGCTCTACCCGCCTTGCAGTGTTTTCAGGTGTGCCACAAGGGTCGGTATTAGGTCCACTTTTGTTTTTACTGTATATAAATGATATTGCAGATGATATGCCGCCAGCTGTCCAGGTAAAGCTATTTGCGGATGACTGCATGTTGTTTTCAAAAGTGCGTACAGTCGAAGACCAAGACTTGCTTAATGCCTCTCTAGAAAAACTTTACTTGTGGTGTGAAAGGTGGGGTATGGTAATTAACTTTGATAAAACAGTATTCTGCAGCATTACAAACAAACGAAACATTTTAGAATATGCCTATAACATAGGTGGCGTGCAACTGCGAAAGGTGGACGAATTTAAATATTTAGGTGTTATTTTTAGTTCTACCATGCGATGGAACAGTCATGTAGATTACGTTTGTTCAAAGGCCTACAAAAAGTTATTATTCCTCAGAAGACAACTTAGGCATGCCAATAGTGATGTTCGACAACTTGCGTACATGTGTTATGTTCGCCCATTGTTAGAATATGCATGCACTGTATGGGACCCGTATAGAAAATGCCACGAATCACAAATTGAAAGAATACAAAATCTGGCTCTTCGATTTATCTTCTCCAGATATAAACGTACAGAATCTGTTTCTTCAATGAGACAAGAGGCGCAGCTTGACTCGCTGGCAAAGCGACGGAAAATATCAAGGTTAAAAGAACTCTTTTCCATAACGACTGGAATGACAAAGCTAGATCCGCAGCTTTACTTGCGGCCTTCAACGTCTCGTTCCCAAAGGACTAGCAACGTCAGGGCGATTGCTCCGTATCAATACAAAAATGATGTATTTAAGTATTCTTTCTTTTGTAGGACAATAGTAGAGTGGAACGCTCTGCCAAACGAAGTCGTCAGCTGCTCTAATCTCAAGTCATTTGAATTATCATTGCGCGAATTTTTAACTGAATAATGTATGTGTGCGGAATACATCTTCAGATGTGCAGGGTGTGACGCACCACTGCATGTGCATAAGTGCTCACTTGAGTGTGAATGCATTTTGCTTGGCTTGTACAACTTATTTTTCTCTCCTGTGTTGACCGTAAGGTTCACAGTATTGTAAATAAATAAATAAAATAAAATAAAATAAATAAATAGTGCGCGTCAGGTAAGCAAATGCTGGATTGGGAGCAGGTTCGGCGTTAAATTTATTTTTTACAAAGGGAAATAAAAAAGTTTTATGAGTGCATGATTGTTGTTTATAGTGAGTCTTTCTCATCATCCAACAAAGCATAATTTTTAAGCAAGCAGCTTAAGTGGGTTAGAGAATCAGCTGAAAATAACCCTTACACTGGACGCCTGTGGAAGCACCCTCCATAGACACTAGCAAGAAAGTCAAATAGTCAATTTTGTAAGACATTGCAATTGAGGTTTCCCGAATCGCTGAAGAAATGGCCATCTCGATAAGTCTACTTTGTAAAATGAAAAAAAAAAACAAAAAACGTTATCATAGGCTAGTGCAGCATGTGTTTCAAGAATGTTGACGCCCTATCAAAAGGTCACGAGGCTCCAGTGCTGTTAAGTAAACTTAGGGGTCATCCGTGCAGACCAAGTGAGTATTTTTTATTGTTCGGCGACTGGAGATGAGACATATCAAAGTGATCTTCAGTCCAAAATGAAGTCAATGCAGCGAAAGCACGAGTCATCCCCCACCCCACAAATGTCTAAGACAGAAAACGCAGCCGGCAAACTCATAGCTACTGCCTTTTGGGACGTTGAAGTAGCTTTGCTTCTGAAGTTATAGTCACACAAGACAACGATAACTGTTTAGAGTTACTCTGATGCAGGGGTCGTTTTTCCGGAGACAATCATGAAGGAATGACGAGGACAAGTCCCAGCAGACTTGGTCCTCCATGGCAATGGGTCGGCTGATATGTCAAGTCAATCACAGGCTGCCATGCATTTGAGAATCTGGGCACCAGCAGCTGAACCATTCACTATACAACAAACTTGTGCCTCTTAAATTCTCTACTCAAGATACTGTATTTAAAATACTTTGTGTAGTACTCTGGTACCTTCCAAATACATTTCGCCTACAGTATTTTTTGCTTTATTCTAGTTACGTTTTTCTCTATATTGTACTCAAAAATTATCGTCGGAACAATCTTCGGAACTGGAGATCTTCAAACTCCAGGCCTAAGGGGAACCAATTACAAACTTGGGGCCAAGTGACCGAACACTAAACGGGAAACAAGGCAATAGCAAAACGCAGCCCAAGTGGATAGCACAAATCACGCACGCCTTTTTGTGTACTCTTGTCTGCATTTTTTTTTCAAGTTGTTTTTTAATGCCACGTTGCGCTCGGAGCTAGCCAAATGTTGGCGAAGTCATCCGGATTCTACACCTTTTGTCTGAAGCTGGAGTGGTTCCGTCGGGGGGAGATTATGACCCCAACGCTCGGAAATCACTGGTTCTATGAGTTCTGACATGAGCCTCGAGTACGTTTTTAAGCGAGAGCAAACACTTTCTAGCCAAGGAAGCTCGATCCTGCTGGGTTTATTGAGCCGCAGTGACCTAGATTTGGCTTCTCCAAAGCCGTTTGTGAGTCTGTCGTGGCCTAAAGTTTGCTCCCCAGCTCGGTCAAAAGCGTTTCTTTCATCTCCTTCCGAATTCCCAATTCTCAGAATCCTCAAACCGAGTTTTCTCCGAGTCGGAGCCAGGTATTTCTAAACGGGTGGATTCTGATTTTGGAATTTCGGCCTCGATGCGACAAGAATGGTTTGAGCTGACGCGGAAGGGTGGCAGGAATGGGATTGGAAGGGGTTTCGTCGACCCTTTCCTTGGTTACCTGTGTTTCCTTGTTAACATTGCTAACTTTTTTTTTTTTTTTTTTTTTTTTTACAGTTTGAAAGTACAGGCGGTCCTTCTCGACCTTGGCTGGGAAGACAAAATACTCTTTCATGGTTGTTGATTAGCGACAGAGGCTGCCGTCTGTCCTCGAGCGATGTTTCTCCGGAGAATGCACGTGTGTCCTTCACTCGTGAACTCATCAACAAGTCTGGCTGCCTGATCAACTTCTAGCTCGGTTTTTAGGGATATGCAATGCCGAACGATGCGTCAAGTCCGCCAAATTGCGTCGAGGTATATTGCGAACTTATTTCGAAATGCGTCATGAGCCGAGCCAGCCTCCAAACTAAAGCATGCCAGTTGCCATGCCAACAATACGTGAGTCCCCTTTGTTCTAAAATATTTTGGTACCCATTATGGGGCATGTCCGGAATTGTTTCAAAATCAACTTCTATTACAGCAGCTAAGTCGCTTCTTGAAAGTCATAAAATCACAGCAGAATGTGATTTTCAACAAAGTCTTCACAAGAGAGAAAATCTTTTTTACTTATCTTACTCTTATATTACCAGCTTGCACTTACTTTCTAAGTGTCGTCGAATGTAATTCAGGTAGATTTTTAGAGTATTTGTTTTCTACTCGAGATATTTTGTAGAAAAAGTAACTTGAATGCTACTCTAAATACAGTCTAAGTGAATATTTAGTATATTATCTTATATGCTTTTGTTGAATATTTATCACAGAACTGCTCTACAGTCATGACATGACTCGCTAGAGTTATTGTTTGTTAAAAGTATTTTTTATCTCTTCTTGGACAGCGATTTTCACTTGTTGGAGGCGTTAAGGCGGCTTTGACGTCCGTGTTTAAAGGTCGAACAAGTTTCTTTTTTATTATTGTTTCTTTTTTAGAGAAGATGAGGCCAATGTAAAAAATTTGGACGAAGTATGTTGAAATAAAAAGAAAAATAGTTTTTTCTACTGAGGAAGATAAATTATTGAGAGCCCCTCACAGCTCTATAGCAGTGTTCCCCAAATTCAAGTAGTCACCCACATCCTGTGTTCAATCTTAATTACGAATCAACAAAAATTACAAACGTACGCAAAAAGTACAATTTCAATTTTCAAAAACATGTTATTTGAAACGATTATTACGAAGAGTAAATGGCAAAAATTGTCCAGGCGTTTTATTCTTCTTTTGTGAACATAAGCAAGGGTATTATTTTCAGTGCGGTTGTTTACACTCCGAACGACTCAGATCTAGTTCGGTTGCCATTCATCCAGCTTATTCAGCAAATATAAAAATTGCTGAGCAAATATATTTTTTATTTCTTTTTCTCACATAAAGACTGGTGATGAGCACTGATGTTAGTTAGAACTTCGCAAATATATAGTTTGTTGTATCAGAGATAAGTGATTTTCGCCACCTACCAAAGTTGATTTTTGTATCGTAGTGCTGAGTGTATAAAAGTGAATAATTTTCAATCTTCTTACAAAACTTGTAATCAGGCTAGTGCATATATAAACGTGAAAGCATTTGACTGCATAAAAGTGCACAATAGTATAATTAATGTATCATAATTTGGTTGAAATTAGACCAACATTTTATTGCTGACACTACTATCAGACTCTCTTGTTATCTAGCTCTCGAAGAAAAAGAAACACGAAAGCTGCGTGTCGTCTTTCCAATCGTGTGTTTCAATAGACCATTTTCAAAATTCCATCGAGCAACATTGGCGGTCGTCATTAGTTAGACAGAAACCGCATGATTGGATCCGACTCCTCGCCGAACGCTGACGTAACACTCGTATCCAATACGACCTCAGCCGAGTAGGCGCCGGACTCTGACGCATCCCTCGTGTTCAGTGCATGCTCAGAGAATGTGATCAAGCAATGGCAAACTGGCGTTGGCGCGGACGTCTGAAAAGGGGTCTGTTGCCGTCTGATTTGCATAGCATTCATGCAAGAACAATGAGCCCAGCAACAACGATACAATTTGCATGCGAAAAGCAATCAGTGCAGCGAGCTCCTAAGATAGCGCATGTTTGTTTGGTTTATGATTACATTGTGCTTGGCTATCACCAATCCCAAGAGTGCCATGGCGGCAAGATGGCACCACGGAGTCTGAAAACTACAAATCGCAACAAAAAAAAAAAAAAAAAAAAAAACTCCTTAGGTTTTACTGGAGGTTTTAATAAAGCGCAAAATCATAGGCCCCTAAAAAGAATCATGAAACATTTTTTCCCCGGTTGCTCCGCAGCTCATCCATACGTAAGTGATCGCAACAGCCTAGAAACCGTATTTTAGCCTCTTCAGTCCCAAGAAGTTATATGTGTGTAAGACAGCCTTTAGAATACCTTTGTCTACGACGGCGAAAGTAGAATTAGTCCTTCTAAAGACGTCCTAGTTTGGGTTCGATCGAACGGCGAACGTCACGTTTTTGGGAGCGTACGTCATCGTTCGTGATAGCTGTGTCGCGATCTGTACTCTTTTCTTTATTGCTCTGGGAGGAAGTTTTATCAGACGGTTATCGCTAAAACTGTTCGTTGTGTCGATAGCCAGAGGCTAACACCGTTAACAGAAAAAAACATCTTTTAGCGACAGGCAATCTGCTTGGTGGCGATGGGTGGAGCTTGAACGCAGAGAGGCCGTGAGCCTGTCTACGTCCAAACTACGCCATATAAAAAGAAAAAAAAAAAAAGAAAACACCGCTGCAGCTCCATCGCGTGCAGGGTGTTTCCTTTTACATGTAAAGTTCTTTGCTTTTTAAAGGGGGGTGACGCTTATATGGGTTCTGTCTTCACTGTGTACTGAAAGGGCTCGGTGGACCTTAGAAGGGGCAATATTCTTCATGATCCGTTGACTAATTAATTAAATTGCCTAATGAACTGTTTAGGTATTAGTTTTATGAGTTTTGTTCCAATTGCCGTTTTAAAGCCAATCACTAATATTGGACCAAGAAATAAAACTTACGAAAAGTCAATGTTATTAAATATATTTTGCGATACTTTTTTGAATATTTGTCGGTAATTCAAAAAATGCGCGCGAAGTTTGGTATCAGTCAGGCCAAAGGTGCAGGCTATACTACAAGGCCTATGACATACAAAGTTTCTAGCTCTCTGGATATATTAACCGGTAGACGGGTATGTGATTCCGAATCAACTATATAGACCCTTTTCGAAATACTGCCCTCTGTTGGCAGCTGCGGAATCCCTGCACAATGGCGGACTAAAACCCCCACACCACGGAACACACACAAAAAAAAAACAGGCCCACAAAAAAACCTGATGAGCGCAGTGACGTTGCACTTTCGACGCTGTTGGATCGGATCGTCGACTCGTAGCGTTGATTGCGCTCCGACATTCGCCATCTTATTGAATGTCTTGCTCGTTCCTCGATGCAATCGATCCGCCATTGCGCAGTGGAGCCAACCTTCCAATAATCGCCACGTGATTTTCGAAATGAGGTCTGTCTGAGTTGCTGTTTTGATGTAAACATTATTACATTTGCGTAGTGATCACTTTTACTCATCTTTAAAGACCGACGACCAGTTAGCGCTTTCCACTTTTCCCCGCTTCCTCGTCTCCCCCTTCTACCTTGTATACCGTTGCCTGTTTCCTCCTCCCCCAGGGTGAGGAGGATCTTCTGCCTTGCAGAATTTCGTGTCTCGTCGTCGGCCTTTAAAGTCGGTTCACGCAACGCCGTTTCACCACGTGACGCTTTGTTACAAAAGCTTGCGTCGGGTTACGTCGAGAGTCAACGAGACATCCGTGCTTCGTATGAAGCGTGGCAACCACTTGAAGGAGTAGGCTCGCACGCGATATTGCAAGCATTAATGTTGCGGTGACCTATGAGTAACGTAAGAAAACGCAAGGAAACACTCCCGTGTGTTAGGACCTTTAAGACATGGTTCACGCTGCCCCGTTTTCTTACGCCGCGCCATGTTACGAGAGATTACGACTGCCTACGTCGATAGTCACTGGGACATCCGCGCTTTGATTGAAGAGAGGAAACCAATGGACCTTTTCCAAATACCGACGGCACCAGGCGGTGGCTGCACGAACCAAAAATCAAGGAAGTGACCTACCTGCGCTACCATCGATAATGGGAGCTACGTTACCAGTTGCTTCGCTCTCTGAGCAGCGTCGCGTGCCCAACGCAACGAGGTAGGCCTAGCGCGACTTTAAAGAAGGAAATCCGTAGCGTCCACCCAAACGTCGTGTTTTTCTTTCCGTCCACTTTCTTTTTTTGTGTAACACAATTATATATATGCTGCAATTACGTGTTCTACTCGTCGATTTACAGCCTCATTCCGAATTTCCTCGATTTTTTCGTGCCGACTTCCACCGCTTGGCATCGGGCGCTCGCGCGTGCGCAGAACGCTTCTCGGAAAAGGTCCATTGAAGAAGTGACTTTGCACGCGACATTCGAAGTAAGGATGTCTCAGGGATTGGTAACGTAGGAAAACGTAAGCAAGAAGCCCCGTGTGAATTGGCCTTTTCATAGAGAAATTTATGTCAACTTCAGTGAATAGAACCTTTGCGAGCTTTCACGGCTCGTGTCCCTCTCTCGTATAAACATACAACAATTTGCTCTGCTTCCTATCTATGCATGGCTTACAGGTAAGGTGACATCGCGCCATGCTGATGGTCACTCCTACTCGTTCTTGACAAGAAAAAAAAAACTTACTGGTGAAAAATGTCTGGCACAAAAGGTATACCTGTCCAGGAGGAAGGTCAGTATATTGGCTGCGGACGAAACGCCACCGCAAGCTACAAACGCGAGCATGTTTCCTTGAACGGTCCGTTCACTGCCCGAACTCGCGTGCGCGGCAAAATCAATCCTAGCGTAGCACAGCGTCACGCCGTTTCGCTCGCATTTCTGCCGAAACGCAGTTTACGAGCTGCTGGTGGCAGCGAGTACCACCTAGAAGACAATGATTGCGCTTGACGTCCTCCTTAGTGAAACCCCGACGCGCCTCAAGCGGAAAACACGCTGAAGATTCATGTGAGACGCCGAAACGTGGCAGACGCGCCCGTCTTGGCGTGCCGCGTGTTATAGCATCGTCCTCGGTCATAGCCACCATGGCCATAGCCTCAGTATATAGGAGGCTATGGCTCTGTGTGGAGACGCTGCACGTCTCGCTGGTGGTGATGCAGACGCAGACTATGCGTATTTCAAGTTTGTCTGCTTCTTACAGAGGTGTTGCGATGATGTCAGAACGCCAAGATCTTGTTGACTAATTTAAATATAAAATAAAAACAATAGTGAGTAGCCTTCAAGACATATCCGGCGAGTAAGTCGTCTGCGTCTTGCGCAGGAGCTGCGGTGACGTCAGTACGACTCCGAACTTTTATTGGCTGATTGAAAAAAAAAAGTTGGTAGACCTCAAAGCATCTAGCATTGAGATCTACCCACTATTTTCTTCAGACAGCCAATCAGAGCTCGGCGGCGTTCTGACGTCACCGGAGCTCCTGTTCAAGAAGCAGACGACTTTCACTCCGCATACTTCATTTCAGTCCAGACGCAACCGACGCGACAAGGAACCAATCAAACAGCGTCAAAAACGCATGTCACTCGGTCTTTCTTTGTGATTGGTTCAGGGACGATTGAAGACGTAGAAAAACACGCCGAACACCATGATGGCGCGCTTTTGACGCTGTCTGATTGGTCCCATCAGCTCGTAGCGTCGACTTCGTTTGGACTGAAGGTGAAACGTAACATAGAGGGCGCTGCATGTATCCACTAGTGATGATGTTTAGGGGGGAGGAGGGGGTGCTCAGGTTTTGCGTTTTAGGTGGTGCTGACACATCCAACAGGCTCTTTGGAACATGGTGCGTAAAGCCCGCGATCCCGACCAACGCGTTTTTTACCTGCGTAGGTCGTAGACTTCCCGGCAATTGCGTGTTTCGTGACGTTTGGCTTCTTCCGGTCCGCTTTCTGAGTCGCAAGCATGCGCGTTGGTTAGGATTGTGCGCGTTTGGCCGAGCGGAGAGCATCTGCGCCAGACGACGAAGAAACGCGGAGTTGGAACTGGTGCCCTCCACCGATTGGCCGGGGGAGGATATGGGAGAAGAGCGCCCTACTACGTCACAGCGCGTATTCGTGCGCGTTCGGAAAAAGTCGAAATCATCCAACTTTCTTATGCGCGCCCGAAAGTCGCAAGAAATCAGCGTGACGTCACGAAATACGCAAGTTCCGGGAAGCGCACGATCTACGCGCGCACAAAAACGCGTTGGTTTGGATCGTGCTTAACGTTTGTGCTCACAGACAACCAAACCTTCGTTTTATAGCGCGCGCACGTTTTTATTTCTTTCTTTATTTTTAGCAAAAGGAAGTGACGTCGTTAGTCCATTTTAGCCGAGAACCGGAATGAAGCCGGAGGTCAGAGTTTTCCACGTCACCTAAAGAAGAAAACGCAGGGCTTGGATTGGACGGCGTCGGCGTTCCGCCGAGACTCGACTTCAGTCGGTATAAGGACAGTATAAACTCAGCGGAACGCGTCGCTCGTGTGGAATCCGTGCCCTGCGTTTCTATATATTTGAATGACGTTGACAATTCAGCTTTGTTATTCAGAAAGTGTTAACGCTGAACAGGGGTACTATTCTGGTCGCAAACCATAGAGTTATTATAATGTACGCTAGAGGTTGAACTGGCGCTAGTGTCTACGCGACTTCCGTGACGCAAATTGAAGCAGACAGCAACCAGTCTTCTTTTGCGGTGCTCCCGTGCATTCCTATGGGAAAATGCGCGTGCAGTTTGTCTCTTCGCCGGAAAATAACGCTGAACATTTTGGTTATTTGGGTCGTACCGAATAGTATGTACCTTGATTAACACTGTAAAAGTGTAATTGCTTTAGTTAGCGCATTTTTCTTCATCAGTGAACGATATTTAACTTCGCTACATTTCAGTCCCAAACGTGTGTTCCGCAGCGGGTGTGTAAAAGCAAGCGACGATTCAAAGCAAAATGACAATCGAAATGATTATAGAGTGTGTTCAAGGCTCGCCAGCATTCTGGTGACGCTTGTCTATACATAATATGCCAGTCCTGTCACCATATGAAAATGCTCCCGTCGTGCATGAGCGGATAAAAACCTTCAAAACGTAGAGAATAAGGTCCGTGGGCTATGAAAGGTGTCTCTTCGTATTGTTTTCTCTGCCGGGCAGCTTTTATCGTGCACTTGTTCTCAAAGATATTGAGCGCGCGGGTGATATTTTGAGCGTAGAACAAGCAGCTTCGCTCAGGGAAGAAAGAATAAGCAGTACTTACTTATTTAAAATCGGAATAGATTACGTGGCCTTCAATTTGTTGTGATCATACATGCACTGCGAGTTACTGATCCAGTGTTACTGCGTAGTTCCTGCCGCTGCTCTTGATTTTGCAGATGTCCTTCGTTCGTTTGGCATGTATATCCCCTATGCTGAAATCGCCGACGCCGCGTTCGCGCTAACAGTGTCCGACAGTGCACATAAATACACGTACGTAGCCGTTTTAGCACCGTTTTTAATGCGATGAATTCGAAAGAAAAACGCCATAACTGACCAATTCTTTCGTCGGCCTGACTGAGAAATGTTCCAAGCTACCTAGTACGTACGAATTATTTGGAATATTTGCTCTTATGATAGAGCGCAGGGAGAAAATGCACTCGCTTTTTTCCATAGAAATGCATTACCGGAAGTCAATTTTTGACTGGTTGCTGTCTGCTTCAATTTGCGTCAGCACACTAGCGCCACTTGAACCTCTAGCGTACATTATAATAACTCTATGTCGCAAACGGGTGCCTTTCGAGTTGTGACGTATCGAGAAAGAAGGGGCGGAGCCTCAAACTAGATTGATTCTTGTTTGAGGCTCCGCCCCAACGTTCGGGTTCACGCACGCGGTCAGCTAGAATCCGACGATCCCCCTACGTCGCGATGACGGGTCCACGCAGTTGGGGCGCAGAAATCCCCGCAGTTACCCCTGTTCTTTTTGCTATCTTCTTTCTTTCCTCCGGGAGTTAGAACCAGCGAATAACGAAGAAAACGATACCTTCCGGAAAATGGAAGATAACAGACAAACATAATATTATTTTTTTTATAAAATAGGAAAGATTATTTCAATAATTATGGCGTAAAGTAAATTTAGCTAAGATATCTCAGCTTGTTTTGTTTTTTTTTCGAAATATTTCTCTACGGTCTTTGAAAACAAACATGGCGAAAAACGCGGCAACGACCTTGTGGTGTTTGTGTCTCGTTTGCGTCGTTACTTTCCCTGTTTCTGCACGATACGGATGGCATTACGAGAATAAAATATTATGTGAAGCTACGCTGCGACACCGATCTTCCTTTGTGAAGCCTCCATGAACATAAGCTGCAAATGACATTTCCTGTGTGCCTGTGAAGGAGACTCCAAATGGATACAGAGCTGACGACGTCTCTGTGGTAATATATGACAAGTCATGAGATTGGCGTAGAGTGCACCGGTTGTGAACATGCTCTGGATGATGCAGGAAAGTTTCTTCGGGCAGTTTTAATAATGCTTTGCTCCCTTTGCTCATTGTAGTGATTACGACGGTAGTCCCCTTAAGCCATGCTCTTCTCTTTTTCGGTGCTGAAGAAATGGACATGACCGTACAATCTCGGGCAGTCTTTTTTACTTATTGTTTATTTGCAGAAAAGCCCGTTCAAAAAGAAAAAAAAAACGGCATTTTTACACGCCCCTACATAAGTGCCTCACTATCCCATTGGCTTCATTGCGCGTGACGATTCAACGCTAATTGCCATGGGAACGTTCGTGAAACTAGAAAGCCTCTGTTTGCCGCTAACAGCAGTTTTTCGAGTTCGGGTTGAGACGACAAAATGATGTAAGAACAAGAATGCTCGTGAGTATTTGCATTGTTCTAACTCGACAACCGTACCCACTATAAAGCCGGTCGTGACAGTACCCTAGGCGAGATAAACTCGAAAGAACATGGCCGCGATGCTCGTCGGATCGACCGCGGCTGGGGTTTGGCATGCGATCGGTCACTTGATCAATGCGCACACAAATGATTTCGTGCTGTTGGATGAGCTCATTCGGCGGCAGGACCGGGTCGAAGAGCACAGTGAGCTGGGCGTTCAACGTCTCCGATATAAAACTTGGCGAGATGCAAGACATGGCTTCTATTTATGCCGGCGTTATGAAGCTTGAAACTGGTGGTGTTGTTGTGGTTCTTACGGTAGCTTTGCTGATATTATGAAGACGGTAATAAACCTTCATTCAGCGTTGCCGTGCGTCAAGATTCAGAACCTCACCTTGACACAAAGTGAACAACGCTTGCGCGAGCACGGAGGCAGGAGCCAACGGTCTGAGAAAGAATTGTGCCGCCGCCACGACCACCAGCGATCGCCAAAATGGCAAGAAAACAAACGACAAGCTTATTGAGGTTTGCGTAGTGCTCACTGTTGATTTATCGGACGACAAAAGTGAATGATATAAAACGCAAGGTAAGTTTGCCAGCGTTTTGCAAAACTAACACGTTTCGTTGAAAATTCAATTTGTGGAATTTGTTAACGCCTTGAAAGTTTGACGGGGACTGCACTGTGAACGCAGCCCTCACACAAGTGTTTTCTAGAGTGTGCTTTACCTGCATGCATATAAAGACAGAAACACTGCCGATATAGTGCTTAAAATAAAAAAGATTTCGCTTATCCTGATAATGTTGACTATCTATTGAGTGCTGTTGACAGTAGTGGCGTAGCCAGGAACTTTCGAGGGGGTGAGGGTGGAGGGGTGTTGAGGTGGTTGGGATGTTCATGACTTAGGGTGAGGGGTGGTGGTGTTGAAATTTGTGTGCATATTCTAGGGTCTGCCGAATTTGGGGAGGGGGTTGGGGCCAAGCCCCATTAACCTCCTCTCCCCTCGATC
Organism: Ixodes scapularis; assembly: GCF_016920785.2. Lineage (NCBI taxonomy): Eukaryota > Metazoa > Arthropoda > Arachnida > Ixodida > Ixodidae > Ixodes > Ixodes scapularis. Next base: position 110,214,586 of record NW_024609881.1, read on the forward strand.
CCTACCCCCTGACTTCGCCAATAGTTGCTGACATTCTTTACGTTACCTAGCAGTTCTTTCTTTATTACATATGCTCCCTTTTCCTTCACACATCTACTCTGCCTCCGCTTGTCGTTCATGCTTGATGGTGATACGTCAACAGCGCGTATTTTCTCTGCATCACAGGTAAATTAAAAAAAAAAAAATCCTGTTCACACTACTCTTTAATTTCAACGAGTTCCTGTCACTTTTGAAACAACAATATATTTAATTGGTGTCATAACCTTTACATGAAACACATGTGTGTTGAATGTGGGACAATTGCATATTTATTGTTTTTCTTAGTCATTGAGATGACAAACATCCACAAGATTGCACTGGCTAAATTTCTCGTCTGCTGTGGGTAACAATGTTTCCATACCCTGTCAGACTAAACTCCCGCTCTCTAAATAACTAACGATTCATTTTAGGACACACCTGTTCGTAGTTCATTGCGGGGCATCGAAAAGTATTTCTTATGACTGACATGCAATTTCAGAAGCTTGGCGTGAAAAGGTAAAATATCTAATTGATACAATGAAATGCCATCAGCAGCCCATCCAGGTTTTATTGCGTGATTGACAGTAGCTACAAACAGCAACAAATAATCAACTCAAGACATAGGTATTAAGGGTGCACTAACTTCGAAGCAGTAGAAACACTGAAGTTTTAACGTCAACGTACAACCATGTTGTTAATGGCAAAGTGGTGTTTGCGGCAAGGTGTTGGGGTCCTTCAGAACGGTGACGGTCACCTTCAGACCGATGATGATGGTGGCGAAAGTTCAGTTAAATTCTAGGTTCAGTCAACGCACCCCACGACGTCGGTGTGCTTGTGGTGGCGACGAAACCTTCTTTCGCACATGCTTCAGCTGCCTCAATCCGGGGTTTTGTCGACCCAGCCGTCTGTTCCCAGCCGGTTGACAGCGACACTCGCGACGGCCGTCACGGCTTTAACCACCATCCACTGGGCATTAGCTATGTGATCATCGGTGGCAACTGCCCCCTTTGTAGCTCCCGTTGCAAAACATCTCAGTGCGATTCAATTAGCAGCTGCTGTTCGACGGTCATCATCTCTCATCGTTGCCGTCTCTCATCGCGCAGCTGGTCACACTGCGATCGTACGGTGCTTTTCGACAAGCGGTATTGTCGTCAGAAACAGCCGTCGTGCATCGCGAAGGCAACCGGGTGCTCGCGGAAAACCCGTCATTGCACGCGTTGGTAGAGCCATCGTGGCGCAACAGGCATCGCCGCCATTTTCTACGCGCTAGAATCCTGTCCAAAGCTTGTTCCGAAGTTAAAAGCACGAGCACATTACTCCGAACGATGCTTGCACAAACGTTGGCTTGCACTGCGCAAGCGCGCCTGCTTGACAGGGACGTTGAAAGCCCGGAGCACGTTCTTGTATGCTCCTACACCCACACTAGCTCGCACTCGTAGTGAAACAGAGAGTAGGGTGTGTCGAGTAATACCGCAGTTAATCTAGTTACGCGACTTCCGCTATGTGCTACGTAGGTCGGGCGTGGTCATACGTTACTTTGTCGTCACGGTCCGAACTCGAACAGCGACAGTTACGGCAAACGGTTGCTTTCGTGTTTCGCGAACGTTCCCATGGGAACTGCGTGGAATTATCACGCGGGCTGTGGCCAATAAGAGCGCGCGGTTCGTAGGGGGGAGGAGTTTTCGACAAACACGAACGTGACCGCCAGGAGGCCGGCGAAGAGGAGAAACCACCACTCACGACGAGCAGAGAGCTTTTGGGGAGGAGCTCCCACCGTTAAGGCTGTTTCACATGCCGCGATCCTCGCCCAAATTCGGTGCGATTTCCAGTAAATGTGCGATTGAAATCGCAGTCGCACTGTCGCAGCGGCTCTGCGTCTGGTTTCCACCAAGTTTGTATTTTGTCGCAGATTCGGTGCGATCACTTCATCGCCAACCAGCCGTTCATTGGCCAGCTTTCATTAGCGATAGTTGCGTATTCGAAAATGAATTTAGACGCCTTAAAACGTTCGGTTTAATGCTTAATTATTAAAAATTTCTAGCTAGATGTTGTATTCGTAAAACATTTCTGTTTACTAAGACGTTTTTGTTGTATTTTCGGCAAAGTCAAACGCGTCGTTTCCGTGTCCGAACAGCCGGCCGCGCCGACAGAAATCGCGCTGTTGTTGGAGCATGTGAAACCAAACATTGCGATCGCACTCGCTGCGTCGGCTGTCGCACCGATTCTTTTCGCAACAGTCGCTGCATGTGAAACAGGCTTTAGTCCTAACTTGCAGCAAAACCAAATGCGGACAGCAAGTCCTCTACTACTTCCGTAGGGGTTGCGAAGACGTCAGGACGACGTTGAGTCCTAATTGGCTTTGATTAGAAGGAGAGTGAGTAGACCCCAATGCTAGATGCCTTGACGTCTACCCACTATATTTGTTTTTTAATCAGCCAATAAGAGTTCTGTGTTCTGACGTCATAGTGACCACTGTGCAAGATGCAGACAAACTTGCGCCCCGCACAGGCTGCGCCGTACTCTTCACCAAAAGAGCTACGTACGTCACGGTTGTCGGTTGAAGAGGCTGTTAAAACCGGTTTACGGCACTCACCTTATGACGCGACGAAGTGCTTCGATTAACAAGGCGATTACCGCCGTGTAGATGAAGAGGGCCGCGTAACTCCACATTGCGGCGCCAAACGCACGCTACCGAACTGAGAACTGAAAAAGAATGCCGGAGCCTGCACCTATAAAAAGGCCTCCACGGGTTCGCGGGTCAGACAGCTATCGGCTGCTGCAGATACGGAGTTCGCTGGGTTCGTTTACCCGATAACATGTTTGTATCTATGTAAAGTGCGCTTCAGACTTAGCGCCGTCACGGCATTTACCGCTTCTGATAGTCCCAGCGGCGGCCGATTGAGCTATCTGAAGAATGTTTGGGTTGCCGATTTCTATATCCCATCCTGAGAAGGCATCCCGAACGTTTTGGTGACAAAGGTAACAGTAGTAAGCGGCCGCTACCCGTTGTGATCTGCCAGGCTTTGTCAGTATAAGGGAGGCTATGCTATGTAGGAAACACTTGCACGCGGTAGATAATCAACGGTCGGTAATGTTGAACCGTGCTCCACGCAGAGTGCTTCCGAGATATGAATAATATACTAATCGGGCGTTCAGAAACGTTGCCAACGTCTGCTGGTCGTTGATTAGCCGTTATCCTAGGATAAAAATGCGTTCTTTTACGGGGCCTTTCGGGAGCGGATATTTCCAGCTCTTTTTTATTTTGTTTCTTTCTTACTATCGTTCGGTCAGAAGAAGCTGCTTACCAACCAAGAGGCTTGTCGAAAGGTATTGCGCAAAAAATTCAGTTACTTTTAACGAGGAAATAAATAAAAAGCAAATAAGAGGTGAAGTATGCACAAAAAGATTTTTTTGTTTGTTTTGTTTACAGCGGCAGCTACAAAAATAGGGAGTTTTCGTAGATCGTTTTCGCTGTCCCGCTACGGCTCTCCGCAACCCGCTACGATACCCGTATCTCTACAGTCAAAGCTACCGGCGCGCAGGCGCAGTAGAGGCTTGTTCGTTGCGAAGGGCTTAGCAGAGGGGGAAACGCGGTCTACAAAAACTCCCTAATAGGGAGTTGTAGTAGATCGTTTTTCTCCTCCGCTACGGTATCCCCGAAGAAAACGCCCCAGCTGCGCATGCGCGCCGCCAGCCTTCTCTGCATAGTTCAAGGTCTTGTGGCGGATTACGGAGCGCTATCCGGGTGCTTAGCGGGCTGCGGAAACGGTCTACTACAATTCCCTATTGTCGCGGCGGCCGTACGCAACAACTTTCGTGATAGCGGAGCACGCGTCGCCCCATCCACGCCGCGCTGTCGCTCACCCCGCCAACCTCGCACCTCGCAAAACTGCGTCATCTATGGCATGCGCTACTTCTCTCGCAACTCGCCCCTCCGCCTTCTTCTCGCCGCCACCCGCACCGCACCAGCTCCAAAATCGCAGCTGAGGCCGCCGACGCTTCGGAGCTCCGGATGATTCTTCACCGCGTCTACAAAAAGGCATGAACCAAACCACGTTCTACAAGGGCGTTTCAACCAAAAAGCACATCTCATAATCATTTTTTTACACCTCGTAGAAGCATTCCGCAAAAGCACACATCCCCTTCACCGAAAGTACATCATCTTACAACTACTGAAAGTAAATCTCCTAAAACACTTTTTCGGCTTTCAGCTTGAAAAGGTTCAAGTATTCAGAGGGGGTTACGCCATTACACTAAAAAATGAACAGAAAAAGATCTAAACCAGAAAATGTAATTTATTCAACCGTAGTAGACTTTTTTTAAATATTTTATGAAATGTGGATTTTCCAGACACCTGAACCACATAACCCACTTAAAAAGCAAAAATGCATAAAAAAGGACACACTAAACTAGCGTGGCGATTGACTACGTGTTAATTTTTTATGCTTTTGAATAAACAATAATGTATAAAACACCTGTGAACTCGTATTTTTGTCTTGCACCAGTGGTATACGTACGGTCAGGCGTGTTCTTGAGGATGTTTAGGGGTTAAAAGCGCTAAAAACGACGGACGAGTAGGAGAGACACACACCACAGAGTGTGTCTCTCCTACTCGTCCGTCGTTTTTAGCGCTTTTAACCCCTAAACATGTTCAACCAACTAGCCCAAATCCAAACCCTTCTGCAGTGTTCTTGAGGGTTCATGTCGAATACGCTGACTGCCCCTACGCACTTGCACACACTAAAGCCGAAATTCCACTAATAATAGGTAATACAAAACGTCCGTCTGTTGAGTCTCTCAGGCCTGTCTGTTCCTTGTATGATACGGCGGTGTCGCACTGGTCATACAAAAACTCCCTGCAAACAGGTTTAAAGCGGTCTTAAAGGCCGACGTACAACCTCGATTTTCTGCAGGGAAGATAATCCTGTTAGCGATCCCCTCTCCTAATCCGAGAGGGGAGCCAAGTTGGGACAAGCTTAAAAGTGGAGAGGATATAGGAAAGAAGAGGGAGAGCAAAAGTGGAAAGCGCGAAGTGTACGTCGGCCTTTAAGGACTAATACAAATGGTACGTCTTGCAAAATCGGAGTTCCAAACGTACGTACCTCAAGTTGGGCACGCAAACGTAATTTCGGAAAAAAAACGTGTTTTGTCGTATCCTTCTATATACTGACAAAGCCTGGCAGCTCGATACGAGAAGCGGCCGCCAAAAAGAAAACGGTGAAGCGGCAGACAACGGATGAGAGGAGAGCCACGTGACTGGCGCCCCGCTGCGGCGAGGCACCGAAACATACTTCTTCGAAGCGAACCAGTGTGTTTCAGGTCCTCGCCGCTGCAAAAGCTCTACGCGGACGTCCAGGTTTCTTGAGAAATGGGTCGTTGCTGCTCTCCTCTACCAGATCCTCGCGCTCCAAATCTGCGACCGGGCCCCAGTATTTGTTATTGGTTTTCGGCGTTTTTGTGCTCAGCAAGCCACCCAGGAGCGAGCTCTTAAACCAGTGTGCAGACGAACAACAGGCTGGTGAAGGACACAGAAAATACACGGCCTCTGATTTCGCTTTATTCCTAATGTTTCACTACCTCAAAATCAAGCTCTAAAAAAATAAAAAGATAGCCATAAAACTTTGGACGAAACTTCGTTAGCGTGTCCAGTTTTAGGTACTGTGTACGTCTGGAAATCGATTTTTTTTCTAGGCATGCCCAATGTGTCGGCGCTTACGGCCGCATGCAGTCTGTATGCACATAGCAAACATGTTTCGAACATGGTTGAGGCTTGTCTGCACATAATTTTATTGTGTCTGTATACCGACCACCGAGTTTTTGGTTCAATGTATGAGCAGGTTGACCTGGGTTTAAAGAAAGGTCTGTCAGTTCGCTTTCCTGCAAAACGCGAAGACAACGAATCACGGCGAACAATGGAAGCATCGTAGTGAATGACGAACACGACTGGAACTGAAAAACACGACGAGCACGCGGACAACCAGCCATGGTCCCCGCAGATATCGCTCGTTTCTTTGTTTCGGTCTCTAATCGTTTTCTGAGCTCCGTCAATCAATGAGATCCTTCTATCGTTCGCCGCGATTCGTGTTCTGAAGAAAAGAGAGCTCACATAGCTTTTTTTTTCAGAGCAGCAGCTTAAAAGGGTGTGAAACCATATCCAATTACATTTTTTTTGTAATGCGAAAGCATTATATGCATTATTTAAACATATAAAGTAGCGCAAAAAGACAGGGACAAGAAGTATACAGGAAACGTACTAACTTTAAACAAGTTTTACGCAGGAAAAGCAAGCATATATACACACAACACGCAAAGCAGCACCACATAAAAGTTGCTTCATTTTGTGCCCGATCATTCAGTAACAAAAACTAATTACTGTGAAGCACAATAGAAGGGTCGCTGACACATGACATCCCACTTTTTTTTTTCTTTTATAAAGAATACCTTCAATAGCTAACGAGCGACCGTATCTCGGCTTCTCCCCGGAATCCTTATCTGCTGAAGTCGTGGAACACAGCAACAAGTTATCTAGGTAGCACGTTTGTGTCGTTCGATGACAAGCTGTTTATCCAGCGGAAGGGCATTAGCATTGGGTCATGCGTCACTCCTGTGCTTTGTAACATTTTTTTGTCCGCTCTTGATCGTGATTTGAATCGTGTTTTAGACGCCGACAATGTTCTTAAGGTTTTTAGATACGTGAACGATTTTCTTGCACTTTTAAAAACTAGCATCTCTGTGACGCACTTCGATACAGTACAAATCATTCTGTCAGCTTTTGAACAACATGGGAATGGTTTACTGTTTACTCATGAGCTCCCTGACAACAGTCTTTTGCAGTTTTTAGATAGTAACATGACCATCAACGACCGACGTGTGTCTTGGATGTATCGACCTCGCGCGCGGAAAGAGTTACTTCATTTTGATTCAGCTCATTCGAAGACGGTTAAGAAATCTATTGCGACTTCATGCCTGGAGTCTGCACTGCTGAAGTCTTGTGACCACCAGGCGGATGCTAGTTTGAAATACCAGATTTCTAGACTGGAGTTGGCTGGCTTCCCGTGTTCGGTCTTAGTTTCTGTAGCGGAAACCGTCCTACAAAAAATGAGGTGTTTTAAAAGAAAGGTCCCAACGAGGCAGATAACAAAAAGACCAGAAGTTATTCCGTACATCCACAAGGTTGCCCACAATCTGAAGAAAAGGGCAAGCAAGTACGATGTTCCCGTTGTGTTTTCTGCTTCAAAAAAGTTGAATGTGGTGTGCTCCCGCATTTCTGATGAGAAGGCAAAATGGCCATGCGATAATTCAATTCGATTCAATTCAATTTTTATTTTCAGATCATGTCATACAAGATAAAGAGCTGGCCCACAAAAGCAGCATTCTGCTTGTATGTGGGGCCAGGCGACCAACTAGAATACATGTTGTTACAAAAAATAAACACAAAGGAAGCACTCCGCAGCACAACAACAACAAAAAAATCAAAGGAACACCAAATTAGCAACACAAATAAATACAAAAATGGAACACTTTAGAGGATGAAATATAGGTGCTTATTGCCAAGTCTACTCACGCAACCATGAAATAAAAGTACGAAATATCTCCAACGGTCAGGCTACGATATCTGCAGCTCAGATGCTTGACACCAATTCCTTAGTTTCCGTTTTAGTACCCTAGTGGAATTTATATTCATAAGGGACTCTGGGAGTTCGTTAAATAAAGAAGGAATGTAATGATTTCTGTTTTTCTTTCCATACAATGTGTATATTTTCGGAATGACGTATCTTTCAGTACGTCTCAAATCTCTATTTTTATTTACGACAGTTTTGTAGGAATAATTGAAATAATTATTTGCTATTGCTACGTATGTAAAAAAGCTTTTAAAAAACAGGATGTCCAGCTCTTCAGCTTTCTCTTGAGTTTCCAATACTTGATATGAAGTTCCATATGATATGTTGTTTACCATGTGTTTTAGTATCCTATCTATCGCTCGCGTTTTGTATTCTGAACAATGACCGTACAGTGTAATACCGTACCGTAATGCAGCTTCCGCCAAAGATTTAAACACAAGTAATCTTATCTTCAAGCTGCACATACTTTTGAGTTTATACAAATACGCAGATATGATTCGTAGTTTTTTTACCACACATTCCACCTGCGCATTCCACAGCATGTGTTCGTCAACAAAGACGCCTAAATATTTAACTGAACTGTCGTATGTTAAAGGTTTACAGCTACAATCCAGACACTGCACCGAGTGCAAGCAAATATTTGGAGATGTTACTATCTGTTTGTGCGGATTTCGAAAACACATCAGTTTCGTTTTTGCAACATTCACAAAAATAAAATTCGCAGCAAACCATCTAATTATCATATCAATGTCTCTCTGAAAAACAGAAATTGCTTCATCATACTTTTCATGTGGTAAAACTAATACGGTGTCATCCGCGTATTGAAACATTTTTGATTGAAGGGGCAGAAACTCTAACCCAGTCATATAAATGTTAAATAACATAGGCCCCAAAGTACTTCCTTGTGGCACCCCGAATTGGACTTGAGCCGGGCTGCTGAGATTATTCATTATCTTAACCATTTGGAATCTATCCTTGAAGTAATTCTGAAAAAATTGATAAAAAGGACCTCGAAATCCCATACTATATAATTTTTCCAACAATAACGAATGATCGATGGTGTCGAATGCCTTTGACAAGTCTATGAAAAGAGCTAGGGCTATTTTGTTTTTATCTAGTGTTTCGGTATCTATCTAGTGCTTGCATCGCTTGCAGTCAGCGAAATCTTCCAGCAAAGTAATGGAACTTTTTTGTTGCCGAAAGCCGTACTGCATAGTGCTTATCAGGGAAAATTTGTCGCAAAAATTATTCATTGCTATTTGAACCCTTTTCTCGATTACGTGTGTCATGAATGGTAGGATTGATATGGGTCTGTAGCTCCCGACCTCTTGCTGCTTTCCTTTTTTGTATAACGGCCTTATCACAGATACTTTCAAACCCTCAGGAATATTTCCGGTATGCAGTGTGTCATTCACTATTTTAAGCAAAATATGTTTTACCTTATCGAAATTGTAGCGTATGTCTCTAACTCGGATACTGTCGATTCCTGGTGTTTTTGTTATTGACATAGCGTGGACGATACGCAACAAATCACTTTCTGTCATATCTGGAAGATAAGCTGAGTTAACGCAGCATGCTGGGGAAACGTCATTTAAGCTGGTCGCCGGTATATTCTTTTTAATTTCTTTTACGTCGTCGATAAAGATTTTGTTGAACATTTCTGCTAACTCGCTGTAGGAACTAGATTCTTTAAAATGTTTTTGTATCGTATCATCAATACTATTTTTAGTTTTCCTGCCAATTATTTGGTTAACCAAGTTCCACGTTTCTTTCGGATTTCTAGTCGAAGCTTTAAACTGATTTACATAATAATCCCGTTTCGCCAAACGAATTATAGCTGTAACCTTGTTGCGTATTTCATGGAACTCTTTTTTAAGCATGATATCACCAGGATTTTGCTTGCATCGCTTCCAAAGACTGTCCTTCTGATGACACATTTCTAATATTTCCGGATTTATCCAAATATTTTCGGGCCTTCTTTTTCTTAATTTCACCTTTCTAGTAGCGCTTGCATAAATATCCTGAAATTGGTGAACCAGCTTGTCGTAGACTGTTAGGTGATCATAGTCTAGCAAAGAATTCCAATCGTACTTCTGAATAAAATTATCAATTTTATTGCTATCTAGTATAGTTTTATACTGGTCCTCCACTATTGAGCTTCCAAGTCTATCTTCCCCCAATATTAAAAGAACCGTTATATAGTGATCAGCAAGCTTCTGCTTAATTACTCCAGATAATGTGTTTAAGTTGCTTATTCTAGTAACTGTATGGTCAATACATGTCTTTGTTATTTTATCACCGTAATGTTCTTCCCGTGTATAATCCTGAATAACATTTTCAAGCCCAAAAGCAGAAAGGGTATCAAGATAGCACAACACTCCAGGTTTGAACTCATTCGAAACATCAATATTAATATCTCCTGCAAGAACTAAATATTTATTGTTATCGAATTTCGGAAGCAGCTTCGATAATTCATCACAAAACATGTTTAAATTGGAACTGGGTGGTCTGTAAACGGCACAAACTACATAGGAGAACTTATCCTTATTTACGACAGCCGCGCAAATTTCTGCATTATCCAATTTTACATCAATTCTATCGGATAAACAGTTGTTATTTATGTATAATAAGATTCCCCCACCCCTTCTGCCTTCTCTGCATATATTGTACGAATGAAAACCTGTTATGCTAAAGGACGCACAAGATGCCTCGTGTAAATTTACCTCGGTTAGTATAAGCACATCAAGGAGAGGAAGCCGGCCCTCCAAAAGCACCATTAACTGATCAAAATGCTTGTAGATGCTTCGCACATTTACATGTAATAAACTTAACTTCGTATTCCCGTAACCGTCCTTTGCTATTGTCTGTTTGTGTAAGCATCCCATTCCTCAAAAGACTCAAATGAAGACTGCATGATTATCTAATTTTGGCGAAATCTCTTTCGCTCTCAATCTGAATTACTGCGGCACCCTCGTTCTGTCTCACAAAAATCTTTCCATTTTTTACCCATGTACACTTGCAGTTTTTTTCTCTGGCACATGCCTTTGTTGTCCACAACAAATTCTTGATTGCTCGGGTTAAGTTTTCATTAATGTAAATGTTTTCGCTCCTAAGACTAACTCGTTTTTTCGCCCAAACGTCTCTCGTGCGCCTCTCAGTGAACCTCACCAGAATGGGTGCTGGTCTACCTTCCTTTGCTCTTAGTCTGTGGGCAGCCTCGACGTCAGTGGTTGCGAGTTGTGGCACGCCTAGCTTAGTAGCAATGTCGTTAATTACCTCCAACAGGCTTTCGTTGGGTTGTTGAGTGACTCCGTGAATTTCGATGTTCTGCCTTCGGGAATATTGTTCCGCATTGTCGACGGCCTTTCTTAGTGCCCAGATTTCTTCGTCCCTTTGAGCTATTTTCTCTTCCAATTGATTCACCTTCTGTTCTAGACCCTTAATTGTTTTGTCTTGGCTGTCCAGTCTAGTCATCAGCTCTTGGTGCCTTGCTGACTGGTTATTCATAGATTCTTCAATGCCCTCAATCGTCCTCCCTTGGTTTTCAATCTTAGCCATCAACTCATCACCTTTTCTAGTCTGAATCTCCAGCGACTTTTCAATTGCGTTGATTCTAATCAAGAGTTCAGTCAGTTTACGATTGATAGCATCGTTCTGTTGCACTAGTTTTCCAAGGCTCCCCTCCTGGGATCCCTGTCCTGACACACTCCCCGATTCCTCAGGAGACACAGACTGGCGCTCTGCATGCAGCTTGCACGTCCCGCACCGCCACCGGGAAATGCTCTCTGACGTCATCGTCTTCAATGCTTTGGTCGTTATTCCGGAACATTTCCCCGTATGGTAATGGTTCGTGCACTCTGCACACTTCAAGTACGCACCATCAGTAGCTACGGGCTTCATACATGACAAACAGTCACCCCTTTCTTCCATTATAAAGAACACTCGGCAAACAAAAAAGAGAGAATGCAGACCAGTGAGATGTGAACCACCCACCCACAACAAAACAGTGAATAGTCAGGCTTACCTACGAAACCAAGAAACCTTAGTGACCGTGGCCATGCATCTCGCTGGTCTGCGGAGTGCCGTTCGTCGACAGGGGCTTAAGTAGTCGACAGACGCTGGCGATAGCCCTTTCCGAAGCGCGCTGACCGTAGTCAGGCACGTGGCGACGCCCACCGATGACTTGGCAGGGATGCGAGGCTTTTCAACCACCGATGACGGGGCGGTGATGCCACGCTTGTCGACCGGAGTCGGGCCCCCGATGCACCGTGACCGCGTGAGCCCCTTTTCGTCGCGCAGGCAGATGTTCGCCTACGAAACCAAGAAACCTTAGTGACCGTGGCCATGCATCTCGCTGGCCAAGAAACACGTCACACCACATGTGGACTGCGCAGTGCACGGGTGTCGGCTTCGAAATCCCACTGAGTTGTGGTAGGGTGTACATCGGCCAGACAGGGCGGTGCATTAATGACCGAGCACGGGAGCAGGTATTATCACCAAAAAAAAAATAAAAAAAATATGGCTCGCATTTGCCTATACATTTCAACACGTGTAGCTGTGTTCTGCGACTTCAACAGATAATGATTCTGGGGACAAGCCGAGAGACGGTCGCTCATGAGCCGTTATAAGCAATTTTCGTAAAAAAAAAAAAAAAGTGCGACGGCTTGAGTCAGCGACACTTCTATTGTAATCCGTACCTTTTTATTCAAACACTTTGAATAAAAAGGTACGGAAATAATCAACTTTTATGTGGTGCTGCTTCGCCTCTCGTGTGTATATATACTTGCTTTTCCTGAGTAAAACTAGTGGAAAGTTAGCACTTGTCCTGTATACTTCTTGTTCATGTCTTTTTGCGCTATTTTATATGTTTAACTAAGACGAACCGCCTAGCCCAACAGCGTACCCTAATAAGTTATATACATCAATTACGCGAAAATCCGACAGCGCCGGCGGCGTGACCGAGCGATAGTACAAAAAATGGCCGACTCCGCGAAAAGTAAAAACACGTCAACAATGCTCAGACTGACGTCAAATTTCGCAGGGAAGTTTCTGTGAACAAAGTAAGTTAATGGCTTTAAAAAAAAAAAATTTGGTACATTTCGTTCTATGAGGGAATCCAAACCGGGACTTCGAGATGCGAGACGAGCAGGCTTCCCCGACGCCATGGCGGCTCCACGGTTCTGGCTGACTAAGGGTGTGCCTAAAGCTACTGTGCCTAGAGACCCTATACTGTTGTGGGCGCCGCCATTTTGGTGCTTGTGCAGGACAGACGCAAGTGCTAATCGTCATGATTCAAAAGTGCGATTTCCTCGGCATTAGATCCGGTGTGAGAAAGCTCACGTAATATTGCTTTCCTCCGTCGCGAACTGTTAAAGCGTATGTGGAGGACGGCAAACCGTTTCCTGAGATTTCAGATAAAGCTTCAGATAACTGTCAACCATGATTTGAAGCCACAAAATGGGTACGTGTCGTTACATTGGGTATGCCTAGTGATGTGCCCGCCTAATTTTTTCACTTTACAAGAGTTTACTGGCAATAATGGGACCCAAGTATAGTCCCACGCAACGCTATTAGAAACCTCTATGTTGCTGTGTAATTTTAAGGATAAAAGTGAGCTTTTTCTTTCAATCACTCCTTTGCGAAACTTGATGACGTAGCGTGGGGGTCGCAGTGTCGTCATAGTCCCCCAGTGACGATATTTGAATACGGCTCATAGATTGAACCCGAGCATTGCGTGAGCACTCGATTTGGGCTCGCGATAATCAATAGCTCGACCAGCGTTCGGGTAATGGCTCGTATCCAATCGTGGCAGTGACAACAATACCCGAACCCTAACAATGTCTGGGACTCGGCGAGTGTCCTGTGCCTTGCCAACCTCAGCGCCCATCGGTGTCAAACACGAGCGTTCAGTGACAACATAGGTCTATAGGGAGTATTCACTGGACGCCATATTTGCGGGTGCTGTTTAGAGCGCATGCTCAGAACGAGCTCACATCAATAGGCTGCTAAGACCGGCACTCTTGATGGTGCGGAATGCACGTTGCAAAAGGACTGTGGAAGCTCGTCATCAACACGCGCTCAGCATTCGCGCACACAGCTATGGCCCGCCAGTGAATACTTCCTATACAGCATCTCACAAATATCTGCAGTAAAGCCGAAGGCACAAGGGCGTGAGCCTATCCCAGCAGAATGATTTTGGTTGTGCGAGAGCGCGTGCATGGGAGGCACTTTCCAAAGACACGCGGTTGTGCCCATGCCTTTGCTTGCATTGCAGATGTTTGTGAGATGGTGCATTAAATTTCGAATGATGACAACAAAACATTCCAGAGTCAGGACTGGGTAAGTAGGTGCACGTGATCCCTTCTGATCCTTTGAAGCACGTGATTCTCGCTCAAAGTTTCGCTTGAAACACCCATCGATTGGGCGTTCACATCTTCATAACTGAATGTTAATTTCAACAATTAGGAAGCTCGAGCATGGTTTTGGCACGCTCGTGTTGTTGCGGTTTTCTGTTAGTCCAGACCAATGACGCTATTAACAGTAAAAAATTGTGCTCAGAAGTCTTAACTTCTTCCATCTATTATGTTCAAAAGACATCAAATTTCTTCACTGATTAGTTCAAGCGAACGCGATGCAAATTACAAAATGGCCCGACACGGTTTGCAGGGCACCTTTAAGTAGCGCCGGGCATTCCAAGTAACAGCATCTTATTAAATCTTCGCAGCCAATAAAATTGTAGCATGAGCCGATACGAAGGCCAAAATAGGGATTCCGGAGCATGAGGCATGACCATGAGCCACGTCCTGTCTTTCTTGATCTTAGAATGAATCCTCCATGTTTGCTACCTCAGCCTCGTCTATGCTCACAAATCCTGGCAGATCGTCATGACACACGGCCGCCGAAAGTGAAAAGGCAGAGCGGCAGACAACGGATGAGAAGATAGTCATGTAACGGGCGCCCCGCTGCGGCGAGACGCCGAAACACACTTCTCCCGAGCGATGGAATGTCCACCCGTGCTCCTCGCGTTCCTCGCAGGTGCTCGCCGCTGCAAAAGCTGTGCGCTCACTACCAGCTTCCTCGAGAAATGTTCTATGCTACCAGATCCTCGCGCTCCAAATCTGTGACCGGGCGCTCTATGGCTCCGTCGTCGAACTGCCAGGCTATGTGGGTATAGACGAGGCTATGTTACTGCCTATGAAACAAGCGCTAGCTTTATCTTCCCGTGCATTGGTATACATGTTTGTAAGCACGGCGTCCCGACTAGTGATTCATGCAACACGCGCGTGCAGCAGGTGCGTGAAGGTGGCTTAGGCAGGGCGAGTTCGAGCAACACTACCTTGACTCACCAAGGCCACTCCAATAAGTCCTGTCCACATCGCGTAACGTCAACCGATCTGTCCGGTTTTTTCCGGTTATCTCGACTCGGCTCGACGAGAAGACCCGAGAAGTTCTAGCCTCTTCGCCTACGCTGTTCGCCCATCGTCAAACATGTCAAATTCGTCGAATACGCAGTCTTCAAAGGTACAGGGTATTTAATATGCACACAGAGCTTCTAATGTCCAGATCGTTGCGTGTTTCGTAATAATTCGTCGTCGTCTTTTATTATATTTTTTGTGATCTATTGTGCTGCAGGTTTCTTACTCTAGCCAGCTAAACCATTTAAGGAATCAGTGAACAAGTCTGGGCCTTTGAGTTAATCTCGACGAGTTCGGATTACATAGATTGAATAGAACTAAACAGTAGCGTAGTTGTCAAGAACAATTACCGTCAGCAAGTCCAACAAAACGAGGCCTAATCGAAGCCGTTTACTACTTATCCTGATCTCAAATTCCGTTCTGTAATAAAGTAGAAAGTTGGGCTAGTTGGTTTTGGTTATACACAATGACAAATACAGAGCGCAAAAGGACAAAAAGGGAAAATTCCGCTCTGTTCTATCCGGTGTGTCTCTTTCCTTTTTGTCCTTTTGCGCTGTGTATTTGTCCGTTCTGTACACGTATCCAGTTGCCCACGCTCCTTGCATGTTCCTTCCCCATCACTGTACATATCACAGTGCACACTGTCACGCACAGTTTATCTCTGGTTAAGTCGAAAATCACTTCAAACTGAAAATTTAATTCGGCGAAACGTACTAGGCCATAGCCTCCTCTATACTCACAAGGCCTGGTAGTTGGATGACGGAGCCATAGAGTGCCCGGTCGCAGATTTGGAGCGCGAGGTTCTGGTACCAAAGAGCATTTGTGGAGCCTGTTGTCGGCGCACAGCTTCTGTAGCGGCGAGGACCCAAAACATGGTTTTCAAACCCGTCGAGAAAAGAAACGGTAGCCCGAGGAACGCGAGAAACACGAGCGGACATTCCATCGCTCTGGACAAGTGTGTTTTGGCGTCTCGCCGCAGAGGGGGGCCCGTTAGCCTCTCGTCTGCCCCTCTACCTTTTCACTTCGGGCGACCGCGTCACATGAAGATCTGCCAGGTTTTGTCAGTATAGAGGACGCTATGCCCCTACTGATCTCCACTGGGGCTGTATGGCGTATTGAGCTAACAGGTATGAAGCCACCGGAAGTAAGCGACTTCTCCCGGAAAAGAGCGCTTGAAAGTCTTTGGAACTCTCTTAAGTGCTGGTTCGAAAAGCGTCTAGGGTGCTAGATTGTTGATTGTCATCTCAAGAGACCCTGGCTGTCGCGCAGTAAGGGCGCATGCATTACTGAAAAGTTTCCTGCGAAGCCATTCAATGTGGAAATTTGAGATTCTAGTGCATCAAGTGTGGAAATCTTCCAAGTTCAGATGCCTTATTCTCGGGATTTAATTAAAAACGGGATTATTATGAACCACTCAAAGACACAACAAAGCACAGACAAAGATATTGACTGAATTTATTTATTTATTTATTTATTTATTTATTTATTGTACATACCCTCAAGCACCGAAGCATTGCAGAGGGGAGGGGCAAAGCAAACAAAAATAAAACAATGACGAAACAAGAAAAAATGCGGGAAGAAATTATGATATCAAAAATACACTGCGATTCGCAAAAGCTGTGAGTAACATCTGTTACGAACGAAATAAACAAAATAAATAGACTCATGTTGACTCATCAAACAGAAATGTAATCTACCAGGCTTTGTCAGTATAGAGAAGGCTATGACTACGTCATAAACTCCGCGCGCTATTGCCGAACGAATAAAAAAAATAGAAGAGATGTCAGGCGGCCGGGCCCACAGCGTGAAGTCATAGGAAGAGGGGAGAGGCCAGTCTGTCAAGGCGGTGTTGCTATGCCAACACTGCGACCTCCGAGCTGAAGCCATCAGGTTCTGCCAAGGATAAATTGAAAGTAAACGCTTCCTTTTATTTTTAAAATTGCCCTTCAACAAAGGGGTTTCTTGGTCAATGGCGTTGCGTGCAAGTATACTTGGGTCCCACTAGAGCCTGTAAGCTCATAGTGAGAAAAAAAAATTCCAGTTGATTCCGACTGGTCTTTTTATATTCACCTTCTGACGTGCATTGTCGCCGATATTCACAGCTGGAAATTAACGGCCCGCAGCCCTATTACGCACGCTTGTAGCCTGATTCACATTGCGCGATTTTACGTGTGAGTTAGAGCGTAAAATCGCGCCGTGTTAATCAGGCTGCGACCGAGCATGGAGCCCCGACTTTTTTATAGTGCCCTATGCGCGCAGGCACGTGCGGCTTACGGGTGAACTTAGTCTTGGAAAGCTTGCAATTGCACGGGCTTCTCCTCACGAGCAGAGACATGGCGGCGGACAGACGCCTTGCTTCCTATCGTCCGTAGGGTCTACTCAGTGGCGGCCGTAGCTGTGTGCGCTAGTGTGCGCGGCTTCTGAGCGCACACTGGCGGCGAGTTTTCCACAGTTCTTTCGCAACGTGCATTTCGCACCATCAAGGTTGCCGGTCTTCGTAGGCTATTAATGCCAGCTACCGTCTGGCAGACAAGCTGCCTGACCTCTTGGAGCTCGGGAAACATTGTGCCGTGCTGGCTCGCGCCTGAAAAGCGCCACCCAAAGGGCTTGTACTCATCAATGAGGAAAGAGCTTGAACATTAAACACTTACACAAAGACAGGACCGGCCATACACAGAGCTGTACTCTCCAGCCTTTACCGTGCGAACGTCCTTGCCGATGTAATGGCAAAATATTTTGCCGGGATAGGACCACCTGACTTGGCCATAAGTTGCACCGAAACGGATCCGCATCTCTACGCTCTCAAGACTTGGGCACACAACACGTTCACAAGGCTTGCCCTATACTGAATTGGTCGCAGTATTGGGCGTACCTTCGTAGCGTTTGCAGGACTTCTAGTTACATGTCATCGAGTGCCACGTGAGCTTCCGACGAGTTCTCAAATTCACTCACACGCTTTTATTTATTTATTGATACTGTTAGCCCTATCACAGGGCTATCACAGCGCCCAGAAAGAAAAGCAACCGCCAATGCTGCTTGATGCACTTTTGACAGAGGTCGTGCGATATCGCAAACCAAGCCAAGACGCGGAGTTCGTTTCTGTACGAACAACAAAATGAATCGGTAATATAAATATTGATAAAGATATGGCGGCCGAGGGTTAGCTGCACCCGCTATCTCAGGGATCCTGGGTGGCAGCAGGGCTGAGGATTGAGCCCAGGGATTCGGGGTTCAATTCCCACCCCTGCCCGTTTCTATCTAGATGACAATCGCATCGGTGTACGGTCGGGTATTGATACTGCGTGATGAACGTTAGAGACCCCACACTTTAAAGAAGAAGGGCGTGGTCTTACCACCTTTTGTCCCGTGTAACACACCCCAAAACTTCAGCTTGACATACAGCGCAATACAGCGCACTGACGGCCCAAACTTATGCGAGAGGCTTGATAAGGGCACAGTGTAACTTACGAAACAACTAAAGTACGTATCTAAGCTAGGCTATAGAAAAATAAAACACTAAGGTTTTTTTAATAAGGCAAAAAAAAGACTTTTTGTTTCAGTCGGTAACACGTGCACTGGCTGTTTTATTAAGTTTTACCACAAGGTCATCAAGTCGCTCGTGAAAGTTGGTACCGTCGGATCGACGTCAGTGTGCTGTTGTACGTCGAACTGAAGTTTTGGCGTGTCTTATATGGGATACGGTGTGTGAGACTCTATGCCCCTTTGCTAACTTTCTCACCTACAGTGGGTCACAATGTCGCCATACTCTGCAGCCGACAATACTCCTCCTGTCTAAGGAACTTACGACTCATTTGATATGTTTTCTGCGCCTGCCCAGCTTTCTTTCATCATTCTCTGGCTTCCTTCTACTCCGCGCTGTTTCTGCCATACGGCCGCAGGCATTCTAAGCACCGTAAAGTTGAACAAAACCGCGGCACCGTTTCGTGGCATGACCAGGCTCTAAGAAATCTGGAGCGTGTATATGTCCGGAAAATGCTTGGGAGAGCCAATCACTGCAATCTGAGGAGGGGGCTTTACGCACCTGCGGCTGCTTATGACCGTTTGCCTCAAAATATCGTAAAATCCCTTGCGACGAGAAAACACACTGGCGCCACCTATCGGGTAGCCATGGAACACTTGGCTTTTCGTTTATTTCCTCTGGTTTTCATTCATGATTCTTGTTATTTTACTCTGACTTTTTACATTGTAATAAACAACCACTTCTCTATAGATAGTGTACGTACAATTGAACTCGCAAATACCGCAAAACCATCGGTCTAGTGAAATGCAGTTGCGGGTTCACCTTCTGGAAGGCGCCGGCGTACCAGTGTGTTCTCTCGTCGGAGGAGATCACAAGGACTTGGTCGTAAGCAAACAAACAACAGTCTGCGTTGTGACACTGAGCCTTGTGAAACGTCGTGCTCAGTGTCACAGCGTAGTCTATCGACCTCGTCATTAGCCGAGTTCCCTCCGTAGATCGCAGCGGTTGGTCCTCTCGAGTTCTTTGCGGCAAAGTAAACGCTCCAGACTCCTTGGAGTGCATCTACGCAGCAGACCAGACACGACAGCGCCTTGACGAGACAACGTGTGTGCCTGGACACTACTTACCCAGTTTGACCCTTCGAGATAAGATACCTAAGCACGGAAGTCAGGGATACTGAAGAGCTGAAAGGACGGAGATGCCCCCACGGTATCATCTACGAGTCAATGTTATCAGAAGGCCAACAGCGCTTCCGCGTAGAGGGCCTTCCAAACCACCACGTGCGACGGATCCACTTGACGTACGCGCCTTTTTTGGCGGACGAAATACGGCTGTTTTACATAGGAAGCAGATACTACTCAAACTGATACTACACAAGCAGATACTACACAACGTGGGAAGCAGACACCACACAAAATAAATTTTTGCGCATTGTTCATACGCCGCGCGAAATAACTCTTGCAAGATTTGGTTCCCGTTTGACGTTTGGAACGCGTACGTCTTGATGATGTAACATATAATTGATCTACCGAGTGTCTCAAATATCGGCCAGGCTCTTTAAGTCGACCCGCGAATTCGATTTCTTAACCTATCGCACTACGGTTTGGTGCAGCATTGCCCACAAACTTTGCATTTTTTTTTCATAAAATTTGCAAAGAGTGAGTTTACCTGAAGAAGAAAGTAACGCAAGAAAAAAGCTCAACTTTTATGAAAACGCAGCGAAGCCACCGGTCTTCAAACAATACGGCGCTGTTTCGCACGGGAGACAAGAGATGGCGCAAGCGGTCGCGACGCCAACTGCAGTCAAAGAACGAGCATACGGCGCCGAGAGCCGGCGTCTTTAGCAGACAGTCTTTCTGATTCAAAAGCGGCGCGCGTTCCGCAGGCGGCGACAGTCACTCAACCAAAAACAGGCGCGGTAACGTAAAGGAACTGTAAAGCAGACGCCACCAGTACCTCGAAAAAAACAAAAAAAGAAACTCTCAAAATATCCCGACAATCCATTTTTTTAATCGATTATGCACCCCATCAATGTGTTCTTTTTTTTAGTAAGGATGATAAAATAGTGCATTGGCAACTATATCAAGAAAGCTCGCGCCGCTTTTGCGTCGAGAAGATCGTCTGCTATTGACGCCGGCTCTCGGCGCCGTATGTTCGTTGTTGGCGGCAGCTGGCGTCGCGACTGCTTGCTCCATCTCTTGTCTCCCTTGCGAAACGGCGCCGTATTGTTTGAAGACCGGTGCCATTGCTGCGTTTCCATAATAGCTAAGCAATTTCCTTTCTTGACTGTTTCCTCAGGTAAGTTCGCAAATATTACCCAAAGAATACACCATCTATGGGCAACGCTGCACTAAACTGTAGCGCGATAGGTTAAGAAACCGAATTTTGCAGTCGGTTTAAAGAGCCTGGCCGCTGTTTGAGCCAACCGGTAGATTACACTTACATATATTTTAATTCTCTACATAAAGAGGGAATTAGTAATGGTACGCGAGGAGCCGGACTCATTTTACTCTTGGTCTTGAGGTGAAAACGAGTGTAGACCGACAACCTGTTTACAAGCAAGCCCGCATAAGGTGTGGGCACTGCGCTTGCGCAGAAAATTCGCGCGAAGTGAAGCCTCTGCGTATGCGCAGTGCCGTCGACAGCGCCACCGTAGCTGTGTGACGTCAGGACCGCGCGTTGGTCTATAGACGCTTTGCAGCAGCTGCGCATGGACGCCGCCATAACTGACCTTCAGTATTTATTTCCTCTTATTTCGTTTATTTTAGTTCATCATTACCATAGCACGCCGAATTATTACCACATTAGGTTCAACTGTGTCCTTTTCTAAAGCATCGGCCTTTGTAGAGGATCGTCAACTGCCGTTTCAGTTGCTCGGCATCTCGGTGAGACAAGAGAAGGTCAGCAATGGCGGCTGTAATTTGGCGCGTGTGTAAAGCGTCTATAGAAATATCAGGAGCTCACAAAAGCGTTCGTGGCACGAGAACGATCGCATATAGCTTAGAAAATATCTTCCTGACGTGAGTTCTTGCGCGCAACACAAGACTGAAGAAAAGGAACAACATAAAAATGTGGTTTTATAAAATGTCTAAAAAGTGCTATGGTTACAATGGAACTGGGGGAGAGAAAAAACACTTGAAATCTCTAGTTTGAAAAAAAAATGAAAGACGTTTACAGCTCCCTGTAATACCGAATTAGAGTGCAGCTCGTGAGGAGGAGAAGGGGAAGGGTACGGAGGGGAGGGTGTGCGCCTCCTTTTGTCCGCTACATTTACCACTAAATTTAGCGGGAAATTTTCTCCGCTAAGTTTAGCGAAGACATTTTTCCACTAAATATAGCGTGATATGTTTTCCGCTAAATTTAGCGGGGAATTTTTTTCGCTAAATATAGCGGGGTGATTTCAGTTCAGATCGACCAACGCATGACTGGTCGACATTTTTAAATCAACTGATGTTTTTATATTCAGCACGGTGATGCAAGGAGGCTTTTTAAATCGACCGGGAAATTCGGTTTCTTAACCTATCGCGCTACGACTTTGTGCAGCGTTGCCCACAGATGGTGCTTTTTTTTTTTTTAATTTGCAAAGAGCGAATTTACCTGAGGAAAACGTAACGAAAGAAAAAGGCTTAGCTCCTACGGAAACGCAGCGACGCCGCCAATCTTCAAACAACACGGCACCGTTTCGCACGGAAGACAAGAGATGGCGCAAGCGGTCACGATGCCAACTGCCGCCAACGAACGAGAATACGACGCCGAGAGCCGGCGTCTTTAGCAGACAAGGAACTGCAGTTCCTTGTTGTTACCGCGCCTGTTTTTGTTTCTGCGACTGTCGCCGCCTGCGGAACGCGCCGCTTTTGAGTCGAAAAGATTGTCTGCTAAAGACGCCGGCTCTCGGCGTCGTATGCTCGTTCGTTGGCGGCAGTTGGCGTCGTGACCGCTTGCTGTATGCTCGCTCGTTGGCGGCGTTCGTTGCGCCATCCCTT
The DNA here is from genome assembly GCF_016920785.2 of Ixodes scapularis. Lineage (NCBI taxonomy): Eukaryota > Metazoa > Arthropoda > Arachnida > Ixodida > Ixodidae > Ixodes > Ixodes scapularis. The sequence goes on from NW_024609881.1 coordinate 110,237,105, forward strand.
ATCTCCCGTGCGAAACGGTACCGTGTTGTTTGGAGACCGGTGGCGTCGCTGCGTTTCCATAGGAGCTAAGCCTTTTTCTTTCTTTACTTTTTCCTCAGGTAAGTTCGCTCTTTGCAAATTTTACAAAAAAAAAAAAAAAAAGCTCCATCTGTGGGCAACGTTGCACAAAGTCGTAGCGCGATAGGTTAAGTAACCGAATTTTGTGGTCGACTTAAAGAGCCTGACGCCTCCTTGAATCACCCTGTATTGTTTAGTGTCTGGCATAAACGAATCTAAACCTAGTTTTGTCCAGAAAAAAAGATTGGGGACAGGAAAAATCGTAAGGCATGAAGAGGCGGACAGTTGCATTAACGCGCACTGATGGAGGGGGCACGTTTGAAAGTGAATAACTAGAACGACAAAAATTAGGAGAATTCTAATACTTTTTAGAAACAAAGTATGAGTGCAGCTTGCTTGTAATAAATATTCATTATATTTATTTTTATTGTATTTCGTATTCTAAAAATTTTCAAACGTGCCTGCTCGAACGACAAGTGGCAATATCTGTAGGCGTGTATCTCATGAAATAATCTAATCATTATCATGTACTTCTCAGATAGTATTTTACTTATATATGGTTATTATTTAAAACAAATTGTATAAGGTGTTTGAGTGATACCATAGTCGGGATATATTTAGGCAAACATGAAACTGGTGGCCCCGTCACGTAAGTGACGGGGCCGCCAGTCTTTTTAAGAATCACTACCATCTTCAGCAGTTTGCACAGAATGATTTCCCACAAGCCTAGTGGTTATTTTCTGCATCTGGACATGGGAAAATGCACGCGACGAAGTTGGCGGACTCGTGAAGCACCAGGTCACGCTGAACAGCCTGAGAGAACGTTCAATAAGCCCAATTCAGACGGCCAGGACAATGGTGAGCGTTCTATCCGAAAAACTGGGTGCATCTTGTATATCTGGACGAAAAAGAAATTCTTCAATATTGCGAACAAAAAAAAAAAAAAGAAGAGTGGCTGACGATGGGCGCCTTTCCTGGCATTCAGTCTCGGCACGCGTGGCGGCTGTTCAGGTCATCAACAGAAGGAACCTGTGACATATATGTAGCACGGACAGTCGGATCTGCTTAGAAGAAACTTTATTAAATTGGTACATCGAGGAAAGCCTTAGCGTAAAGTGCCAAATTTGATTCCCCAAGATCTCATCACTTTGAAGGCAGGGACATATTATTTATCACCCTTTTCTTCGCGGGGTATTTAACCTACTGTTTTACTTGGTGATAGCGTATAATCTTTATATGATCCTCATATGAGTATCATCAAACGTTATCCTTGCCCAGGCCAAAAAAATATCTCGGCTGGCCACGATCCATTCGTACACCGAGAGTACCGAAGCTCTTATGGCGCATTCACACTGGAAGCGGATCCGCGTTCGCAAAGCGGTTGCGAACGTGATTGTATAAAGATCCAGTGCCCCCCCCCCCCCCCCCCCCCCAATTGGATCTTTATACAACCGCTCTACTGGATTTGTACTGTACTGGATCTTGGCTCCATTCCATGACTCCATCGCAGCGAGTCTGCTACTCAAAAAGACACGCAACCCATTGCCAGTAGATAAACCTGATAACGTTGAGGCGTCTCGTCATTGTCTGTGACAAGATTCTGGCAATCACCACTCTTGTGAGCAGAGAGAGCCATCGACGATGACCATTTCCTGTTGTCTTCCTATCTCTATAATGACCTCATTGACACCGCGCTACTTTGCGCTGATATGCTCTCGGACAGACAGACCAGTTAATTACGATGTTTCAACCCTGAGACGACATTTATCTTTGCTTAGACAATCAATGGAATCTCGCATATATTCAGGCCGGCACTCGCAGGATCCATAGTCCAGGTGTAATGATATATCAATAGTCAACGTGCAATCCATTAGCGCGCAAATGGGACAAACGGTGTTACAAGTAGTATTACATTATTGTGTTTTTTTTTTTTTCACCAAGCGACTGCAATTTATAACTAGGCCGTATACGTCGCGGTTTGAACCGAAAAACGACGATAAACGTTCGCCGGTTTCAAAAATACAAAAACGGCGAAAACCGAGAAAACTACGATAAACAAGCTTTGGTGTAACGAATTCCTAACCGGTGAAAACCTGAAAAACACCAATAATAACCCCTTCTCAAAATACAATCGATCTTTCGATCGCCGAAGATTTTTGCCCCGAGACTCGCTTGGCTAGAAGGCAATTGCTGGAATACGGTAAACGCCAGGGTGCGGTTTTTAAACTGCGCTATAATAAGCTTTTTGTGAACGGTAAATGTTTTTGCTACAATTCGGTTAATGATTGCGTTTATGAATTGCCTGTTAAAACTGTTCATCGCGCTCATAACCGAGCTCAAACGCTGAACAGTTCGGCACAGCCAATACCATAACATTCCCCGAGGGGAGATGGGTCTCGAAACCTTGGCTCAAATCTTTCTGTTCTTCTTACTAATATCAGAAGCTTAATTCGTAATCGTGACGATCTGAGCTTGGTTATTGACTCCTGTGATGCTGATGTTGTGGCGTTAACCGAAACTTGGCTTTCAGCTAAAATTGGTGACAATGAGCTTTTCCTGTGCCAAAAAGGCTATAATATTTTTAGAGCTGATAGATGTGGTACCTCAGGTGGTGGCGTTTTGCTGGCAATAACTAATACTCTCTCTTCCGCCCTTATACCGGTGGCCTGTTCTCTAGAGATAATTTGGGTATGTGTCTCCATTAATTACAAGAAGTGGATTCTTGGTGTTTGTTACCGCCCTCCAACCAAATACTCTGAATTTTCTAATGTATTACATGACTGTCTCAATCAGATTAATGTGCGTTTCCCAGGTTCACCCATAATCCTAATGGGTGATTTTAATTATCCAAATATTAAATGGTCTGATGACGGCATTTCTTTATACCCCTTTAGCACTGATGCTAATGAGTTTGTTACATTATGCTCTGATTATAACTTGGTTCAACTTGTCAAAGCTCCTACCAGAGTTACAGCAACATCGTCATCCGTTTTAGATCTGATCCTTGCCACTCACCCAGACGTTGTTTCTTCAATATCATGCATGCCTTGTATCAGTGACCATCACGTACTTCACTTTATTCTTAACATACCTAAAGGGCCATCACTACCAATATTCAAATCTATTCGAGATTACAAGGCGGCAGATTTCACTACAATTAACCAAAAGCTGTGTAAATTTCTTGATGAATATTTAGAAGGGTTTCAGAATCGCTCTCTCGAGACGAATTGGAGTCTGTTTAAAACTATTGTAGATTCTTTGACTGTAAACTATATTCCATCTGTTAATATTCGCCACCATGCTGACGCACCCTGGTACAATAGAAAGCTGAAAAGACTGTCCAACAAAAAGAGAAGATTGTTCCGTGCCGCTAAACACGTTTCATCTGATTTGCGTTGGCAGGCCTATCACGATATTGCTGACGAGTATGCCAAAACAGTAAAAAATGCAAAACAAATTTTCTTTAACCATACGCTTCCATCCATGCTTCTTAATAACCCTAAACGATTTTGGAATATTGTCAGCAATAGCGTAACCAAAAATATATCTCTTACTTCTTCTGATGGGATAATTGTGGAACCTGCCCAGTGTGCTTCTGTGTTGAATGATGTCTTTGTTAGATCATTCTCAGCTCTTAGTAACACTTATGTGCCTCCTCTAACTTCTCGGAATTTTTTACCAATGGACCCTATCTTCATTGATGTCATAGGAGTATCTAAGGTAATAGATGTGTTGAAGTGTTCATCAGCCGCAGGTGTTGACGGTGTTAACTCTAAATTTCTAAAAAGCACTAAAATGTATTCGGCCATTATTCTTTCTAAACTATTCTCCCAATCACTTGAGTCAGGGTATTACCTGATGATTGGAAGACAGGGAAGGTGGTACCGTTGCATAAATCAGGTGACAGCCATGACCCATTCAACTACCGTCCCATCTCTCTAACGAGTGTTCCTTGTAAAGTCCTCGAACATATCATCTGCTCCCATTTAGTGTCTTTCCTTGAATCAAATAGTTTCTTCTCGTCCGCTCAACATGGCTTCAGAAGGCCATTTTCATGCGATACTCAATTATTGTCTTTCACTCATGAGCTCCACTCCTTCCTTGATAACGGCTCTAGCACTGACTGTGTTTTCTTAGATTTTTCAAAAGCCTTCGATAAAGTGTCCCATAAGCTACTAATCCATAAGCTTCGCACTCTAAACATTGATCCTTATGTGCTTGATTGGATTATCGCCTTTCTATCTCATCGGGTCCAGTTCGTCAACGTAAATAATAATAATTCTCATTTGGTGCCTGTCGATTCCGGTGTACCGCAAGGTTCTGTAATTGGTCCCCTGTTGTTTCTAATTTATATTAATGATCTTGTAACTAATATTTCCTCGCCGATCTGCTTGTTCGCTGACGACTGTGTCCTTTTCCGCAATATAACTGACCATTCTGATGTAATTCATTTGCAATCTGATCTTGACGTCATAGCTCTCTGGTGCAACTCTTGGGAAATGGAACTTAACACTAATAAATGTAAGTCAATGAGAGTATCCCGCTCTAACAGTTTATGTCCTACTTATAGCATTAACAATAAATCCCTTGAGTCTGTTACATGTTATAAATACCTTGGAGTCCATATAACCTCTGACCTTACCTGGAATACACACGTCGAATATGTTGTAAGTAATGCTAACCGCACGTTGGGTTACATAAAACGAAACTTTTTTCAAGCCCCTTCTTCTCTTAAACTAACTTTATACAAGTCCTTAGTCCGTCCTAAATTAGAATATGCGTCATCCATATGGGACCCTGGTCACCAAGGTCTTATCAGCAGATTAGAAGCTACACAAAACCGAGCCGTTCGTTTCATCTTATCTAACTATCATCGTACAGCCAGTGTAACATCAATGAAATTAACTTTGTCACTTCCCAGTGTCGTCTCGGCGCAAAACAGCTCGTTTATGCCTGTTTCACAAAATTTATCATCACATCCCATCTCTCCGTTTGAAACTAATGCTCGAGCCCTCTTACCGTTCATCCCGTCTCGACCATATTCACAAGGTAGGCATACCTAATTTTAACACCTTCAAATTCAGCACCTCGTTCATACCTCGCACATCGACTGACTGGAACCACCTTTTCGCTTCTATTGCAGATATTAATGATATTTCACTCTTTAAGCAATCACTTATTAACAGCACCCTTGGTTGATTAATTACGTTTATTTATTGTTTGCTCACTCCCCTCTAAAATGTACTCTGTACCTTGAGGGTAAATAAATAAATAAATAAATAAATTAAAACAAAAAAAAACGATTTTTGAGAACATTTTTTTCAGCTAGGATTTTCTTTTTTTTTAGTCGAAACCCTTTCTTCATGAACTTGATGAACTCTGCGTTTTTCATGGGATTGTTCCACCAATATTCAGTTTTTCTTTTAGCTTACATGTGAGCCAGCTCATCACTAGAATACATCGATACTTAAAAGCATACGAATAAACATTGAAAAACACGTGACCATTTTGTTTACGAATAAAAACCTGAAAATCTACGGCCTCCTTCCTTCTGAAACATTCGATCTAGAGTAGAAGCTCTGTCTCTAGCATTTGCGAAATGCCTTCTGTCGTGCTTTGGTTGCATGTGCGCAGAACTGTTATAGAAGGCAGAAAGTTCACGCTGGAGGCAGAGCTTCATATTGCAGCGGGCTCTTGTTTCTTTTCAAGATACAGCCCTGAATGCAAACAAACTTGTTGCCTAAAGATATTCACAAGAAATTATTCTGTTTTCTTTTATATACCGGAGTTTTCAGTAGCCACCGAAAAACAGCGATTAATTCATATCTCTATATCAATGACGAATGATAAAAAAATCACCTATTATCATTTTGTTTTCTTGTAGGTCACGCGTAAATAGTAGTTTTGAGTAGTTTTTAATAGGTTGTGCCTGCAGCTCTGTAGCGAGCAAACTCGAATATTTTTCGGTCGCCGTTTCGGTTCTGCATTATTACGGTCTTTAAGGTCCCTCGTGAACGCTATACTGGCAGAATTACAATGAATAAATATAAATGTGCAAAAGAAAACAAAAATCTTCCGAGAGGAGCATAATTGTTTTGATGTGCGCTGCAAGCGAGAACTGCATTCTTCTTTTATATAAGTTTTATTTTCCTTAAGGTTTTCCAGACGCTCTTTTACCGCGCGTAGATTGATGCCGACACACGCTTGAAGATGATTGTGAGTCGCGCACGATGGAACGCTGCATTGCAGCTTTATGCTCGATGCAATCATAATCGCGTCTTACGAACTCGCTTGCGCCCCCGGCGACTAGACGATTGCAAGCAAAGCCACAGGCCGCCGCCATGCCTGCTCGTGCGGACAAGCCCGTGCAATTTCAAGCTGAGTGAGTAAGAACGTGTTTTGTTGATGCTGATAATCAGAGCCAACGACGATTGGCCCTGGTCCGAGGAATGGGATGGGCAGAAGGGCAATCTACCTCTGGCGGTTTAGACTGCGGTACTGTCAAGCTTGCCAAATCTATGTTCACGCGCAAGCTCCACCCGCTGGCTATCATGGGGCATTAGGTGGAGTGCCATGCTTGCAATTGTCTAAACGAGGTCAAATGACGAGAGTACAGCTTCGCAACTTTTTTAGTAATATGATGGGAGCGTCGAGCGCGGAGCCGATCAGCGCCGTAGCACAAAGCGCTGCCGCGCTATCGGCGAGAGCGAGCGCAGCTTTGCACGCACGTACCCGCCCACTCTCGCGGATACCGCCGGAGCGCTTTGTGTGACCCGCCAGCCGGTCTACGCTCCCGTCATATTGTTAAAAAAAAAACAAAAAAACATTGGACAGCTGTACTCATAGTTTGTTTCAGCTTAAACCGCAACTCCGGTAAATATTTTGGAATTTGGGATTACGACTGTTTTCCGCTCACTCAGTGTCCCTGAATCACAAAGTCTAACGTTTTTATTTTTTTTTTTACTGTGTGAAGTTTTAAAAATATCACGGCTCAAAGTTCGGTTTCGGCAGTCGACGGCAAAACGGAAACTCTCTGCGGGAGAGGGAAGGCAACACTGATATCAGGTGCACGGCAGTGACGTCACGGTGGTGCTGCGGTACGGGTCGCGCATTGTTGCTGGACTTAAAGCTAACCCGCTTGCATCTTTAAAATCGGCGATATTAGCGGACTACGCGGCTTTACTTTGACGTAATATTTCGGATTTGATCATATTTCGTGCCACTAAGGCGATGCCAGTTATTTATTTTGGTTTCGTTTTTGACCGGAGATTTAAGTCCAGACGCAGACAACACTACGAGCTAAACGGACCAATCACGCAGCGTCAAAAGCTCAACTCATTAGGCCTTTTCTGTTTATAATCGGTTCAGCGATGAGAGAACACGCACAGAAAGGTAACAGGACGAGCACCATAATGGCGCGCTTTTGAAGCTGTCTGATTGCTCCCAGGCCCAGCCACGATACTACCTTAGAGATACAGATACCTTCGAGTATCTGTATCTCTCTATCGATATACTTTTGAAAAATGTGTTTGTATCTGAGTGGTGAAATACATTTAAGATGTATCGCTTGTATCGCGATCCTTTGCTGCAGAATTACGTATCTCGTTATGTTTTATGCCCTTTTTAAGATAAATTTAATAGATGAACACATCTACCTGGTGCAAGTTGCTTCGTAATTTATAATATGAACCCCCCGTATAACATAATCCATCACAGTCACCCACATTAAAAAAATAACTGTGGTTTAAAAAAGGTTACGGGCAAGAATAACAAAATCAGCTCCTCTCACAAAGCCCTCCATTCTTTCCAATTTAGCAGAGTGGACGTTGCAAAGCAGCTGAGTGAAGAAAACATATGGTCCTATTGTCCAATCTTCCCACACAATGGGTGACTCGAAAAATTAGAAGAAGACCGTTTGAGATGCGCCCCTAAGGGCAAAACCAAATTCATTTAAAAAAAAAAACACCTTTTTTTTTTTTTTTCCGAGCGTGGCACGACAGCTTTTACCGTTCTGTAGCTATGTAGTTCAACACGGGTGACATGTTTTGTTTAATGGAAATAATAACGAATAAAGAGTTGTCAAGTAATCTAATAAAAAACTCGTTGAGCTAGAATAATTGTAATAGTAGTCGATCCCCCTTTTCTTTTCAAATAGCCTGTTACTAGACTGCATGGGGCGCGCCGAGTATGTGTTGAGGATTCCGGATGTCTTGCATTGTCATACGACTTGGTGCAACATCTGGAATAATCAAGACCTATGAACAGCCTTGTCTACCTCTATGGAAAGTCCTCACATAGGATAGCGTAAACTCAACAATTGGGCCCGAGGCTGACGCTGAGCGCCCTTCGACACATTGGCAACCAAGCCCAGCCGAACAGAGACTCAGCAGTCGAGTCCGGTGTGTGTGTTCGCTTCTTGATCTCACTGTGACGATGTCAAAAATCTACTGCACAAGCGTTGGCTATTCAAGGAGGTGTTGCTTGAGGCGTGGCAGTGAACAAGTATCTAAAAAAAAAAGTCAACAGGTTCTATGATTCCAGTGTGAGATCACATGTTACACGTCGTATCAGGAAAGTTTTTTTTTTTTTTTAATAATATTCGTGCCTTACACTGACTTCCCATTTGCTGCCATTTTGGGGGCCTTTGCGCGTGCCTTCTAAGGAACGTACGATGGTGGATAAAACGTTTTCAGAATGGCAATGAAAGCAAAACAAAATCTGTTTCAAGCCATTTTTTTTTATTTTTTAACATATTCCCCTGAAGTTCAACGCACTTTGTTCATGGTGGTTGACGTTAGAGCGCACTTGGAGGCCCGTCGCTCAAGCTTCCAAACACAAACAAAAAACACACACAGCGCTCAGCAGCTCAGGAATACGCAGCAATCAGCGCTCAGAGCGTTTTTTTGTTTTTTTGTTTTAGTTGTGTGTTTGGGAGTTTTAGCGACAGCTCTTCAAGTGCGCTACAGTGTCGACCATTATGAGCAACCGACTCGCCCAATCTGAAGTTCCAACAGCACTTGGTCCCGCGTTTCTAAAGCTTCTCGATACCCTCGAGGAAGTGACATTCCTCAAGGTCACCAGAATATCTTTTTCCACCTAAAAAATTTCGGAGTTTCCCGCAGAGGCGCGGAAGTCCCAGGGAGCTAAATGGGGTGAATAGGGTGGGTATTGAAGGATTCCCAACTTCAATTCTGTGAATTTTTGGTGCAATAATACTTAAAAAAAAAAAAAGCGAGCTGGTGATGATTTATGGTAATTGTTTCGTTTTACGTTCTTTAGCGAAGGGAACACAGAGACAACCTTTCGTGCCGGAGTCAAGCTCAAGACTGACGTCTCGTTTATTATATATACAACGAAATAAAAGAAAGGCGCCTCTGGTACGGGGCGCTCAGGTTACGCGCGAAGCGGGGGAACGAATGTTTAGATCTCGGGCGTCTCGGGCTCCGAGCGAACGCTTGTTCTCGATCGCTTTGGACTTTGGAGCTCGCTAGCGTCGCGCGAAACAAGTATAATTATGTTTTAGGTGTGCTAAAGAAAACCTCGAAGTGGAGGAGGTATTTGTTGGGTTTTGTGCAACCGCGGACACCAGAGCACGTGCTCTTTTTTTCTATATTGAAAGATGTGCTTTGTCATAGCCTCCTTTATATTGAGAAAGCCTGGCATGGTCGCAAAAAGAGTCGGCAGCCGAAAATCGGAAAGGAGGGGCGGGGAATCGGGAGAGGAGGGGGCGATTGCCTGCTATACTTCGTTTCACCTTATGTTGTACCGCAGCGAAGGCTACAGACGCGAGCTCATAGCGTTGACAGCTGCCCTTGGTGCACGAGAGCTTGTGCCGCCGAGATGTGCCCTAGAGCAAGGAGTTCGCGCTTGTAGCCTTTCCTGCGGTACAACACAAGGTAAAACTGAGTATAGCGCCACACAAGAGGTGGCGGCAAATTCCTGCTTTCCTCGAGTGCGCGTGCAAGGCAGGAACGCAAAAAGCGCTGGACTCGCGCTTTTGACGAAAACACGAAAACAAACGTGGTTTGGGGAGCGGCCACTCGTGACCCAAGCGCTCGCACACTATCTCTGCCGTTTCTGCGCTGCGCTACCATATTTGTCACCATTCCACGCTCATCCTCTCGTTTTTTCTGCGGCTGCGTGCCCTATGGCTCCGTCATCGATGTGTCAGGCTTTCTCACTATAGAGGAGGTTATGGCTTTGTCCTTTCAATCTTCGAATCAAAAACTGCCGGGGGCTATGCTATGATGGAGCTGCAAACGTTTCCGGCAAAAGCGATGTGCTTCAAGCCCTAGTGTAATATACTTAGCCGAGAGCTCTGTAGGTACACCCGTGAGCGATATGAAGGTGAACAGCCCTCTTCTTGTTTTTGACGCTCCTGGAAGTTTTAGAACAAGCTCTGTTCCAGAAGAAGGCTAGAACGCAAAGTCTAGACCCCCAAGCCACGTTCTGTTTCAGACGTTGAGAGTTAATACATCTTTAGGGAGCCGTAAAATAGGCAAGAAACCAGGTAAGGTGTTCACCTTCATATTGCCAGCGGGTCTACATTGCCTTGCACACACAATGAACCTTGTGTTGCAAGATTTGTGCATGAAAATTAATGTGTGTCGGGATTTTGTTAGCTTGTTCACAGACCTCGTCAATTTTATTTAAATATCTTCAAAACACCTCAGCTGGTTCCAGCAGTTTTAGAAGGAAAGAGCATTTGCTCAGAGACGATTCTGCAAAACCAGATGGACGCTAAAAGCGTCCTCACTTCAGTCGGTCGCCAATAACTACTCCGAACTTTTTTTTTTTTTTTCACGCTTTCATCGGATGGAAAGAATGACACTGGAGCCAAAGCGAGTGGGTGCTGAAAGACACTCGAGAAATTTGATTCCTATTTGATGCTTAGGCTTATGCTCCTTTCTTTGATAGATTGAAAAGTGTATGCATATTTCATATTTGGCCCAAAGCTGAACACTTGAAGACAACGCTGGCGAGATTTCTGACCTCCGAGATTGGCCAGCGCCAAGCTTGACTTTGGTGCTGCAGCGAATCGCGGCGGTTCGAAATCTCTCCGACTTTCTTGCCAAGGGCCCAGCTTAGAGCCCGTTTCACGCATGCAACACAATTAGCCATACATGTATCTTTTTTTTTTAATAATGCCGGTGACACTTTGCTTCAGGCAGTGTCGTTTGACTATGCGAATGCGTGAGCTATCTTTTTATTACACTTCCGCTTGCTCCAGGCACGTGAACACCGCACGGTCTATCGATCCTTCCTCGCTGATCCTTCGCTTAGCTCGATGGCATGCTAAATTAATTCAGGAAACTAAAAAATCAGTGTACTAGGGCCTTAAGCAAACAAAACATTCTTAATTTAATAATTTATTTCAAGGTCAACAAAGGTCGGATATTGTATGGAAAATACTGAACGGTCTACATAAAACAGAATATAACTTTTTCTAAACAAATGGAGGTTGCAAAGGTGACGGTTGGAGGTTGCAGGTTGCAGGTTGCAAGTTGCAAGGAGTACGGTAATAATGATATATTAGGTGCATACAGATATATCCACGCTGTTGCCTCTGTAACGGAGTCTCAGACCCAGTCAAGCTGTGCAGCTTTTTCCTGAGTGTCCTTCAGTCTCTGGAAAATAAACTATATTAAAATTGAGATCGAAAATAACTTTGGAAACTATAGACCTATACTCGTTTTTTTCATATCTTTAAAAGGCTTAAAAAAATCATACATCAAAGGCTATATGCAATCTGAGAGAAATTTTCAAATATTACGCCTTGTCAATGCGTATTTATGAAAGGTTGCTCCCCAGAACTAGCATTACTGAATCAAAATGAATTACTTGCTGGTAGTATCGAAACAAAACGTATGACACTTTTAATAACTCTCGACTGTACAAAGGCCTTTGACTGTATAAATCATGAAACATTACTTAGAAAGATGTACCTGTATGGGGTTCCTGGCATTGATTTCAGTTGATCAAGTGTTATCTTCATGATCGAGATCACTGTGTTGAAACAAATCAGAATCGATCTAATATTCAGCCTCTAACCGCTGGGGTACCACAGGGCAGTATTCTGGGGCCGCTTCTTTTCAGCTTGTATATTAATATTTTGGTAAACTTTGACGATAGTGTGAACTACATTATGTATGCAGATGAGTTTATATTTTTCAGCATTTAACACGGATCAAGTGATTATTAACGCTAACCTTTTTCTTAATAAACTACAATATTGGACAATATCGAATTCCCTGCAAATAAATGTCGGCAAAAACAAAGGCTGCCCTTTTACATACTGAAATAACAATTTTAGGTATATGTCCGTCCTTTCCCTTGCTTGATTCACTATTTATATAGTTGAGGGTATGAAAGTGCTTGGGGTAATTTTTAATCAAAACATGGTCTGGAACAAAACGGGCAGTATACGTGTAATAGCTCTCAAAACATGTGAGTAAGACATACATATATCGTGACATGATTCCCAGCTCCGATATGATACTCGTGTACAAACATATATTTTACTATCATTAAACATATTGTTTCTTAGTATAGGGCAACAATACTTTCACATATATCAAACAAATACATATTTTCTAAAAAAAGAGTGATTCGTAAATATACCATACTGCATTGAATAGTCAAACGAAATCATTGTTCGAAAAATTTAATATTGTACAAGTTATCAACTACTATAGTTACAAACTTGCCCTTTCATACAAAAAGTCTTTATCTCTTAACAATTTATTCCTTCCAATCTCCACCCTGGAATTCACGCAAAATACATACAATACTCGTTGTACGGATATATGAACAGTACTGCATTCCAGGACTAATTATGGCAATCAAATTATGAGATCTACAGTATCGCGTTTTCTAAACTGGTGCACCGAATTTAACATGAACATGTTGAGTTGGACTCGGAAAGAGGTGAGTTTTGTCATTGTTAGATCTTTTCCTAGTTATGTCTCTGCATGCTAAGAGCATAAAGTGATTGTACGATTTAGCTTACTTTGTATTTGATATCTTTGATACTAATGCGCTGTTTGTTGGTAATTATTTAATGTTACATATATTGTTCGTGTATGTGCTCTTGTCTCTGCTGTTATATGTATGTGGGGGGAGGGGTTAGGTTGCACGTGCTTGTCAAGCAACACTGAGTTGCTTTTTTCCCTCCTTCCCTTCTCCAAGTGAAGAGAAATAAAGGATTTGAACTTGTAATTTGAATTTGAGGACAGGTATATTTTTCTAACTTGTAAATCTCAGCCAGCCCTGCAGCTGCAGTACATCGGATGTCAGAAGCGGTACATGAAGAATGATCCCAAAACGTCGGGGGTCTTTTAAAGCTTCCACTCGACCAAACCGAACGCCGACATGCCAGGAGGAGGAGCGTCATCCCACAAGGAGCACAGGCATTATGACTGGACGCCTGACACGAGAGTGCCGCAGAAATAACATATTATGGAACCGTTTGATAAGAAGCAAAATCATGGAACCAAGTGGAAATAGACATATTCAGTAAACTAAGCAAATACTCATGATATTCACACACCAGCCTTTACTCCTTCAGAGTCAACATTACCAAGAATCGCGGTCACTGCCAGCGGTGAATTTTTTGAGGACTCTCGCCTCTCTGACCCCCCCCCCCCCCTCCCCCTCCTCCAGCAATAAGAATAAATGGGGCAAACAAGGCTGGCGGAAAAGGCACACTTCTTGCACTTCCTTCAACCTTTCCTGAACATCTGGTGCGTCCGAAAACTAACTCCAGTGATGAGAATATATGTTATTTATTCTCATAATCCCACTAAGGGACCTCGTTGGCATTGCAGAGAGCATAGTTTAAACTATGTCCACATGATAATAACATCATACCACACCGACATGAATGAGCACAAAAAAGGCCCAACTAGAGAGAAAAGAAATCACACTCGTAACAAGTAATTATTTTTGTGACTTGTGAATTACAAAGACGAACACACCTCTGAGCACCTAGTGTAAAAGTATGTGGTGATTCTGGACATGGGCATTGTTATACAGCTGGGCATTTCATATACGTCGAGACAATACACACTCAGCAAAACCCCATCGAGCAGCATTGACTGTCACCATGCTTTTAGAGCGCAGCTCTTGGGGGCCGGTTCCCGGCTTGAGCGGCGTCGGCGTCGCCGTCGGCGTCGGCGTAACCAAGGCCATCCCAAGGTCACGTGACCCCTCCCAAGGTCATCTCAAATTCACGCGACCCCACGTGACCCCCTGAAGGTCACGTGACCCCCAAGGTCACGTGACCCCTCCCAAGGTCATCTCAAGGTCACGTGACCCCAAGATGACCCCACGTGACTCTTTGAAGGTCACGAGTCCCTTCTGAGGTCACGTGACCCCCGAGGTCACGTGGTCTCCTCCCCAATGTCACGTGACCCCCTGAGGTCACGTGACCCCTCCCAAGGTCATCTCAAGGTCACGTGACCCCAAGGTGAAACCAGGTAACGTGACCCCTCTAAGGTCCCGTGGTCTCTTCCCCAAGGTCACGTGACCCCCCGAGGTCACGTGACCCCTCTAGGTGACGTGACCCCCGAGGTCACGTGACCCCCTGAGGTCACGTGGGGGTCACCTTGGGGGTCACGTGACCTTGAGGTGACCCCCATGTGACACACAAGGTCACGTGACCCCCAGGTCACGCCTCCCCGAGGTCACGTGACCCCCTCCCCGAAGTCATGTGACACCCCCCCCTGAGGTCACGTGACCCCCCCTGGAGCATAATAAAAAATGAGGGGAGGAGGAGGAGAAGGAGGAGGGGTCTACCCTCCCCTCAGTACCCTTCACTCCTCCTCCTCAAGAGCTGCGCTCCAATTCGGCGTTACAGGGATTTGTAAACGGCTTTCACTTTTTCTTTGGCGTAAAACACGTGATTAAATTCCAGTTCACGTCGAACGGCACTGCAGACCCGAGCCCAATAGACTATGAGCCTGGTTCACAGAGCTTACTGAACAACATTCTTGTCTAATGCATGCCTGGACAGCATTGCCGAAGCGTGAAGGAATCATGGAATTAGCGCACTAGCTACAATGGTTGTAAAATGGAGTATACTCTGTTTCACCATAATTAGGCAAACGGCGAAGGCTGCAGTCCCAGTTAACCAATACGAACGTTGAAGAGAACCACGTGACAACATATCATCAGAGTGTTCTCCTTCTGCGAGAGTTTTCACATACCTTCACTCAGTCTTCCCGATGGGTTCGAGCGGGCTGTAGAAATCGCTCTTTGACAAGTTATGGTGAAAAGAAGTATAGGCCGCACATACTTTTGGAAGAAGTCTATTGGAGAGACTGAAAGGAATGGTAGTCAACATGTCGCTGCTTTTTCGGTCAATTGGGACGAAAACAAATCCAGGTTTTGTCAGAATAACTAGAACAAGTAAATAATTAACTGACTGATACAATTAACTCGTTATGAACAAAATTTCGTCTGCAGTAAACCCTACGAAAGGGGAAAATGTGCAGTTCATTTTCCATTCTCGAATTGATTTAAATATAAAGAGATGTTTCTATATAAAGTGCCAGGCTGCTTTTTTTTTTTTTGTAGGATTTTCGATGTTAAAATGATGGGAGAAAGAACCATAAAAAATAAGTGATTACGGCAAGGTGAGGAGCATATAATACGAAGATTTGCTAGTTGTCTTGTGAGTTGCAAGGGGATACTTGAATTGCTTTGTAAATGTTAGAAGTTAAATAGTTTCCGAATAATTGGCTTGAATACTTTGTAACAGTTCGCGTGCACGTCTCATAAGCGAGCGCAATATTTTCACACAAAACAAAGTACTGCAATCAAATGCAAGCTACTGTAATGACAGTACGTTATATAAAAATATTGAGAAGTTCGAAATTGTCGGCAAGCAGCGGCACATCGCGACCACCGCGCACCGAACCAACTCGTGTTTACCAGCTCTGGGCGCTACCATCGTACCGGTGACGTCACGTCACGTGATGTCACGTGACGAGAAGTCACTTTTTTGTACAATGTGGTGACAACCGAGGCCCGTGTCGTACCTTCTAACTTTAGGTTTAAAATTCTAAACGGTGATAGAGTGCAGGCGAGCTGCTAATTAATCAACAGCTTGTAGACCCTGAGATGGGGAACGATAATGAAAAAACAGACAAACACAACAAAACTTTCAAAAGTCCCTCTGCCTTAACCCCTCCCCCCTCCCCCTCGTACAGGTGTTTTGCAGAAAGTAACATGCTCATTTCAGCAGCGCAGTACATGTTTCGTACAGCTGCGAGCATTTGAGCAAAAAATTATTAACATTTGCTCTGTTGCAGCCGTATACGCCATTCGCGTAGTTGTAAACAGACTGCGCCCTCGTCGAAGCGCTCTATTCTTCGTCCAGAAGAGTGCCCGTGAGCTTGAAGTCCTATGAAGTGTACAGCCATGTCTAAGAAGTCGACTCGTACGGTCCAAAAAATTGCCTTGGCCGTTTCGTGTGCAGCAATTGTTGTCTCGCTGGTATATTTTGACTGGTTACGACCGCCACCTTTTTTCCCAACGCCAGCACCCGGCGGCACGCCCAGAGAGCAGGTAATACGCAGTGTTGTTGCTATGGTCACTCACACGACGAGAGCAGGAGGGAGGTCCCCCAATTTCCCGCCTTTCTAACGACCTTCCTAGCTTCAACAATGCTACAGCGTCATGTGAGCCTCGAGCTTGCACACGCAGCTAAAGCACGGTGGAAGGCAACGGGAAGCGTGGTGGTGGCCTGGCATCCAAAGAAGCGCCCTGCCTTTCTCATTCTATTAGTGACTATAGTGTTCATTCCGATTTTAATTTCTTCTGCAGATATTACAAGTGTAGCCTCAGGGAAATCCTTTGAATGAACCTTTATTTAAGCGCTTTCGGATTTCATATTTGTCGTAGACGGCATAAAAATGATAGTTTTGTTACGTTAAGATTATTGCCCTAGAAAATTTCTGCTCTCGTTGTTTAAAAGCGTGGATGAAATCGACTCGAATAGCCGCAACCCTAAAATAGGTTTTGAATAATGAGGACTTTTGGTAGAATGTAATAAAGAGCTTCGTGTTGACAGAAGTAGCTCGTGATGACTCTTCAAGCACAGATTGAGCACGCGCGCGCAAGGCCCGAAATTCACAGTGTATGCCATCTACAACGAGTATCGTTCTGCCTTTCCCGTGTCTATTGTTAATATCGTGTTCTTTTTTTCTTTCCGCAGACTTCCAGGCGCAGCGACGATGACTTCGAGTTCAGGGCACGAAGAATCAGCAAAGTGTGTCGCACGTACCAGATGGCCCTGGCGGATAACAACAGAACCATACAAAAGCGCAACTTCGGCGATGAACGGTCCACCTTCTGCAACATCCGAGAATGTCCCATCATGATGGACCCCGTACGGAAAGTAGGCTACTGCTTCATCAGCAAGGTTGCATCCACCACAGTTAAGACCATCTTCGGGCTTCTGCTCAACATCAGCAACACGGGAAACACAGTTAACAGCTTTCACAAGGCCTTCCATGAGCAAGTCTTTACAGTCTCACCCATGACGTTTCTACAGAGGAGCAGCCAGGCGCGCTATACAAGGGCCATGTTCGTAAGGCACCCCTTCGAGAGGCTAGTATCCGCTTACGTGGACAAGGCGCTAGGCCCACGTGCTGGCAATGTCTATTTCTACGAAAAGTACTGGAACGACGTGCCTGGCGTTAGGGAAACGGGCCGGAATTTGACCTTCCCGGAGTTCATCGACTACGTACTGAATCAGACAGTGAACCAGATGAACTCTCATTGGGCTCCGTACTATGTGATGTGTCAGCCTTGTACCGTCAAGTACGAGGTGGTCGGAAAGCTGGAGACGGCAAGCAGGGACTTTGCGCTGTTCCTTGAAGCGCTGGATGTTCGGCCGGAGGACATTCCGCAGGAAAACAAAAGTGGCGACAACGTGTTGCGCAAATCTGCCCGAGAGTTTTTTAAGGAGCTTACTTTCCATCAGGTGATGCGTTTATATGAGCGGTTCTTCTTCGACTTCGAGATGTTCGGGTACGACTTCAAGGACTATCTGCAATGAGCGTGTGCGCGATACCAAAGGATGAGGCCAACTTCTAAGAGAGTTCTTTAAGGCCACTGCTTCAACAAATCTGCAGTAGAAAAGAAATCCCTCATGCCTGAAACCTATAAAGTTTTTTTTTCTTCAGATGTGTATTCAAAAGACAGATTTACTGGATATTATATAGGTCTAGACAACGTGTGTGTCCCAGCTGCATAGAAATACTGCTTCATATCTTAACGCATAACCTCCTGTATACTGATAATGCCTGCCCAATCGCCGGTTGCCAGCTATCACCACAACGGTGCGTCGCTTCCCCGTAAAAGACAGAAAATGTGAACGACGCGATGAAGCCTCTCTCGTGCGTTTTATTCTTGGCGCTGTTTTTGGCATTTATCATTGTTGGTGTGGGCAAGAACCTGCAGGGGCTGTCATTTTATTACGCCCCAAGCTACACCCGGGACCATGGAAAATGACTGAAGCTCATTTCGAGGAAAGAATGCGCCCCAATTATGCCTCCTGTCACTCAACTGTATACGGTAGGCACCTTTTTAGGCGGACATTAAAGGGGTACTCCGCCGATTTTTGAGCTACCTCAACTAACTATATTTTCTGACTCCCAGGCCTTTACCCTTTCTGGAATGCTATTTAATATCGTGAAATTCATAATAGTTATTGTGAAATCGGCAAATGAAAATGATGCAGACATTCAAATATACCCGCCCTTTTCAGGGCCGTGACGTCAGTGGAAGTTCAGCTTGCCAGTCGGGCGAGCAGTCTAAAAAATAGAATATGCCAATTATTTGTTCCGTGCTGGAGCGCGGGGACTGGAGCGAGCTTCCAAGGCATTCATTTGACACCATGAAACTGCTTCAAATCAGTTGGGAACAAATTCTACAGTCCAAAGAGTGAACCCCTGCACTTCCAATGACGTCACTTTTTCATTGTTGCCAGTAGAGACTTTCAGTTTGAAAAACACGGTGAGGACCAAAATTGTAAATTCAATAACTTCGTGAAAAAAAATTTTTTTGACCTAATATTTGGGATACTATTTTGGCGATGTTGTTTGGCGAGTTTAGCAAAATTTCAAGCAAATCGGGGACCATGAAGAAATCGGCGGAGTACCCCTTTAAGGATGGCCTGTCTGGTACCCCTTCGTTCATCCTGCCGAGGCTTCACTCGAAGTCCAGCTTGGCTCAAGCTTCCCTTGTGTCGCAGCTGGATCAGTCCATGTGTACCTGCAGGTCCTCTTTGGGCGCTACTTGACTGGCTCTCAGCGTTTACACTCTAAAAAAAGGTCTGTGCGTCTACTTCCACGCACAACACTTGGAAAGCCAATCACCGCAACTTACGAAGGCAGCTCAGCCAGTGACAATGCCGAAACATATGTTCAGACCAAAAAGCGCAGTCTGAGTTGTGACATTAAAGGGACCATGAAATGACCTTTTTACTTTTTCCAGATAACTTTTACATTAAACCGTCAATGTTCACTGAGTGCCGAACAGGCGTCCGTTTTCGTCTCGGTTTATTAACTTCTACACAAAAAATGAATGAGATATCGACTTTTTTTTTCTCTCCAACTGACCGCAAAACAAGCCGTGACGTACGCTGCTTCCGGAACCGGAAGTTCTCTCGGCAGTAGGAGTATGAGAGCGTTAGCGGCGACGAGTTGGGGTGCGCCGGTAGGTTTTACTGCGCTGATGTCACCGACGTATTTTCTGAATCGGCGCCTCTCATCGCAGCTGAGCGAAATTCAATGAGATATGTTGCGCTACAGCGACAGCATGGGACTAATCCCATACGCCGGTATGCCTGTTGGGAAGTGGAGCGATTCTTCTGGTGAAGACTCCAGAAGTCAACCCAACTGTCATTGTTGGTAAAAGGCGGCCCGTGTCAGTCGTTCGCAAAGCGAGGTAGATGGAAACAAATTGCCGCGGCGTTTTTCGCGGCCTCGGAGATGCAGGAGTGAGCCGACGTTAAAAAAGATACGTTTGAGCTACGAGTGTCAGCAAGAGCCACGTAAATACCTGTTCACACTCGGAGCGGACGCGCGCGTTTGATGGAAGTACTGTATTCGCGCTGTTCGTAAGCGCTTCGGGACCGTTCTATTACGATTGCAACTCGATACTGACGCGACACCCGGCAAAGAAAGGTTGGACCGGCATTGAGCTATAGAGCTATAACAGTTCGTGGGAGGTATTCCCACGAACTGTTATAGCTCGACAGTGACGTGCAGTCTGTCAGAATAAAAATGGCATACCAATAACAAAGTGTACATACCGTGTTACGAAGGTAATCCATACGGCGTTTATTTCAGCTCTATATCACACAAAACAAGAAGATAGAATCGACGAGAGTCCCATTTCGACGAGTGTTCGTCAACACTGCCTCGGAAAACAAGGTGAAGAGATTGACCTCACCTCTTAATCTAAAATTGAGGTCAGCCATCAAACTATAATACGGGAAGGGTCCACAAGGGTCGTGCGGGCATATTCCATTCAGCACGCCAGCCAGTCGTAGGCAGACGGTCTTTCGACGAAGCAACGCTGCGCCGAGTCGGAGTGCCTGCTAGGCCTATAGACCTTTTCATTTTAGTAGTTGCCTCACCGGCGGACAGAGGGCGCTGACGCACTCGGCGCCGTTGTACTAATGGCTAACAATAGGACAGAGTTGCAGGAATTAATGAGCATCTGTGGTAGGGAAGGAGAGGAATTAGGTTTAGAATTCAGTAGCGAAAAATCGGCAGTCATGATTTTTAACGAGGATGAAGTTGAGAGGCTGAAGATACAGAATATTACAGTTGAGAGAGCTAGTAAATACAAGTATCTAGGAGTATGGATATGTGATGGTGCAGAATATCTCAGAGACCATGAAAAGTATATAATAGGTAAGGGCAACAGAAATGCAGCTGTAATGAAAAATAGAGCACTTTGGAATTACAACAGGTATGAGGTGGTGAGAGAGGTTTGGAAAGGGGTCATGGTGCCTGGCTTGACTTTTGGAAACGCAGTGCTATGCAGGAAATCCGAAGTGCATGCGAGACTAGAAATAAAACAGCGCGGAGTAGGTAGACTGGCTTTGGGGGCACATTGCAAAACGCCAAACCAGGGAGTACAAGGAGACATGGGATGGGCATCATTTGAGAGCAGGGAAGCGGTGAGCAAGGTAGAATTTGAGGATAGGTTGAGGCAAATGGACGGGGAGCAATGGGCACGAAAGGTTTTCAGCTATTTATACATGAGGAGTGTAGACACAAAGTGGAGACAGCGCACTAGGAAATTAAGAGGAAAGTTTTTGGGCTATAGCGAAGATACGGAACAGCAAGTCTCAGTTAAGAAGAAAGTTAAGGCCACAGAAAGAGATTGGTGGCTAGAGGGAATGCAGACAAAGACGGCTCTGGAAAGCTATAGATTAAACAAAAGAGTTATTGCCAAAGAAAGCATTTATGACAATTCTAGGGGAAGCTCATTGCTGTTTGAGGCAAGAACGGGTGTTCTGCGAACCAGAACATACAGAGTGAAGTACCAGGAAATTGATACAGTGTGCACTGCTTGTGGAGAGGAGGACGAGACGGCTGAGCACTTGATACTCTACTGTAAAGGGCTTCACCCTATGCCTACCGAAGACAACATAGATTTAATGAAGTCATTGGGTTTTAGAGACAGCGAAGGGAGAGTGGATTTCAAGACTGTAGAGATTACCAAGCAAAGATTAAGTGAATGGTGGCAGAAATCGAGAGAAAACTAGGTATTTTCTTATCCACTGATGGCAAGGGGGTTTCATAGCCTCACTTTCTTTGCACTGCGGAGTGAATGTAGATTTCACATTTAAATATTCTAAGCTTAAATGGTAAAACAAAACGGCTAGGTGGCGTAAGCTACCGCCCGATCCAAAGGGCTCAGCCGTATTCATCCATCCATCCATCCCTTAGGTTGCTTCAATTTGGTTGGTTTCGGTTTCAACGTGAACGCGGGTATGTTGCTGTTTTACGTTGTTTTTGCTTAATTTTGTGATACGATTATTTTCCTGGTAGCACACAACCACTGAAACAGTAGTATTGAGCCACTTTGGTGACTACGAGGTGTTGTTTAGCTTAAAGGGGCACTGACACCCCAAAGGTCGTATTCTTTTTTATTGTCTAAAACGATGCAAGTTGTAGTCATAGACACGCAAAAAAAACCGCATCGCGAAAAAAAATTTCCCCCCGCGCGCGCGCGCCTTTTTATTTTTGGCGTTTAGATTTCCCGCGCTAACCTCCTTGCTTCTTTTGATCGGTGACGTCAAAAATCAGGAAATTTAGAAGCTTTGTAGGCGACATTTTTATAACATTGAATAACGGCAATTGTAAAACATGTTTTTTAACGCAATGACGAACGCACTACGGCCTTTCTTTTTGAAATACCAAAAATCAGATTTCGGTGTGATGTCGCTTCCTGAATTTGTGTTCTCCCTCGGAAACCTTGGCGGCGCTCGAGCAGAGGCTTATCGCCGAGTCGGGGAAGACCGGTTTTTCCCCGCGTCGGCTCCCTTCTATCCCGCCTGCTCACCTCCTCCTCTCTTCGGGTCGCGGTAGCAACGGCGCTTTGCTTCACAGCGTGGTGCGGAGGTCCGAAAGAAAGTCGAGTCGCAGGAGACCGCAAAATTTGACTCACTGCACTGGCGCGGATCGCGCGGGAACTTCAAATTCGGCATTTGGAAATTGTTTTTTTTTAATTCACAAATACTGAATTCCCAAGTTTCGAATTTTGAGGGTAATGTCCCGGCATCATTTTCAATCGTTTCGGATAATAAAATAAATTACGATTTTGATGTGTCAGTGCCCCTTTAAATTGTGGGCTTTTTTTACCAACTCCTTTGATGTATCTGATTATGGTCGGTTGCGAAAGGCCTGACTGATGTACAGGGAAGAATACCATCGTGTATGGCATTACCCGATGACACCAGTTTCCACAAAAACACACTAATTAAGATAGTAACATGTGAATGTAAAGGGGGAAGCATATCGACAGCTTGATTAGCAATGTTCTGAATCGACCAGAACAGATGAACTCGCGAATTTACAACTCACTGTTTGGTTTTCGTGCGCACCCAACTTTTAGTGAACTTCGCAGAATAAAAACGTATCGTGTAATGACGCAGATAATTGATATAAAAAATAATATCGTCTCGGCCTCTTTTTTTAGTACTCATAAGCAGCATTTCGCGATATTTGCCCTAGGAAATACATTTTTTTTTATATGAACACTCACTTACTCAGGATATGATATAAGTGACAGGCCCGTCAAGTTAAATCTGGCATTTTTCTACCGTAATATTAGCTAAATAAAATTAAAGGGCGCAGGCGGAGAAATACATCGGAAAGTTTTGCTGAATTCTAGCGCTAGGCACCACTTCACGGCCCTGTGTGAACAAATATTTATTTCTTAGAACGAATTCGCTTTATGGAAGCGAGCATGGTATACAATTTCTTAAACTTCGTAAGTAAACCGACCAACCGTATGTCTACGTCGCAAAGAAAGAGATTGAGAACCTCATGCACATATAGGTGTGATATTATGAACAAACAAATCGCTTGGTGTTGACGTACCATTACTTTTAGCCTCAGATAAAATACAAGTTCAACGTTCGTTGTCTATCTTCTCCGCGAGTTTCCTCACATAAACAAAAGAAACTGTTTTCAATATAATATGAATACAAAGAACTATACTTTCAGGGAATACAAATAGTCTCCTTGTGCTGAGTATTCTTGACGCCATGTGATCCTAGATGCGTGATGCAAACATACGCGCTTCTTACTGAGAATCTTCCGCCACTATTAGTAAACAAACCTCAGGAGTCGTCGAGTAGACGTATCGGACAACAGTGTCCGAAGTAAGGCAAGCAAGCGCGGTGAAACGCGACGAAAAACACGAATACAATACATTCGCCAAGGCGCGGAGGGGAGAGCGGAGCAGCAACTTGAAGCAACCAAATGGTTGCCGCGTCACGTGATTCCAAGATGGCAGCGCCCATGCGGGGGAGGATGAAAAGGTCTATATTCTGAGCAGCTCGCTTCGTCCGAGTCGGTGGATTTTCTATGGGTGTTTGTAGATCCAGCGTTCTTGTTCGTCGAGGTCTGTTTTAGGTACTTTTTTTCATTGCTGCTTGAAGTCGGCACACGCGAGAAGAACACGTAGAAAAATAAACGTTCAGTCAGTCAGAGTTTTGAGAGGAAGGAAATCAAAGCAAAAAACGTTCGTCAGTCGTCGCCACCCAAGTAACTGAAGTCGGCCCTGCCCTACTGCGCACGCGCAGTAGTTGGTTCGTTTACCACACGATAGATGGCGCTTGGCTCTCAGCATTATCAAATTTGGCAATTTTCGCCACACATCTCTAATTATGCTACAAAATGTGGATCTGAATATTATTTAACAAAACGTTTAGGACGAACGGGCGAACTTACTCTTGGAAAGCTTGCAATTGCACGGGCTTCTCCTCACGAGCAGAGACATGGCGGCGGACAGACGCCTTGCTTCCTATCGTCCGTAGGGTCTACTCAGTGGCGGCCATAGCTGTGTGCGCGGCTTCTGAGCGCACACTGGCGGCGAGTTTTCCCCAGTTCTTTCGCAACGTGCATTTCGCACCATCAAGGTTGCCGGTCATCGTAGGCTATTAATGCGAGCTACGGTCTGGCAGTCAAGCTGCCTGACCTCTTGGAGCTCGGGAAACATTGTGCCGTCAAAGTGCTGGCTCGCGCCTGAAAAGCGCCACCCAAAGGGCTTGTACTCGTCTATGAGGAAAGAGCTTGAACATTAAACACTTACACGCAGACAGGACCGGAGATACACAGAGCTGTATTCTCCAGCCTCTACCGTGCGAACGCCCTTGCCGACGTAATGGCAAAATATTCTGCCGGGATAGGACCACCTGACTTGGCCATAAGTTGCACCGAAACGGATCCGCATCTGTACGTTCACAAGACTTGCGCACAGAACACGTTCACAAGGTTTGTCCTATACTGAATTGGTCGCGGTATTGGGCGTAGCTTCGTAGCATTTGCAGGATTTCTAGTTACATGTCATCGAGTGCCACGTGAGCTTCCGACGAGTTCTCAAATTCACTCACACGCTTTTAGTTATTTATTGATACTGTTAGCCCTATCACAGGGCTATCACAGCGCCCAGAAAGAAAAGCAACCGCCAATGCTGCTTGATCCACTTTAGAGAGAGGTCGATTATTCTGCGATATCGCAAACCTAGCCAAGACGCAGAGTTCGTTTCTGTACGAACAACGAAATGAATCGGTAATATAAATATTGATAAAGATATGGCGGCCGAGCGTTAGCTGCACCCGCTATCTCAGGGATCCTGAGTGGCAGCAGGGCTGAGAATTGAACCCAGGGATCCTGGGTTCAATTCCCACCCCTGCCCGTTTCTATCTGGATGAGCATCGCACCGGTGTGCGGTCGTGTATTGTTACTGCGCGACGTACGTTAGAGACCCCACACACTAACGAACAAGGGCGTATTCTTGCCGCCTTTTGTCCCGTGTAACACACCCCAAAACTTCAGCTTGACACACAGCGCAATACAGCGCACTGACGGCCCAAACTTATGCGAGAGGCTTGATAAGGGCACAGTGTAACTTACGAAACAACTAAAGTACGTATCAAAGACTACAGAAAAATAAAACACTGAGGTTTTTTTAGTAAGACAGAAAACGACTTTTGGTTTCAGTCAGTAACACGCGCATTGGCTGTTTTATTAAGTTTTACCACAAGGCTATCAAGTCGCTCGTGATAGTTGGTACCGTCGGACCGACATCAGTGCGCTGAACGTCGAACTGAAGTTGTAGCGTGTGTTATGTGGGACAAGGTGTGTAAGACTATATGCCCCTTTGCTAACTTTCTCACCTACAGTGGGTCACAATGTCGCCATACTCTGGCCGACTATACTCCTGCTGTCTAATGAACTTACGACTCATTTGATATGTTTCCCTCGCCTGCCCAGCTTTCTTTCATTATTCTCTTACTTCCTTCTACTCCGCGCTGTTTCTGCCATACGGCCGCAGGCATTCTAAGCACTGTACAGTTGAACAAAACCGCGGCACCGTTTCGTGGCATGACCAGGCTCTAAGAAATCCGGAGCGTGTATTTGTCCGGAAAATGCTTGGGGGAGCCAATCACTGCAATCTGAGGAGGGGGGTTTACGCACCTGCGACTGCTTATGACCGTTTGCCTCAAAGTGTCTTAAAATCCCTTACGACGAGAAAACACACTGGCGCCACCTATCGGGTAACCATGGAACACTCGGCTTTTCCGTTTATTTACTCTAGTTTTCATTCATGATTTTTTTTTTATTTTACTCTGACTTTTCACATTGTAATAAACATCCACTTTTCTATAGATAGTGTACGTACAATTGAACTCGCAAATACCGCAAAACCATCGGTCTAGTGAAATGCAGTTGCGGGTGCACCTTATGGATGGCGCCGGCGTACCAGTGTGTTCTCTCGTTGAAGGAGATCACAAGAACTTGGTCGTAAGCAAACAAACAACAGTCTGCGTTGTGACACTGAGCCTTGTGAAACGTCGTGCTCAGTGTCACAGCGTAGTCTATCGACCTCGTCATTAGCCAAGTTCCCTCCGTAGATCGCAGCGGTTGGTCCTCTCAAGTTCTTTGCGGCAAAGAAAACGCTCCAGACTCCTTGGAGTGCATCTACGCAGCAGACCAGACACGACAGCGCCTTGACGAGACAACGTGTGTGCCTGGACACTACTTACCCAGTTTGACCCTTCGAGATAAGATACCTAAGCACGGAAGTCAGGGATACTGAAGAGCTGAAAGGACGGAGATGCCCCCACGGTATCATCTACGAGTCAATATTATCAGAAGGCCAACAGCGCTTCCGCGTAGAGGGC
This sequence comes from Ixodes scapularis, assembly GCF_016920785.2. Lineage (NCBI taxonomy): Eukaryota > Metazoa > Arthropoda > Arachnida > Ixodida > Ixodidae > Ixodes > Ixodes scapularis. The sequence goes on from NW_024609881.1 coordinate 110,264,103, forward strand.
CTTCCAAACCACCACGTGCGACGGATTCACTTGACGTACGCGCCTTTTTTGGCGGACGAAATACGGCTGTTATACATAGGAAGCAGATACTACTCAAACTGATACTACACAAGCAGATACTACATAACATGGGAAGCAGACACCACACAAAATAAATTTTTGCGGATTGTTCATACGCCGCGCGAAATAACTCTTGCAAGATTTGGTTCCCCTTTTGACGTTTGGAACACGTACGTCTTGATGATGTAACATATAATTGATCTACCGAGTGTCTCAAATATCGGCCAGGCTCTTTAAATCGACCGGAAAATTCGGTTTTTTAACCTATCGCGCTACGACTTTGTGCAGCGTTGCCCACAGATGGTGCATTTTTTTGTGAAACTTGCAAAGAGCAAACTTACCTGAGGAAAACGTAAAAAAAGAAAAAGGCTTACCTCCTACGGAAACGCAGCGACGCCACCGGTCTTCAAACAATACGGCGCCGTTTCGCACGAGAGACAAGAGATGGCGCAAGCGGTCGCGACGCCGACTGCAGTCAACGAACGAGCATACGGCGCCGAGAGCAGGCGTCTTTAGCAGACAATATTTTCGATTCAAAAGCGGCGCGCGTTCCGCAGGCGGCGACAGTCGCTCAACTAAAAACAGGCGCGGTCACGTAAAGGAACTGTAAAGCAGACGGCACCAGTACCCCGAAAAAAAACAAAAAAAGAAACTCTCAAAATATCCCGACGAACCATTTTTTTTAATCGATTATGCACCCAATCAATGTGTTCTTTTTTTTTAGCAAGGATGATAAAATAGTGCTTTGGCAACTATATGAAGAAAGCTCGCGCCGCTTTTGAGTCGAGAAGATCGTCTGCTATTGACGCCGGCTCTCGGCGCCGTATGTTCGTTGTTGGCGGCAGCTGGCGTCGCGACCGCTTGCTGAGGTCTCTTGTCTCCCGTGCGAAACGGCGCCGTATTGTTTGAAGACCGGTGGCATTGCTGCGTTTACATAGGAGCTAAGCAATTTCCTTTCTTGACTGTTTCCTCAGGTAAGTTCGCAAATATTACCCAAAGAATACACCATCTATGGTGTATTCTTTGGGTAATATTCTTTGGGTAATAAACTGTAGCGCGATAGGTTAAGAAACCGAATTTTGCAGTCTGTTTAAAGAGCCTTACCGCTGTTTGAGCCAACCGGTAGATTACACTTGCATATATTTTAATTCTCTACATAAAGATGGAATTAGTAATGGTACGCGAGGAGCCGGACTCATTTTACTCTTGGTCTTAAGGTGAAAACGAGTATAGACCGACAACCTGTTTACAAGCAAGCCCGGATAAGGTGTGGGCACTGCGCTTGCGCAGAACCCGGATTCGCGCGAAGTGAAGCCTCTGCGCATGCGCAGTGCCGTCGACAGCGCCACCGTAGCTGTGTGACGTCAGGACCGCGCGTTGGTCTATAGAAATATCAGGAGCTCACAAAAGCGTCCGTGGAACGAGAACGATCGCATATAGCTTAGAAAATATCTTCCTGACGTGAGTTCTTGGGCGCAACACAAGACTGAAGAAAAGCAACAACATAAAAATGTGGTTTTATAAAATGTCTAAAAAGTGCTATGGTTACAATGGAATTGGGGGAGAGAAAAAACACTTGAAATCTCTAGTTTGAAAAAAAAAATGAAAGACGTTTACAGCTCCCTGTAATACCGAATTAGAGCGCAGCTCGTGAGGAGGAGGACGGGAAGGGTACGGAGGAGAGGGTATGCCCCTCCTTTTGTCCGCTACATTTACCACTAAATTTAGCGGGATAATTTCTCCGCTAAATTTAGCGGGGAATTTTTTTCGCTAAATATAGCGGGAAATTGTTTCCGCTAAGTTTAGCGGGTATTCTTTTCCGCTAAGTATAACGGGGTGATTTCAGTTGAGATCGACCAAAGGATGGCTGGTCGACACTTTTAAATCAACTGATGTTTTTATATTGTACAGGGTGATTCAAGGAGACGCCAGACTCTTTAAATCGACCGGAAAATTCGGTTTTTTAACCTATCGCGCTACGACTTTGTGCAGCGTTGCCCACATATGGTGCATTTTTTTGTGAAATTTGCAAAGAGCAAACTTACCTGAGGAAAACGTAAAAAAAGAAAAAGGCTTAGCTCCTACGGAAACGCAGCGACGCCACCGGTCTTCAAACAACACGGCAACCTTTTCGCACGGGACACAAGAGATGGCGCAAGCGGTCACGATGCCAACTGCCGCCAACGAACGAGCATACGACGCCGAGAGCCGGCGTCTTTAGCAGACAAGGAACTGCAGTTCCTTGTTGTTACCGCGCCTGTTTTTGTTTCTGCGACTGTCGCCGCCTGCGGAACGCGCGCCGCTTTTGAGTCGAAAAAATTGTCTGCTAAAGACGCCGGCTCTAGGCGTGGTATGCTCGTTCGTTGGCGGCAGTTGGCGTCGTGACCGCTTGCCGTATGCTCGCTCGTTGGCGGCGTTCGTTGCGCCATCTCTTATCTCCTGTGCGAAACGGCACCGTGTGGTTTGAAGACCGGTGGCGTCGCTGCGTTTCCATAGGAGCTAAGCCTTTTTCTTTCTTTACTTTTTCCTCAGGTAAGTTCCCTCTTCGCAAATTTTACACAAAAAAAAAAGCGCCATCTGTGGGCAACGCTGCACAAAGTCGTAGCGCGATTGGTTAAGAAACCGAATTTTGTGGTCGACTTAAAGAGCCTGATGCCTCCTTGAATCACCCTATATTGTCTAGTGTCTGGCATAAACGAATCTAAACCTAGTTTTGTCCAGAAAAAAAAAAAAGATTGGGGACAGGAAAAATCGTAAGGCATGAAGAGGCGGACAGTTGCGTTAACGCGCACTGATGGAGGGGCACGTTTGAAAGTGAATAACTAGAACGATAAAATTAGGAGAATTCTAATACTTTTTAGAAACAAAGTATGCGTACAGCTTGCTTGTGATAATTATAGTCATTATATTTATTTTCATTATATTTAGTTTTTTAAAAATTTCCAAACATGCCTGCTCGAACGACAAGTGGCAATATTTGGAGGCGTGTATCTCTTGAAATAATCTAATCATTATCATATACTTCTCAGATAGTATTCTACTTATATATGGCTATTATTGAAAAAATTGTATAAGGTGTCTGAGTGATACGATAGTCGGGATATATTTAGGCAAACATGGGACTGGTGGTCCCGTCACGTGAGTGACGGGGCCGCCAGTCATTTTAAGAATCACTACCAGCTTCAGCAGTTTGCACAGAATGATTGCCCACAAGCCTAGTGGTTATTTTCTGCATCTGGACATGGGAAAATGCACGCGACGAGGTTGGCGGACTCGTGAAGCACCAGGTCACGCTGAACAGCCTGAGAGAACGTTCAATAAACGCAATTCAGACGGCCAGGACAATGGTGAGCGTTCTATCCGAGAAACTGGGTGCAATTTGTATATCTGGACGAAAAAGAAATTCTTCAATATTGTTAACAAAAAAAAAAAAGGAGTGGCTGACGATGGGCGCCTTTCCTTGCATTCAATCTTGGCACGCGTGGCGGCTGTTCAGGTCATCAACATAACGAACCTGTGACATATACGTAGCACGGACAGTCGGATCTGCTTAGAAGAAGCTTTATTAAATTGGTACATCGAGTAAAGCCTTAGCGTAAAGTGCCAAATTTGATTCCCCAAGGCCTCATCACTTTGAAGGCAGGGACATATTATTTATCACACTTTTCTTCGCGGAGTATTTAAGCTACTGTTTTACTTGGTGACAGCGTATAATCTTTATCTGATCCCCATATGAGAATCATCAAACGTTATCCTTGCCCAGGACAAAAATATCTCGGCTGGCCACGATCCATTCGTACACCGAGAGTATCGAAGCTCTTATGGCGCATTCACACTGGAAGCGGATCCGCGTTCGCAAAGCGGTTGCGAACGTGGTTGTATAAAGGTCCAGTGCCCCCCCCCCCCCCCAATTGGATCTTTATACAACCACTCTACTGGATTTGTACTGTACTGGATCTTGGCTCCATTCCATGACTCCATCACAGCGAGTCTGCTACTCAAATAGAGACGTAACCCATTGCCAGTAGATAAACCTGATAACGTTGAGGCGTCTCGTCATTGTCTGTGATAAGATTCTGGCAATCATCACTCTTCTGAGCGGAGAGCCATCGACGATGACCATTTCCTGTTGTCTCCCTAGCTCTATAATGACCTCATTGACACCGCGCTATTTTGCGCTGATATGCTCCCGAACAGACACACCAGTTAATCACGATGTTTAAACCCTGAGACGACATTTATCTCTGCTTAGACAATCAATGGAATCTCGCATATATTCAGGCCGGCACTCGCAGGATCCATATTCCAGGTGTAATGATATATCAGTAGTCAACGTGCAATCCATTAGCGCGCAAATGGGACAAACGGTGTTACAAGTAGCATTACATTAAAGGGCCCCTGAAAAGAAAAAAAAAGTTTTTTTTAAACAGTCTGGTTGGGACACGCGTGTCAAAAAATAAATTTTACGCGGAAAAAAAATTTTTTAGAGCAATATTGGCTGCGCCAGACGCAATTTAGTCGGTAGTCACCTCCTTTCCACTTCTTCTCTCTCTCGGCATTTCGGGCGCGTGGAGGAGAGGTACTCCCCGCCCCTTCGTAGTGGATCGGCTTGGCTGCTTGGCTGCGCCCCGTACGAGAGCCATTGCTACTTCCTGTATCTGCCGGTCGCACGCCGTACCACGTCGTACCGTGAACGTACCGTGGTCACCGTGGTGCCGTGGTCGTGCAGACTAGACAGTACATAGTCGTCGCAATGGACCCTGACCTGAAGCGTCGGTTGCTTCAACGCTGCCAGGAATTGGGCCTTCGCCCGTACGAGGACACGCCTCGCCAGCCGGAAGGCGTCCGCGCCGATCGCCGCGAGACAACCGCGCGCGAAGAATCTGCCGCGGAAGGCGGCGAAGCGGGTGCCTCGACGAGCTCGTCCGAGCCGCACGACCCTTCAAGCCGCCGCGAGGACACGCAGTGGTAACTGATATTTTTTTATTAAACGGTGAGTGCGGTGTCGCGTGCCTTCACTAATCAGCCACTAACTGTCCCTTTGGGTACCGTAACTGGCGAGGGTGGCGATAAATGTGTTATGCTGGTATTGACTGGCACGATATTGTATGCTACAAGGTGCAGCTGCGGCCACTGCGTTGTGATGCCCACGACGCGAGAGTGCCTGTGCTGTCAAGAGGTCAGCCAGGTCACCGCCAAGGCCGGCAACAAGTGCATCACGCGCCACAAAGACTTTTTTGGTGCCATCCTGAACCCCGTCGTCCTCCAGATTGCTTATGGCATGAGGGCAATGGAGCTGCACGACGGGGAACTCCTCAGGCAGAGAACGGCCCATAAGTAAGGTTGAATATGCAGAATGTAGGCCTGCATGAATTTTTTTATCTGCAAGTTCGGCCTAGTCTAATCTGCTGGTTGATATTCAGTTGACTAATTCTCCCCGAGATCGCGTAATTTTGTCACAATTTTATGCATGCATACTTCTCTTCCTTCCAACAGGAAATACAGGTATGTGGCATACCGTCAGTTCTCCAGGTGGATATGGCAGCGGCATTGGCAAAGGCAACAGGAAAGTCCTGCCCTCCTGTGTCATCCAAGCCATCCGAACTGCCTATCCGTCTGAAGTATATCGGGGGTTTGCGTATCCCGCTCTGTAAACGTATACAGAGCACAAGCTCTTCTGCCTCATGCACACAGGGAGTTATAATGTCAGTGCACCGAGAACTTGTTGGCTTATTGAAGAAAATAGTGGGTAGACCTCTAAGCATCTAGCATTGAGGTCTACCCACTGTTCTTTCTGACAAAGCCAATCTGAGCTCGGCGCCGTCCTCACGTCACCGCAACTCATGCCCAAGAAGCAGGCGACTTTCTTTCCGCGTTGGTTCCGCTAGGATCTACTGGACGACCTATTCCTACTGGACCATAACCCAATACACCGAATACAGATAAAAAACCTTTATTGCAATTTTCGCTAGGGCTAGCCACAGTTAATTTTTAAACTTTTACTGCACTAGCAAGTTATCAAACCCCCATGAAGGTTTGCTTCCCCCCTAAGCACGGTTCATAGACCGCATTTCCCCCTCCACTAAGCCCGCAACAAAGAAGCTGCTACCGTGCCTGCATGCCATTGGTGTCTTCCGCTGGACTTGTACTCCAGTCATGTTACTGTACCTTCAGAGTGAACTGGTGTATTTTACGCAACAGGAATGCAGTGTTGCTGTGCTGAGGCCTATAGAAATAAAAGAAGTTGCAAGCTGATCGTTTTGGGACGTATTCTTTATTATCAAAATGAAAATGTTTTACATATATGCTGGGGAAGGGGTGTTTAGTATGTAAAAAGGGAGGTTGTTTTAGTAAAGCCTCAGAATATTGGCCTCTGCATTGTAGGCTCCATTGCATAGTGGTCTATTGTTTCATCACTGGCACTGGGAGGGTTGTTTTTTTTTTTTTTGTGGGGGGGGGGGGGATGTTGGGGATGTGAGAACATGCATAGTATAGCCACTCAAACTAGAGACAAAACAAGGGCAGGCACAATAACATACAAATAATCAGTCACAGTTTATGTGCATGGAAGAAAAGTAATCGTAGAGAGAACCCCCTGTGAACTTGGGGTCTGCCTGCGACATAAAAAAGGCACACACTGGCAGCAAACAAGCACTTACCTCTGCTGTAAAGAAAGCAACAATGCAACAAATTATTCGAATAAACGTGACTAGACAGAAAGCGAGGCAACAATGCATGCTGAAGAGACTGGCCGCCCTTGAGCTCCAAGGGAACGTTCAGGTTCCGAGCGTGCACCTGCAGCTTGCAGGGATAAAAAATATGCTTCGTTATCTTCCCTACCTCATGGCCAGTGACTAACGGCTGGCAGTGGGGAGGAGAGCCCTCTTGTGAACCTGGGGTCTGCCTGCGACATAAAAAAAGGCACACACTGGCAGCAAACAAGAACTTACCTCTGCTGTAAAGAAAGCAACAATGCAACAAATTATTCGAATAAATGTGACTAGACAGAAAGCGAGGCAACAATGCATGCTGAAGAGACTGGCCGCCCTTGAGCTCCAAGGGAAGGTTCAGGTTCCGAGCGTGCACCTGCAGCTTGCAGGGATAAAAAATATGCTTCGTTATCTTCCCTACCTCATGGCCAGTGACTAACGGCTGGCAGCGGGGAGGAGAGCCCTCTTGTGAACCTGGGGTCTGCCTGCGGCATAAAAAAAGGCACACACAGGCAGCAAACAAGAACTTACCTCTGCTGTAAAGAAAGCAACAATGTAACAAATTATTCGAATACATGTGACTAGACAGAAAGCGAGGCAACAATGCATGCTGAAGAGACTGGCCGCCCTTGAGCTCCAAGGGAACGTTCAGCTTTCGAGCGTGCACCTGCAGCTTGCAGGGATAAAAAATATGCTTCGTTATCTTCCCTACCTCATGGCCAGTGACTAACGGCTGGCTGCGGGGAGGAGAGCCCTCTTGTGAACCTGGGGTCTGCCTGCGACATAAAAAAAGACACACACAGGCAGCAAACAAGAACTTACCTCTGCTGTAAAGAAAGCAACAAAGTAACAATTTATTTGAATAAATACGACTGACAGTGACACCAAAAAAAGGCATGCTACAAACCTTGCCTTACAAAGTTGGGTCGCTTCCTCTACTTCAGTAAAAACATGTTACACAGACAGACAATACACTCATGCACCTTGCAGGAAAAAGAAAATCTGCTCCATCCGTAGCATACCTTATGCCATAAACAAGTAACTGGTTGCAGTGAAGAGAGTGCCTTAGGTGGTTCAGATGAGCTTCTGAGATGATCTGCAGTGCAAATTTCAGTGTGAGCTACACCACACAATAGCCAGCAGCCACCGACTATTGTGGAAGGCAAAAAACTCGAGGTACACCTAAGCATTTCTTACGAGTTGTAAATGCGAAAGCATGCAAGCCGCTCCCTTTGTCGTCTGCTGCGTACTGAAAAAACTCGATCTTAGTCTTTCTTGTACAGTTATCGCACATTACGCCATCCTAATAAACATTGTCATCTTCTTGCTTGGCTTTTGTTCAAACATGGCGTACGGCTCGTTCCTCACGCCGGAGTTCTATCACGTACTAGCGCGCGCGCGCTTCGGGAACTCGGAGGCCATGGGTCTCGGAGGCCGCAGCGGCCAATGGGAGCTCCGTCGACGCACGCCAGTCAATGGAACCGAAGGCGAATCGCTCTTATTGGGGTCGCGGCAGAAACTAGGAGCCGTTTTTGCGTTTCGGTCAGCTCGCTCCATGAGACCAGTTAATGCTTTCGCATTAAAACACAAAACAATCATCTGTGCCTTCACTTCGATGAAGGGGGGCTACGCTTTTGTTATATTTTTGCTGTTAATCAAGCAGCCACGCTACCAGAAATGTTCACTACTCGTGTGAACATACCCGGCATGAGAGGCAAACCGGGTTCGTCTTGCCACGATCAGCTCGCTCTTGGGGGGCCTTGGATAGCTGGCACACATGGGCGGCGGATGGTCCGGCGGATTCGCAGCGACGGCCTCCTTCAAGGTGGGCCATTTCCCCAGGCAGACCATTAACTCGTCCAGGAGCTCATCACGGTACTCTGCAAGTCGATATCTCGTGTCACGGTTTTGTCACCCACTGTTTCCACAATAACATACGAAAAGTTGCGTCGGCTGGCTTCGGGCGTGCCGTTGAGTGGCCCTTCCGTGATCTGGGTGTTGCGATCTTGAAGCAAAGCTCCCCTTCTCTGGTTGTGGCTTGCTCACGCCCGACATTTTCGTTGAAATAAAGCACAGCCACCAAGGTCCTACAATAAAGACAGACACAGCATGGGGCCGAATTAACGCAAGAGTATAAGGTTTCAACAGGGCACAAATTTCATACACTAAATGGAGTAGCACATTCAAATTTGAAAAGCTAGTCCAAACTTGATGATAAATTATGAAGCCTTGTTTACAGGGTGCTGGCTTGAAAACAACCAACGGAACTTTTGACCTTGCTCTGCTCAGGCTTGTCCTCCCAATTACAAGCAATGTACAACAGCAGAAGTGCGCAAAGTGGGGGTCGTGGGGCCTCAGGGAGCAGAGGGCACGTTGGCATTATTTCAGATATTTTACTAGCAACTTCCCAAGCAAGCCATCTTCAATACACTGCACTGCAAGCTTTACAGCATTGGGCGCGTTCAGTAGCGCCTCCATTGCCTCCGGACGGAGTGACTCGAGTCGGAGTCCTACTGAACCTACTGAACGGCAAAAAAACCCGCGGCTCCAAACCCGCTTCTGCACAGTTTCTGCTTCCTCCCCTGTGCCAGACGGTCTCCGAATAAACTGGAAGCAGGCGATGGCGAGCACGATCGCTTCTATTTGACGCCGGTATTGAAGAAGCCTTGACAAGGTCGTTGAAGAAAAAGCGGGTGACTGTACATATCAGTGCTGCTGTTCGAAGTGATGCAACGCGATCGAGCCCTTCGCTTGGCGGTGCAAAGGCAGCTACTGTTAGAAAAGGCGACAAAAAACGTCGTCGGCACACGCAAAATAGAGAGCTCGGTGAATCTACGCCGCCGGTTGCGATACTTTTATACGGCCATACATTGTTCTGCCCTTCGTAACGAACTTCCTATAAAATGTATTCGTATACACAAGGGAAGTTCAGCCGTGCTCGGTTGGTCAGGAACTGAAAGCAAGTGCTGTGTGCCCTCTTCTAGCACTTCGTCGTCTCCCGCCTAACGCTTTCGAAATTTTTTGTTCACATTTGATAAGGAAGATTTGTGACAATATACTATAGCAAATTTTTTTGAGAAATGGTCAACTGAATAGAGGAAGGAACCATTAGGCCAGTTTAGCTTTACCTTGCTTCCATCCCTTCTGGTGAAAAAACCCGAGATTTGGAGGCGAACCCTAGCAGCAGGCTGTTGAAGGCTTCCACGTAATACGTCTGAGTTCCGGGGGACAGGTGCTGGATATCCTTGAGAAGCCGCGGGATTGCAACGATACTCCTGAGCTTTTCGTAAGCTGGTGTACCTGAAAAATGTATAGAGCGTGACAGTGTTAACCCGAACAAGTTGTTGCCGGCTTTTCTCAGACCTGAAAGGTTCTCATAGGAACTAATAGTGCAGCGAAAGCTGCTCACTAGGGGCTCTAAGTTAGGCAGCAAAACTGACCGCTTTTCAATACCCTGTTTGAGGAAAACATGGAAAAGCGCGGATGCCATGTTTGTGCTTACTGTGTTCTGCAGTGTACATATACAGCTATGTGACATCATCAAGGCATGTCCATTCTCCCTCCCCTCACCCTACCACATCAGAATCGCAGCACGGCTATGTTGAACAATGAACAAAATAGTTAACTCACCGACAGCTAGCCAAGCGCGATCGGAGAGCGGCTGGTGCAGGCACTCGTGGTAGGGTCCGTCGTGGCCGTCATGCTTGTTGACCACGTGGTTGAGGAGGCTCATCCACATGCTTACCATGAGTGGGCCATTTCCTTCCCCCAGCGCAGCACAGTGGTACAGGTGGTTGTTTACCGGCTGCACCCACACCTCCAGATCCTTGCAAGGGCCACTCCGGCTTGCTGCGAGGAGCTTCTTCTTCACGCCTTGGAAAGGGGGCATCTGTTATCCACGGCATGTAGGAACCCAGTAGGCAAACAACAATGTGCACAACAAACCTTTGGAGATGTGCCACGTGTCGAAGTAGTGCTTTGTGCCACTCTCCATGGTCCTCATGTGGCACTCCACACCTGGGTGACGGTCTGCAGAAGAGGGATTGCGTGGTAGAGAGCCCAAAAGCATAGGCAGATTCGAAATTCTTCTGGTAAATTTTATATACCTGACATGAAAGAGGCAATGGTGAAGCCTTGATCCTTGAGCTTGGCAAGGCCGTGGAGGAAGGCCACCTTCTCCATGGCGTTGCTCGAGGGCACTTCAGCTGTCTGATTACAATATGTATACATTTAATGGTTCAGCAGTCGCTGTCAATGCCATATCTGTTTTTGTCAGCTGCATCAACCGGCAAAGACAGAAGGTCTGTCGTGTCTACCACTCTCTTTGGTTCACCCATAAATGCTCATTGCACCGACTAAATACATTTAAACTATACAATTTAACAAAAGATGAGGGATTGTAAATAAGAGATATATCAGTCCTACAGTAACCACTTTTGCCTTGGTTAGTAAATCTTACCTCACGAACTTGCACTTGCTCAATGTGGATCAGCTTCTTGGTGCTCGCCTCATGGAAGGTGTATGTGCAGTACTTGGCGCAGAACCCCGGAGAGTCGCAGCGGCCATCGCCAGCCAGATCAAGGTTCTTGCCTCGTAGTTCTTCCAAGAGCTCGCTGTTGCGTCGTTCGTACACCTGGCAAGCAATAATGGCATTTAAGTGGGTAAGACTGTCATTTCATTTTCAGAACCGCTTTCAGTACTAGCTGACCTGCTTCACCACAGGCAGCAGGTAACCACTCTGGTAGTAGTAGTACATGCGCTCCGTGATCATCGCAACGTTAAGTGACTCGAGCACCCTGAAGGTAGTCGCGACCTGGGCACCTGAAAAGAGAATGCCGGCACGAAAGAGAACATTTCCTGCTCCTTTGCCCCCCAGCATCGGTTGACTCCTCCACCTTCTCGTGTGCTTGTTCTCACAGGTGCTTGTCACTGTCAGCAGACTGCCCTTCACTACAGTGGTGTTGCGGCAAAGGGCAAGACACGTGTGGCACACCCGGAAGAGCTCCAGGAGCTGCCCCTCAAAAACAATGTACTTGCCCTCCTTCTGGGGTGGCACCTCTTCACGGTCTTGTTGATCACTAGAAATGTAAATTCAACTTTAATACACACTGGAATTTTTCGAAAACTGTTACCTCAGGAAGCTCTCATTTGCAGAGAGCACGTAGGAGCTGTCGGGTTCACCAGGCGCATCATAGTCGTCCTCCGTGTCATCGTCTTCAATGTAAGGATATTTGAAGTGATTAGGAGCTGGCATAGCATTAGTATGGGAAACACTGCTGAGACAGTGGTCTTCTGACAGATTTTTTTTCCAATGCTAAATTTTTGCCCAGCTATCATCTCAGACCAGTCACACCAGCAAAGTAACCTGGATGCTTAGCCTTCTTTAAACAAATTTCTGTGTAAACACCTCCGGTGAAGTAGCCCCTTCTCGCATTGTATGAGTCATGCGGAACTCCTCACCCAGGCCCACGTCGCTCGCAGCTTGAAAGCAGAGGTCTGAGCCCTCTTCCATGTCGGGACTTGTTTCACTGTCCGAGTCACCGGAGTCATCTGACATGTCCTCCAGCCCATCGTTGTTCTCTGCGTACCAAGGCATATTCGGCTCATCGCCAGAACGTACCTGCTCTGCACTTTGGTCGTCCTCAGATGGTTTGGGTGTGGAGCTGCGACGGTTAGCGACTTCACTGGTGGGCTCGTCCGGGGCCCCGAAGCCGGGGGCCGTGCTGGGGATTGGCGATGGCAGCCGAGCCTTGGTAGCTGTGGCAGGTTCGACTGGTCTGGGCGCTCCTGGGGACCCTGCATCTGGTTGTAGTGCGAGCACAGCGGCGTTGCACCCTTGGTCGACCGATGACGCTAGAGATGCAATACATAATCCAAGCTTAGTATGAAGTCTACAGAAAAAACTGTCAACATTCTGATGCATTGCCAAAATAATTAAGTTAATTAAATACTCTGTCATACTCACACACTGGTGTCAGAGGGTCAACAGTGGCCGTTCCTGTAGCGCCTGTCGTGCCGGGGACCGGCAACAGCACCCGAGCCTTGGTAGCTGTGGCAGGTTCGACTGGTCTGGGCGCTCCTGGGGACCCTGCATCTGGTTGTGGTGCGAGCACAGCGGCGTTGCACCCTTGGTCGACCGATGACGCTAGAGATGCAATACATAATGCAAGCTTAGTATGAAGTCTACAGAAAAGGCTGTCAACATGCTGATGCATTGCCAAAATAATTAAGTTAATTAAATACTCTGTCATACTCACACACTGGTGTCACACAATCTACGGTGCCAATTCCTGTAGTGTCCGTCTGTGTGCCAACGGTTGCACGAGGGGCAGAACACCGGGAGCAGTAAGCCTACAACACAATGCAAGGGAGGCTGAGTGCAATATAATGCTCCTGCACACAGAGTCAACTCTATTTGGGTCAGCTGAGAAGTTGAGCAACCTACAGAAAAGTAAACGTTTGCAGCTGCTGTCTGTGTGCCTGATGCATATAAAAATCTGCTCTCAAAATCAATAAAAGGGTTGAATGGCCACAGTAAAAAATGTCACCAGAATGGTACAAAGGCTTCGTACATCTGGTCCAGCTCCTTGAATAGCATCGCAGGATCCATGTGCAGCCGCTTGCCCTTGCTACGCTTCTGCCGGTTGCTGCGCGCAAGATAATTGTAGTAGAACATGCAGCTTGCACCCAATATACATTGCACACTGGGAAGCAGTAGAAAACTCACTGAAATGCAGCCTCCAGCAGGGCTGTCACTGCTAGACGCAGCTGCTAGCCTTTTCAGTTTTGATCCCCTTGGCAGCTGGTTGGAATACATATAAAAGAAGATGTATTGATGTATTATTGATATTTCGTTTAGGGGAGAATCTGGTTGCCACAGAAGGCCACTGATGGTAAGCTGTGTTTGCAACTTCTACCTTATGTAAAAGTTACGCAGTGAACCTCAGTTAGCAGCGTTACAACGATTTGCAGTTGCACGCACAACAGTTTGAAAAAGCGACAATGTAATACTAGAAGCTCTATCATAGCGAAGTAGACAATGAAGTTTGACTGAGTCACTTACCAATGATGTTGCACTTGCTGCTGTTGCCGTCGGTAAGAACAGCGTAGGGATCGCCCCGCGTCTCAGTTGCAGACGTCCCGTGACCTTTGTGCGCGTCTTGAAAGCATCCGGAGCGAAATGTCGCGAGCATACCCGAAGAACTGTGTCGCTAGACGAACCCCCGATTGCCTCCAACCAAGTAGCTCTCAAATGATCTGGGACAGCATGGCTGCTGATACACTCGGCATCGCGATCACTAGGCTTGCAGCAACTGACAGAACAGCGCCGTCGCTTTACGGAAACCGACATCGCCGCCGCTTTACAAAAACCAACATCTCAAAAAAAAAAAAAAAATATTGGCACTGGCGCGCACCAGCAAACAGATAAAAGATGGGGTAAACGGGACACACGAATCACGCAAAGAGCAGAAAAACAAAAAAAACCTGGCACTCCGCGCAACTTCCTAAGTACTTACGATGACTAACTAACACAAGCAACAAGCTCTCTTCAGGAGGTCTTCACATATAAACGCGATAAAACTATAAAACCACCCGAGGTACACGACGTACGCGAGACGCGTTACGAGACGGCGACCATGACAGAAAACAAAATGGCGAAGCTTCTGTTTGTTCCGATATCCGAACGGAAGTTACGATTTTGTAGAACGTTTGGAAACAATTACGACGTTCATTCAATGGACTGTTTCTTAAACCTAAAAATATGTAATTCAACAGGCGATTTCAAAAAATCACGAAGATTTTAAAACCAACATCTAAGCTGTCACTCATTCTATTGGCCAATGAGAAGCTGAGTTGAATGACCATCACTACCAATGAGAAGCCGAGCTGAATGACCATGGAATTTGCGCGCAAAACTTCAAATAAATCTCTCGCCGTCAATATTGCTCTAAAAATTTTTTTTTCGCGTAAAATTCATTTTTTGACACGCGTGTCCCAACCAGACTGTTTAAAAAAAACTTTTTTTTTCTTTTCAGGGGCCCTTTAATGCGTTTTTTTTTGTTTTTTTCACCAAGCGACTGCAATTTATAGCTAGGCCGTATACGTCGTGGTTTGAACCGAAAAACGACGATAAACGTTCGCCGGTTTCAAAAATACAAAAACGGCGAAAACCGAGAAAACATCGATAAACAAGCTTTGGTGCAACGAATTCCTAACCGGTGAAAACCTGAAAAACACCAATAATAACCCCTTCTCAAAATACAATCGCTTAATTAAAACAAAACAAAAAAAACATTTTTTGAGAACATTTGTTTCAGCTAGGATTTTCTTTGTTTTTTTAGTCGAAACCCTTTCTTCATGAACTTCATGAACTCTGCGTTTTCCATGGGATTGTTCCACCAATATTCAGTTTTTCTTTTGGCTTACATGTGAGCCAGCTCATCACTAAAATACATCGATACTTAAAAGCATACGAATAAACATTGAAAAACACGTGACCATTTTGTTTACGAATAAAAACCTGAAAATCGACGGCCTTCTTCCAGCTGAAACATAAGATCTAGAAGAGAAGCTCCGTCTCCAGCATTTGCGAAATGCCTTCTGTTGTGCTTTGGTTGCATGTGCGCAGAACTGTTATAGAAGGCAGGAAGTTCACGCTGGAGGCAGAGCTTCATATTACAGCGGGCTCTTGTTTCTTTTCAAGATACAGCCCTGAATGCAAACAAACTCGTTGCCTAAAGATATACACAAGAAATTATTCTGTTTTCTTTTATATACCGGAGTTTTCAGTAGCCACCGGAAAAAACCGATTAATTCATATCTCTATATCAATGACGAATTATAAAAAAAAAATCACCTATTATTGTTTTGTTTTCTTGTAGGTCACGCGTAAATGGTAGTTTTGAGTCGCTTTTAATAGGTTGTGCCTGCAGCTCTGTAGCGAGCAAACTCGAATATTTTTCGGTCGCGTTTCGGTTCGGCATTATTACGGTCTTTAAGGTCCCTCGTGGACGCTATACTGGCAGAATTACAATGAATAAATATAAATGTGCAAAAGAAAACAACAATCTTCCGAGAGGAGCATAATTGTTTTGATAGTGCGGTAGAAGCGTGAACTGCATTCTTCTTTTATATATAAGTTTATTTTCCTTAAGATTTTCCAGACGCTCTTTTACCGCGCGTAGATTGATGCCGACACACGCTTGCAGACGATCGTGAGTCGTGCATGATGGAACGCTGCATTGCAGCTTTATGCTCGATGCAATCACACAGTCGCGTCTTACGAACTCGCTTGCGCCCATGACGACAAGACGATTGCAAGCAAAGCCACAGGCCGCCGCCATGCCTGCTCGTGCTGACAAGCCCTTGCAATTTCAAGCTGAGTGAGTAAGAACGTGTTTTGGTGATGCTGATAATCGGAGCCAACGACGATTGGCCCTGGTCCGAGGAATGGGATGGGCAGAAGGGCAATCTACCTCTGGCGGTTTAGACTGCGGTACTGTCAAGCTTGCCAAATCTATGTTCACGCGCAAGCTCCACCCGCTGGCAATCATGGGGCACCAGGTGGAATGCCATGCTTGCAATTGTCTATAAGAGGTCAAATGACGAGAGTACAGCTTCGCAACTTTTTTAGTAATATGATGGGAGCGTTGAGCGCGGAGCCGATCTGCGCCGTAGCACAAAGCGCTGCCGCGCTATCGGCGAGAGCGAGCGCAGCTTTTCACGCACGTAC
Source organism: Ixodes scapularis (assembly GCF_016920785.2). Taxonomy (NCBI): domain Eukaryota; kingdom Metazoa; phylum Arthropoda; class Arachnida; order Ixodida; family Ixodidae; genus Ixodes; species Ixodes scapularis. The sequence goes on from NW_024609881.1 coordinate 110,280,606, forward strand.
CCGCCCACTCTCGCGGATACCGCCGGAGCGCTTTGTGTGGCCCGCCAGCCGGTCTACGCTCCCGTCATATTGTTAAAAAAAAAAAAAAAAAAAAAACATTGGACGGCTGTACTCATAGTTTGTTTCAGCTTAAACCGCAACTCCGGTAAATATTTTGGAATTTGGGATTACGACTGTTTTCCGCTCACTCAGTGTCCCTGAATCACAAAGTCTAACTTTTTTTTTTTTTTTTACTGTGTGAAGTTTTAAAAATGTCAGGGCTGAAAGTTCGGTTTCGGCAGTCTACGGCAAAACGGAAACTCTCTGCGGGAGAGGGAAGACAACACTGATATCAGGCGCACGGCCGCGGTGTGACGTCACGGTGGTGCTGCGTTACGGGTCGCCCATTGTTGCTGGACTTAAAGCTAAACCGCTTGCATCTTTAAAATCGGCGATATTAGCGGAGTACGCGGCTTTACTTTGACGTAATATTTCGGATTTGATCATATTTCGTGCCACTAAGGCGATTCCAGTTTATTTTGGTTTCGTTTTTGACCGGAGATTTAAGTCCGGACGCAGACGACGCTACGAGCTAAAGGGACCAATCACGCAGCGTCAAAAGCTCAACTCATTAGGCCTTTTCTGATTATAAAGAAAGGTAACAGGACGAGCACCATAATGGCGCGCGCTTTTGGAACTGTCTGATTGCTCCCAGGGGCAGTCACGATAGCATCTTAGAAATACAGATACATTCGAGTATCTGTATCTCTCTATCGAGATATTTTTGAAAAATGTGTTTGTATCTGAGTAGTGAAATACATTTAAGATGTATCGCTTGTATCGCGATTCTTTGCCAGACTTGCGTATCTCGTTAAATTTTATGCCCTTTTTAAGATAAATTTATTAGATCAAAACATCTACTTGGTGCAAGTTGCTTCGTAATTTATAATATGAACCCCCGTATAACATAATCCATCACAGTCACCCCCATTAAAAAAAATAACTGTGGTTTAAAAAAGGTTACGGGCAAGAATAACAAAATCAGCTCCTCTCACAAAGCCCTCCACTCTTTCCTATTTAGCACAGTGGACGTTGCAAAGCAGCTGAGTGAAGAACAAATATGGTCCTATTGTCCAATCTCCCCCCACACAATGGGTGACTCAAAAAATTATAAGAAGACCGTTTGAGATGTGCCCCTCAGGGCAAAACCAAATTCATTTCAGGAAAACACCTTTTTTTTTTTTTTTTTTTCCGTGCGTGGCACGGCAGCTTTTACCGTTCTCTAGCTATGTAATTCAACGCGGGTGACATGTTTTCTTTATTGGAAATAATAATGAATAAAGAGTTGTCAACTAATCTAATGAAATACTCGTTGAGCTAGAATAATTGTAATAGTAATCGATCCCCCTTTTCTTTTCAAATAGCCTGTTACAAGACTGCATGGGGCGCGCCGAGTATGTGTTGAGGATTCCGGATGTCTTGCATCGTCACACGACTTGGTGCAACATCTAGAATAATCGAGACCTATGAACAGCCTTGTCTACCTCTATGGAAAGTCCTCACATAGGATAGCGTAAACTCAACAATTGGGCCCGAGGCTGACGCTGAGCGCCCTTCGACACATTGGCAACCAAGCCCAGCCGAACAGAGACTCAGCACTCGTGTCCGGTGTGTGTATTCGCTTCTTGATCTCACTGTGACGATGTCAAAAATCTACTGCACAGGCGTTGGCTATTCAAGGAGGTGTTGCTTGAGGCGTGGCAGTGAACAAGTATCTAAAAAAAAGTCAACAGCTTCTGTGATTCCAGTAAGGATGCAGTATTTGCGAGAACACATGTAACACGTCGTATCAGGAAAGTGTTTTTTTTTTTAAATAATATTCGTGCCTTACACTGACTTCACATTTGCTGCCATTTGGGGGGCCTTTGCGCGTGCCTTCTACGGAACGTACGAGGGTGGATAAAACGTTTTCAGAATGGCAATGAAAGCAAAACAAAATCTGTTTCAAGCCATTTTTTATTTTTTATTTTTTAACATATTCCCCTGAAGTTCAACGCACTTTGTTCATGGTGGTTGACGTTAGGGCGCACTTGGAGGCCCGTCGCTCAAGCTTCCAAACACAAACAAAAAACACACACAGCGCTCAGCAGCTCAGGAATACGCAGCAATCAGCGCTCAGAGCGTTTTTCTTTTTTGTTTAAGTTGTGTGCTTGGAAGTTTTAGCGACCGCTCTTCAAGTGCGCTACAGTGTCGACCATTATGAGCAACCGACTCGCCCAATCTGAAGTTCAAACAGCACTTGGTCCCGCGTTTCTAAAGCTTCTCGATACCCTCGAGGAAGTGACCTTCCTCAAGGTCACCAAAATATCTTTTTCCACCTAAAAAATTTTGGAGTTTCGCGCACAGGCGCGGAAGTCCCAGGGAGCCAAATGGGGTGAATAGGGTGGGTATTGAAGGATTCCCAACTTCAAATCTGTGAATTTTTGGTGCAATAATACTTTTAAAAAAAAGCGAGCTGGTGATGAATCGTGGTAATTGTTTGGTTTTACGTTCTTTAGCGAAGGGAACACAGAGACAACCTTTCGTGCCGGAGTCAAGCTCAAGACTGACGTTTCGTTTATTACACATAAAACGAAATAAAAGAAAGGCGTCTCCTCTGGTACGGGGCGCTCAGGTTATGCGCGAAGCGGGGGAACGGATGTTTAGATCTCGGGCGCCTCGGGCTCCGAGCGAGCGCTTGTTCTCGGTCGCTTTGGACTTTGGAGCTCGCTAGCGTTGCGCGAAACAAGTATAATTATGTTTTAGGTATGCTAAAGAAAACCTCGAAGAGGAGGAGGTATTTGTTGGGTTTTGTGCAACCGCGGACACCAGAGCACGTGCTCTTTTTTTCTAAATTGAAAGATGTGCTTTGTCATAGCCTCCTTTATATTGAGAAAGCCTGGCATGGTTGCAAAAAGAGGCGGCAGCCGAAAGTCGGAAAGGGGGGACGGAAAATCGGAAGGGGAGGGGGCGATTGCCTGCTATACTTCGTTTCACCTTATGTTGTACCGCAGCGAAGGCTACAAACGCGAGCTCATAGCGTTGACAGCTGCCCTTGGTGCACGAGAGCTCGTGCCGCCGAGATGTGCCCTAGAGCAAGGAGTTCGCGCTTGTAGCCTTTCCTGCGGTACAACACAAGGTAAAACTGAGTATAGCGCCACACAAGAGGTGGCGGCAAATTCCTGCTTTGCTCGAGTGCGCGTGCAAGGCAGGAACGCAAAAAGCGCTGGACTCGCGCTTTTGACGAAAACACGAAAACAAACGTGGTTTGGGGAGCGGCCACTCGTGACCCAAGCGCTCGCACACAATCTCTGCCCTTTCTGCGCTGCGCTACCATATTTGTCACCATTTCACGCTCATCCTCTCGTTTTTTCTGCGGCCGCGTGCCCTATGGCTCCGTCATCGATGTGTCAGGCTTTCTCACTATAGAGGAGGCTATGGCTTTGTCCATTCAATCTTCGAATCAAAAACTGCCGGGGGCCATGCTATGATGGAGCTGCAAACGTTTCCGGCAAAAGCGGTGTGCTTCAAGCCCTAGTGCAATATACTGAGCCGAGAGCTCTGTAGGTACACCCGTGAGCGATACGAAGGTGAACAGCCCTCTTCTTGTTTTTGACGCTCCTGGAAGTTTTAGAACAAGCTCTGTTCCAGAAGAAGGCTAGAACGCAAAGTCTAGACCCCCAAGCCACGTTCTGTTTGAGACGTTGAGAGTTAATACAGCTTTAGGGAGCCGTAAAATAGGCAAGAAACCAGGTAAGGTGTTCACCTTCATACTGCCGGCGAGTGTACAGTGCCTTGCACACACAATGAACCTTCTGTTGCAAGATTTGTGCATGAAAATTATTGTGTGTCGGGATTTTGTTAGCTTGTTCACAGACCTCGTCAATTTTATTTAAATATCTTTGAAACACCTCAGCTGGTTCCAGCAGTTTCAGAAGGAAGGAGCATTTGCTCAGAGACGATTCTGGAAAACCAGATGGACGCTAAAAGCGTCCTCACTTCAGTCGGTCGCCAATAACTACTCCGAAGTATAAATTTTTTTTTTCACGCTTTCATCGGATGAAAAGAATGACACTGGAGCCAAAGCGAGTGGGTGCTGAAAGACCCTCGAGAAATTTCATTCCTATTTTATACTTAGGCTTATGCTCCTTGTCTTTGATAGATTGAAAAGTGTATGCATATTTAATATTTGGCCCAAGGCTGAACACTTGAAGACAATGCTGGCGAGATTTCTGACCTCCGTGATCGGCCAGCGCCAAGCTTGACTTTGGTGCTGCAGCGAATCGTGGCGGTTCGAAATCTCTCCGACTTTCTTGACAAGGGCCCAGCTTAGAGCCCGTTTCACGCATGCAACACAATTAGCCATACATGTATTTTTTTTTAAACAATGTCGGTGACGTTTTGCTTTAGGCAGTGTCGTTTAACTATGAGAATGCGTGAGCTATCTTTTTATTACATTTCCGCTTGCTCCAGGCACGTGAACACCGCAGGGTCTAGTCGCTCCTTCTTCGCTGATCCTTCGCTTAGCTTAGCTCGATGACATGCTAAATGAATTTAGGAAACTAAAAAATCAGTGTACTAGGTCCTTAAGGCAAACAAAACATTCTTAATTTAATAATTTATTTCAAGGTCAACAAAGGTCGGATATTGTATGGAAAATATTGAACGGTCTACATAAAACAGAATATAACTTTTTCTAAACAAATGGAGGCTGCAAAGGTGATGGTTGGAGGTTGGAGGTTGCAGGTTGCAGGTTGCAGGTTGCAGGTTGCAGGTTGCAGGTTGCAAGTTGCAGGTTGCAAGTTGCAAGGAGTATGGTAATAATGATATATTAAGTGTTTACAGATATATCGACGCTGTTTTGCCACTGTAACGGGATTTCAGACCCCGTCAAGCTGCTATTAGCAGCTTTTTTCTGAGTGTCCTTCAGATTCTGGAAAGTAAACTAAATTAAAATTGAGATTGAAAATAACTTAGGAAATTATAGACCTACACTCGTTCTTTTCATATTCTTAAAAGGCTTAGAAAAATCATGCATCAAAGGCTATATGCAATCTGATAGAAATTTTCAAATATTACGCCTTGTCAATACGTATTTATGAAAGGTTGCTCCCCAGAGCTAGCATTACTGAATCAAAATGAATTACTTGCTGGTAGTATCGAAACAAAACGTATGACACTTGTAATAACTCTCGACTTTACAAAGGCTTTTGACTGTATAAATCATGAAACATTACTTACAAAGATGTACCTATATGGGGTACCTGGCATTGCTTTGCAGTTGAACAAGTGTTATCTTCATAATCGAGATCACTGTGTTGAAAAAAATCAGAATCGATCTAATATTCAGCCTCTAACCGCTGGGGTACCACAGGGCAGTATTTTGGGGCCGCTTCTTTTCAGCTTGTATATTAATAATTTGGTAAACATTGACGATAGTGTGAACTACATTATGTATGCAGATGAGTTTATATTTTTCAGCATTTAACACAGATCAAGTTATTATTAACGCTGAACTTTTTCTTAATAAACTACAAGATTGGACAATATCAAATTTCCTGCAAATAAATGTAGGCAAAAACAAAGGCTGCCCTTTTACATACTGAAATAAAAATTTTAGTTATATGTCTGTCCTTTCCCTTGCTTCAATCACTATTTATATATTTGAGAGTGTGAAAGTGTTAGGGGTAATTTTTAATCAAAACATGGTCTGGAACAAAACGGGCAGTATACGTGTAATAGCTCTCAAAACATGTGAGTAAGACATACATATATCGTGACATGATTCCCAGCCCCGATATGATACTCGTGTACAAACATATATTTTACTATCATTAAAAATATTGTTTCTTAGTATAGGGCAACAATACTTTCACATATATCAAACAAATACAAATTTTCTAAAAAAAGAGTGATTCGTAAATATACCATACTGCATTGAATAGTCAAACGAAATCATTGTTCGAAAAATTTAATATTGTACAAGTTATCAACTACTATAGTTACAAACTTGCCTGTTCATACAAAAAGTCTTTATCTCTTAACAATTTATTCCTTCCAATCTCCACCCTTAAATTCACGCAAAATACATACAATACTCGTTGTACGGATATATGAACAGTACTGCATTCCAGGACTAATTATGGCAATCAAATTATGAGATCTATAGTACCGCGTTTTCTAAACTGGTGCACCGAATTTAACATGAACATGTTGAGTTGGACTCGGAAAGAGGTGAGTTTTGTCTTTCTTAGATCTTTTCCTAGTTATGTCTCTGCATGCTAAGAGCATAAAGTGATTGTACGATTTAGCTTATTTTTTATTTGATATCTTTGATACTAATGCGCTGTTTGTTGGTAATTATTTAATGTTACACATATTGTGCGTGTATGTGTTGCTTGTCTCTGCTGTTATATGTATCTGGGGGGGGGGGGGGTGTTAGGTCGCACATGCTTGTCAAGCAACCACTGAGTTGCTTTTTTCCCGCCTTCCCTTCTCCAAGTGAGTGAAGAGAAATAAAGGATTTGAACTTGTAATTTGAATTTGAGGACAGCTATATTTTTCTAACTTGTGAATCTCAGCCAGCCCTGCAGCTGCACTACATCGGATGTCAGAAGCGGTACATGAAGAATGACCCCAAGACGTCGGGGGTCTTTCAAAGCTGCCACTCGACCAAACCGAACGCCGACATGCCAGGAGCAGGAGCGTCATCCCACAAGGAGCACAGGCATATGACTGGACGCCTGACACGACAGTGTCGCAGAAATAACATATTATAGAACCGTTTGATAAGAATCAAAATCATGTAACCAAGTGGAAATAGACATATTCAGTAAACTAATCAAATACTCATCATATTCACACACCAGCCTTTACTCTTTCAGAGTCAACATTACCCAGAATCGCGCTCTTTGCCACCGGTGGATCTTTTGAGAAATGTCGCTTAGACTCTGACACCCCCCAGCCCCTCTAGGCTAGCGGAAAAGGCTCACTTCTGGCAATGAGAACTGCACACCTTCAACCTTTTCTGAACATCTGGTGCGTCCGAAAACAAACTCCAGTGATGAGGATATATGTTATTTATTCTCATAATCCCTTTAAGGGACCTCGTTGGCAATGCAGAGAGCATAGTTTAAACTATGTCCACATGATAATAACATCATACCACACCGACATGAATGAGCGCAAAAAAGGCCCAACTACTGAGAAAAGAAATCACACTCGTAACAAGTAATTATTTCTGTGACTTGTGAATTACAAAGACGAACGCACCTCTGAGCATCTAGTGTATAAGTATGTGGTGATTCTGAACATGGGCATTGTTATATAGCAGGGCAATTCCTATACGTCCAGACGATACACACTCAGCAAAACCCCACCGAGCAATATTGACTGTCACCATGCTTTTTCTTTGGCGTAAAACACGTGATTAAATTCCAGTTCACGTCGAACGGCACTGCAGTACCCGAGCCCAATAGACTATGAGCCTGGTTCACAGAGCTTACTGACATAACATTCTTGTCGAATGCATGCCTGGACAGCATTGCCGAAGCGTGAAGGAATCATGGAATTAGCTCACTAGCGACAATGGTTGTAAAATGCAGTATACTCCGTTTCACCATAATTAGACAAACAGCGAAGGCTGCAGTCCCAGTTAACCAATACGAACGTTGAAGAGAACCACGTGACACCATATTATCAGAGTGATCTCCTTCTGCGAGAGTTTTCACATACCTTCACTCAGTCTTCCCGATTGGCTCGAGCGGGCTGTAGAAATCGCTCTTTTGACAAGTTATGGTGAAACAAAGTGTAGGCCTCACACACTTTTGGAAGAAGTCTATTGGAGAGACTGAAAGGAATGGTAGTCAACATGTTGCTGCCTCTTCGGTCAATTGGGACGAACACAAATCCAAGTTATTTTGTCAGAATAACTACAACAAGTAAATAATTAACCGACTGATACAATTAACTCGTTATGAACAAAATTACGTCTGCAATAAACCCTACCAAAGGGAAAAATGTGCAGTTCATTTTCCACTCTCGAATTGATTTAAATATAAAGAGATGTTTCTATGTAAAATGCCAGGGCTGCTTTTTTTTTTTTTTTAGGATTTTCGATGTTAAAATCATGGGAGAAACAACCATAAAAAATAAGTCTCATTACGGCAAGGTGAGGAGCATATAATACGAAGATTTCCTACTTGTCTTGTGAGTTGCAAGGGTATACTTGAATTGCCTTGTAAACGTTAGAAGTTAAATAGTTTCCGAATAATTGGCTTGAATACTTTGTAACAGTTCGCGTGCACGTCTCATAAGCGAGCGCAATATTTTCACACAAAACAAAGTACTGCGATCAAATGCAAGCTACTGTAATGACAGTACGTTATATAAAATTATTGAGAAGTCCGAAATTGTCGGCAAGCAGCGGCGCATCGCGACCACCGCGCACCGAACCAACTCGTGTTTACCAGTTCTGGGCGCTGCCATTGTACCGGTGACGTCACGTCACGTGAGGTCACGTGACGAGAAGTCACTTTTTTGTACAATGTGGTGACAACCGAGGCCCGTGTCGTACCTTCTAACTTTAGGTTTAAAATTCTAAACGGTGATAGAGTGCTGGCGAGCTGCTAATTAATCAACAGCTTGTAGACCCTGAGATGGGGAACGATAAAGAAAAAACAGACAAACACAACAAAACTTTCAAAAGTCCCTCTGCCTTAACCCCTCCCCCTCCCCCTCGTACAGGTGTTTTGCAGAAAGTAGCATGCTCATTTCAGCAGCGCAGTACATGTTTCGTACAGCTGCGAGCATTTGAGCAAAAAATTATAAACATTTGCTCTGTTGCAGCCGTATACGCCATTCGCGTAGTAGTAAACAGACTGCGCCCTCGTCGAAGCGCTCTATTCTTCGTCCAGGAGAGCGCCCGTGAGCTTGGAGTCCTATGAAGTGTACAGCCATGTCTAAGAAGTCGACTCGTACGGTCCAAAAAATGGCCTTGGCCGTTTCGTGTGCAGCAATTGTTGTCTCGCTGGTATATTTTGACTGGTTACGACCGCCACCTTTTTTCCCAACGCCAGCACCCGGCGGTACGCCCGAAGAGCAGGTAATACGGAGTGTTGTTGCTATGGTCACTCACACGACGAGAGCAGGAGGGAGGTCCCTCAATTTCCCGCCTTTCTAACGACCTTCCTAGCTTCAACAATGCTACAGCGTCTTGTGAGCCTCGAGCTTGCACACGCAGCTAAAGCACGGTGGAAGGCAACGGGAAGCGTGGTGGTGGCCTGGCATCCAAAGAAGCGCCCTGCCTTTCTCATCCTATTAGTGACTATAGTGTTCATTCCGATTTTAATTTCTTCTGCAGATATTACAAGTGTAGCCTCAGGGAAATCCTTTGAATGAACCTTTATTTATGCGCTTTCGGATTTCATATTTGTCGTAGACGGCATAAAAATGATAGTTTTGTTACGTTAAGATTATTACCCTAGAAAAGTTCTGCTCTCGTTGTTTAAAAGCGTGGATGAAATCGACTCGAATAGCCGCAACCCTAAAATAGGTTTTGAATAATGAGGACTTTTGGTAGAATGTAATAAAGAGCTTCGTGTTGACAGAAGTAGCTCGTGATGACTCTTCAAGCACAGATTGAGCACGCGCGCGCAAGGCCCGCAATTCACAGTGTATGCCATCTACAACGAGTATCGTTCTGCACTTCCCGTGTCTATTGTTAATATCGTGTTCTTTTTTTCTTTCCGCAGACTTCTAGGCGCAGCGACAATGACTTCGAGTTCAGGGCACGAAGAATCAGCAAAGTGTGTCGCACGTACCAGATGGCCCTGGCGGATAACAACAGAACCATACAAAAGCGCAACTTCGGCGATGAACGGTCCACCTTCTGCAACATCCGAGAATGTCCCATCATGATGGACCCCGTACGGAAAGTAGGCTACTGCTTCATCAGCAAGGTTGCATCCACCACAGTTAAGACCATCTTCGGGCTTCTGCTCAACATCAGCAACACGGGAAACACACTTAACAGCTTTCACAAGGCCTTCCATGAGCAAGTCCTTACAGTCTCCCCCATGACGTTTCTACAGAGGAGCAGCCAGGCGCGCTATACAAGGGCCATGTTCGTAAGGCACCCCTTCGAGAGGCTAGTATCCGCTTACGTGGACAAGGCGCTAGGCCCACGTGCTGGCAATGTCTATTTCTACGAAAAGTACTGGAACGACGTGCCTGGCGTTAGGGAAACGGGCCGGAATTTGACCTTCCCGGAGTTCATCGACTACGTACTGAATCAGACGGTGAACCAGATGAACTCTCATTGGGCTCCGTACTATGTGATGTGTCAGCCTTGTACCGTCAAGTACGAGGTGGTCGGAAAGCTGGAGACAGCAAGCAGGGACTTTGCGCTGTTCTTTGAAGCGCTGGATGTTCGGCCGGAGGACATTCCGCAGGAAAACAAAAGTGGCGACAACGTATTGCGCAAGTCTGCCCAAGAGTTTTTTAAGGAGCTTACTTTCCATCAGGTGATGCGTTTATATGAGTGGTTCTTCTTCGACTTCGAGATGTTCGGGTACGACTTTAGGGACTATCTCCAGTGAAAGTGTGCGCGAAACCAAAGGATGAGGCCAACATCTAAGAGAGTTCTTCAAGGCCACTGCTTCAACAAATCTGCAGTAGAAAAGCAATCACTCATGCCTGAAACCTATAAAGTTTTATTTTTCTTCAGATGTGTATTCAAAAGACAGAGTTACTGGATATTATATAGGTCTACACAACGTGTGTGTCCCAGCCACATAAAAATAGTGCTTCATATGTTGACGCATAACCTCCTGTATACTGATAATGCCTGCCCAATCGCCGGTTGCCAGCTATCACCACAACGGTGCGTCGCTTCCCCGTAAAAGACAGAAAATGTGAACGACGTGATGAAGCCTCTCTCGTGCGTTTTATTCTTGGCGCTGTTTTTGGCATTTATCATTGTTGGTGTGGGCAAGAACCTGCAGGGGCTGTCATTTTATTACGCCCCAAGCTACACCCGGGACCATGGAAAATGACTGAAGCTCATTTCGAGGAAAGAATGCGCCCCAATTATGCCTCCTGTCGCTCAACTGTATGCGGTAGGCACCTTTTTAAACGGACATTAAGGATGGCTAGTCTGGTACCCCTTCGTTCATCCTGCCGAGGCTTCACTCAAAGTCCAGCTTGGCTTAAGCCTCCCTAGTGTAGTAGCTGGATCAGACCATGTGTCCCTGCAGGTCCTCTTTGGGCGCTACTTGACTGGCTCTCAGCGTTTACCTGGACACATCTTTCTCGCGCACCTCGAGTAAGTGACGGGCGCCTGACGACAGGCACAATGCGTTTCTCCCTAACCTGTGCCCCGGCACAACTAACGCCTTCCACACTGCTTAGGTGACTTCGTAGAAGTTGTAACTCCGGAAGACCCTGGCCGTGGCAATTTGTCGTCACCTTCTGCTCTTCGCCTGGTCTTTGACTTCAGAATTAAAGATGCTCAGAGTTCTCTGTTTAAGTGAGTGAGTTTATTAAGAAAGTAAGGTTGCAAAAGAGGAAATGCGGAACGAGAGGTTAGCCTCTCAATGCGGGATTATATTTCTCGTGCCGCTTGGGAAGAGGAAAAACCATGAGTGGTTAAGAAGAGGAAGGGGCGGGCAACTGCCTGGGTGTTGTGTCGTGAGTCGCGATTAGAGGTCCGCGGCCTTGAGGAAATCAAAAATGGCCTGGAACACCGTAATCCTTGTCGTTCGTGGTCGTCATGGGAAAAGGAGATTTTGGGTGTCTTGGATACCGATGGTTATTTGCTCCGATTGTCTTTTGAAGATAACTCCTTGGTCGTAGAGCCACAATATAAGCTACGCTTAGAGTATCGGCAGTGTGTTCCCCGGTATTGTTGTGGGCGCCGCCATCTTGGTGTTTAGTGCAGAGCAGTCGCAACTGCCGATCGTCATGAATCGAAAGTCCGACTTCCTCAGCATTATATTCGGTTTTAGTAAGCTCATGGAATATTGGTGTGCTCTGTCGCAAACTGTTTAAACATTTCTAAAAAAAACGAAAAGCGTTTCTTTTTTTTTGTGTGTGTGATTTCAGATAGAGTTTTAGATAAGTCGCAACCGTAATTTTAACAAGCCAAATGGGTGAATATCATTACTCTGAAATGTAGCTTATTTAGTGGCGTACTGCGCGTTCTGAGCATACCCAAAGAATATGCTGCAGATTTTCTGCCACGTCACACTGAGGACATTTTTGGAGAATATACTCGTCGCACCAGGTGCAAACGAAAGTTGATGGTTGCGCAGCCAGTTCGTAATCTGTGCAATAAATATTGTTGCTTACTCGTGAATTTTTTTTTTTTTTTTTTAATAATGAGAGGTGATTATATAGAGCTCGTTTCTGGGTCAGGCTGATTGGTTAGCACCGCTTTGTGAGCGTTGTTTCTTGCACAGGTGTACGGGTCAATTGTTATCGTCGTGAAAGTCGTCGTGGTCGTCATTGGCAAGGTCATTCCATTTTTTCTTCCCGGGTACTCCTATAGGATGGGCTCCACTGAAATTGGGTGGTGTTTCCTTCATTTGCCATATCACACATAAGTTGGAAATTTTTTTTCGCGAGTGGTCTTGCCTTTTTTTTTAGTTTTGAAGTTTTGATAAGGCCCTTGAGTTCATCGAGATCACAAGCTACTCGTTCTTGTTATATTCTGATTTTTTGGTGAGTGCCAGCCCCATGGCGTCGTTGGCGTTGCGGGTTGTTGAAATTCCCTCGCGAGTTCATGTGGGGCGTGACGTCACACGCGGGTCGTCACATATAACGTCACACATGGCTGTGACGTCACGTGTGACGTCACAGTTGCGTGACTTCTGCCAAAGGTTTCCTCTAAATTAGGCGAGACATTTTTCCGCTACATTTGAAGAGAAAATTACACCCCTGTGACGTCACACGTGAGGTTACGTGCGACGTCACATGTGACATCATCAGGTGCATGTCGAGTTTTTTCCGTCGCACTGACGCCGGCGCCGACGCCGACGATGGATTTTCTACGACACGAGCTCCTAACCGATCTAGCTTTAATAGACACTTTCCGAAAGTCAGCGTACCCACCCTGTGCAGAGCCACAATGCTCTAATGGTGCCACTACACAGCTTGTTCACACCAAAAAAGTGAAGGTGTCCGAAACATAGATCAGAAATTGGAAAATATGTTGTCCGTTTACGCCACCTTCGATTAACAAAATCGAGGGTGCTTGATTTAGACGAGCGTGATCTCATATCACCGCTATTAGAGCAACGATATTGGTGCTTTCGGGACAACCACGAGCCGATTGTAACTTTTGAAAAGGGTCCATTAGCCGTTAGCTGATTATACAGCAGGAGTTTAGTCTACCAGAAACGTGGCGACATTGTTACCCACTGCAGATGAGAAATTTGGCCAGAGCAAATTCCCAGCAATAAGAGACTTGGTCCAGTTGCGCCATGTAGCTCCAGGCGCCGGTACCCTGCAAAATTTTCAATGAGAAAATTTAATTTCTCGCGATAAAATGAAAATGAGGGCACTGTTACCAAAGCGACTCCAGAGATAAGTTGTTGATGGGCGTTTACATCGCCTCAGCAGAAAAAAAAAAAAGTGCCTAAGAAAGAGTGGAAGGTAGTCCCAAACGCGATTGAAATTCTGCTCAATCTGTATCGGAAATCTTGCAAGAGAGACGAACTTTTCCGAATTAAATTTATCTAGGCAGACGCCTGAAGAATGTAAACGTTGATCAAGAAGCCCGGAACTATGGCCACCTCTTTTAGCCAGCTAGGTTCACGGCATAGTATAATTCCGAAAAGTTCCTGAACCCATTTTGCGCGACATACTCCACGAGCTGCACCGAAGAACCGTACTCGGGGTCTTAAAGGCCGGCGACCAGACTCGAGATTCTGCAAGGCAGAAGATCCTCCTCACCATGGGGGAGGAGGAAACAGGCAACGGTGGACAGAGTAGAAGGGGGAGAGGAGGAAGCGGGGAAAAGTGGAAAGCGCGAACTGGTCGTCGGCCTTTAAGCAATGTTTACGCACCTCCTGTTCTCTGCGGTGTGGAGCAGTGGTTATCGCGCCAGGCTTGCATTCCGCTGTCCCGTGTTCAAACCCACTTAAGTTTTTACTTTGTTATGTTCATCACGGCGCTATTGTGGACCATCAAGGCGTAAACAAACCATAACTTATTTTTATTCGTTGCGCTATATATATATATATATATATATATATATATATATATATATATATATATATATATATATATATATATATATATATATATATATATATATATATATATATATATATGTATATATATATGTGTGTGTGTGTGTGTGTGTGTCTTCTTTCCCGCGACATCACCTTCACAACATTACATATATATTATATATGGTGAAGGTGAACTCGCGGGAAAGAAGGCAACGAAGGCAAAAACGGAGAGCGCTCGCGACAGGAGTTGGAAGCCTACGAGCAAACAAAGCGTACGTCCAGTAAATGAACATGCTGTAAGCGTGAAACGCTACATTAGTGTCAGAGGTGGAGCTCTGTTCCGGTCGACGTTTTCATTGAATCCATTTCCACTTCTGAGGGAGAACACACCGCGAGTGCCAGCGCCGGAAATCTGGCTGCCTAGAACCCGCCAGCTTCCCAACTTGTGGCCCTTATGAGTACACTCTTAGTCCGGTTACGCCGAATGAAGCGGCTACAGCCTATTTAGGCATGACATACGGTGGATTTCGGCATGACAAGAGAGTGACCCTGAAAGTAGCCATGACATTCCAGCGTTTCCACGTCATCCTAGACCACTTAGGCGTTACATCATTTATAGCCGTGACATTAAGAGCTCTTCACATCATTGGCGTTACAAGCTGTTTGTCACGCCAATAATGTAACGCCGATAGAACGAGTAACGGCTAAATTCAGAGCACAAAAATAATAAAAGTACAATTTCAAAGTTAGGGTCTCGCCGGAGGCAGCGTCCGTTGGCCACGAGCAAAACAAACCCACAAAGCGTCGGTCCCGGGGGGGAGGCACTCACTTGATCGAATGACGTTTTAGCGAACGCCCACGTTTCATCGAACGACACTTTAGCGAATAGTCGGACGCCGCGAAGCGGCGTTTTCGGGTGGGCCAAGTGAGTTCATATTTTTGTAATGAGTTGCCGTAGACTGTCGCCGCGAAGCGGCGTAAAGCGCAGCGCGACGGATGGGTTAACGCGCGCCCCCGCTATTCGCTAAAACGACCATTCGCTCAAATGTCGCCGTTCGCTAAAATGTCATTCGCTCTTGTGATATGGACCCGTCCCGGGGCCCGAGCACGGTTGACCTTGAAGGTCTGGCGCGAGAGCACTCGGGTTAACGACAGCTAACATGACGGAACGTGTTAAGAGGGACCTCACCATTATACTTTTTTAGGGGGAAGGAGGGGGCGGGGGAGTAGGCGACTCGGCGATTTTTGGACTAACCCACGACTTCTTTTTTCTCCACGAGAAGTCGCGCAACGGAATGTCGGACTCGGATTCGGTGCCTCGCCGCCTCGCCATTGTCTTTGTCTCCGAACTTACGGACCGGAAGGTAGAGTTGCGCTGCAATGTTCACGTCCGCAGACATTTGTGGCGTAGTGCGTGGCCATTGTCGCCATGAAGGTTGCGAATGTCAGGAGTTTATTAGAGAGACAGGTGGCCCCAGTGGAAGTGGGAACGTTGCATCGCCGTTCGGCTGGTGCTTACACTGTGGTCACGCGCCTGCAAGCCATGGGCGTCTTGAGTTTTTAGGTGAGCGTTTGGCTGTTTTTAATATTTACAAATTGTGCTTAAACCCGCCGAAAACTTTGAACCCCGCTGGAGGAATTTGAGGCTCCGCAACATCCTTCAAAAACTCCACCTTCTTCAGAAATAGAACGTCGTTTCCTGTTTGCATTCTGTTCACCCTTAAAAACAAAAGGCTTAAGCATCTAATAAATATAAAGAACGAAATTGCCGTAATGTACCCCACTGTCACCACTAATCATAAAATTAAAACTTTTTTTTTTTTTTTTTGCGTTTGCAATCAACTGTTGAAAGTCAGTTATTCTTGTTTTCGACTCCAGTTCATTTCGAGTTGACATACGATTTTTGCATATAGTCTCTTATTTGTGCTCCGACCGCCATAAAAAAAAAAAAAAGAAACAACAAGCGGTTGCAAGAGACTGTGATGTCATTTTGCTCACGAAGCGCAAAGCACGCGGGGATAATACTTATACCCGTGACACACGGGCAACTCGAATGCCATTTACAACCAATGACATTTGTGTAATCGGCGAATCAGCTCGCAATCTGTCGCGGTTGGAATGCGCTACGCCCGGAGTGTCGCGCCCTGATTGGCCGCCCGCTCAAATGTCATTCGTTGTAAATGGCATTCGAGTTGCCCGTGTGGCACGGGTATTCGTCATTTGTCCCTTTGCAGTTCGCATTTCGGGTTCGAAAGCGTTTACCGATTTTAGCATTTTTGAACAGATTAGACATCGAATGCCGCCGTCTTGCTTTTTAGAAGAGTTATATACGCACAACGGTATTTTTGATTGTAACACCAATTTTCATTGCGATTAATTGGCTATTAGCCGTTGCGAGGGGTCACATTTTTTACGTCAATTTAAGCCTAAAAGTGTAAACCAACTTTAACGCGAAAACGACGTCACAAAAGTCACGTCAATATTGGCGTGACTTTTGTAATGCAGATGTCTGCGTGGACATGTAACGCCGCGAGTAGCCGTTAAAAAAGTGGCATCTTTTCGCGCGAAAATAGCCGTTACCGAACTAAGATTGTAACGCTTAAACGGCGCCACAGAAGTCACGTCAATATTGCCGTGACTTTTGTAACGCCAATATCGGCGTTACAGCTTCTGCAAAGCGCAACCTTTCAAGAAATTACCGAATTTCTCACCGAACGCCTGCAGCCTCTGGAGCATCGATTGCCTGATTTCATGGAGCCCCGTGTCTGTGACGTTTCAGCTCAGATTTCCTTGGGACAGCTGAGCCTGCGACTAAAGCCATCAACATACAACGAAACCACTCCTTGGCCCCCCCTACATATCACCATTCAACCTCATCGCTGACGCGAACAATTAGGCTAAGGTCCAAAAGGCTCAATCCTTGGACGCCCATCTCGCCGGGCCAGCGTTGACACTACCATTTGCCACGTGAAACTCGTCAATCCTACCAGGCTTTGGTCGCGGTATCGGACGAGCGCCCTGGGGAAGGACCGCTTCAGTTACTTTATCACGCATAACTTCGCAACCGTCGTCAGTCTGTGCTGGGGACAATATTCGAACTTGCGGATACATCGAACGCCTCTCACGTCTTGCGTTCCCAGGTGCCAAAAGGACACGGTTGAGGCTGTCACTACCATAGCAGTTATCGACGCCATCTCGTCTGACGAGGTACAAGAAGCGGTTCGCCTTGCACGCCGTAAGACTTTGAGGATTGCACACACTTGGGCCTTGGAGGTACCGACTGCCCGACAGGCATCTTGATCAACGCGCGTAGATCCTTCATGCAACCGCAAGCTCTAGTTATAAACAAGCCAATCCCTCCAACTCCATTTGCTGGAATCGACACCGGCAAGGTCACATGTAGTCGCAGTCCCCGAATCATGACCTTAGTCCTGGTAGCCGGACCTCAACGACAATGGCTCCAAGAAGAATCACGTCAGCTCGAGTCTTGACTCCATCTGCGACTTTCATCTACCTCCAAGGCGTCGTCGACGGGGTATCGGTGCGCGCACTTGCCGATACCGGCGCAACAACCTCTATAATTGGGCCAAAAGTTTTGGTGAGGGCAAACCGAGTTTTACCACCAAACTCCAATGGCTACGCTCTACAGACCAGAACAGGGGAGACGGTAACTGACTGGGCTACACAACCGTACCTTTCACCGTGGGTCTTCAAGCTGCTTTGCCCGTTGTCGTCGCGGCCGTCGAGGAGTAGTGCCTTCTTGGAGTTGATTTTCTCAAAGCACACAAGTGGGTGCTTGACTTTAATGCCGGGTTGCTGCATTTGTGAATCGACTCATTTCCCCTGGGTGCTGCCACAGTGACAGTCCTCTGCGACAGTGGACTCTAAATAAATACCGAATTCCGGTGTATGTGCCTCCTCGCATTACCAGCCAAGTCGGCCCTACACGTGTGACTTCTCTACGAGGACGCAACTGTTGGCCTCAATAAAACCAGCGCGGGTAAGCCTCATTAACTACTTGAAAGATTTACAAAGCTTATTAGCGTAAGAGACGGGAATATGGGCTTGTCATCAGCAGCAACACACCAGATCGTGACGGGACAGGCTATACCCCTGTACGACAGTCTCCTCGACGCGTTTGCCCTGCACAGTGGACATCTGTTAACGACATGATCAATACTATGCTAAAACAGGGCAAGATTGAACCCGCGTGTTCCCCTTGGTCTTCACCAGTCACAAAGTGAAGAAAGTGTACGGGTCAACATGTTTTTTGCGTAGATTATCGACAACTTAATGATGTCACTAAGAAGGACTACCTTCCTTAGCCTCGAATTAACGATATCTTGGACGCTCTCGCAGGCTGCGAGTGGTTTTCTACGCTTGACCTCAAGAGTGTATATTGGCAGGTTTCCGTACACCCGGACGATCGAGCGAAGCTTGCCTTCACTATACAGGTCGTGACTCATATCAATTTGGAGTGATGCCATTCCTCCTTTGCAACGCCCCGGCTACATTTCAGATCGTAAGCGGAAATCGCTATAGTGTATTCTGAACAGCAGATTAAAACCTATTTTCGTATTTAAATATGCTTCACCCGTCAGCGCTGAAGATTTATATCTTTTGTCAACATATTATGCATGAATTTTTTTGCCCACCCCTGCAAACAAGCACGAAGTTACTTGTCGGATTTTCGATACGATGGGCTTTTAGGGTCTTTGTTTTCCAGTTTAATATTTTTGAAAAATCTTAGAATAAAAATCAGGCTCCATTACAAAACGATTCGGGAGAAATAGGGGTTTTCTAGGAGTCATTCCGGAATTCGGCGCTTGACTGGTTAAATTTTGAAAAGATGAATAATTTCAAATAAAATCCTCTATGGCTCCTCGGTTTCAGAACGTGAATATTTTTATTTATACTAGCAAAATTAAACAATGTACAAATAATGCGCAGAATCAGTGTTAAAACGTACATGATACTTCTTGTTCCTCATATTTTTTCTTTCCTCAAAAACCTTTTTTCTGCAAAATTTAAGCTTCGATTTGATGTATTTTAAGATATGATTCTGAATAAAAATTATGTAAAACAGTTTAAATATATTATCAGGTTGTTTGTGGTAACAAAGAAAGGAAGCTGAGAGGTACGTCTGATTTTTGATATCAAAGAAATATATTTGTGACTTATTGTTCTTTTTCTTTCCGAATCCACGTAAAATCCACGCTAATGATAAACAGTGTTACAGCGCACTTAAAAAACTCGCTCAAGTTTCTAACACACACACAAAAAAAACGCACTGAGCGCTGTGTGTTTTGCTGAACTGCTAAGTGCTATGCGTGCTTGTGTGTATTTTTTTTTTTTTTTTTTTTGCGTGTGTGTTATGAAGCTTGATCGTTGACCACACTGAACAAACTGCCTCTGAGGTTCGACGGGAATATGTAGAAAAACCAAATAACACATTAATCAGATTTGTTTTGCTGTCATTGCCATTCCGGAAATGATTCATAAACCCTCGTAGGTTCTGTAGAAAGCATGCGCTCAGCAGCAAGGCCACCAGAATGGAAGCTTACGTGATGTCAATGCAAGGCACGAATGTTATAAAAAAAAGCACACTTTCCTGATACAATGTCTAACATTTAATCACGAAAACACTGAATCCGGACTAGAAGCACAGGACCGCTTTCCATTGCTGGAGATACTTCTGCACTCCCATGCCTCAACCAACACTTCCTTTTGTGTCTTTTGATATATCTTCATGTTTCCTTCCCGGCCTCAGGATTTACACATCATGATTAGTAATCACCAGCTCGCCGGAGCGTTGACCATATTTTTAAAGAAACAACAGCAATAAAAAAGTAGTCTGACTATTCTATTCTTTGTACACTATACTTCCGGAGATTACGGGTATGACTCATGTCTTTACAGATAGGCTACTCTTTCCGCTTGAATGTTATGATACAAAAACGATTGAAACCTTCCATTGTAACCTTCTCAGTCAAAGTTAAATATACAAAGGCACATGAAATTGGCGTATCCGTCAATCAAGTGATGGTTTCATCGAAGACTGTTTAAGCTCTTATTTTATAATAAACACAGCAGGCCCTGATGTCATGCTGTTGGAATATGCCCTTTTCTACGGAAACTGGAGAACGACTAAAAATATGAGAGCATTATTAGGTTCAGGCAATGCCGACGAAAGAAACGCGAGGCAAGCGTGTAATATGCGTGTTATATATGTAAAATTCTGTGCTTCCGAAGTTTATTTCTTGTAAAATAAAGATATAAGCAAAAAAAAAAAAAAGAGGACGAGAGGATGAGTAACCCGTGGGACAGGTCGTTCTTTCAACTGAAATTTATTACAATACACTTACGAAAATTGTAAAACTGCACATGCGCAAAAAAGGTTTCTTCGGTAAATCTGTACACGCGCGGAGTGTCACCCGGCTTCTTCGGGCTTTTTACCTCAATGTTTTCTTTTTCCGGATGTGCAGTTATACAATTTTGCATGGGAATTGTAATACGTTTCAGATAAAAGTTACGACCTGACCTGTGCGCCACTCATCTCCTTGTCCTTGTTTCTTATAAATATATATATATATATAAAACCAATCATATTCATGTGCACTAGTACTTGAGGTCAAATCGAGATGCATCTTCCACCAAATGTGCAATTCATTGCCTTTCCGGTCGTAACAGCCCGTTCGTCAGCTTTCCCGAGCGCAGTACAGCCTGCTCCACTTCCTGGCAGCCGTCTGCTACAGCATCGGAGGCGTGGGTACCCACTGCCCTCATCAATTCCGCGGCTCTGAACGGCGTGAGCGTTACACTACAATTAACCACAGCGTGAGAGTCCCGTGCATCTGATGATCCCTCCGCAGCCAATCGGATCGCGGCATTAGCCGATAAGAACACTGAAGGACCAATCAAGAAGCAAGGAACGTGAATAAATGGATGAATGCATGGATGGATGAAGAGTAAATTTTGAATACTTTGAACGTTAGGTCTCAAAAATGGCCACATAAAAAGGTGCAGTGCCACGACGGGCGCCATCTCGGAGAGGTGCTGCTAACCCTTGCCCTCAATCTGTTTTTGGTTGAGTAAGCCTATTTTTGTTTAAAACCAATAGAAATAAAGCTTATTTGCAAGTTTTGTTGTCGGAGTTCAATAAAAGGGGCGGGGGGGGGGGGGGGGGCGGCCAGTGCTTGAATAGAGTGACCGATTGCAGGCATATCAAAATGTCACAGTACAAAACATTGTGTTTATAAAATAACTACTAACCGTGCGTTTGGACTAGCGCACGTAAGTACAGCGGCTAAAAGTTAATTCCACCAAATTCTGTTATCGTAAAGTCCGCTTGTTTTAGCGGGCGATAGGCTGCACCCCTACGCCAAACTCTGTCAGTAAATAGGACTCTGATATGCTCGAATGCCAGATTCATTTTTGTTTGAGAAATCATCATTTTCTTGAAAAGCAAGAGAGAAAGGAAGTTTCTATATAAGGTATCGTTATGAAGAGAACTAAAAGATGACTGGCGCTAGGATATAGCGAAACATTTCAGGTATAAACAATGCCCTGCATCAACCACCGTGACGGTAAAGATACCCAGTGCTTCGTGTGATTGGCCAGTCGGTGGACGCCCCCGTCAGATTGTTAAAAATATTGTACAAGTTTGCCTATAGTTCGTTTCAGCTTAAAACGCAACTCCGGTAAATATTTTAGAATTTGGGATTACGACTGTTTTCAGTTCAGTCAGTGTCCATCAATCACAAGGTCTATCCTTTTTTTTATATTGTGTGTTGTTTTATAAATATAACTGCTCAAATTCTGGTTTCACGTTTGTACGGCAAAACCGAAACCATCTTGAGGAGAGGGAAGGCAACACTGATATCAGTTGTATGGCCGCGATGTGACGTCACGGTGGTGTTGCGGTACGCGTCGCCCAGTGTTGCTCGACTAAAACCTAACCCGCTCGCCACCGCCTAAAGGGCAGCTGGTCGCGCCTTTAAAATCGGTATTAGTGAAGAACGCAGCTTTACTCTCACGTAATATTTCTGCTGTGATCCTATTTCGTGCCACTAAACCGATACCCGTCATTCATTGTGGTTTCGTTTTTGACCAGGGTTTTCAGTCCCACGCTACGAGCTAATGGGGCCAACTGATTAGCAGCGTCAAGAGCGCAACTCATTTGGCATTTTCTGTTTATGCTCGATTCAGCAGTAATAGAACACCAGGATGGCGCTCTTTTAACGCGGTCTGATCGGTGCCAGGGGCGCACAAGTGGTTTCTGAGATCGTCTTGTTATGATGATAACTCACTCTACGGGATGATGGAAAAAAAATATGAAATTACACTCACGGCGGCCAATTACTATATTAAACATATAATCGAAGATCGTGACACTCTCATCTTTCTGTGCCCTAAAACAGACACCAGGGGGCACCATCAGACGGCGTTTTCGAACAACACCCGAGCAGTTGACGTTTTCCGTCAAATTATAATGCACAACGCGACCAAGAGCAATAGCAGTAACATTTTGTACATACAAGCATTTGACTATTTTTTTTTTGGTCGAATTTTAGGGAGGTAATAAGGACCCCAAGTTACCCCCCCCCCCCTCCCCTTCAATACAAAAGAGAATAGCGCCGGTGCATTACTATCGCTGTGAGTTTACAAAGACGTCTTGCCGTCGAAAACTTGTCTTTTTTGTTGAGCAAAGCCAAACAAAAAATATGCCATCAAAAACAAGCTTCAAGAAAAACAAAAGCACTCCAGTACCCCATTCCTAGGGAACGAATGATACGTTGGACACTTTAGTCCCTGACACCGCGGGGGCGTGGTTTATTATATTAATTGACGCTCCTCTCTTCGTGATTGGCTCTTCCCCCTTTTTATCGGCTCATTCCGCAATCTGATTCGCTGCGGACCTTACGTAGGATAGTGCACATGCTCATGATTGGTTTTATTGACACATTGCTGTGCTGCATGCTAAATATGTATATAACATGTGACGTATAACTAGGCTTCTATGTTTTCGGATAAATCCCAAAAAAACAACGCCCTCGGGTAATTTTTTTTAATCGGATTAATTTGAAATATTTAGATGTCGAGGTCAAAACAGAAATAAAAAAAGGAAACGTATTAAAAGTGCAAGTTGGGGTATTTGGTTCTGATTCATAATAAAAATTGACGCAAAAAAACGAGCACAAGAACATGAGTAATACACGGGAAAGGTCGTTACTTCGGCAACAAAAACTTTGTAAAATACACATGTAAAAATTGTAAAACTGCACATCCGCAAAGAGGAAACGCTGAGGTTAAAACCCCGAAAAGTCCGGACGACTTTCAACGCATGTGCAGTTTTACCGAAAAAGCATATTTGGGCATGTGCAGATTTGCAATTTTTATATGCCGTATTTATTCCAGTAATAGCCGCACTGTTTAAGAAGAAAGTCAGAGGGTTCGCTTTTCCGCGGAGCATGCAGATTGCCAATCGCCGCGTTCGACAGCATGATTCCAGCTGTTTATAGAACAGAGATAACGTCTTTGTGACAAGATACGATCTTTGAAGATTGAATTTTTATGGAGAATCGTATTCTCGATCTGGTTATTTTCTATGTTATTTATACGCAACGCAATGATTGGTTGTATATCTGTTCTGTGGGAAAGTAGACGCAAGGTCCTTGTTCATAAATAGTGAGGCTATTTCTCTAGTAAATACGGTGTGTATTCTAATAAAATTTAGTTGAGTGTTACGCCCTGCCATATGTGCTACTCATGTTCTCGTAGTCGTTATCTTTTATTTTTTTTTTTTGTGATTAGTATCCTCAATACGAAAGAAAGGTGATGTTTTAGACAAGAATTTTATAAGGGCATGGGGTCAGTGGTCCTGAAGAAATGCCATTTTAGTTTTCATTAAAATCTTCAACCACTAAATTTGGAGATAAAAAATGGGAGCAGAGTAATATAAAACTCCAAATTTCGGAGATATTGGAATGCAACAAAAATAAACTCTGAAAAACCCCGAATATTCCGCGACAAATAAACTCCAAAAAACATCCTCCGAATTTCACGAGAAATAAATTCCGAAATAACGGAATCCTAGACAGAACATATATGTGGCACGTTTGCCTCGTGTTTGTTTCGTCAGCATTACCCAAGTATGATAATGCTTTCTTATTTTAAGCAGTTCTCCAGTTTCCGTGGAATAGCAGTTCTCCAATTTCCAGGGCCTGCTGTGTTCATTCTAGCATGCCAGCTAAAATATCCTTCGATAAAACCATGATATATATATCATTCTCAGTTTATCACAGTATATCGCGCAGACCGAAATACCTCAAGAGAGGGGGAGGAGGAGGAGGAAAGGAAAAGGAGCAGATACTGAAAGAAGTGGTAGTCATCAATTTGCTACAAGACTGCATCTTTGGTCAGTTCGGGCGAACACATGTACAAGTTATTGTGCCTGGGTAACTAGAACAAGTAAAGAATCAACCGACTGATACAATAACCACTTTACGAACAAAATTATGGCAGCAATAAGTCCTACGAAAGTGAAAAATGTGCAGCTCCAATTTCGAGTTGCTTTAAATTTAAAGAATTGTTTATATGTGAAGAGATAGTACTGCATATTTTTTAGCATTCTTGATTTTTAAATGATGGATGAGACAACCATATAGGAGGAGTCTGATCATAAACTATACTTAAGTTTTAATGCTTGATACTGATTGGCAAGGCCAAAGGCTTTCGAATACTAAATTCTAAGGGACTTCGGCTGCAGTAATTTGTATACTGCGCTATCGAAAATGTGAAAATTGACATACTGTCTTGCGGGCTCAAAAAAAAAAAAAATTGGGGTGCATGTGTCTTTATACAGCCTTTAGACTGCCTCAACGGGCGACTTGTCCCCCAGCTGTAGATGAGCAATCTAGCCAGTGCAGTACAACCGCTAGCGTGGGGTCTTTAACGTGCACCACGCAGTAGTGATACACGACCGCACACCGGTACGACGCTCATCCAGATCGAAACGGGCCGGTTGGGGCTTGAACAGAGGATCCCTGGGTTCTGCAGTGCGAGCTTTCGCTCCACCTGCTCCGAGCTATGCGCTCGGCCACTCGGCCACCGATCCCCCCTTGTGAGTTCCAAGGGGATACTTGAACTGTTTTGAGAGCTTGAGAAATAAACTAGTTTCCTAATGATTGGTTCGGCTTGAGAGAAGGTTCGGCTTGGAAGAAGATTGGTTCGAATCTTTTTTAACAGTTCGCATAAGCGACCGCCAGCTTTTCACACAAAACAAAATACTCCGATTAAATGCAAGCTACTGCAATGGCAGCACGTTATATAAAAATATTGAAAAGTCCGAAATCGACGACAAGCAGCGGCACATCGCGACCACCGCGCACTGAACCAACTCGTATCTACCAGCGCTGGGCGCTGCCATCTTACCTGTGACGTCACAGCTTTTGTGAGGTCACGTGAAGAGTAGTCACTTTTGCGTACAACATGGCCCCAATCCGAGCCCATGTGCTGCTTTCTAACTTCCGGTTCAAAATTCTAAGCCCCTCTGCCTCGTTGATTATCCCCCCCGCCCCCCCCCCCCCCCCCCCTCCGCTGGTAGAGTCATTTTGCAGAATGTGGCATGATCATTTGAGCAATATAGCGCATGTTTCTTACAGCTGTGACAATCGGAAGGATAAAATAAAAACATTCGCTCCGTTGCAACCGTATACGCCATTCGCGTAGTAGGGAACCGACTGCGCCCTCGTCGAAGCGCTCTATTCTTGGTCGGGTCAGCGCCCGTGTGGTTGGAGTCCTCAAGAGTGTACACCCATGTCTAATAAGTCGACTCGTACGACCCGCAAAATAGCCTTGGCTGTTTTGTGTGCAGCAATTGTTGTCTCGCTGGTATATTTTGATTGGTTACGACGGCCACCTTCTTGCCCAACGCCAGCATCTGGCGGCACGACCAGAGAACAGGTAATACGCACTGCTATTGCTATAGTCACTGAAAGAATGAGAACGGCAGGGACGCCCCTCAGTGTTCCCGTCTCCCGAGCGATCTTCCTACCTTCGATATTGCTCCAGCGTCTCGTGAGCTTCGAGCGTACAAACGCAGCCAAAGAACGGTGGAAGGCAACGGGGGCGCAGTGGTGGCCGGGCATCCAAAGAAACGCCCTGCCTTTCCCATCCTGTCAGTGACCGTAGTAGTTATTCCGATTCTGATTTCTTCTGCCGATATTTCAAGTGTGGTCCTAACGGAACTCCTTTGAATAAACTTTGCTTTGGCCGTTTTCGGATTTCCTATTTGTCGCATAGAAAATGAAAATGATAGTTTTGTTTCGTGTTCTTCGGTATCCTAGAAAATTTGAGCTCTCATTGTTTAAAAGCGGGAATGAAATCGACATGGATACACTCGACCCTACAGTATGTTATGGATAATAAGGACGTTTCCTAGATTGTACGGACGAGCTTTGCGTTAACAGCGAGATCTTGTGACGACTCTTCGAGCACACATTCAGCACGCGTGCTCAAGGCCCGCAATCCGCAGTGTATACCAACTTCAACGAGTACTCTTTTGCACTTCCCGCGTCTATTATTAATTTCTTGTTCTTGATTTTGTTTGCGCAGACTTCCAGACGCCACGACGATGACTTCGCGTTCAGAGCACAAAAAATCCACAAAGTGTGTCGCACGTACCAGGTGGCCCTGGCGGAACACAACAGACGCCTCCTGAAGCGCAAGTTCGGCTACGAACGGCCCGGCTTCTGTGACAACCGAGAATGTTCTATCATCATGGAACCCGCACGGAAAGTCGGCTACTGTTTCATCAGCAAGGTTGCATCCTCCACAATCAAGACCGTCTTCGGTCTCCTGCTGAACATCAACAACACGGAAAAAACAGTTAACAGCTTCCACAGGGTATTCCATGAGCAGGTCCGCACACTGTCGCCCGTGACGTTCCTACAGAGGAGCAGACAGGAGCGCTACTCAACCGCCATGTTCGTGAGGCATCCCTTCGAGAGGCTAGTATCCGCATACGTGGACAAGGTTCTAGGCCCACGTGCTACCAATGCCTATTTTTACGACCGGTACTGGAACGACGTGCCTGGCGTCAGGGCAACGGGTCGGAACTTGACCTTCCCGGAGTTCATTGATTATATACTGAATCAGACAGTGAACCAGATGGACTCTCATTGGACTCCGTACTACGTGACGTGCCAGCCTTGCACCGTCAAGTACAAGGTCATCGGAAAACTGGAGACAGCAAGCAGGGACTTCGCGCTGTTCCTTAGAGAACTGGGTGCTCGGCAGGAGGACATTCCGCACGAAAACGAGAGTGGCGGCCACGGGTTGCGCAAGTCTGCCCGAGAGTTTTTTAAAGAACTCATTTTCGACCAGGTGATGCGTTTATATGAGCGGTTCTTCTTCGACTTCGAGATGTTCGGGTACGAACTCAGGGACTATCTACAATGACAGTGTACGCAAAACCAAACGATGAGGCCAACTTCTAAGAGAGTTCTTCAAGGCCACTACTTTAACAAATTTGCAGTAGAAAAAACCAGGACTCGTGTCTAAAACGTACAGTTTTTTTTTTCTCTTTTTTTTTCAATGCGTGTTCAAAAGTCAGATTTATTGAATATGATATAGTCTAGACAACTTGAGTGAGCCAGCAGCCTAAAAATTGTGTCCCATATGTTGACCATAACCTCCTGTATACTGATAATGCCTGCCGAATAGCCGGTAGCCACCTATAACTACAAAAGCGCGCCGCTAAGCCACACAAGACAGAAAATGTGAACGATGTGAATAAGCCTCTCGCGCGTTGTATTCTTGGTGCTGTTTTTGGCATTTGTCATGGTTGCTGTGGGCAAGAACCTGCCGGGTCTGTCATTTGATTAGGCCCCAAGCTGCACCCGGTGCCGTGGAAAATGACTGAAGCCCATTTCAAGTAAAGACTCCACAACAAGTCTACCTACCTCCAGCAACTCAACAGTGCGGTAGGCACTTTTTCGAGACGGACATTAAGGATGGCCCGTCTGGTCCCCCTTCGTGCGTCTTGTGGAGGCTTCACCCAAAGCCGAGCATAGCTCAGGCCTCCCTAGCGTCGAAGTTGGATCAGCCCATGTGCCCTTCCAGGTCATCTTTCCGCGCTGCTTTGACTGATTCTCAGTGGTTACCTGGCCACATCTTTCTCGCCCACCCTGAGTAAGTGACGGGAACCTAACGATAGGAACAATGCGTCGTTCCATAATGTGTGCCGGCACAGCTAAATCCTTCCACACTGATTACGTGACTTCGTAGCGGTTGTAACGCCGGAAGACCCTGGCCGTTGCAATTTCTCGTCAGCTTCTGCTCTTTGCCTGATCCTTAAATATAGAATTAAAAACGTTCGGTGTTCGTTGTTTGAGCGAGTGACTTTATTGAGAAAATAAGCTGGAAAGAGAGGAAATGCGGAACGAAAGGTTAGCCTCCCCACTCCGAATTATATTTCTCATTCCACTTGGGGTCACGATGGGAGGTCGGCGTCCTCGAGGAAATCAAGGATGGACTGGAAATCCTTAATCTTGGTCGTTCGAGGTCCTATTGGGAAGAAGAAACTTTGAGTATCTTGGTGGCTGATGCCATTTGCTGCATTGGTGTTTTGAAGATAATTCCTTGGTCGTGAGTAGAGCCACTAAGTGAGTTACGCTTAGAGTATCGGCAGTGTGTTCCACGGTATTTTTGCGGGTCCACCATCTTGGTACTTAGTGCAGATCAGACGCTACAGAGGTATGTTCTTTTTTATTTACTTTCACAAACTTCCAGAACTCTTTGGAATCATTCTTGAGTTTATCTTGAAAAGAGTCATAAAAGGTCCTTTTGTTTTCTTGTAAATTTCTTTTAATGTCTCTGCATATTTCTTCGAGATTTTGAATAGCACTATCAGACGGATTCGTGCGATACGTCTTAAAAGCTCGGCGTTTACGCTTTATTTGTTTTCGAATTGGAAGAGTAATCTATGGTTTATGTCTCTTATTTCCCTTATGAATTCTTAATGGTAAGTAATAGTTCACGAGTACCTTAATCGCTTGTTTGAAAATGTCCCACCAATGTTCAACATCACTCTCCACGCTCAAGTTTAAAAAGTGAGGAAAATAAACTGAAAGTTCATGAGAAATTTTTTTGTAGTCACCTTTCTCGTACAGTATGATTTTTCGAGCCGACATGGCCGTCTTATGAGTCTGATTCAGTGAGAAATCACAGACAACGGCACTGGGGTCGCTAATACCAGGGATTACAGTGACATTAGACATAAGGCTTTGGTTATTAATCAATAACAAATCTAAAATTGAACTGTTTCTTCTTGGTGAGAGAACAAATTGTTTAAGAGATAACGAGATAATAAGATCGTTAAAACCGTTATACAAACTAGAGTTATCGGTTGAAAAGTATGTACTCGTCCAATCGACGTTGGGAAGATTAAAGTTGCCTCCCATAATAACAGAGCTATCAGGAATCGAAGATAGTACATGACTAAGCTCATCTATGTCGTTTATGGTTGGGGGACGATAGTAAATGCCCAAGACTAGAGTGCCTCCTTTTGATAGTTGAACTCAGCACCAAATAGACTCTGTGTTATTGTGTGGTGGAAGGAACTGACTGCTTGCCCTATCCTGCGTCTATTAATAAAAACACCCCTCCGCCATGTGCGTGTCCATCGTTACGGTAGACAGAGAAGCCACCAGGAAATACTTCACTGTCCAGCACGGATTCATTGAGCCAAGGCTCAGGGGTCATGATAATATTTGGCATTATTGATTCTACAAGGCAAATTAAATAATCTACTTTATTTTTAAGGCTACGGCAGTTTAGCAACAATACAGTGGAAAGAACGTCCGACGATGTTGATAAGCTTTGAACATTTGTGGTCAAAGGGCTGCGTCATTGCTGTGGCCTTGTACTTCTCTTTCTACGCTTTCTTTCTACGACTCTTTCTCAGAGTCCCAGATAAACACGTCGCCGTTCAGAACCAGCTTAACATATGAAAGATGCACTTTGTTGCTCTTATCTTGCCTTATTTGTTCAGTGTCGTTCCAGAGATTACGTCTTTCTTGGCGAAGTGAATTACTGAAATCTTCGGATACGCTAAAGTTGGTGTTCTTTAATTTAAATCCAGGGTGTAAAATATCTTTCTTTTCGGTCGAAGACATAAAGCTTACTATAAATGGTCTTTTGAAACCATCTTTAAAGTAACCAATCCTGTGCGCCCTCTGAATCATAGTAGGATTGATTTTCATGCTTTCATTACAAATGCGTACAACCATGGTTCTTTGATTCCTCCCAGGATTCATTGCGCTTTCCGTCGGGTATGCCGTAAAACACAAGATTGCACCGGCGGTTGCTGTTTTCAAGGTCATCGATATGGTCCTCTATCCTTTTGTTCGTTGACTTCATTGGAAAGAGCGTACGCTTTTTCTTCCCGTGTAGCCCTATATGATGGGCTCCATTGAAAGGAAGTGGTGTTTCCTTAATTTGCCTAATCGTGCATAAGCTGGGCTTTTTTTTTTTTTTTTGCGAGTGGTCTTGCCTTGTTTTAAATTTCAGAGGTGTGATAAGTCCCTTTCGTCTGTAGACTATATGGCCTTATTACACTAATGACTAATTACTTGTGGCTAATTGTTCTTTTTCTTTTCGAATCCATGTGAAATCCACGCTAATGATGGTCAATGTCACAGCGTGCACTTAAAAAACTCGCTCAAGCTTCATAGACGCACGAAAAAACACGCACTGAGCGCTGTGTTTTGCTCAGCTGCTAAACGCGATGTGTACGTTTTTTTTGTGTGCGTGTGTGTTTTTTTTTTGCGTGTATGTGTTTGAAAACTTGATCGTCGACCACCTTGAGCAAACAGCCTCTGAGGTTCAAGGAGAATTTGCTGAAAAACAAAATATAATTAGATTTGTTTTGCTTTCTAAATTTACAAACGCTAAATTTAAGATAAGCTAAATTTACAAACGCTAAATTTAAGCTAAGCTAAATTTACAAACGAACATGACATTAGCCCTGTCCTGTGTGTTACTAGCGCATTCCTCAATCGTGTCATGGTTTCAATGAAGAACGTTTAAGCTTGCGTGCTATAATAAGCACAGCAGGCCCTGATGCCAGGCTTTGGGCATAAGCGCTAGTCCATGGAAACTGGAGAACGACTGAAAACATGAGAGCATTATTACACTTGGGTAATGCCGAAGAAACAAACACGAGGCAAGCGTGTAACACACGTGTTATATTCGCAACTCCAGCGCGCCGCTCGCCCTCCCACGGACGAACGGAGACCCAGAGGAGCGGGGACGGCAGCGGTGACGGCGGCGCGGAAACGGTGGCAATAGGGAGTTTTAGAATAGCGCACGCTAAAGCTTTTCGTACGCAAAGAATAGCGTCGTCGCCACTGCGCATGCTCCGAACGCAAACCAGGTTTTGCGCTTTGCGTGCGCAATTTCAGCGTGTGCTATTTCTCGGAAATAGCGTGCGTACGCAAGAGTCTTTGCGCTTCTCCAATGAGGATTCGTGATGAGAAGTTGGCTAAAGCCAAGACGAGCACAGTTAAAAAAAAAATGGCGGCTTCCAGGATTATGTTGGCGGCTGCTTTGGCGGCGTCGTGAGTGCGACGTCGGCGGCATCCTTGCCATTGCAATTTTCAATACGGGACGACATTGTACTCGGTTTGGCAGTGATCACCGGCAACTTGATGCTTGCGACGCGCGAACATTTCACGGCGAAGGAACGATGTGCGAAGGTCAGTACACGATACCTCTCTTGCCGAGGCGACGCAGGCGGACACGACCGGTCAACCGCTCGCGTCGCGTTCTCATGTTTAAACAAATTAAAATGCTACTCTAGATAAAAAAAAACTCGTTTTTTTTTTTTTTTTTTTGTAAAGTTCGAGCATTTCGTGTGTGAAATAATTTTTTTTTTTTTTTTACTGTATCTTGGTGGCGTCGCAAGCGCGAGATGCTTGGGCTTTTGCGTCGCGGCGGAGAAACGCTATTCTAAAACTTTCTTGCGTCGCGTGCGCTAATACAAGCGCTAAATTTAGCGCTAGCGTGCGCTAAAATTGCGTACGTTATTCTAAAACTCCCTAATGACTGTCCGCCTTGATGCGTGAACCCGTTTTAACGAAAAACGTGAGCGCGTTAAAAAAAGAAATTCATGTGCTCCGCCTTGAAACAGCCTTGCACAAAGGACCGGGAGGTCTAATTTCATTAGGAACGTTTCGTGTATCGCATACGCTGCGGATTTCTGGTCTTGTGCATGGCCGCCAGCTCATTATGTGCTCAACGTGATGGAAAACGCTCCCGCTAATAATGAAAAACTCTTTAGTACGGACTACGGAAAGTCTATTCTTTGCTATAAGTATAGGAGAAAACTTGACGCGCAACGGTAGGTCGAGCAATACAAATCGGGAATGGGTTCGCGTTTTAAGGCCGTTACAAGGAACATGACCATTTATTCCAAGCCCTTTAAAAAGACAGAATACCCGTACTTGGTTTCAGGTAATTCCAAAGCAAATAAAGAAATGCTCGAGGCCTTTTAAGCGCGTCTGTGTTAGCCAGCCGTTTGTGACAAGAGTTTAGAACGCGCAGTTTTAGCCAGAGGGACCGGAATGTTGCAAATAACACGGTACAACAAACGTACGTTATATTAAAATATTTTTTTTTTGATAGAGCAATAAATAAAACCCCTAAACAGGCCGATTATGTTAATAGACAGTTTTTGCATAGTGTACGACAACCCTAAACTTCAGTTGGACGTACAGCACACGGACGTTCAACCGGCGCTACCAACTTTCACGAGCGGCTTGATAACCGAGTTGTGCAACTTATTAAAATAGCTTAGGTGAGTGTAAATGACTGTAAAAAAAATAGAAAGAAATCGGGGTTTTCTTGGCCCTACTGCAAAACCTTGGTGTTTTTTTTGTTTTTTTTTCGGTACTCTTTGATGCGTATTTTAGCTGTTTAATATCTTATATTGCGCCGTCATCAAGCCTCTCGTAAAAGTTGGGGCCGTCAGTTTGACGTCAGTGGGCTGCATGGCGAACTGAAGTTTTGAAGTGTCGTATATCTGACAAGAGATGTAAGGTCTACAACCTTTTTGTTTTGTTTTTGAGAGTGATGAGCACGGCAACGCTCCTGGCCCGCACGGAAAATTGTGCTTCAAAGGCGCAGCGCGAGCTTGCGGTTGTAATGCTACACCGCACGGTAGCCTGCGGTAATAAACTTTTCATCAATAACCATAGAGCAGTTTGATCACGTGTTGCAATACACTAAAACCGAGACGGTAAGCAGCGATTTGAGAGGCTGTGACGCGAAGACAACAATACTGTATATTGCCGCTCTTCCGAAGCTTGACGGTCACCGTTCTCAGCTTTTTTTTTCAGAGCACTCATGGCCAGGCAAAGCGCAAACATATCTTCATCACCCTCAAAATTCTTCTGCCACAAACAGTAACGTGGCCGGTGCCTAAAACGCGCTCGCTCACCCCAAAGATTCGCAATTTAAGGTTTCTGCAACTTTAAAATATCAGCATGCTCGTGTTCATAACGTGCATCAGCATCTCCGTCATCTGTAATATGATCCCTCCCTAACCGCATCGCATTTGTAGACAAATAAATCATTTTTAGCGCGCTGAGCGTCAGCGAGCAGGCGCACGAGATATCCTGGAGAATCTATCCCCTTCTTTTCCGCCATCCTTGAACTACCGCCCCGCCACCTATAGGGCGTTGGAGTTGCGAATATGGACGATTCCGTGTTTTCGGAGTTTATTTCTCGCGAAATCGGAAAAACGTGTTTCGAAATTTCTTTTTTTTTTTTTTTTTTTTCGCTGAAAATTTGGGGTTTTTACTCAGTTCCCCTTTATTTCCGAATGTAACAGTTGCGTACTTCAATGATAGATAACTGGCCACTCTTCAGGACCGCTGACACCATTCTCTTTTAAAATTGGTGCATAAAACACCGGCTTTCATTTTTATGAAGTTATACACAAAAAAAATGGGGGGGGGGGGGGGGGGGAGAGGGGCCTAGAGGATAAGCAACCCACATAAAAATCAGGGCATTATTTCAACTGAAATGTATTAGAATACACATCTAAAAATTGTAAAACCGCACATGCGCAAAGAGGCTTTTTTCGGTAAGTCTGTACATGCTTGGAGTGTCGTGCGGCTTCTCCGGGTTTTGAACCTCAATGTCTCCTCTTTGCGGATGTGCAATTTTACAATTTTTATATGGGAATTCTGATAAATTTCAGTTTAAAGTCCTCGCTTTATATATTTATGGGTGATTTCATCTCAACTCAGGCACGGATTTAGGGTCGAATTTTTAATTTTGACGAAAAAAATATATGTTTTGGGGCAATTCCTATAATAAAAGAAGACGCAAACGGTTATTTCGTCGGATTTTTTGTTCTCAAGTTATGGACCGTTGAAACGGTCAAGGTGGAAATTGATGTTTTTCCAGCCTGTCGGAGGTGCCATATTTCACTCCATCCCTTTTCCCTACTTTTTACGCTACGTCAATATAACTTTTTGGGAACACTCTAGACATAGGCTTTTTCATGCTAATTAAGCGTCCAGGTCATAACATTCTTAATGATTTTTTTTTATTTGTCAAACCGCCTCTCTGTGACGATATTTGACGAAGTTCAGCAAGCTGTGCTGTGTGACCTAATCAACATATTTTTATGATCTTTATATCACCGTGAAGCGCCAATTATACTCTTTCTTTTGAGTATAATTTCACTATTTTGCCACAAGTATATATTGTGCTACATGTGCCTGAAAAACGAATATTTCGAAAAACTAGCAAGTTTGGAGTCGATTTTCTAAAAAAACCCACTTTTTATTTTTTTCATTTTTTATTCACAGTTAGTTAATATAGTAGTCTATCAGGAACTACCAACAGAAATTGTAATATATTGTTTGTATGGCCGCTATTAAGACTCGAATCTCGTGCTATGAGCGTTTTGAACGGGACTTCGCACAGGCGCTTTGCTGAGCAGAATTTTGGCCAATGTAAAGTTTTCTATTTAATGTTAGTACTTACCACAATATCTGAGCGTAAAAGCAAGTGAAGTAACAATATTTATCCTTACAACATTTATTTACTTGGCACTGGGGTGATTTGAAAGGTGTGTGAGCTTCGCCTTATGTATTGACGGAGAAGTACGTAACATCTAAACTCACGGACAAACTTAAGTCACGAGGGAAACGTCTAAGTAACCTGGCATGAATCACTGCAAATAGAAATGAAACCTAAACACATGACTAACGCATTTGAAGACTTACACGCCACGAAATGCTCGTTATTTTACGAAAGAGCCCGTATGTGCACAAAATAGACCGTACTTCCTAAGCGTCAGATACTAAATCGCACATATGTATATGCACTGCATATCTGTTTGACATAAGAAAATATGACAATTACATATAAAGTTCGGAATTTTAAACTCAAGATGCGACACGTAACCAGAGAAGGGAAGTAATATTTCATGTTGTAGCCTAAACATGTTCATTGCATAAAATATATCAAAATGTGTTGACCAAATGTCTCATATACTCCTAATTAACATAAAATACACTCAAAGTTAATACAAATATAAACTTTAAAACGAATTGAACACCGCCAAATTCCGTCTGGTTTACGGATAGACGACGCAGTACCTTTTCAATAATATACACGGCGCTGCTCACACAAAAACAGTGATAAACACCTGGGATAGGGATAGTCATCTTTCGACGTAGCACATTTCGAGACAATAGGTTGATGCGATTCTGAGCCAGTTTTCGCTTTGTCCAAATTGCAGTCAGTTCAGTGTCAAAGTCTATGGCGCGTCGTCTGATCACACAGCGCGCACTCACAGGGGGACAAGGATGAACGCACTGTTGAAACGGTCCGGCCTTTTCACGGTCCCACCATTTAGCTCTGTCTATTCTGGGGTTTGGTAAACTCTTTCTAGGACCACATCACCTCCCCCTTCCCCCATTGCTTTGCTCCACACATGAGAAGATTGGATGCCTTTCGATGGGGTTACCTTCTCCCACTCCTTCCTTTTAAGCTCCCGATAACGGGACAGCTCCTCTTGGTCGATGAAGAGAAGCGTTATCCCCTTGATTTCCTGGCCGAGAGCTTCAACGAACGTACGCGCGTTAGTTATGGAGCTCAGCTCAGTTGTTTTCAAGTTATGCAGTGACGCATGATGCTTCAGCACACCACCCACTCCATCGCACGCGCTTTTGCCGTGCCCTGACGCCGAGTATATCCACCTGCTGACGACAAACTTCTTCTGAAATTCGTGTAATTGGTGCCGATTTTTGAAATGGCTTGGAGCGCCGTCCGAAACATAGATCAGCTCCAAAAAAACGGGCACGAGTTCCTCGAGCCTGTCTTCAATCATTGTGAGCGCAAAGAGCGCGTGTGCAGAATCATGACAGGTATCGTCACTCACGACGCCGAAACTTAG
Source organism: Ixodes scapularis (assembly GCF_016920785.2). Classification (NCBI taxonomy): domain Eukaryota; kingdom Metazoa; phylum Arthropoda; class Arachnida; order Ixodida; family Ixodidae; genus Ixodes; species Ixodes scapularis. Next base: position 110,317,335 of record NW_024609881.1, read on the forward strand.
TGTTCCCTTCGTGGTCGTCGCAACGCAGGTGAAGATTGTCACCATCTTGGTTTTCCAGTGGTATCCCTGCACTGCACGTTGGAGCACAATACTCCAGTTTTCGGCGAAATCAAAGTGGAGGACTACGACACGTGGCTTCACATTTGCTTTTTCAAGCCATATTGCTCTCTGTTGTGCGCGCCGAATATAATAGTGGGGTATGTATTTCTTCGTCCACTTGTTGAGTTCGTTAAGAAAAGCAGTGGCCTCCAAATGTTTTTTCACCAACTCGCCACCAGATTCCCACAGTGCCAACTCCAGTTCATGTTCAGCGCTCATCCCTAGCATCTCGAGGGATATGTCCTTCCGGTTCGAACAGGCTTCACACCTCAGCAAGAAGCAGTTTTGGGAAGGATTTTCACAAAGAAACATTTTCTGGATGTCTTCAAAGGTCATGGTCTTCCCCGCCGCATTTGACAGAGATGTCAGAGTATGAAGTTGGCGCAGCATACACACACACACTCTTCATGTACAGGGTGTTTCTTAACCCACTTGGGCCGAAGAGAATAAAATTTTGTAAGGCCCATTTTTGACTCGGGATTGGCCGCCTTGAATTCTTTGTAGGTTTCCCTAATAGATCTCGTCATAAATCGCTTCGTGACGAAGACTTCCTGACCATCAATAAAAAGCCTCACGACATCCTTCTTGTTCGGGCTTTGTCTTGAGCAGTCTTTTGCATCTGATGTGTAGTAAGTCAACGCAAGAGCGACATCGTTTTCGTTGAGAGCATGTCCTTGGTATGGGTCAGGTGACGCCCAGACCCCCATTTTTTTTTTCAGCTTTCTTGATTGGTCCAAAGCATGCTTCGTCACTTCAGGAATTGCTTTCAGGATATCTTTCTTTTTGAGGTTAGATGGAAAGAGAGTTAAGAGGCGGTAGCGTTCTAGCTGCGACGCGCTCTTGACGTAGGCTGCTCGTAAATTGCTGACCCAGTCGGAGCACGAGGAGCATGGATCTTCTTTGTCTGTGCCCGTAGGTTCTCCGTACACGTCACTTAGTTTACGACCAATTTTCTTTTTGAAGTCCGCGGTTATCTCGGATTTTTTTCGCTTAACATAGCCGGTACGACTTCGTGGGGTCACGCTAGAAGGGAGTTTAAGTGGTGTCACACTTACTTCGGCAGCATCAATTGCTTCAGACACTCCTTGGACCAGGGCTTCCTCGTCAACGAATGATCTGTCCGCTGGTTTCAGGGATGATGACGATGAGCTTGATGACAACATTTCCTGTCCTTGGTTATGTTCTTCAATCTGACCCAAGAACATTGTGTAGCAGTTATTGCACAGAACATCTCCAGGGCTTACGCGCTGGGCGTCCTCAGCCGGTAGAACTTGCTTAAGAAAACTTAGGTTTAGCTCCGAGACTTGACGAAAATGGCGTCCGTAAAACACTCTTCTCTTGTGTCTCCTTGAACAGTCGGCGCACACTTTCCGGTCTGAACTGAATAATGTATTAGCCATGGCAGTAACGAACACTTCTGGCTTTCTGAAAGCAGGAGCAGTTTTAAGTTCATCCAGCTCAGACAGCACGGAGTTAGAATGAGTACCAGCTTTCCGCCGTGGCTTAGGAATTCAAGAGCCAGAAAGGGACCGAGAAGGCTATTATCAGTTAGACGACGTGCGAAGATTCGGCTTCCTTTGGGTCCCCAATCTTCCCGTCGATCCATACTTAAACAATCGCTCTCCGCCTCGCGCGTAATCTGAGTGCCACGCAGCAGCGGCGTCTCTTTTAGTGCCCGCGGATTAGTGGCACGGTTGTGTTAAGGCCCGTTCACACTCTTGCAACCGAGTACGACCGAGAGAGACCAGACCGGTTTTCAATCCTCTTGCGACTTCTTAGGACCAGGCGCGCTGCTGCGGAGCTGGTCCTAAGAGATCGCAAGAGGCTTAAAAACCGGTCTGGTCTCTCTCGGTCGTACTCGGTTGCAAGAGTGTGAACGGGCCTTTAGAAGGACGAGGAGGGGAGCTTGGAGAGACAGAGGGGGGCTTGCGACGTAAACTCTAACCTCGAAACGCCTGTTCTCCCGACAATCAGGGTTTCCGTGTCGGTCGCATCCAAAGGCATAATCCTTAGAGGCTCCAGGACCCCGACGAAGATAGAGGCGGTAGCCGCGTGATGTTCAAGATAAAGTATTCTATACACGCCGCCTGACTAGGGTGGCATCTGTAAAATTTTGGAGCCGAAAGCAAAAGGCCTCAGAGGACTTCTCTAACGATCTGCATTCCCCCGTATTGGGACAAAAAGATGCGCTCGCACTTGTGAATACGGACTTCTAAGTAACTTTTTTTTAAGAGCACTACTCAAATTTCTTTTTAATGTTTATGGTTGGATATTAGGTAACTGCTAATTATAAATAGAAAACCTTATATAGGCCAAAATTCTGCTCAGCAGAGCGCCTGTGCGAAGTCCCGTTCAAAACGCTCATAGCACGAGATTCGAGTCTTAATAGCGGCCATACAAACAATATATTACAATTTCTGTTGGTAGTTCCTGATAGACTACTATATTAACTAACTGTGAATAAAAAATGAAAAAAATAAAAAGTGGAGTTTTTTAGAAAATCGACTCCAAACTTGCTAGTTTTTCGAAATATTCGTTTTTCAGGCACATGTAGCGCAATATATACTTGTGGCAAAATATTGAAATTATACTCAAAGAAAGAGCATAATTGGCGCTTTACGGTGGTATAAAGATCATAAAAATATGTTGATTAGGTCACACAGCACAGCTTGCTGAACTTCGTCAAATATCGTCACAGAGAGGCGGTTTGACAAATAAAAAAAAATATCATTAAGAATGTTATGACCTGGACGCTTAATTAGCATGAAAAAGCCTATGTCTAGAGTGTTCCCAAAAAGTTATATTGATGTAGCGTAAAAAGTAGGGAAAAGGGAAGGAGTGAAATATGGCACCTCCGATAGGCTGGAAAAACATCAATTTCCACCTTGACCGTTTCAACGGTCCATAACTTGAGAACAAAAATTCCGACGAAATAACCGTTTGCGTCTTCTTTTATTATAGGAATTGCCCCAAAACATATATTTTTTTCGTCAAAATTAAAAATTCGACCCTAAATCCGTGCCTGAGTTGAGATGAAACCACCCATATATATATATATATATATATATATATATGTTCTGAGTCAGACCCAAATAGCCCAACCCTCAATCTTAATTTCTTTTTTTTTTTGTTTTCTCTTGTGACCTCGGAATTCTGAGTTTTAGGTGAAATCCGAGTTTTAAAAAAAATTTGACCGGCGAGTATTTTCGTTTTGTTACATGTTGTATACATACTTTGCATGCAGCACAGGAATCTGTCAATAAAACCAATCATACGCATGTGCACTACTACACTCTAAAAAATGTCTGTGCGTCTACTTTCCCGCACAACACTCGGGGAGTCAATCACCGCAAGTCACGGAGGTAGCTCAGCGAGTGACGATGCCGAAACATATGTTTAGACCCAAAAACGCAGTCTGAGTTGTGACATTAAGCAATGCAAAACGTCACTCTTGCATTGCATTGCCAGGAAGTGGAACAGGCTGTTCCACTTCCTGGCAGCCGTGCGCTACATCAACGGATGCGTCGGCTCCTGCAGCAATTCCACGGGTCTGAACGGCGTGAGCGTTACACTGTAATTAACCACAGCGTGAGAGTCCCGTACATCTGATTATCCCTCCGCAGCCAATCAGATTGCTGCATTAACCGATAAGAGCGCGGAACGACCAATTACGAAGGAAAGAACGTGAATGAATGGATGGATGGATGCGACTGAACCCTTTGAATCGGGCGGCGATATATCTAGAGATTTATTCTTAAAAGTTATACACGATCCATACAACGGAGGCGCCTCTATGCAACACGCTGCGCACACTTTCCGCTCGGGAGGTAACAAGAAAATATTAATCTGTCTCTCGACATATGCCTTTTTTTTTTTTTCAAAATAAACCACGCCCCACAGTGTCAGTTACTAAAGTGTCAATCATGGCATTTGTTCTCTATTCAAGGGGAACTCGAGTGCTTTTTGTAAACGCTTGTTTTTGATGGCCCATTGCGTGTTTGGCGCTAGTCAAAAAAATTGAAAAGTTCTCGACAGCAAGACATCTATACTCTGCCTCATCCTGCACTCTAAGAAAAGCCCGTGAGTCTGCTTTTCCGCACAACCCTCGGAGAGCCAATCACCGCAACTTACGGTTGCAGCTCAGCGAATGACAATGCCGAAACATATGTTTAGACCAAAAAACGCAGTCTGAGTTGTGACATTAAGCAATGCAAGCGTGACGTTTTGCATTGCTTAATGTCACAACTCAGACCGCGTTTTTTTGTCTAAACATATGTTTCGGCATCGTCATTCGCTGAGCTGCCTCCGTAAGTTGCGGTGATTGGCTCTCCGAGGGTTGTGCGTGAATGTAGACGCACAAACATTTTTTAGAGTGTGCGATGAACTAAAGCCTAATGCTGCAGGCCGCCAGGTCCAATCACGAGCCTGTTAGAAACCACGTGGTATATTTGCTCCGTCGTACGTATCAGTGCGCCAAGACACGTCATGGGGAGGCGAATTTTTCGTCTGCTTACCGAGCCATCACGGAGGCTCCGTATGCTTGCTACTACTGAAGACTACTAAAGGGTTTAAATACCGTTTAGAAGTGATGGGGCAAGGAGAACCCAGGATCATAACCAGTGGCCATTAAACATAAACATGAGTCGGTTAAAGTGTTCGGCACGGGGGCGTATGTACGGACCACGTGCGGAAGGGAGGTGCGGGTCCGGGTACTTCTTACGTAAACGAAAGTTGGATTGGTTTGGATTGTTATGGCTAAAGCGTAACGACTTTACGTCCGTGTTTCCCGCCGTGCCGTCCAACCTCTCTAAACAGTTAACATGTTTAGGAAATATGGCAAAAACTTTTATGAAACTAAATACCATGTATACCTTTATTTCACCAATCATAAAATAGCGCGCTATCAAAACAGAGCATCCATAGGCGTTCGATTAGTGCACTTCGTAGTCTGCGTATCAGAATGTCTCTCGCGCACTCGTTCGCCATGCGGATGCAAGCTTTCCTGAGGCCCGCCAGCCTTCGAGCCCTACTCCATCGTAGGGTGAGACGGACTATAGTAAGTTCATAGCGATAGAAATACTCGGTCATTTTTTTCTCTTGTGTGTATGAGTGTCGGTGGGAGGGAGGAGGGGGGGGGGGGGGCATCTTAGCGTCCTGATCACCTTTATAAAAGTCAACCAATAAACATAGTCACTTGCGTGGGCATACAGAACGTTACCATTGCTGCTCTTGGGCGGGTTCTGCATTACATTTTGCGAAAAACGTCGAATCTTTGGGTATAGGAGAGGTAATACAGCCATTCTTTTTTGGAAACGCCATCTAACGGCGCCCTATGGTGTCTACTTAAGGCGCGGAAAGAGGGACGTGTCACCATTTCTGATTAGATCTTTAATAGTGTAATCGGACACCATGAGTGTAATTTCCGATCTTTTGTTATTCTTAGAGCCCGTAGATTGAGTTATTACCATAAATAGACGATCTCAAAATTTGCTTGAGTGCCCCTGGGAGCGAGCAGACAGCGTCAAAAGCGCGCCATCATGGTGTTTGTCATGTTTCGTTGCATCCAATTCTCTGCCTTCCCTAGGTTCACGGGGGAGAGAGAGGTCGGCGGGGGGAGGGTTAGGTATACACGTTTCAGTGCTCTGCCCGGACGTAATGCTAGCCACAGCGTAAACAAATAGGCCTAGTGAGTTGTGGCTTTGACGCTGCTTCATTGGTCCCCTTAGCTCGCAGCGTCGGCTGCGTCTGGACTTAAAACTTCGGTCAAAAACGAACCCAAAATAAATAACTGGTACCGCCTTAGTGGCACGAAATAGGATTACAGTCGAAATATTACGTCAAAGTAAAGCCGGGTACTCCGCTAATACCGCCGATTTTAAAGATGCAAGCGGGTTAGCTTTAAGTCCAGCAACACTGGGCGACGCGTACCGCAGCACCACCGTGACGTCACACCGCAGCCGTGCACCTGATATCAGTGTTGCCTTCCCTCTCCCGCAGAGAGTTTCCGTTTTGCCGTAGGCTGCCGAAACCGAAGTTTGAACCGTGATATTTTTAAAACTACACGCAGTAAAGAAAAAAAAAGAAAAAAAAAAGATAGATTTTGTGATTTAGGGACACTGAGCGAGCGGAAAACAGTCGTAATCCCAACTTCGAAAATATTTACCGGAGTTGCTGTTTAAGCTGAAACGAACTATGAGTACAGCTGTCCAATGTTTTTTTTTTTAACAATATGACGGGAGCGTAGACCGGCTGGCGGGCCACACAAAGCGCTCCGGCGGTATCCGCGAGAGTGGGCGGGTACGTGTGTACCAAGCTGAGCTCGCTCTCACCGATAGCGCCGCAGCGCTTCGTCATACGGCGGTGATCGGCCCGGCGGTCGACGCCCCCATCATAATATTAAAAGAGTTTCAAAGTTGTACTCTCGTTATTTGATCTTCGTATAAACAATGGGCCTATTGCTATATTACCCAAGCATCAAGGAGAATGCAAGGATTGGTGTTCCACGCGCCACACGTGCTGGCCTTAGCAGTTTTAACTTTTCTAAAGCAGATACCTAAAACAAATGACATCTTGCACGCGCGTTCGTCAGGGCTTTATTTTGGTTATTTTCTTCGAATCTTTCATACGAGAAAGGCGTGCCCGTAAGGCGTGTGGAACAAAAACCCTGCATTCTCCTTGATGCTTGGGTAATATAGCAATAGGTCTATTGCAAGCATGGCAGCCCACCTGGTGCCCCAAGTGCCCCAAGCTTGCAAGCGCGTCCATCTTGCGCGTGAACATATACATAGATTTGGCAGCTTGAAATTGCACGGGCTTGTGCGCGCGAGCAGAGGCATGGCAGCGGCCAGCGGCTTTGCTTGTAATCGTCTTGCCGCCGGAAGCGCTAGCGAGTTCGTAAGACGCGACCGTGTAATGACTGCATCGAGCATAAAGCTGCAATGCAGCTTTCGATCATGCACCAGTTATGGTCCTCTAGTAGCGTACATCGGCATCTATCTACGCGCGGTAAAAGAACGTATGGAGAATTTAGAGGAAAAGAAAGCTTAAACAAAAAAAGAATGCAGCTCGCGCTTTTGGTGTATTATCAAAACAATTATGCTTCTCTCGGAAGAGTTTTGTTCTGCTTTGCACCATTTATGTTTATTCATTGGAATTCTGCAAGCATAGCGTCCACGAGCAACCTGAAAAAACGGAATGAGGCACAACCGAAACGCGACCGAAAAATAATCGAGCCTGCTCGCTACAAAGCTGCAGGCGTAACCTTTTGGGAGCTACTTCAAGGTATTTACAAACAAATTGTTGTTTGTATGTTTATACAGCCGGAAGTTAGTCTGTGTCAGTGGGTGTCTGGTGTCTCAACTTTGGATTAGCAATTTAGCCAGTGCGATACAACCGTTAACCTGGGGTCTTTAACGTGCATCACGCAGTAGTGATACACGACCGCACGCCGGTACGATCCTCATCCAGATCGAAACGAGCAGGAGCGGGGATTGAGCCCAGGGTCCTGGGTTCTGAAGCGTGAGCTTTCGCTCCACGTGCTCCGAGCTGGTGTGTGCTAGAACACTCGGCCACTGATTCCCTTTTCTTTTTTTCGCTTTTTTAGTGCCTGATTTTGACATGAGACAAGCATATTTACATAACACAAATATATTTAAATGACAGCTATACACAAATGAAAATATCAAGCAGTCACCCAGTCATTGGCTGACGTTGACACATCAAAAATCTCTTAACATTACTAGCGGTTCAATTCTTGGCAACCAATCAGGTGCGGTGACTAGTGTTTTAACGCCTTCGACGTACGCCATAACAGTTTCATGAAAGTACATTTTCGCAGGCCGAGCATCGGCATCATTATGAAGCCTCGCTGTGCGGGAGCGCCATAGACTGTGTAGGCCCATGAGCCTTATCAAATCAAAAGGCACCCCCTCGTCTATTGCCAAGAAGCGAATACCATGCTGATCTATACAAAAATCATTGCGTATAGTTTTTTGAAGTACATCCCAAAAGAAGGCACCCTCCCAAAAATGCAAGAAAACATGTTCAATTGTATCGGGGATTTTGCAAGTGTATAACAGATCGTTCCCCAAGAGGCAAACATCCCTTTTTCTTCTAAATATGTTGTTACTGACAACATGCCTGCCTGAAGTTTAAAAAAGAAAATCGCTTAACTGGCATCCTCTTCACTCTTTTCAGAACATCCTGTCCTGGGCCTTCACAATATGTCGCTGTATACATCGGGACAGAAAGTACACCATCTCTCATAGCTTTATGTAGTTTTTTGCGTGTCACGTTACCTAAATATTCAATGAAAAAACGCGTCTGCAAAGACCGAAGTGTGGATACATATCCCTAAAAACAAAAACAACAGGGTCGGATATGCACTCTATGGACACTATGAGCTGAGGCAGCGCACGCGCCAACCTCATCTGACACACAGTTCGCAGGAATGGGTCAGAGGTGTCACGAAGAAAACAGAAATCTGTTCACTAGCTGTCGGACAAACAGGTGGGTCAATCCGAGTCGTCCTTCCCGGACTCGTCTGAACAGATTGTCCCTGGCACACCTTTCCCAGGATGACGCCCAAATAAAGACAGCAAACACTCGATGGAATTTTCGAACATTAACTCGGGAACAATGCAACACTTGTATAACAAACCATATTTTGGACACAAAAATAAATTTCACACTGTGGCTTTGGCAACCATGGAGAGACTCTCTCCTTTCCACTTTTCAGTTTTATCTTTATTTTCTTGCTCTTGCACCCACCAATACTGCTCGCTGCTTTTATAACAGTCGAGCGGAGTTCCCAGGTACTTGAGGGGGTTGTTACCCATCTGACATTAGCAAACGAACTTGGGCTTGAAGAACAGTCCCCATGCCAGAACCCAATACATTTATCCCAATTTACATTGCTCCCAGTAGTTGCAGAAAAACCCGTAACTTGCTTGACAACTCGTTCGAGACTCCCTTTGTTAGTGCAGAAAAGAGCGATGTCATCTGCGTAGGCCAAAAGCTTAACTTCTGACCCACCCGATTGGAAACCCTAAATCTTTTCCCCATACCTGATCCTTAAACATAACGCTTCTATATAGATACAAAAGAAGAGCGGACTAAGGGGGCAGCCCTGGCGCACTGAACGTTATACTTTAATGGGGGCCCCCAGATTCCTGTTTCCATTCAACCTTGTAGTACAATTTCGGTAAGCCAGAGCAACACCCTCTCGAATTACATCACCCACGTTCACAGAATCCAAAATAGCAAACAAAATATCGTGCACCATAGAGTCAAACACCTTCTCGAGATCAAGCTGAAGGACTGCTACTCTAGCGTTTATGGCGTCGCAACACTCTAAAACACACCTCCCCTTGTATATCTTGGTGAATATGGTGCGTCCTTTTATGTCACACGTCTGATGTGGCCCAACTATTTCTTTAATAGCAGTCTGCAATCTTTGCGCTAGCACCTTCATGAAAATTTTATAACGAACATTAGTTAATGAAATCGGTCTATACATTGTTACCTGTTTAAGTTTGTCCCTATTATCAGTTTTTGGTATTAAAATGGTGTGTGCCTCCGCAAAAGATGGGGGCAGCGCTTTGAGGTCAAAGCCTTCGTTTTACACCGCGGTTAAACGGGGTGACAGTTCATGCTTAAATTCCTTATTTAATTTCCTTATTCAAGACCGAGCTTAACACGTCATGGCCCGGAGCATTCCCTGGGTTTAAATTCAAGATAGCACCTGCTCTTCCTCGACCAATATGCGCTGTTGTAGCCTTTCTTTGTCATCATCCTGCAGTCTCGGCATTCCGCCGATAAATTCCAGTTTGAATCTTTCTAAATCTACCCCACGGAAGGCAAACAAGGCCTGATAGTGTTCGACGAAAGCCCGCTCAATGTCTTCTTTTTCAGCTGATAGGCCCCCTTTCCCGTTCTACCTCATTCATCTGATTCCGGTGAGCGTTCGTCTTTTCGACACCAAGCATACGCTTTGTGGGCATCTTTCCAACCGCCAATCGCTTCGTTCTTGCCCGCACGATTGCCCCGCGATAGCGGTCTTGATCTATATCTTCTAGACGTTGTTTGAGTTGCTGGATATCTTCCTTCTAGGGGTGTGCGAATAGCAGTTCCAATCGAATAGCGCTGCGTCATTTATAGTCTTCACAGTGCTAGGGAAAACCAAGACCTACCGGTTCCCTTTGCAGCGCTGATACCGGGAATGACGCTATGCTATTCGATTCGAACCACAATTCGCACACCCCACCTTCCTTGAAAACCCCTGGCGCTTTGTTGTCTTGCTCAATTAATTTTTCTAATTTACTTTTTTTAAAGTCTTCTCCTTATATTTTACTCCTACTTTAAGCGACACGACCTTTCCATCGCTTTCAATTTGATGTCTTGTTTACATAATTCCCATTTACCTCCTAATTTATTTTGGCCTTCCTCAATGACCTGAAAGAGAGACTGGTTTAAAGGGGCACTGACACATCAAAATCATATTTTTTTTTATTATCCGAAACGATTGAAAACGATGCCGGGACATTACCCTCAAAATTTGAAATTTGGGAGTTCAGTATTTGTGAAGTAAAAAAACAATTTCCAAATGCCGAATTCGAAGTTCCCGCGCGATCGGCGCCGGTGCCTTGACGTCAAAAATCGCGGAGACCTGAGAGTCGACTTTCTTTCACCACTCCCTGCTGTTGCCATGGCGACCCAAAGCGAGGAGGAAAGGAGTGAGCGGCGGCGTTACGGCGGACCGGTTTTGAGCGGTGTCGCCTGTTTTCCGTTGGAGGATACAAATCCAGGAGACGGCACCACAACGAACTCCCGATTTTTGGTATTTCAAAAAGAAGGGCCGTAGTGCGTTCGCAATTGTGTTAAAAAACATGTTTTACGATTGCCGTAATTAAATGTTATAGAGATGTCGCCTACATAGCTTCTAAATTTCCTGATTTTTGACGTCACCGATCAAAAGAAGCGAGGCGGCGAGAGGCGGGAAAATCAAACGCCACAAATAAAAAGGCGCGCGCGCGCGCGGAAAAATTTTTTTTCGCGATGCGGTTTTTTTTGCGTGTCTATGACTGCAACTTGCATCGTTTTAGACAATAAAAATAAATACAACCTTTGGGGTGTCAGTGCCCCTTTAACGCAGTAATTTTCACATTTCCCTATAAAGTCTCATGCAAGATAAATCCTATCCAATCGGGCATGACTGGTACTCTGAAAATGGGTGTACTGCACTTCCAGTGCTCCTTCTAAGCATTCATCTGCGTCTAGAAAGTTACTTTCGCCAATTACCTTTGTTAATACGTCGGTACTTGCGTCTCGGTAGGCGCTCCTTCTAGACTTATCACGTGAAGATAATACACAGTTATAGTTTCCCATCAAAAGAATTGCCCTATCTGTAGTAAGGTGTAGCCTAATATTTTCAAAAACGTCGTTCTGTCATTAGCCTGGTTCGGTGCGTACAAACAGAAAACACGCCACTCGATTGAAAGGAAAATAAAGTCGCACACAAATCTACCATCCAGGCTCGACTTCACCTCCTACACAACCAGCCCTGGCAACTTTCTGAAGAACAGCACACAGCCAGCAGACGTCCCAACTGCGTGGCTTATACACGCAAAATTATGAGACGTGAAGCGCTGCACCATGCTCCCGCTCTCCTCCTCCCCGGTTACCTTCGTCTCCTGAACCGCGAGAACGTCAATGTCTAGGTCCGTTACCAGACAATACAGTTGGCTCTGCCTCCTGTTCCGAGCCAGCCCTCGGACGTTCAGTGTTGCTACGTTCAGGGACCCTTTTAAAGCCGTCATGGTTACACGACCCGGGAGCATTGTGAATACTCCTCACTCCGACAAGTTAGTCACCCCCACCTCCGCGTCGCCGCCGGGTGGCACTTGCATGCTTAGCTACTCCTCTGGAGTCCCCCACGCCGTCGGAGTGTTCGACCTCTGTCGCAGCCCGGTCCGTCGCAAAGAAGCCGCTTTGGGCGGGGGCTCCTCTTCTTTGCTGGCCTCCGACTTCTCACCAACTACCTCGGTGTGACCACGCTTTGCGACCGTGCTTGCGCTTGATGTCCCTGACCCTTGCTGGGTTCCCGTCTCCTGACTCAGCACTGAAGCCTCGTCAAATGAGCAGCTTGCTTCATCTTTCGCCGAGTCGTTTTAGTCACTGGTGTCGGCTCCTCGACTTGCCTCCCCAGGTCGCAAGACGCCTGCCTGTCCTGGCTGTTGGGTGGTGACGTGGTCGTCGTCCCTGCAGTCGTCACTGGCTTCCCAGCTCCTTGGGCTGCTTCCTCTGCCTCGGTAGTGTCCATGAGGTGGTCAGATACCTCATCGCGCACAGGTGGCCCCGTCACTGACGCGTACGAACGCACGCACTGGGCTTCTACGTGCCCAAACCTCCGGCACCAAAACAGCGCGGCACCTGGCACTCGCGTCGGACGTGGCGCGTTCCGTGGCAGCGCAGGCACTGCATCGGTCTCCCCGGCACCACCACTACGGTCAATTCGCTAGCAATCCTAATCTGGTGAAGCAGGTCTTCCACCTTCGTTCCAGTCCTGAGTTTCAGCAGGACCATCCTGAGCGTTGACTCCTTCTGGTTGACGCCATGTAAGCGCCAGCGTTCCCTGGCGACCTCCATTACCTTGCCGAAGGCCTCGAAAGACGTCCGGATTTCTTCATCGGTAACGCTGTGCAGTACCCAGTGCAGCTTCAGCTTAACTTGTTGGTTTTCCGGGAATGAGGCAGCGATGCCCCTTCACTTGCAGCTCGTCAACGGCGAGCAACCGTTTCGTCGCCTCCGGGCTGTTGAGAGTCACTGCCCAGACGCGATTGATTTGATACGCCCCCAAAGCCACGACCTCGAGGAGCGTACTTGTCCGGGCGATGGCATCCCAAAAATCTTCGGCTCTGTATGGTCTGGCTCGTACGTCGCCGTGCAGAAACACGGTGTTTGCAACGATGTGTCCGGTAGGCAGTGTCAGCAAGATGACCTGATAATCCTTATCTTCGTTTTCTTAAATCCTGTTTCCGCTGCTGACAAGGGCTGCTATCTCAACTCCATTGTAGCCCGTGATTCGAACGTCCGACGCGTTCGGCAGCCGGAAGTAGAATGCGGCCACCGATCACCAAGGTGTTCATATTTAATAATAATAATAATAATAATAATAACTTTATTCTTCAACACAGATCCATGTGGTGAATGGGAGGCCAGAAAAAAAGCTGCATGAACGCAGCTTGACGAAGCTCCGGACCCCCCCCCCCCCCCCCCTTTCAGCGGCGACGACACGACACATAATGTATTTACAATGAACATTTCTTTTTTTTGTGCATTTATAGATTAATATAAATAACATATGCATGATCAAGATTTTAAAAAAAACAATTCGAGGATATTACTTTTCGAAAGCTAAATAATACCTATATTCCAAATAAAATAATCATTTAATAACATAGGTAGCGTGTAGCTTATTTTCTGCTTACCATAATTGGTTCTGCATTTTGGAATCTGCCCAGGCTGGCGATGTCTAGATGAGTAATAGTAACTTTTTTTCTTTTAAATCAGCGAGTTCAAAAATTATATCGTTACGTCCATATGCCGCATACCTGTACAAGACTGTTAGTCGATAATCATGCATTTGATGTATGTCCAAAATTTTGTAGAATTTGAACAATGGTTGTGTTGGATGTATGTAAGGAACATCTGCAATTATTCTTACGTCCTTTTTCTGGCGCAAGCGTGTTGCCTTTAAATTTGACATGGATGTATTGTACCAGACGATGTTACAATAGCACAAATGGGAATAAAATAACGAATTGTATTTTTACACTCGTGGGAAGGACACGTCTATGTTTACTCATAATTCCTACTACTTTTCTTAGTTTAGCGCAAAGATATTTAATGTAATCATTTCATAGCGAATTTTCAGAAAAAATAATTCCAAGCGTTTTAATACTACATACAAACTCAATATTTAAAGATCCAAAGTTGGGGGTCTAGGAAGTCTCTCACCCAAACCACGTGGTCGGAACATGACTGCTTTTGTTTTGGATACATTTATGTTTAAGCAATTTATTTCTGACCATGCTCTTAACTTTAACAGAAATGCACTGGCTTTATTTCTTGAGCTCTGCTCACAGCTGTCTGAAAACAATAAGCTAGTGTCCTCTGCATAGATGATATATTTGCAACTGGGATCAATGTTTACCAAGTCATTAATATATAGTAGAAAAAGAAGGGGCCCTTAGATACTTCCTTGTGGAACTCCTGACGATATGTTTAAAAAGGTTGATTTTTGTCATTAGTTACCACAAACCGAGAGCGATATTGTAGATAGGATTTTATAAGTGCGAGCGGAAGATCTCGGATACGATAAGCAAATAGTTTTTCTAGCAAAATAGTGTGATTGATGCAATCAAAAGCTTTGCTGAAATCTATAAATATTACAAGTGTCAGTATCTTTTCTTTGGAGTTTATAATTATATATTCTTTTATGAACTAATAATGCTGCTTCTGTAGACCGATTTCTCCGTAAGCCAAATTGATATTTTTTTCATAAGGGAATGTTTGTCACAAAAACTTACAATTCGCGAGTGAATTATTTTTTGAAACCTTTAGAACATACTGGAAGTATATATAGGACGATAATTCTCTGATTCGTTTTTGTTTCCAGTTTTGAACAAAGCTGTAACCTTGGCAGCTTGCATTTTTTTTCTTTTGCGGAAAAGTACCAGATGATAGGGCGAGGTTGTATATAAAAGTTAGGCATATGGAAATATTATCAATTACGTATTTTACTGGTCTAATTTGTAGATCATCTGCATCCCGACTCCGACTATTATTGATACACATGATAGAGGAACAAACCTCACTTTCATTCGTTGGGAATATAACGAGTGATTCTGGAGTTGATAAGATATTTTTTTTTACGCTTCTGGGCTATAGTAACTGCCACCTATATTCACAACAAAAAATGTTGAATACATTTGCCAGATTCAATCCATTCAGAACTTCACCATTATGTTTTATATTTTCAACCGGATTTAATCTGCATGAGGTATATCGGCCTTTTTTAGGCACTAGGCATCAAAAGGACTAGAATAATAATTCTTTTTAATTCTTTTAATTTCCGTGCTTAATTCATTCCTGTAGTCTCTAAATTGGCCTAGCACTATTTTATCTCGAGTCGCAAGAAATAAATGATAAAGTTCGTATTTTCTACGTATTTTTTAAGAGTGCCCATGTCATCCAGGGCCCGTCCTTTTTGAGCTAGTTTTACGGTTTTATTTGGAAAACAGGCAATATATATATGTTTGAACTTTTCTATGAACTTGTTATAAGCACTATCCGCGTCACCAGTATAGAATACATCTTCCCAATGTGTGTTAATTAGCTTATTTCGAAACATATCTAGTGTAGCTGGTGTAATGTTTTCGAATGTTATTGTAGTTGTGCCTTGATTACGTGGTTCACGTGCTGTATTGACTAGCATAAATATAGGCAAATTGTCGCCTATATTTGAAGCTATTACGCCAGCCTTGACCTCTTCTTTTTCATAAAATGTAAGAAACAAATCAATTAATGTTGATGTAAAAAACGTAATGCGAGTCGGGTGAGCTATAACATTCGAGAAGCTATTTGCCGTTCACAACAACAACAATTCAGCAGTGTTTTGGGTTTCCTCTGAGAGATAAATATTTAAATATCCACCTAAAAAATATATTTTCTATCCTTTGCATAACATAGTAACCTGTCTAGAAAAGCAAAAAATTTCGCCACATTGCCACTTGGTGGGCGATATACAACAAAAAAAAATGTGAAGATTATGTTTTACGCAGTACTTCGTAATCATTTGTAGCCAAGGTATAGTCTTCAATAATTTCACAGTCATGATTTGCAACTAGCATGGCGACACCACCCCCACGTCCGGATGCCCGGTTATAATACGAATGTTGATAGTGGGAAAGAATAAAAAAATCTGCTTCGTCTTGGTGCCAGGTTTCAGTGAACATTATCACATCGAACGTGCATTGAAACAATTGAAAAAGAAATGAGATCGTCAGACTTATATCTAGCCTATCTAAGATTCAAGTAGAACAGTTGCAAAAGGTGACACTTCTTTTTATTTACGTCCTTACGGATATCTTCTAGTGGAAACAAGTCAGTTACTGCCATTTCAAATGATTACAATGCAGTCAAACTATATCCATGCATTTTCACTTTTAACAAATCTTCATAAGATCGTCATCGTGTTTTATCCATACAAAGTCAGTAGTTTCTGATTCGCGGGCAAGGATCTTCCCGTTTCTTACCCATGCGAATTTCCAGCCGGCATCCCGTTTCTTGGCAATAGTCTTACCAAGTAATATTTTCAAAAAAAGTAATTTTTTCAATGTTGGGCGCAAATGTTCGTTTACAAAAACGGGTGAATCGGCGGGAAGTCCCAAGTCTTCATTCCTAATTCGTTTTGATCGGGCCTTTGCAAGCACCCTGTCGCGCCTTTCCCTGCGCATGAATTGCACGATAACATTTTGATTTCCGCGTTCTCGTGTGCGGACTCGATGACAGATTTCAACATCTGCTGTATCAATCGGTTCGCCAATTGCTTCTCCGAGCTAACGCAGCGTTTCGTTCAGATTTTCGTTTGCGATTACTGGTACTCATTTAATTTCAAGGTTGTACGCACGTGACTGTTGTTCGCATTGTGCAATGCTCACTTGGATTGCTTTCATTTTTTTTTTTAAGTGCTAGACATCTAGCTTTCAGCTCTTCGTTTTGTTTTTTTAGTTCTGTATCAACCGTAGCTCCACCTTCAAGCTTCTTCTTGATACCCTCAAATTCAGCATTTATGAAATCCATACTGGACTTCATTTCCCGTATATCAGTACGGAGTTCACGAACTTCATTACAGAAGTCTCTCTCATCAATTTCCATTAATTTTTCATTTACGCGTGACCTACAAGAACACAACATATTAATACATTTTTTTTTATAATTCGTCATTAAAATCTCGAAGTACATTAACCGGTGTTTCTCGGTGACAACGGAGAGCTCCGATTAAACCAGAATGTTTTCTTGTGAATATTTTTAGGCAACAAGTTCCTTTGCTTTCAAAGCTGTATCTTGCAAAGAAACAAGAGCCCGCTGCTACATGAGATGTGCGGTTGAAGCTCTGCCTCCAGCGTGAACATTCTGCCTTCTATAACAATTCTGCGCACATGCAACCAAAGCACAACGGAAGGCAGTGCGCACACGGTCGAGACGAAGCTTCTCCTCTAGATGTTATGTTTCACCTGGAAGAAGGCTGTAGATTTTCCGGTGTTTACTCGTGAAGAAAATCGGCAGATGTTTTTCGGTGTTTATTTTTTTTAAATATCGGTGTATTTTAGTGATCTGCTGTAGATGTAAGCTAAACAACGGTGATTACTGATGAAACGATCCACGAGACAGTCAGAGTTTAGTAAGCCTAATGGAGGGCTTCGACAACAAGCAACAAAACAATCCTAGATGGAGCAAATATTTTAAGAAGTCGCTGTTTTTCGATTTTACCCAACCGATTGTATTTTTGACAATGGTTGCTTATCGGTGTTTTTTCAGATTTTAACCGAATCGGTATTTTTGACACCAACGATTGCCTATCGATATTTTCTTGGTTTTCGCCGTTCTTGTATTTTTGACACCGGCGAATGTTTATTGTCATTTTTCGTTTAAACCGCGAAGTATACAGCCTAGCTATAAGTTGCATTCGCTTGGGCGAGAGAAAAAAAAGCTAAAAGAATATTACTTATTGCACGTTCGCTTCATTTCCGTGATAATGGCTTACAGGTTAACTATCGCATGACACCTGAACTATGGGTCCTGCGAGTGCTGACCTGAATGTATGCGAGATTTCAATGATTGTCTGAGCAAAAATAAGTGTTGTCTCAGGGTTTAAATATTAGGATTCAGTCTGTCTATTCGGGGGGCATGTCAGCACAAATTAACCCGGAGTCAATGAGGCCATTATACGAAAAAGGAAGACAACAGCAAATGGTAATTGTCCGATGGCTCTCACCGTTCAGCAAACTGATGATTGCGAGAACCGTATCGCAAACAGTGACGAGACGCGTCAACGTTATCAGGTTTATTTACTGGCAATGGGTTACCAGTCTATTTGAGTAGCCGTCTCGCTGCGATAAAGCCATGGGGCAGCAGAAATGGCAAAACAGAAAACAAAAAAGCGGAACTCAAACCAGTAGCCTCTCGTAGCACTGGACGCATCATCAGTACCTCTTAATGAAATATTTTACGTGTAAAATACATTTCATTCCGCGAGAATGCAATTCGTAGTTAGAAGAACGGCTCGAAGCGCCGCGCGTTCGAGGTTTTCGAGAGCCAACGGCATGGCTGCCGCCATCTATCGTCGGAAGCACTCGAATGCCAGTCATGGCAGCCGTCTCTGCTGTCTCAGCGAATCCGTCATCAAATTCTTTACTGGGGAATATATTTTATTTTATTTATTCATTTATGTGCCCTAGAGGCCCTCAGGGGCATTCCATAGCGGGAAACAACAGTACAGTAATTTGGAATACAATAAAAAAAAATAAGCAGCAACACACACGCAGTAGAAAGATACAATGCATGTACACACAAAAACATTAAAGAAAAAACATTCGCGAAGATTTGATGGTCTTGTACCAGACAGCTGTTGCGTGGTTAGATGGACTTAGGCTTTTAGTCTTTATTTATTTGGCTCAGCCGCGGCACCGCGGAAAGACAGCAGCCCGTACCATGGAGACCCGCGGTGCCGCGTCTAGTGAACATGACCATGTGATGAGTATATACATGCATGATGACGACAACATGGGTTGTTGTTTTTGGAGAGGATGGCAGTCCGATTCGCAGAAGTCCAGATTTCGTGGAGTTGGGTTGGGCGGGTCAGGAGCGAGACATGGGGATCTCTGGCACGCCGTTCGATCGGTGCATGAATATGCACCACAAATATGATGGCGCTGTTGCTCACTGAAGTCCACTGGGGTCGAAGCATCAGGCTCCAAGGAGGTAGCTCAGTCAAAGTAGAAGCTGCCGCTTCCGAAGAACCAATGCTCAGATTGAGGCACCGCCGTCGCCCAGTGTGTCATCCTCTTACCGTCGTCGTCATTGTGATATTTATTTATACGCGTATATGTGTATAAGTAAAATAAGATAGATAAAAAGACACACGATCGAACGGCCAGCGGCGCGCCGTTCTAGTTATATTTCTAGTTATTTCTAGTTATACACACATTAAGGAATTTTGTTCACTTTGTGTCTGCAACCGAGCTAAAACTTTACGTACACAGGCAAATTCAAAGCAAAATATATACAATGCAAGTGTTTCTGACCCTACATAAGAATTACTTATATTTGAAATCCAGGGCGCAAATTTTGATTCTAAACATCTAATTATTATATAGTTATATTATAACCGCCACATTCTTAGTCAATATGCTGTCAGAAACGCATCGTACAAATCTTTTTTTCCGATAAGCCTGTGTAAAGGTAGCTTGGCCGCAAGCTTCTTGGTGCACGGCGGGGTGCTAACTTCACAGGGGCAAAAAGCGGGCCGAATTTGAAAGTCTCGAGGAACAAAAAGTATGTTTTAAAATACCTAAATTTTAACTGCGGTGTGTGCTATGAGTTGGCATCTATTATGTCCCTCGGGAACTTTACGATTCTTCATTTCAGTGAGAAGAAATTAAAAATCTTGTCAATGTGGCCCATAGGACCCAATGCGCAACAATATTATATCGGGCCCAGGAATGAAAAGTATACAATCCTGAGGTTTAAGTAGATAATAAATAAGAGTGTATTAGTGCCCTTTATAGATATCCCGGGAATTTAAGGATTTCTGCAGTAGTTTGGCGAAAATTATCATTTTACTGCGTTTTGCTGAGAATAGCCAAGAGAGGGCGCAAGGAGACCGTGTCCAGGAATGCTGGGGATGTGGCTAATATGGTGTAAGAGTGTATACTCCGTTTTTATCATAATTTGGTGAACCCCGAAGGCTACAGTCCCAGTGAGCCCATGTGAACGTTGAAGAGAGGCATGGGACAACATATAATCAGAGTGGTCTCCTTCTACGGAGTGTAGTGCCATATCTTCCCTCAGTCTCTTCAACTGGCTCGAGGGAGCTGCAGCTTTTGCTCTTTGCCACTTTATGGCGAAACGAAGTATAGGCAGCACACACGTTTGAAAGAAGTCTATTGAAGAGTCTGAAAGGAATGGTAGTCAACATTTCAATACAAGACTGCTTCATCGGTTGATTGGGACGAACACAAGTTGAAGTTATTTTATCCGGGTAACTAGAACACGTAAATAATCAACCGACTGATACAACTCCGCCTTTATAAACTAAATTATGACTGCCATAAATCCTACAAAAATGCAACATATGCTGTTCATTTTTCATTTCCGAGTTGCTGTAAATTTAAAGAATTGTTGATATGTGTAGTGCTAGGGCTGCATTTTTTTAAGGATTCTAGATGCTGGACTGGTGAATGAGACAACCATTTAAAAGGAATCTCATCGTAAACTAAAGGTAAGTTCAGATATTTCATAGCGATCTGCAAGGTTAAGAGCCTAATAATGCTAATTTTTAAGCGACGTCGAATGCAGTATTTTGTGCACTGCCCAATCAAAAGTATAAAGACTTGCGTTCTTCTCAGTTCCAAGGGAATAATTGAACTGTATTGTCAACGTTTGAAATGAACTATTTTCTGAATAAATGGTTCGAATCCTTTGTAACAGTTCGGGTGCACTTCATTTAAGCGAGCGCCAACTTTTCACACAGAACAAAATACTGCGAACAAACGCAAGCTACTGCAATGGAAGCACGGTATAACCAAATATTGAGAAGTCCGAAATCGTCGACAAACAGCTGCATATCATGACTACCACGCACCGAACCAACTCGTATCTACTAGCTCTGGGCGCTGCCATTTTACCGGTGACGTCACGGCTCTTGTGAAGTCACGCGACGAGTAGCCGCATTCGCGTACATCATGGCGACAACCAGGGCTCGGGCACCAGTTTCAATCTCCCGGTTTATAACTCTAAGCCTCTATGCCTCTATGATTACCCTCCTCTCTATCCCCTTGTAGAGGCGTTTCGCAGAAAGTGGCGTGCTCATTCGAGCAATGCGGTACATGTTTCGAACAGCTGTGAGCATTTCAAGAGTAAAACAAAAACATTCGAGATGTTGCAGCCGCACACGCTATGCGCTCTATTTTTGGTGTACAGCCATGTCTACCACGTCGACTCGTACGGTCCGCAAAATAGCCTTCGCTGTTTTGTGTGCAGCAATTCTCGCTTCGCTTGTATGTTTTGATTGGTTACGACGACCACCTTCTTGCCCCACGCCAGCATCCGGCGGCACGACCAGAGAGCAGGTAATACGCAGTGTTGTTGCTATAGTCACTGAAAGAATGAGAACGTCAGGGAGGTTTTTCAGTTGTGCCGCCTCCCGAGCGAGCTTCCTACCTTCGATAAGGCTCCAATGTCCCGTCAGCTTTGAGCGTGCACTCGAAGCCAAAGCACGGTGGAAGGCAACGGGCACGTGCTGGAAGCCGGGCATCCGAAAAAACGCCCTGCCTATCCCATCCTGTCAGTGACCATAATGGTGATTCCGACTCCAAATTCTTTTCCAGATTTTCCGAGTGTTGTCACTTTTTTTAATAAGCCTTGCGTTGGTAGTTTCCGGATTTCACATGTGTCGCAGAGAGAACGGAAACGATAGTTTTATACTGTTTAGTTTGGTACCCTAGAAACTTTCAGCGTTCGTTCTCTAAAAGCGCGAATGAAATTGACGTGAATACGCTTGACACCACAAAAAGGTTCTCGATAATAATGGCTTTTCGTAGAATGTACACAAGAGTTTGAGTTGAAAGCCGTAGCTCCTGACGACTCTTCCAAGCACGGATTGAGCACGCGCGCGCAAGGCCCGTCATCCGTAGTGTAAACTACTGATCTCTAAGACTATTTTCTGGATCGCGTTTGCCTGCTTCGCTAATACGGCCATGGTTGGCCATCTTTGTCGAAGAGTTTATTGTCTCTAGCCACACTATAGTAGTATGGTGGCGCAGTCTACATCCCCTTTGATGGGGCACCCGTTTGCCAGCGAGACCTAAAGGGTCGCGGGGCGACTTCATGAAAACCTTGAAGAATGCTTACCGATGGTAAGTTCTGGTGGTAACCTTGGAAATACTTACCGATGGTAAGTTGCTGACTTTTCGCGATCAGGGCCATTCGAACAGCGCGCCGCAGAACATGACGGCGTAGTCGACCTTCCTATGTCGCATATACTTAGTTTGAAGTATCTGCTTCGTCGAGCGACTTCCAAGCACGAAATATCACCCATGGTAGAGTGTATACCCAACCCTCGGCAATTTTTATGGCAGCCTACCGCCACAGCGCTGTCCGACATATTACTATGATGGTTAGAGATAATATAACTCTACCGAAAAGATGGCCGACCTTGGCCACATTTCTGTGAATAGGCGGAACTGGGCAAACGCGATCCAGCAAATAGTTATAGAGATGAGCGGTGTATACCACCTGCGACGACAACCTTTTTGCACCTCCCGAGTCTATCGTTAATTTCGTGTTCTTTATTTTTGTTTGCGCAGACTTCCAGACTAAGCGACGATGACTTCGCGTTCAGAGCAGAAAGAATCAACAAAGTGTGTCGCACGTACCAGGTGGCCCTGGCGGATCCCAACAGACGCATTCTGAAGCGTAACTTCAGCGACGAACGGCCCAACCTCTGCCACATCCGAGATTGTCCCATCATGATCGACCCTGCACACAAAGTCGGCTACTGCTTCATAAACAAGGTTGCATCCACTACAGTCAAGTCCATTTTCGGGGTCCTGCTGCACATCGGAAACACGGGAAGCACAGTTTACAGCACACACATGGCCTTTCATGAGCACGTCCTCACAGTCTCACACATGACGTTTCTACGGAGGAGCAGCCAGGAGCGCTACACAACCGCCATGTTCGTTAGGCACCCCTTCGAGAGGCTAGTATCCGCTTACGTGGACCAGGCGCTAGGCCCACGTGATGACAATGTCTATTTTTACAACCGGTACTGGAATGACGTGCCTGGCGTCAGGGCAACGGGGCGGAGCTTGACCTTCCCGGAGTTCGTTGACTACATACTGAATCAGACAGTGAACCAGATGAACCCTCATTGGGCTCCGTACTACTTGACGTGTCAGCCTTGTACCGTCAAGTACGACGTCGTCGGAAAGCTGGAGACAGCAAGCAGGGACTTTGCGCTGTTCCTTGGTACACTGGGTGTTCGGCCGGAAGACATTCCGCATAAAAACAAGGCTGGTGACCACGGGTCCCGCAAGTCTGGCCGAGAGTTTTTTAAGGAGCTTGCTTTCCATCAGGTGATGCGTTTATATGAGCGGTTCTTCTTCGACTTCGAGATGTTCGGGTACGACTTCAGGGACTATCTGCACTGAAAGTGTACGCGAAACCAAAGGATGAGGCCAACCTCTAAAAGAGATCTTCACAGCCAGTGCTTAAACAAATCTGCAGCAGAGAAAATGAGGACCTATGCCTGAAGCCTATAAATATATTTTTTGTGAAATGCGTATTCAAAAGTCAGTTTCACTGGATTATATGTAGGTCTAGACAACTTGAGTGAGCCGATTGCCTAAACTAGTGTCTAATATTAGTCGATACGAGCGACTAAAGTGCCAAAGTGTCCAACGTGTCCTGTAAAAGAGGCACTTGAGTGCCTTTTGTTTCAAGAAGCTTCTTTTTGATGGCATATTCTGTGTTTGAATGGGCAATAAAAATTACCAGTTCTGGACGGCAAGACGTCCCAGTGAACTTAACAGCGATAGTAATGCACCGGCACTGTTCTCTCTTGCATGGAAAAGGAAGGGGGGGGGGGGGGGTATCTTCGGGGTCCCTATTACCTCCATAAAATATGACCAATGAAGATAGTTAAATGCTAGTATGTACAGAACGTTACTATTATTGCGCTAAGTCGCGTTGTGCAATATAATTTGACAAAAACGTCAAATCTTCGCGTGTTGTCCAAATATGCCGTCTGGCGGCGCCCCCTGGTGCCTGTTCTATAGGGTGCAGAGAGGGGAGAGTGTAACGATCATTGATTGTATTTTACTATAGTAATCGACCGCCATGAGTGTAATTTCAGATTATGTTATGGTGCTTAGAACCCGTTGAGTGAGTTATCACCAGAAATAGACGATCTCCGAATCCACTTGCGTGCCCCTGGGACCGATCACACGACGTCAAAAAAGCGCCATTATGGGGCTCGTTGTGTTTCTGTGCGTGTTCTATTACTGCTGAACCGTGGATAAACAATAAATGCCCAATGAGTTGCGCTTCTGACTTTGCTTGATTGGTCCCTTTAGCTCGTAGCGTGTGCTCCGTCTCGACTTAAACACCATTAAAAGAACAAAAAAATTCTTTTTTAAAACAATTTGGTTGAGATACACGTGTCGTAAAATATTTATTACGAAAAAAATAATTTAGGAGATATATTGACGGCGAGAGATTCATCTGAAATTCTGCACGCGAAGTCCAAGACGTCACTGGTCATTCCGGAATACCCATCTCGGTCGTGAAGGCGAAGCGCTACACCTCTCCACCCGCCCGAAATGCCCAGAGAGAAAACAATTTAGTGAAAAACCCGAGACTGAGGTAAAACAGACGACGACAAGGAAGAAAATGAGAACGTCTCAAACACAGCTAAAGCTTTATTGAGGGAAGCACCCTTTATATAGGGTTGAAAAATGAAGGAAGGAAAGGGAACCCTTCTTCACATCACCTCTCTCCACAAAAGGTACGACGTCAACTCTACCAAAGACACGACACCGGACCTCTAACAATGGGGTCAAACCAACAAAAGAACTGACAGCACCAACGATGACACATCAAAAAAGAAAAAAAAAGAAACGCTGGCAAATTAACAGATTGCACTGGACCTTTCACTGAGAAAGTCGGTTATAAAACGACACACGCGCACACACAAAAAAATAAAGGTTTCCAATATCATTAGAGATTTAGAAATCGCTTCGATTCCGTATCTAAAGACAATGAAGTCTTGTTCACTGCATTCCCATGCTTCGTTATTGCGATTGACTCTTTCAACAGGCGCTTGTGGTCGTTTTTTTCTTTGCAGTTTTCGATCGAAAAGTCAGCCAACAATGTACTTCAGTATTTAGACCTCCAGTTCAGATTCGTCCCCTGTTTATGTTGGTCGTATGGCAAAGAAAAGGCTAAACCAGTACTTCCCTTTGATAGTTGCCATTCAAAGCATGTCCAGGCAGGATTGGTTCGAAACATTATTAACAACGCCCCAGGCAGCACACCAATGTCGGTCCGACATTGGCCTAACATTGGCAAAGACCGGCCTCAATATTGGACAATATTGGAAGCGCTACCCTTTCCAATGTTGGTCCAGTGATCAGTGCCAATGTTGGGCCAATGTTCAGCCATCGTTCCAGCCGATGTAGGCTCCATCATTGGTGCCAATGTTGGGCCATAGCTAAACCATGGTTCCAGCCAAGGTGCTCCCACATTGGCGAAGACCGGCGTAATATTGGACAACGCTGGAAGCGCGACCCGATCCAATGTTGGCCGTCATGCTGATTTTTGGCCATCGTTGCACTCGCCCAGCTCTTTGCAAGTGCCCTCGCCAAGTTGTTTGCAAAAAGGAAGGTAAACAGACACAAGGGATTGTTTTGAAATCTCCTAACAGTTTATTACACACAGCTTATTCTGTAGTCAAGTCAAGTCAAGTCAAAATGTGTTTTTATTTGTACACAAGATGTTAGATAATTACACTTATTCAGACGGGGGTCCCAAAGTTTTCAAAAGAAAACTGTTGAAGGGACCCCTTGGTAATAAAAAGTTAGTAAGCGATCAAGTTAACACCATTATATATAAAATAAAAAAACAAAAACAAAAAAAACGAAACACAATTGTGGTATCTACATAATCAAAATATTAAACCAAGTGAAAAGAGAGAGAAGAAAAGCTAGAAAGTCGAGAAAAAAGGACAATATCAGTGTGTTTGTGTGTGTGATTGTGCGAAAGGTGTGCCTAGGAGAGGAGAATGAATCGGGGGGGGGGGGGGGGGGGAGGGGCATAGAAATGGTTGATGAATCATGCAGATAGTATGTGGGCACGTATGGCTTGTTTAAAGATATAGAATGATGACATGGCAGTTAGGCAGGGTGGTAGAGTGTTCCACGTTTTAGTAGCAATGTAAATGAAGGTGAACGCACCATAATTAGTTCGTATGTATGGTACAGACAGTGACGCTTGTGAATGTGAACGCAGAGGATACATGACATCTTGATGAGTAAAACTAATTGAAGAGCATGTTATCTGATTGGTGATGAACTTAAATGTTAATAATGCTACACGATAATCGAGGCATTGATGAACTGTTAAAATGTTGAGGAAGTGGTATGCAAATTGAGCACTTTCGCGCCTATTCACAAACAGCATTGCTCGTAGTGCCGTATTCCGGGCGATTTCTATGGGTTTTAGTGTTGTTTTATATGTCAATCCATAAATGGATAACCCGTACGAAATGTGAGTATGAATGAAGCTATGATAAAGCATTTGGAGGGTTCGTAAGGAAAATATGTGCCGTAGTTTATATAGAATTAGTATATTTCGATATATCTTATTAGTTGTGTCTTTTACGTGTTGGTGCCATGTTAACTGATGGTCAAGTGTTAGTCCTAAAAATTTAGTATGGTACACTCGAGTTAGGTTAATACTTGCAAACAAAAGCTGAGGTGTGTTTAAAACTAGTTTGTTTTTCGGGGCAAAAATTATGTAGTTTGTTTTCGCTATATTGGGAACTAATTTGTTATGGGTTAGCCATTTAGCTAGCTTTTCTAAAGTGTTATTAGCTTCCATGTATAGTTCTGTCACGCTTGCATTAGATATAAAAGTATTTGTATCGTCGGCATAAAGAACACAATCTTTTTGTAAATAGGCTGCCAGGTCATTAATATATATTAAAAAAAGAAAGGGACCTAATATTGAGCCTTGCGGAACACCGATGGTAATATGTTTAGTTGTGGAAATAGTGCCATCTAAAGTGACAAATTGGCATCTGTTTGATAGATAACTTTCGATTAGATTGAGAGCAACACCACGAACCCGGTAAGCACTTAATTTCTGTAGTAAAAGTTCATGGTTAATTAGGTCAAACGCTTTTGTTAGGTCTACATAGATGCCCATTGTTAATAACTTCATTTCAATATTTTGCTTTGTTTTCTCTACCATATTTAATAACGCGAGTTCTGTTGATTTCCCTTTAAGAAATCCATGTTGTGACGGAGTGATCAAATTATTTTCAGAGAAGAACAGGTTCAGTCGCTTTAGTAGAAGTTTTTCAATCACATTTGTAATGACAGGAAGTAAGGCGATTGGTCGATAGTTCTCTGGTTTTAGTTTGTCTCCTAGACAAGCACAATCTCAGCAATTCGTAATATGTGAAGAGGTACTACTCAGCTGTGATACAATTAAAAAGACTGCAAAGCAAGCAACAACCGGGGTAATTCTTGGGTAGTGTCCAGTGTCCCGGCAGCTGACAGAATTGTTTCGCCAAAATTCTACCACTAGTCGCCCCTCATTGGCGGTGCAATCAGTTCATCGAACTACATTTCATAGACAGATCGTTTCATCAACACGCGATGTTTCATAAAAAAACTCAAAATATGTTTTCTTTTCTTCTTTTTTGTTGCAATGAACCGCTTCAGATTAGCATGAAGCGGCGTGAAAGGGTGGGCTGGTTCCGTGAGCACGCGCCTCAGGAATACACTCGCGACGAAATGCCCCTACAGCGCGCAATTCGCGTAACGAATGTCGATGAAACGTAAATGTCGACCAGAAAGGTGGCAACGAAACGTGTTTTTGCGAAACGCAGGTAGAATAAAAAAAGTCAGTATTCTACCTACGGTTGTGACATTATTTCAGACAGATAATGGCAGGCGACTGTCGGTAAGATTGCGGGAAAATTATTCTCCCAGCTGCCAGGAGATAGGCAATGCCCAATTCTAGAGGTTATCCGGAAGATTGCCCATACAAGAACGGAGAATGATCATCAAGTAGGTTGCAGCACACTTACGTTGAAAATACTGGACTTGAAAGATGTAATCCGACTTATATGTCAACACGGGCACTGCAGAACAACCACTCAAACACAAAACCTACAAGGAAGTGATTTGTGAAGATTCAACACAATGTAGCACACGCTGCCATTTGCCGAACCGGACACTAAACTGTTCACAAGAATGTCTTGGGCCTCTTTGAAGAAATCGACACGGGTAGGACTTTTCGAACGAGATACCATTTACCACAGAAGCGAAATCCACAGCGGGCCTGCACCCCGCAGGCCGCATCACGCGCGAAACTAGGTCCGGTCCTTGCGACGCAGGCATTCCGAGTTTGTCAACGGGTAATGTGTCATCCGTCAAACCACATGATCACACTTCTGCCGTTACCCGCGCACAGAGAGCGGATTCAAGTCCGGCGAGTACGCACAGCAACCGCGCCTTCAGCTTAGGGAGAGAGAGAAAAAAGAGAGAAGGAGT